>NC_045615.1:37786250-38997500 GCF_009829155.1 Mustela erminea | reverse complement strand
TCTTTTAAATGAGGAAGGTGGCCAATGGATCATCTTGTATGTATTGTTGATGTTCTTCCATGTTCCTGATCAGTGACTAACCTGCAGCTCAACTGTCTATTTTCCTCTTTAATGACACAGTAGCGTGGGTGAATGTGGACAGATTCCTGCTGTAATTGTGCTTTATTATTTGTAGTTCAGCTTTGCACTGTTTGCTTTCATTTGCTACAAGCTTTCAGATAGAAGTAAACTTTTCAAAAACAGCACCACCTTTACTCTGGAGATATTTGAAAACCATAACATATAATTTTTCTCTTTCTTTCTTCCCCCTCCCCCCTCTCATTTAAGATGACCTTGAGTGATGCCATGAGGAGCAAGGCAAGGCTGTCAATTACAGGAAGTACTGGAGAAAATGGACGTGTTATGACTCCAGAATTTCCAAAAGCAGTGCATGCTGTCCCTTACGTGAGTCCTGGCATGGGAATGAATGTCAGTGTGACTGATCTCTTGTGATTGATAAGAACCTTTTGAGTGCCTTACACAATGGTTTTCTTGTGCGTTTATTGTCAAAGTGGTGAGAGGCATCCAGTATCTTGAAGACTTTTCTTTCAGCCAAGAATTCTTAAATATGTGGAATTCACCTCGAATTGTAAGGAATGGTTACTTAAAAACACAACATCCTTTTCTACTCCAGTTCCAGAGGAAGCTTGGTGGACATGCACAGCTAACATGGAAGTACTATAATTTAACTGAAGTCTTTGTACAGACAACAAACCCGTTTCTGCAGCCACTATTGTTAGTCTCTTGATTCATAATGACTTAAGCACACTTGACATCAACTGCATCAAGATGTGACATGTTTTATAAGAAAAAGGAAAAAAAAACATTTAAAATTAAAAAAAATATTTTTAGGTATTTTCAAAAACAAACTGGCTTTTAAATAAATTTGCTTCCATATCGGTTGGATAAGACAAAATAGTGATTAGACTGAGTGGGAAGTGATTATAAAGGCTTTAGGTATCAGTTCCATATTTTTCAAAGCCAAATATGTAAATGCTAAGGAAAGAAAACAAAGAGAAGATTCCAATCTTGTAATTTAATATTGTTATTAAAACTTTAATGTATCCTATTCTTTAACATTTGGTGTTAATATAAAATTACTTGGCGATGCTTGACATTTGAAATAAACATTTTTCTATTGTTTTATTTGCAAGTGGTCCAATTGATTTTGCTTAGCTACAGTTTGGTCATAAATCAAATGAGTTTAAAAACGTTATCAAATTGCTAGGTTCCCAGAGAAAATTGTCCCTTTTCAGAAGGCCAGGTGGTTTCTAGAGTAGAAACTTGTCCCAAAACAATATCTGAATCTGTTTTTAGTATATCTTACTATATATAAAGAAATAATTAACATAAAGCATTTAATCTATATGGATAAATGCTAATAGATTTAAAAAGCTAATATTAAAAAACAAATATAATATGTGAGGTTCCATTTTAAAATGTTTGAGCTTGCAGAAGAGAAGTATTAGTTGCAAATGAAGTTAGGAATGCCTAGAAAGCAGCTTTTAAAATATTTGCCCATGTATCAAAGTCCATAAACTAAATCTAACTTTTTTGTTTTCCAAATTATAAGAGTTGTCATAAGCCTTATATATTAAGAATAATTTAAGAACTTTTGAGTCACCGGCAGCATAATTTCTTCCCATTGCCATCAATAAAAACAACTTTAATACCTTGTATTTATACCTACTCCTCAGGTGGAATGGCTCTTTTAATATGCCCAGTTGGGGATAAAACATCAAATTTCTGTAACTTTTGACTAAAGAGCTTATATTTCTCTAGTTAAAATTTAAAGGAACTCTCTTTCCCTTCATAAAAGGCCATTTATTTCTCTTAAAGCTCCCTAAAATAAAATTAATTTAGGGTTTTAAACAATTGTTAACATTAAGTAGTCATTTTTAATATTTTTTATTCTCATTATTTCTGCAAGCAAGACTTTGTGTAGCACTTGGTATCTTCTAAGTGCTGTGAAAACAGTTTTATTAATTACGTTTCAGAGAAGGGAATAAGAATGTGTTCGATGTGGGATCGAACATGGTGATATGTAGAATCAAGATGTTCTTTACCAAATGTAACACTCCCGATCACAAATTCCAAGATAATACAATATAATTTCTGTGCATTTCTCCTCATCAGGAATGTTGGAGGTGCATTTTAAGTTTTAATAATTAATGCTAGAATGACCAAATTGCAGACTAATTGTTTCCATATTGTACTTCAAATGGGTTTTTAAAAATGAAAAAGATGACTCTACACAATCAATGCTATTTATTGTACCTCTGGGCCTACTCTTCTAAAAATTGTAGCTTATCAATTTTTCTCTGTCAAGCTTGAACTAATGTAAATAATTGAAATAATGTAAAGTTATATTTTCATGTTTTTATAGATACAACATGACAACAATACATAATGTAAGAATATTTCAACTATGGATAATGTTGATTGGATAATGCACATCTCAGTTACAAAGCAGTAATCATAGTTTAATATCCATGTAACGGTGCATCAATATATTGCTATATAAATATGTCTGTGTGCATATAAGTGAAAAGTGGTCAAACAAGAGTGATGACAGCTGTCTAAAGGTTTTTTTATTCATTTTATATAAAAACTGTTCTGGAAAGACCAAAATGTTTATGAACTATTCTTATGTAAATTTACAACTGTCCTCTACTGTACTTTTTTGTTTACAGTATAGTACCTTATTTTCTGCTGTGTTAAGTGGGTGTCAAACTCCAAGGAGACATACACTTTCTACAACTTCTATTGAAGATATTGGAATTTCCAATTTTTCATGTGTACTATGTCGGAAAATGCTTTTGATTTTATTTTTAAATCTAACATCGGATGGCTTTCTCAGAGTGTTGTAAAAACTTCAATCATACATAAAACATGTTCTTACAAAAGGCAAAGATCTTTATTTTTTTTATTGAATAGTTCTTTAAACTAATCATAGTGAGAAATCAAAAAGTATATTTAAGTTTATTCCAAAACAAACCTGCTGTTTCTATCAAACAAAGACATCTTTGCTCAATTTATAAGTCAACTAAGTACAAATGTAATAGAGTAGAAATAACTTTTTCTTTTTCAGCTAAAATGAGTAATATTTTCAGTATTCCAAGTCTACAATCATTAAGTGCTTTGGGCATATGAAGAACTAGGACTGAATTTATCACATTTCTCATTTTTTGGTAGATATCAATGTCCTACATTGCTATCACCAGCCATTGCACCATGTGTTGTGAGATCAGTTGTTTTTATAGTCCTATTAAAGAGCCAGAAGGGTACTTGCTCTACAGATTCCATCAGGAAACACATTTCCAGGCTTATATGTTTCCAAAAATGTGGTAATTTATTGTTTTACGAGAGTACTAATGAGAAACTATAACAGTTCTGATTAAGTCTTTTTATAAAGGTGATCATTTCAGTATTTAGGCAGTCCTTTGTGGGTAAGTTCTAAAATTATTAAGACATTTTAGTTCTTCAAAATTGCACATTCAAATTTCTTTCAAAAAATTGGTGGGTTTTAAGATACTTAATGTTTAATGGATGAGTATGCAAATGCATCTGCTTAAAAATACAGTAATCTTGACTTTCCACTCTGTAAATACTCTAACCATTTTAGTGGTCATGGCAGGAAATTAAGCACATGCAGACAAGCATTAACAGTATAACAACCCTACAGGATGATTGCAACACAACACCTTAACCATACCATTTAAAAAGAACACTTACTGAAACTAACTAGAATTCAGTGTTTTCTCTCCTTTCTATCCTCTATCTCATCACATATTAGAGTTATGAATCTAGTAAATTAAAAAAAAAATAGCTCAAGAATCACCTTCACCTTGAAATGTATCTGTGGGTTAACTTGTTTTCAGCTGGGTAGAATATATTATCTATTGCACTTTGAGAGCCTTCTAGTCTGTTATGTAAATTAACGTGTAATTTAGGCAAATAATCCATTTACCTCTAATTTGAATGAAGTAAGTAATGTTTTGATTGACTTAGTTGCATAAATTCTGTCTTATCAATTTTAGTTGATAATGTGTGCTTTATTAATATACTGTGAACTTTGGAGAGTTTATTGGTTAAGTCTCACAAATTTTATAGGAGGTCAAAATAAGCTTATGGAAGGAAATAGAAGAATGAGGTATATATATATATATATATATATGTTTAAAGGTAAAATAATTTTGTGCAAGGGATTCTAATACTTAAAATTGGTTTATTTTTAAATCACCAACATGAAAGATGGGTAAGTACAAAAAAATCATCATGATATTCTGAAAGAAAACCGGGGGATGTATTAAATGGTTTGTGAAGTTGTAACCAATTTGATTAAAAGGAGGGGTTCATTTCCTACTGTATTGCTTTCACTAGACTATGACACTGGAAATTCGATTAGGTTCTATCAGTAAATTATAATTTCTCTATTTCTATGTTTTCGAATAACACCAGCTCATAGGTAGCATATGGCACTCTAAGTACATGAAGGTTCAAAGATATTTATATAAATATGATATTCAGGCACGGAGATGAATGCGAATGACCTACCACCTAGTACAAGCAAGGAAGTGCCTGGAGTAAACCTGGATCATAAGAATTTGTGTATACATTTTATATCCTGTCTCTCTTCGTTTCCTTCATGCTTTACCACTTTACATTCTCTTCCTGCCCTTAACTACAACTGCCATTTTTCATATATCACACCTCAGATGGTCCCTCAGTTTTTAGTTTCATTCATCTTGCTTTTTTGCTTTTTCTCCATCATATCCCATTTATTTCTGGCCTGTCTTTTATGAGAGATTTTGCTTGGAGGGCACTTGGAATACAGTTCGTTTTGTCAAAGACAGGTCTGACAGTTTCAGAGTCTTCTTAATAGCTGTAATAAATGACTAAGAATTTCTCCAATGTAATAAAAATTTCCTGCAAAGCTCTATTTCTGCATGACTCATATATTCTGACCCAATAATTGCAAATGTGTGATATTCCTCCATGTACTTAAAGAGTCACACAATTTATAGACTTTTTGTAGGAAGTGGGAGGCTCTTCAATGGAGCAGGAAGAGTGGGAACTCTATTTTTAATATATGTGCTCATCAGAATCTCTTTTTAAAGTCACTTTACAGTGAGCACAAGCCAATTGTCTATTTTAATTCCTCTCTCAAGCACTTCCCGATTATTCTCTAATTGCCTTTTCCCCCCACTAGGTATAAGTCAATTGTGGTATTGCCCAACCAGATTCCTTTTCAAATAAGCATAAACTCACTGTTACTTCATTGGGTATGCCTGAATTCGCTGAACGAATTTGGTCATTTTTCTTTCTTTTTTTTTTCCTTTCAGGTTAATGTGCCAATTTCATTTTATTGTAAATTGGAATGTGGGGGAGTGGATTAAGAACTTGGGAGGGAGTCAAAACCAGGATTCTAGCTTTATCTCTCCTTGTTTCACGCCTCCCTTTGTCTCTGTCTTCTCAACTGGAGTATGTGGCTACTAGGACTATCTCATGACAATGATGCAAGGAAATTTAATATGATCATTTAAAACATAATGTAACATTGTGTCTTCTTTAAAAAATGGCTTGAAGGAGTAAGTTTGTGCATTGGAGTGGCAATTGATGTAGAAAGGTTTTTCGCATTATTTACAAATTTGTTTCCTCATCTCAAACCATTAGAAAAGCCGTTCTGTCCTCTTTCAGTCATTCAGCTACTGGTTCATTCTAAGAAAAAACATTTATTTAATGTGTCCTGAATAAACATAAACTCAAGGTAAGGGCTAAATTTGAAACCTGTATTGTAAGAATTAAGTATTATATGTTCTTTAAAGCATGCAGTTCTTTGATCCTGCCCACTTAGAAATACTATTGTCAGTATATGGATGACTCTGTGACATTCAAGAGTTCTATATTTCTGTCCCAATAATTTTCAACCACGAAATTCAAATGTTAATTAAGAGTACATATCTGATAACACTCATCAACAACATCCATAAATATGGACTCATATTTTTCTCTCTCTCAAAATTTAGATTGTGTAAATTTTGCTTGTCTGTAAATTTATTTGACATCTGATCAGTAGCTCTGTTTTCAAAGACTCAGATTAAATCCATTAACAAATTGCACAGTTTGGTAATTTTAAATTGTTGCCATCTGCATGGCTTACATATATCTATAATCTGTTTTTTAGATAAGAGTTTAATTCAAATAACACTCAACATATTTTGGTCAGCAGCGAAACAGTATCTTACAATCAAACTGTAGCAAAAATTTTAAAAAGTATTTTTAAAACAAGCTCATAATTTCTTAATAATGGGCCTACCAACTGAGAATCTATTCATGAAAATTCTTAAAATGAAAGTCACTATCATTTTTAAAAAAAATTTACTTAAACATTTCCATTAAATTACACCTAAATTTAAAAAGGATATTTAATTTCAAATGGAAAGCATTTTGAAGGAATTTACACTTTTATTGGGTTTCCTAAACCAAAGAAAAATGCATTTTACATTTAGGGATTCATACATTATAGACATGCTATAGACATCATATTGCCAATATTAATAGGTAAGAAGTCCATTTGGTAAGAATTGTAATAAAAATAGATTATAAGTTAACTTGTGCATATTTTCCATGTCTTTTTTTTTTGGCTCATTATAATGTAATTTAGAAGGTTTTTACGTAAAAATCACTCCCCCCCCAACATCTCATGGTCAAGAATTTTGTGTTAAAAAAATCCTGTGCTTATTATAATTTTAAGCTATTGATATATTTGAACCATATCTAAAAACAGTTTTGTGTAAATATTTACAGATTTAAAAGGATATGACCTCATAAAAATGATCTGTGAGATTCTTAAAATACTTATGAAAATGGAAATCTGTAGCATTATAAACTGCCTTCTCTCCCTCCCCAAATTATATTTGGTTTGGCTTATTATCTCTACTGATCAGAGGACAATTTTACTGAAGTCTAAGTCATGAGTGAGAAGCATATGTAACCATTAATTTTACATGATTCTGAAATAATACACAACATATCAGTCTTTACATATTCTTCTTGCAAATATGTGCCTTAGTTCTCAGTGAGGGTTAATATGGATAAGCAGTGTGAAGCTGTCATCTTTAGTTGGGGTTCATTTTAAATTAAAATGCATTCTCAGATTTATAACTATATTTAGTCTGTATCGTAATAGCCTTTCAGGTCTGTTCTATGTGCATTATCTTGTCAACTATTTGTGTTAAAGAGATAAACATGTCTTTGTTCATTTTTATTTAATGTTGTTTATGTTTCTGTGCGTGTGTATGTTCATGTGTGTATTAAAAGAAATTCCACATCCTCTGTGGTATTTATTCTGCTAATTATTTATAACACTGCTGAGATACCTTCTAAGTTTTTTAATAAAAAAATATTATATGGATCACTGTAATTATAGAGATTTGAAAAGGGTTTAAAAAATTAAGCAACTATTTAGGTAGAACATATAAGAGTCAAAGTGACTAAACCCAAGCACAAAATTATACCTTCAAATATCTTTTATAATTTGAAATTTATTTTCAAGTATTTGGTTTTTCAAAATTCATTTTCCAAGATGTGTACTTCATAATTAGTTGTGAAACCACCTCTACAAAGGAAATAAGTTGGAATCACATTTACAACATGTATCATCAGCACTTTCATCAAAATACAACAATAATAATAACAACAACAACAAAATGGGGAATAAAATTGTGCTTCAATATCTAGAAATGGTTTTCTGGAGAAAGGAAAAAACATGTATCTCAACTATCTGACAGTTTCCAACATCAAAGGATAACAAGTTACCAATATAGTTTTCAGTGTCATGATTATCTTCAGGACACTCATTTCCTTGACTGAGGCATAGACAAGTTAAGTCATAGGTCAACTGTTTACAGCTGGGAAAGGCCAAGTCAAGATTATAACCAGGGGTGATTCCTAATTCCAGCCCTGTTCCCTAGCTCTCCCCTTCCTTTACCACAGTGGATCCCTTTAGTTCTCAAACAGCTATATATAAGAAAAATAGGAGGCCTCTACCAAGAAGGACACTTTTATTTTTTCCATAACTAATGGTGTACATTTTTTTTTAATTTTTAATTTTTTATAAACATATATTTTTATCCCCAGGGGTACAGGTCTGTGAATCACCAGGAACTAATGGTGTAACTTTTGAATTAAGATGCACTTTTGGGATTGAATTTGTATGCAGAAATTTTCAAGCTCCCTTTGGGGTAGATGACATAAAACTGGCCAGAGAAACAGAATGACACTTGATAGTAATACAATTTTAAAATGTTGTTATACATTTTTAAGTAAGCATTTGCACTTATTTTTCTTGATGTCTTAGATATTTATGAGGAAAACAAAATCATTCAATCTAATAATAGGTAAACAAATATACATGCCCATCTTTGCTTATTGGTTGTCCCAAGACCAATTTTGAAAAAGGTGGGATTATAAATACAAACACAGGCTGCCATTATTACATATTAACTTGCTTCCAGAAAATGTGAAAATATTTTGCATGTAAAAATTTTAAGAAGTAGTTAAAATTATAGACTGAGTGTATGCCCAATATACATTTTAATGTTTATTTTTAATATGTTTATAAAGAGTGATTTTTTTAGCTCTATATTAGTTATAAAATAGTAATATCTGGGTTTGTAGTTTATATAAAACTTCTGCATATAAAAATTTAGTATTACCGTATGGCAATGTATAAATTTCAAAACATTTCCATGGTTGGTTCTCAGGTTTATCTTCATCACTTACACATTATGACATCATGCCTATTAACATGCTGTCTTTCCAAATACAATGGCAAAACAAGAAAACATTTTAAAGCACAAAATTGATCATTTGTGCCTGAAAAACATCCATAATTTGCTATTTTCACTTTTTCTGTTTTATCTTTGTTTTCCATAATGTGTCCTGTTTGGCCAGCTCTCACTCACAGGCATCCACATGATAATAATTCCCTTTTTACTTCCCCTTCTCTACTAAGACTCAACAAAAATACATAATTTGGCATAAGCCTCATAATCTCTCAAGTAGCATGTGAAAGATTGTCTTTTCTTATAAAACCTAACCTGGATCTCCCCACCCCCTGCATCCCAAGCAAAACTGATTCAGTACTTTGTGTGTGCAAATGCTGTACCTAGTAAGCATCTCTCTGATCCAACAATGATGCTATATTTTCAGTGATTTGCTTAAACATTTATTTCCATTATTATAGCACAAGCTTCCTGAAGACAGGGAATAGATATGTTTTATTCATCCTTGAGTATTTAATGCTTCTGCAAAGTAATAATAATAATAATAGCTCATACTTACAAAGCACATATTATGTGCAAGTCATCATTCAGTGAGGCTCACACTCTAGTCATAACCCTCATTTTACAAACAAGGATTGTGAGGCACAAGGACACGGAGCAGTAAAATAATTTGTTCCGACTCATGGAGCTGGTAAGAGGTAGAGGCAGGTTTCATATCAGGGCACGATCGTGTCAGAGTTAGCGCTTGTAACTCTCGCATGGGAAAATCCAGGTCACTAGATGATGCTCAGTGATACAAATGGAGTCTAAATTTTTTTTAAATGAATTAAGAGAAAAAATGAATTGAGAATTGGACTCACCAAACAGCCATACAAATGCCGGGAGCTCAGATGTATGATGAATACTCAAATATCAGTGGACATATAATGAAATGAAGAAAACGGTATTTAGTGCAGTCCCCATGGGACAGTGGTATGTGTAGACAAAAGGCTACTCTACTTAGTCACTTAAGCTAGAGCTCCATGACAGATACCCTCCAGTAATAATAGACAACTGCTACGCTGCTATCAAAAGAGGGTACATCACATTGGCTGAGTTTGGAGCCAGAGCAGAAATTACTAAGAAAATGAAGGCAAAGTTCAACATAAATCAGCCTCTTCTCCAAAGAAACTTTTTATAGCACATTATTTTTACATAATGTGTTTTTCCTCAAGTCGTATTTAATGACCAGCCCTGCAAATATCTAAATCAATAGAAATGTTTTGTTTAGCAATCTTTATAATGACTTCCTTTTAAAAAGGCCCACATTATTTTAATTTCTTTTTATCTCCTTCACTGAATAAACCCTACTATCCACAATATGAATATAAATATTCCTGAGAGATTTTCCTTCTATTTCAATTTTTCTCCAATTATTCTCTCCCACTCTAGGGAAACCCAATTTTCATTATAGATTTAATCATCATCTCTATACTGGGTTTTCCCAAATGTGTGTGGATAACCCTGATCTCCTTCCTTAATTCTAGACCTATATATTCCGCTCTCTAGTAGACTTTTTAATATTAATATCACCAATATATTAAAATAATGGCTAATCCAGGACACCTAGGTGGCACAGTCAGTTAAGTGCCTGACTCTTGGTTTCAGCTCAGGTCATGATCTCAGGGTCTTGGCATTGAGTGCTGCATCAGCCTCCGACCTCAGTGAGGAGCCTCTTAAATTCTCTCTCAAATAAATACATAAACCTTAGAAAAAATGGCTAATATCCATTGAATATTCATTGCCAGTCATAATTTTAACATTTCACATAGATCTATGTTTTTAATACCAGGATCTTATGAGTCTGATACTGTTAGATCCACTGTGCCTTAATGAAATAGGGGCAAAAGAGATTTCAAAACCTGCCTAAGCCTCTACTACAGCTAGAAATTCCCATAGACACTTCAATTTGAACAAATTCAAAACTGAATTTATCTTTCCAGCAAAAATTTTTCCTCCCTTCGGTAAATGTTTGTGGTTACATTTGGCTCTTAGGTTACTATTGTAAATGTGAACCTTCATATACACAGAAAACATATAAATAACATTTTCACCATCTTTGTAAATGTAGGAGAAACTCTTTTACAGCCACTCTTTGCCCCTTCACAATCACAGTTATGAACACATACAAATATTAATCAAGGTATTTTGAACAACTACAAATCTGATAGGAAAAAAAAAATCCCCAAACAATCCTTATGTTTCCATTCCTGAAATTGTAATTCATTTCATTTTAACAGTTAAGTGCTGTTCTTCTGTTATAATCACACCTAGAATATCTTCTGTCAGAATCCCAGAGGGCTTGCATTAACTGTACATTCACTTAATTGTACATTTATTTACTCAGTGAGTATTTATTGAACATATATGACAGATTCCATATACAATAATACATGGTGCTTCTGTTATGTTTCATCTATCTTACATGAAAAAGCAAATTGTTCAAGATGTTCTTCAAATTTCTTGTCTCTTACACGTCTCATCCCTCTGTTGTCTCCTTATTATATTCCTAACTCTGCAGAGATGTGAATTAAAATTACTTGTTAATTCACCCAACAAATATGTATTGAACACCTACTCATGTGAGAGGCATTTGTATTGTACTATGATGGTAAGTGTTGAATAAAACACAGAGTCCTTGCCCTTTAGAATTCCTGGTAGGACAGATAAAAGAAATTTTGCACAAGTGGTCACCAGAAGAGCTGAGTTACGAAGAAGCAGACTGTGGGGACAAGGTGGGCCTAATCTAGTTTCATTTCAGGCAGAAGAGACAGTGCACCTCTTGCAAACCGGAAAATGACAGTTAAGTGTGGAGTATAGCACATTGGCGGAGGTAGACTAGAATGATCTCTCTCTTGCTTACCAGCATCAGCATGCTCTCTCTATCCTACACCACTCTGTAACTCCTGGAGTATTTCGTTTAGAAGCTACCCCCCAGGAAGGGTTGTGCTGCCCGTCCTTTCCAGAACTTGGTGCTTGCTTGAACCAGGTGACTTTCATAGCTACTTACAGCAATCCTGTTAGCATCCATGCTTACAAGAGTGACTAATGAAGTAACGAAACGTTCCTGTGTTCTGGAAGCTAGGAAGTATCAGCCCCAGAACCACCAGAGCCAGCTGTTTGACTTCCAGTCCAGGGTCTTTATGTGTATCCTGATGCTCTCCTCTCCAGTTAGTACAAATTCGTGTGGTTAGAGCCCTGTCCTTGCGCTCCTAGTCAGGTCAGAAAATGACTTGGGTATGCGCTTCTTCACTGCCTGGTTCTGTTTCCCATGGAATAGATTGCTGTACGCTAGACCCAGTTGAAATGAATCTCGGTGAATTCATGAATGAAGTCTCAATGAATTTTCTTCGTTGTTCTTTTTTTTTTAATATTATTTATTTATTTGACAGACAGAGAGAGAGAGAGAGAGAGGTCACAAGTAGGTAGAAAGGCAGACAGAGAGAGATGGGGAAGCAGGCTCCCCGCAGAGCGAAGAGCCCGATGCGGGGCTTAATTCCAGGACCCTGATACCATGACCCGAGCTGAAGGCAGAGGCCTAAACCACTGAGCCACCCAGGTGCCCCTGAATTTTCCTCGTTGTTCTTAAAAAGACAAATGAATCTTGCACCTTCTCCTTTGGTAATAAACATATCTCGATTGAGTTTTTGAACAGAGATGATTTCTGCTCTCTCGAGTTGATTTTAGCAAAGAGAATTTTGAATGAAATGCATTTCTGACAATATGAACCCCCAGAGGAACCTCTAGAAAAATCTTGTGAAAGAAACATTTAAAAGCATAAGCACATTAAGAGGGTTTGACTGTTCAAGTATTTTTCTGATCTCCCTGCCTGTTTCTCAAGCCTTCCCCCAGGTACTGTACCACCATTCCTGGCCTTGGTTCCTTGCTCACTGTCTCTTTTCTCCAGCGGTAATTGTCTTTGCCATTGAAACATAGGATTTAGGCCATAATAATCCATGCAAAAGACATAACTTTTGTGTGCATAAAGTAATGAAAATAGGTTGCTGCCTACTGGGAGAGACAGATAAATGTGAAAAGATAATTATAATGCATTTTAGGCTATCTTCATTCATCTAATATTCATTGCACACCTATTAGTACTAGGTATCATTCCAAGTGCTGGAACATGGAGGTAAACAAAAATCTTGCTGAGACAAATCTTTATTTTCATTATCGAGTTTACTCACTTTTAAGAGGGACTGGAAATGAACAAATGGGAAAATAAATATCAGGTTGTGATGAATGATATGAAGTAAAATAAAGCAAGGTGAAAAGAAGGGAGAATGTTAGAGGGTGTTATTTTTGATAGCAGGGAGGGCATGTCACCCCTGAGATTTAGGTAAAATCTAAATCTCATTTCATAAGTGAAATGAGAAATTGTTGCAAAGATCTAGGTGAAGAGGTGTAAGCAGAGACATCTGGAAACAGAAAGTGAGGCTGCAAGAGCTTAGAAAATTCAGGTAACACTGGGAAAAGAGGTGTGCATACAGTAGGCTGGGAAAGAGTAGTTAGAAATGAGATCATGTGTAATAATGGTCCAGATCTTTTAGAGTTTGGGGGTCATGTGAGTAACTTTGGATTTTGATCAAGTGTGATGGAACAGAGAAGTGACATGACCAAATTTGTGCATTAAAATTGACTATTAACAGTGGCTCAAAAATAACTAACTGCTAATGATGTGCCAACTCCATGGAAAGTATTTTATCTTGAATACCTTATGTCATACTCACATCAAATCTTTGAGCTATTTATTTTATTTTCCTTATTTAACAAATGAGGAAACAGGAGCAGAAATTAAGTGTCTCTTACATGGTCCTGGAGCTGGTGATTGAAACTGCTGAGTATGACAGTAGATTTAGAGGAGTCTGAGCAGAAGTAGGCAAACCAGTTAGAAGCTGTGCTAAGAGACCGGGTGAGCCATGACACTTTGCAGTGACGTGAGATGTGAGTGAACTAGGAATATACTTTGAAGATAAAGCCTCGCGGTGCCTGGGTGGCTCAGTGGGTTAAACTTCTGCCTTCCACTCGGGTCATGGTTTCAGGGTCATGGGATCAAACCCCGCAACGGGCTCTCTGCTCAGCAGGAGGCCTGTTCCCTCTCTCTGCCTGCCTCTCTGCCTACTTGTGATCTCTCTCTCTGTCAAATAAATAAATAATAATAATAATAAAATAAAATAAAGCTAAAAGCCTCAAGGTGTGATGATGGATTGTAGGTGAGAGCATAAACTTAGCTCTCAGAGGTGAGTGGTGGTGGTGGTACTATTTAGCAAGGCTGGAAATGAGAGGGGTGTGAACAGGGCTTTTTGCTGTTGTTGTTGTTGTTGGTTTCCTTCTTTCATTGCTTGATTTTGGTTATTGGATGGAGTGGAAAATCAAGAAGTTTATTTTGGTCATAAAAGTTTGAAACACCTATTTAGACCTCCACATGAGATGGTCAAGTGAGCATTTGGATATATTCATGTTGAGATACACAATTTGGGATTGTCTATTAGCTAAGAGATTGCACTTAAAGCTATAGGTATGGATGAAATAATCCCAAAAAGGTGTAAGTGTTGAGTCTTGGACCTCCAATGTTCAGAAGTAGGAATTTAAGCATGATTAGTGAAGATGACTGCAGAGCAGCCAGTGAAGATGGATAACATTGGGAAGGCTGTTGTTCTATAAATAGTCATATTAAGGGAATATCAGAAAGAATGGTGCTTATGGAATCCCTATAGCAGAAGACACCTAAAATGAATCAGATGAATAGAAGCTGGTAACACAGAGAAAGAGGCAAATTTAGTATACCCTTATATGTCTTTACAAACAACAAATTAATGCATATTGGATATCATGCTTTCATTAGTCAGTGAGTACCAAAACAAACAAACAGACAAAACAAGTGTATAAAGGTACAGTATAGGAATTCACAACTAAAAGGTTCAAGAAAACTTTGCTTACTATAATGGCATCATAGTCAAGGAAACAGAGGTGCTTTGAAAAATCCCAATTTCTTACATTAATGAGATACCAGGAGTGCACAATTTGAAGCCCACCAGAATTAGAGGGGGTGCCTTGTTACTTATGTTTCTGGATGGAGTCACACTGGTTTGAAGTGTTTTGCTGGTGCATATTAGCATGAGAGCACTAAGCAATAAAAATGAGATTCAATCATCCTGACAATTGTTAAGCTGAGTATTTGTGACAATTCTAAGGAAGAGAGGGCAAGTCCTGATTAACAGCATGAACTTTGGAAGCAGACACAACAGGTTCAAATCAAACAGGTGCTCTACCAATTATTATGTGTTAATTGGAAGTGCATTTAATCTACCTATTCTTAACACATCAGGAAAATATGGATAGAAACAGTATTTTTTTTTGAATGACAAAGATTACATGATGTACAACACAGAGCTTAGCCCAAGGTGGGATCAACGTATGTTACCTTGTATCATACTATGTTGGTTTCTAATATGAGCATTTCTTTGACTCACTATTCTGTGGAAATATTTAAAAAAGGCTTAGGAATGAATATGTTTACATAATTATTTTCCTATTATCACTACATGTAAAGGCTATCTCTAAATGTAAGATATTATTAATGCTGCTCCAAAATATAATTTTATGAAATCATTGTCTGCATCTCTAATTGGTATTTCTTTATAAGCTTAATTTCCTTTCTTCCATTATAGACTATTATTTATAGTTCATGAAAACAAATTATGATTTCACAGTAATAGCTATGGGTTTATCTCATTCATTTACTGATTTTTCTACCCAACATTTACTGCAAGAAATCATAAATCATTATAATGTTCCTTTGTGCTATAATTTTCCTTAAATTAATAGAGATAAGGAAAGGGAAAATCAAGTGCAGCCTGAAAACTTTTTCTAAAACAGCATCTTGAAGATATCTTCATGAAGCTGTTTTAGCCTACACAAGAATTTACTTATGCCAGAGGAAATCCCCCGACTATACATATTATGGAGTATCATATATACTGAATCTCTTTCCTTTGGGTAAACATAATATTATTTAGGGCTTATATTATGAAGAGTATGTTTTTTCTAGTTAATGATTATTGGTGTTTTAGGGGAGCTATGGTATAAAGAACATAGAGACTTCGTTTTCTTGCTGAACTAAAATTGAATGAATGGATCTCAGGCAGCTGTTAAATCAGAACTTTAATAAGCAAAACGGCATCAGCTATAAAAAGTATAAAAAGTGTTTTTCATTGCTTTCTTTCTTTCTCTTCTTTCTTTCTTTCTTTGTTTTTTTTAAAGATTTTACTTATTTATTTGACAGACAGAGATCACAAGAAGTCAAGAGAGACAGGCAGAGAGAAAGGAGGAAGGAGGCTCCCTGCCAGAGAGCCTGATGCGGGGCTTGATTCCAGAACCCTGGGATCACGCCCTGAGCCGAAGACAGAGGCTTTAACTCATTAAGCCACCCAGGCACCCCTCTTTTTTCCTTCTTTTCTTTCTTTCTCACTCTCTCTTTCTGTCCTCTCTTTCTCTCTCTCTCCTTGTCTCTTTTTTTCTCTATTTCTTGCCAAAGATAATTTAATCAGACTTGCATGTGTTACAGGTGAGGTGTCTCTCTGAATTGCTCCCGAAGTCACACCACTGTTGAACTTCCCCTCTGCTTGTGTCTCAGAATGGGAAAATAAGAAATGTCTGCTGTAGGCCTAACTCTAGGATTCTGACCTGATTGTTGCTTCCAAGACCAACGTGGTCTAGAGAGACAGCCTCTACATACCACTCTTCCTTTCTGTTTTTATTTGAAGCACTGAAAGGAAGCTTCATAAAGAGGCAATATAACTACCATTAATGGTATAGAATTTACCTATAGCAGGTATCAGATATTGCTCTTATAACCTAAAATCCTCAGGAATAGGAAGAAATATTAGCTCTTTAGTCGAGCATACATGTAGAAAATTTTAAACCCATACTAACAATAGAAAAATTAAATAATTCTCTTAAAAGAATATCTATCTTCTACTAAAAACAAAACATACAACCAACTCAAAATCAGGTTTTCTCTAAGTCCATTTTCTAAATATTGTACAGTGAGTGAAAATCTGTGGGGAAACAATTCTGTCTTCAAGTATTTTAATGGTTTTATACAGCTGAGAGATTACATCTTATGTGAATGTTCCAACAGCACAAATGAGGAAGTCAGAGGTAGATTTTGGCAACAATTTATAAAAATGATGCCACATCTAATGGTCTGCCACAAGTTCCCCACAAATTGAAATTCTCACGAATGACCCACTTGTACTTGCTTGGTAGAATGAACCACTGTGTTGGGTGAATTACTGAACAAGCAAATGTCAGATACTTCTGCTAATTTTAGTGTTTGCATGCTAGATGCTCTAATGTTCAGTCTGTAACTTGTAGGTCTTTCTTTTCTATTCTAGTCAAAGTCGGCAGGAAACATTTAAATGTGCATTGTCACCAAATGTGATGATGTTATAGAAATAAACATATTGTTCTTTGGATTTGAATCTTAATTCTGCTATTCCCTGGCTGTGTGGGCAAGTCTCTTATACCTGACATTTGAATTTTAATGTTTACTTGACAAGTTTATAATGAGAAATTAATGAAACATTGTATGGCATCAATACATATTAAGCTAAAAATTTGAGGTATTATTCTTGACTGCCCTTTTCTTATTATCTTCCTATTCCTAAATCCAAGAAATTAGCACAAACTGTCATCTCTACCTTCAAATTATATTCCAAATCTACCCAACCGACTCTCTCTCCTCAGTGTTCTCACGTTGGTTTAACAACCATTATTTCTTTGAAGTACAGAAATGATCTCTCAAGTGGTCACTCTGCTTTCATTCCTGCTTCCTCAGTCCTAGCCTTATATGTATGATCTCCCAACTGGCCAGAGAGATCTCTTAAAAAATACAGATAAAATATTACATTTAGAGGCACCTGGGTGGCTCAGTGGGTTAAGACTTTGCCTTCAGCTCAGGTCACGGTCTCAGGGTCCTGGGATCGAGCCCTGCATCAGGCTTTCTGCTCAGCAGGAGCCTGCTTCCCCCTCTCTCTCTGCCCGCCTCTCTGCCTACTTGTGATCTCTCTCTCTCTCCGTCAAATAAATAAATAAATAAATAAATCTTTAAAAAATATCATATTTATCCCTGGCTTAAATCCCTGTAGTGAATTTCTGTCTTACTCAGAATAATCCAAACTTCCTCTTATGGCCTACAGCAAGT
This sequence comes from Mustela erminea, assembly GCF_009829155.1. Taxonomy (NCBI): domain Eukaryota; kingdom Metazoa; phylum Chordata; class Mammalia; order Carnivora; family Mustelidae; genus Mustela; species Mustela erminea. The sequence goes on along the minus strand of NC_045615.1, from coordinate 38,979,425 downwards.
TTCTACATCTCCCTGACTTTTTCCTCCCTCACTCTGAATCTGTCCTACTGGTCTCTTGCCTTCCCTTGAGGAGGCCAAGCTATGGTTGCCTTGGGGCCTTTGCCTATGCTCTCGCAGTTGAAAAATCTTCAATATCTCTTTCCCCTACATCTGCCTTTAAGCCTGCCCTTGTCATTTATGTTTTGGTCCTCTCTGACATCTAATTTAGAAGAGCTACCCATCCAGTCGTTATTAACTTACACTGTTTTACTTTCTGCTAACATTTATTGCCGACTACCAATACTTTATTTAGTTTTTTTTCTATGTTAATTCTTTTTTTTTTAATTTTTTATTTTTTATAAACATATGTTTTTATCCCCAGGGGTACAGGTCTGTGAATCACCAGGTTTACACACTTCACAGCACTCACCAAAGCACATACCCTCCCCAATGTCCATAATCCCACCCCCTTCTCCCAAACCCCCAAAGAACAAATAATCCAATCAAGAAATGGGCAGAGGACATGAACAGACATTTCTGCAAAGAAGACATCCAGATGGCCAACAGACACATGAAAAAGTGCTCCATATCACTCGGCATCAGGGAAATACAAATCAAAACCACACTGAGATATCACCTCACACCAGTCAGAATGGCTAAAATAAACAAGTCAGGAAATGACAGATGCTGGCGAGGATGCGGAGAAAGGGGAACCCTCCTACACTGTTGGTGGGAATGCAAGCTGGTGCAGCCACTCTGGAAAACAGCATGGAGGTTCCTCAAAATGTTGAAAATAGAACTGCCCTATGACCCAGCAATTGCACTATTGGGTATTTACCCTAAAGATACAAACGTAGTGATCCAAAGGGGCACGTGCACCCGAATGTTTATAGCACCAATGTCCACAATAGCCAAACTATGGAAAGAACCTAGATGTCCATCAACAGATGAATGGATCAAGAAGATGTGGTATATATACCAATACTTTATTTACTTAATTTCTTGTTTACTGCATCTCTCTCCCTTACTGAAACATATCACTAAGGGGACTGATTTGTTCCATGCACCATAGTGTTTCTAGCACAAAGGACAGTGTCTTGCAGATAGTAACTACTCAAATGTGTAGGATTAATAAATATAGAAATCCTCCGCTATGTTGCACACAGGGCAAATGTTTGATTGAAGTTGTTGTCATTTATCCTTCTACTCAATTTCCAGTGGGTGTTGCTACCTTAGGTGGAAGTATCTCAATACCATTTCTTCAGAAAATTGAACAATAAATTTAGCCTTCTGTATAGATATTATTACTTAGTACTTGTTGGATAGATGGTATAATCTATGTGTTCATAAATCTGTCATTATTGCTTTACATTATAAATTAAACATTTATGAGGGACGAGAAAGTGTAATGTGTAATTATCTTTAATCATTAATATATTTTGACTGGTATTTTATTAATAAGAATTTTATATTTATCTGATGGTATTCTGATGCTATGGAGAAATCATTGGCTTGCAGTTGGGAGTAAAATATTCATTATATACCTATTTATTTTAGGTGTTAGGTATACAAAGTGATGTAAAATGTGGTCCTTGCCCTCCAAATAGCTCTCAATGTGATTCTGTTAATAAATTTAATATGGCCTTTTTTTTTAAATTTTATTTATTTATTTGACAGAGAGAGATCACAAGTAGACAGAGAGGCAGGCAGAGAGAGAGAGAGGGAAGCAGGCTCCCTGCTGAGCAGAGAGCCCGACATGGGCCTCGATCCCAGGACCCTGAGATCATGACCTGAGCCGAAGACAGCGGCTTAACCCACTGAGCCACCCAGGCGCCCCTAATATGGACTTTTTAATTAAAAATTCCAATTATTGATAATGAAAAAAAATACTCTCTGATCCAAAAATTCCCTAAGACCCACTTGTGTGAAACAGCTTTTTCTTAAGTGGGCATTTATAATAGAAGAAAACAATATGCCATAAACATTTTTTGAGTTTTCTCAGCTTTTGTTCTGGAATCCATAATTTAAAGCGTACAGCTGCTGAGGTCCCAGGGAGAGTTTATGCAACAGTAGGTTTATGAAATACCGGGGCGAATGGGCTACTTATGAAGTCCTTTGATGGCATATTCTACTTGAGAGAGGTCTGTCCTCTACCTAGTCACCGCTGAAAACAATTCACAATAGCATAAAAGAAGTTTGGCTAGGGTTGGTACATAAGAGAAACACAGTAAAATTTACTAAAAAGAGATAAAAGGAAGCAAACTGAAAGCTCTAACAGGAATATACCATTTTACATACTTCTTTTGGGAGAGTTTTGTGCCACTCCTGTATAGAATGTATAGATTGGAGAGAATGCTAACAGGTATTTTGAAAATAGAGTGATGTGCTTGCGACTGTTTTTGTATTTCTGATTAATGTATAAATGCAATCCTTGACAGAACCTAGACCCTGCTTCATAGCTGAGGTGGTAAAGCATTTACAAATGAGTTTTGGAGCATATCTGAGTTTAAGGAAATTCCCTTCTGTTCCTACTTAGCTAAGAGGGTTTTGTTGTTGTTGTTGTTGTTATTTCTTCCTGGATTGGATTTTTTTTTTTAAGATTTTATTCCTTTATTTGACAGATGGAAATCCCAAGTAGGCAGAGAGGCAGGCAGAGAGAGATGGGGAAGCAGGCTCCCTGCTGAGCAGAGAGCCCAATGCGGGGCTTGATCCCAGAACCCTGGAATCATGACCTGAGCGGAAGGCAGAGGCTTTAAACCACTGAGCCATCCAGGTGCCCCTGGAAGTTGGTTTTTGTAATTTTTTTCTGCATTTGTTGAGAGGAATATGTGTGTGTGTGTAAAATTTGTCAGCTCATAAGAATTATATTGATTCATTTTGATGTTAAACTGTCCCCTGTGTTACTAGAATAAATCTTGCTTCCTCATAGTACATTATTATTTTAATGGAATTTATTTTTATTTTTATTTTAAAAAATTTTTCTGCGTTACATTTATGTATCATGGGATTTGTTTTGTCAAATTTTTTTCAAAATGTTTTGCATTTGTATTCATGAGGAATATTGCTTCTGTAATTTCTAATTTTTGAAATATCTCTTATTTTTGTATCAGAATAATGCTGACCTCAGAAAATAACTTGGGTACTGGTCTTACTTCCCCAAATTTTTTTAAGGAATTGATATACAATAGATAATAATTTTTTTCTAAAATGCTTGATAGAATTCACCAGTGAAGCCAAAAGTACGTAGAGTTTTCTTTGTCAGAAGTTTTTGAACTGTAGATTCAATTTATTTGATATATAAAGGGCTGTTCAGTTTAACTATTACTTATTAAATAGATTTTGGTCATTTGAATCTTTCAGGGAATGTATCTATTTCATCTAAAGTGTCAAATTTATTAGCATAAGGATGTTCTTTTATTAAATATTTAATATCTGGAAAATCTCTCAGGTTAATATCTTTCTCCTTCCTGATGTTGGTGGGTTAGTACTTTGTCTCCTCCCTTTTATCCCCATCCGTCTGCCTAGAGGTCTTTCGAGTTTATTGATTTTCTAAAAACGAAACAAAACATCCTAGTTTTTAATTTTACTGGTAGCTGATATTATTATTATTATTTTTATTTCTTTGACTACTGTTCTGACCTTTATTTCTTTTCTTCTGCTACCTTTGGCTTCATTTGCTCTCCTTTTGGTTTCTTTCGTAGGAATCTGAAATCATTAATTTTAGATCTCTCCTCTGTGTAATAGAGATATTTTGGGCTACAGATTTCCTTCTAAGTACCACTTTAACTCGATCTCACAAATTTTGACATATTCTGTTTTGGTGTTTATTCAATTAAAATAATTTCTAATTCCCCCTTTAATTCTTTTTCTTGGCCCACTGGTTATTTAGAAGTGTGTTCATTTCCAAATATGTGGGAGCTATTCTGCCTTTTTGTAACAGATTTCAAATTCAATTTCTTTGCGATCTGAATTCCTAGTTCGTGTGACTTGAATATTTCTAAACGGACTGAGATTTGTTTTAAGTCCCAGTATTTGGTCTATCATGGCAAATGTTTCTGATGCACTCACAATATATATATATAGAAAAATATATATATATATATATATATATATATATATATATATACACACATACATATATTCATCAGTTAATGAGTAATCTATAAACATCAACAAGGCTAAGTGGGTTGTGATTGTCTATATTTGCAGTGATTGTCCATTTAGTTGTTCTGTCAGTAAGAGGGAGGTGCTCAAATCACTATCATTGTGAATTTTTCTAGTTTTTCTTATGGGTTTATAAGTTGTCTCATGTCTTTCGAATTTCTGTTAGTGAGTATATAAGCACTTATGGTCAGTATGTTTCTTGATGAACAGACCCTCTTTGTTCTTGGTAACATTTTTTGCCCTGATATCTATCATGTCTGATATTAATATACCCACTCCAATTTTCTTTGCCTAGTGTAAACATGCATGTCTTTTCCATATTTATTTTTTATTTATTTGTGCCATTATATTTTAAAGATTTTATTTATTTATTTGTCAGAGAGAGAGCGAGCGAGATTGAGCACAGGCAGACAGAGTGGAAGGCAGAGTCAGAGGGAGAAGCAGGCTCCCTGCGGAGCAAGGAGCCCGATGTGGGACTCGATCCCAGGACGCTGGGATCATGACCTGAGCCGAAGGCAGCTGCTTAACCAACTGAGCCACCCAGGCGTCCCAATGTGCCATTATATTTTAAGTGGTCGGTTGTAGGCAGCATTTATTTGGGTCTTGATTTTTTAGCTAATTTGATATTTTCTACCTTTTACTTGAGATCATCAGACATTTTATAGATTTATTGATATGGTGGATTTAAATCTATTGCCTTAATAGAGAAATTATAAAACAGAATTTCCTTTTTAACTTCTGAGATACAATTCTTAGTTGTGTTCCTTTAGTGATGGCTTTAAGGTTTAGAGTACACATTTGTAATTTATCATAGTCCACCCTTCAAGTGCTAATATAGTTTTTCATGTATAGAATAAAAACCTTATTTATACTGTTTCTTTTTCTTTTTTCTAGTCCTTGTGTTATTTGTTGAAATACGTTTTCATTCTGTACATGTTACAAGCACTATGTTATGTGTTTTAAAAGATATTTTGATAATTAGAAAAAAAAGTTATATTTACCCATTAGTGATCATTTCCTGTCCTTTTTGCTTTTTGCTTTTTTGAATAGATACAGATTCCTATCTTGCATTTCTTTCTTCTTTTTACAGATCTTCTTTTAATGTTTATTGTAGTAAAGGTCTACTGGTGATGAATTATTTCACCTTTTCTATGTTCAAAGCATCCTTATTTCACGTTCCTTTTAGAAGTATCTTTTTTTATGAGTTTAAGTTCTAGGTGTTACTTATATTTGGTAGATTGAACATAATTTTCCAAGCTGTCTTATAACTTACATTGTTTCTGACCAGAAATCTGTCACCTTCATTTTTTTTCCTCTACATGTAAAGTGTCCATCACTAACTACTTTAAAGTTTTTCTATTTCTCATGGGTTTTAAGCAATTCATTATGATATGCTTTAGTATATAGTACTTCACATCCTTATGTTTAGGTTCATTGAGCTTCTTAGATCTGCCAATTTACGGTTTTCACCAAATTTTGAAGAAAAAAATAAGCCATCAATTGTAAACCCCGTATTTTCTGTCACTCTTCTTTACTTTGGAGACACCAATTAAACACATCTTGGCCACCTGAAGTTTTGATGAAGTTCACTGATTTTTTTTTCATATTATTTTTTCCCTGTTTCCTTTGGGTGGTGTCTTTTGCTATGTGTTCAATTCACTGGTACTTTCTTCTGCAAAGTCTAATCTGGGGTTAATGTCATCCAGTGTATTTTTCATCTCAGACATTATAGATTTCATCTAGAGACATTCAATTTAGATCCTGTTTAAAAATCTATTCCATGTCTCTGCTTAAAATGTTTAACATTCCTTGTAGCTTCTTGAGCATATGGAATACAGTTATAACATTTCTTTATGGTGTTGCTTATTAATACTATGACTTGTGTCATATTGGGAGCAGTTTTAAGTGTTTGATACTTTTTCTCATTGTGGATTGTATTTTCTTGCTTCTTTACATGCATGCCTGGTAATTTTTCATCAAATGTCAGACATTGTAAATTCTACATTGTTGAATATGAAGGGATTTTTTTTTTTTTTTTTGTAAGTATGTTGATCTGTATTCTACAACACAGTTAAGTTACTTGGGATCAGTTTGATCCCCTTGGGTCTTGGTTTTGGGCTTTGTTAGGCAATACCAGGGCATAATTAAGTCTAGAGTAAATTTTTTTCCACGTTATTGAAGTAAGACCCTTCTTAGAACTCTGAGTGATACTACATGAATTATGAAATATTTCACTTTGGCTAGTGGGAACAGGCACTAATTTCAGCCCTGTGTGATATCCAGGCATTATTTTTTCTATTTATTTTGGGTAGTTCTTTCTGGTTCTGGGTAGTTTGTTCACACATGTGTGTTTATTGGGACACAAGTAAACACATAAGGGAATTCTTCTGCAGATATTTGGAGTCTTCTTTCTGTGTATTCCTCTTCCCTCCAGTACTTTTGTGTGTGTGTGTGTGTGTGTGTGTGTGAATTTTAGCCACCTTGAACTCTTTGGACTTCCTGTTCTGTATTGTCAACTCAGACTGTCTGGACTCTGCTAGAGTCCTCCAGTCTACCCTCTGTCCTGGAAGTTTTCTACAATCAGTAAGCTGAAACTCATCTCATGTGTTTCCTCTTTTTAGGAATAACTGTCTTTCATTCCTTGATGTCAAGTGTATTATGAACTTATTTCTCATATTTTATCCATATTTTTAATCTTTTAAGGCATGAAAGCGAATCTGATTCCTATTTTTCCATCTTTGTCAGAAGGATTTTCAACTGTAAAGCTCACTTTTAATAGGTTTTTGTGAAAATTTAGCCAAACTGCTGATCACAAACACTCTGACGATTTCAAGAAGTCTAAATAACATGATAAATACCCACTCATAACATTCCCTGATATTAGCAAACTAAAGAGACAGCACTAGAAGCAAAATAAATTCTAAATAGTAAGGGAACAGTATAATAAATTGTGTAAAAGAAAATAGGCTTTGGAAACACAACTGGAGTTAAGAAAACAAGATGACTAAAATATAGCAAAGAAAGGGTTATAAAATCAACTGAGTGAGGAGACGCTCGCATTCCAAGGAGGTGCAGTTAGTATTTTCCCTCAGCACACATAGAGGTGGCAGATTCACCATGGTTAGTTGGTTTCCACTGGCATATTTAGTCTTTTCCTATTCTTTATTGGCATTCTTCCACCACCCACAGATGCACGCTGGGAATCAGACTACCACTGGACAGCTGGCTCAGACAGCTGCAGTCATAGTTAACAGGAAACTGAAGCAAAGAATTGTTAACATGGGTCCAGTCATTTTCTTTTTCCTGCTGACTCGACTGTCAAATGTTATTGGTGCCCACTCACTGCACTCGGTACACTGATAACTGTGACTCTGCCTAGAACAAAAGATTTCTTGTTTTTCTATTATCAGTTTTGCTCTCCTTTCACCGATCTACCATATTAAGGAAACATCTTAACATCTTAATTCTTATGAGAATTAGGATGTCTTTCTCCTACAATAATACTTAAGACTATAACTGTCTATTTATTCCACAAATATTTAAGAGGTATCTAATTTCCTAATATTTTAAGTATGATTGAGTTGTGTGAATTCCAGTCTTTGATAACTTGAAACATAATTTGTGCTTCCACTCTTCTGCCTTGTGGAATCTAGGTAATTGGTTCAAAGGAAAAAAAAAATTATCACAAGACAGTAATATATGGTTGATTATATTGATTATATTTATATTTCATGTTAAATTAAAAAAAAGAACTCCCTGTCTGAAATAAAATTTATATTCATAAACAAGGAAACAAGGGGAAATTTTTATCCCTTTTAAAGTAAGACGAAGACACTCCTTAACTACAAATATATTTAATCCACATATATTTGCAATAGTGATTGTGACATAAATATATTTAATTTTGAAGGGAAGAGTCTCTTAAATTTTTTAAAAAACTTATTTCCCATATTTAATATTATAGCTGTTTATCATAGTTTCCCTTGATCCATACATTTTATACTATAGATTTCCATATGTTTTATTGACGCTTTAGATATAATGGATATAATATGATACAAATGTTATATAGGTGCAAACTCTATGATGATGACTAATGCATCTACTTCTTCAACTTCATCCTTTTATGTCCCATTACCTACTAATACCTCTAATTTGGGGTTCATATAGAAATCAACATTATATTATTTTTCATCTCAAATGTAAGTCTGGCGAATTCAATGATTTGTTTAATTTTTGGAAAAGAGTGAATGGTGTTCTAGTAAACTGGCTGGTAAAAAATGGAACTTCCTCAAGTACATAGAGAATGTTTTACAAAAACCCTATAATTAACATTATACTTAATGCTGAAAGATTGAATGCTTTCCCTCCAAGATTGAGAATAAGGCAAAGATGTTCACCTTCACCACTTTTTTTAAAACAGAGTTTTGGAAGTTTTAAGCAATAAAAGGAAACATAAGGTATACACATCAGGAAGAAATTAAAACTTACCCTATTTGCAGAGAACATGGTTGATTATGTAAAAAAAAATTCAATTTCAAGGAATGTACCCCTCCCAGAAAATAAAAAATTCTCAAAGAAAACCTCCCGTAGCTTACAAATGAGTCCAGCAAAGATGCAAGATAGAAGTCAACACACAAAATTTAATTGTATTTCTGTATACTATGTGGAAACTGAAGTTAAAAGTATAATTTGTAGTTGCTCAAAAATTAAATACTTAGATATAAATCCAAAATATGTAAAGAATTTGTAAGCTAAAAATGGTAGAATTTTGAAGGGAAAATTTTTAAAAGGATCCAAATAAATGAGGAAACAATATGTTCATGGATTGAAAGAATCAACACAATAAAAATGTCATTTTTCCACAAAGTAATACACAGATGATATAGTATTTATTAAAATCCTAGCAAGGGTTTCTGTAGAATAGAGAGTATCATATTAAAATTTATATAAAAATGCAAAGGACCTAGGATAGGAAAAAGAATTTTGTAAAAGAAAAGTTACAGGAACCAATTACTCAATTTGAGTGATTTTTATAATAGTAACAGTAATCATGACTCTGTGACATTGGTGGAAGGATAGACATCAGTAGAATGGAACAGAGTATCCAGAGTATCCAGAAATAGACCAACACAAATAAGCTCAATTGATTTTAATGAAGGTGAAAAAGCAATTAAGTGGAGGAAAGATAGCCTTTTCAACAAATGGGACTAGAGCAATTAGCTATTCATGGACTAAAAAGTTAAAAAAAAAAAAAAAGGGAGACAGAGAATGAAACGGAGAGAGAAGTAAGTAATTGTTACCTAGGCTTCACAGTTTGTACAAAAATTAACTCAAAAAAATTGTGTAATTAAATGTAAAACTATAAAATTTTTAGAAAAAAAATGAAGAGCTGCAAGATATAGGATTAGGCAAGAATTCTTAAACTTCACACAAAAATATGTTCACAATAAAAAATGGAAAATTGGACTTGGCAAAAATTTAGAACTTTACAAAGAAAATGAAAAAACAAATTACAAAATGGTTGAAAATATATCTTATAAAGGACTAGTATCAGAAATATAGAAAGAGCTCACAAAACTCAGCAGTAAAAAGGTAAACATATACAAAATACCCAGTATCATTTCTGTTTTAGGGAAATGCAAATTAAAACAATAATGAAATATTACTACATACCTATTATAAAAACATTAAGTCAATCGAGAAGGCTATATGAAAATAATGCTTGCTTTCAATTATAAAAGCAAGTCAGTGGGATCCTGGACTTTGTTAGAGAGGCTTAATAAGAAGATAAAAACACACCCACTATATTTTTGTATGAATAAAAGAAAGGCTATAAAAGTCATGAAATATTAGAATGGTGGCTTGTTCTTTACAAAAAAAAATAATAGAACATGTAGACATCTATCTTTGGGATTAATGTGATATCAGTGTTTAGGTCCATTTAAGACTTGAGCCAATGTGACCTCCTGAGACTCTTTTTAGATCTATGAATTTTATGTCTAATAGCTTTCAGTTTTGCTATAAAGAAAAAAAAAAAAGAATGGCCAGTATAATTAATCTTGGAACAATACCAAATAGCATTTCAGTGACAAAAATAATGATGATTTTTTGAAAGGTCTGATGTGAAATACAAAAGAAGAACCTTAAATCCATAACCATAAATATAACATTGAAATATAAAGTATATAAAGGCTTTTTTCCAGAAAATGAGATTACTACTCTTAATATTTCCTGTAAAATATTCACTTTTACTGACAATACATTTCAAGAAATACTTTTAAATTTTGACTATGTTATAGAGCTTTTTACTAGAAGCTGTGGTAGAGTGAGTATAAAAATAATGAACAAAAAACTGTCCTTGTTCTCAAGGACTTTACTAGGGATAAGAAATTCATTGCAAAAGGATATAAAAGAAAAGTGTTAAGCGCTGATAAAGAGAATATGCTCTTAAAGACAAAGAAGGAGTGAGGCATTTTTTTTTTTTAAGATTTATTTATTTATTTATTTGACAGATAGAGTACACAAGTAGGCAGAGAGGCAGGCAGAGAGAGAAGGGGAAGCAGGCTTCCGGCTGAGCAGAGAGCCCAATGCGGGGCTCGATCCCAGGACTCTGGGATCATGACCTGAGCTGAAGGCAGAGGCTTTAACCCACTGAGCCACCCAGGCGCACCAGGAGTGAGGCATTTTTATTATTTCTCTTACTCTGGTAGTGCATTCAGGCTGCTATATTAAAAATACCATGGATTGGGTAGCTTGTAAACAATACAAATTTATAGCTCACAGTCCTGGAGCCTGGGTTATCCAAAATCAAGGCTCTGGAGGATTCAGTTTTCAGTAAGAGTCCACTTCTAGGTTTATAGATAGCTCTTTTCTCACTGTCCTCACATGGTGGAAAGGAGAAGGAGCAGGAGAGGCTTCTGAGTCCTCTTCTGTAAGGCCACCTAACAAGGTCATAGTGGGGATTAGGTTCAAATGTAAGAATTTGGGGCATAAGGCATTCAGTCTACAGCACTTCCTTCCTCTTGAGAGGACTCTCTCAATAAATCACTTTCACAGGAATCTTAGTGTTGGGCTCTATTTGTAAGGCACCTGACCTAAAGGAGGAACCAGAAACATGTATAGTGCATTCTAAAAATGGCAACCAACCTTGATGATGGAGAACATAATGTGTGTGTGAAAAGTATATTAGTAGACGCAGTTGAAAAGGTAATTTATAACTTGATTGCAATAGCTTTGAAGTTTCTATGAAAAATTTAGAATATATTTTAAAGCACATTTTCTATGAAGGAGGTGCTCCTATCAAGTCACCAATAATAGAAAAATAAATATGAAAGCTACGTACATGATGAAATAAAAAAAGAGAAAGGTTACGGGCAAGGGCAATCAATAAGGGAATTCCTTTTAGGTAGTGTGAGTGGCAAGAAGAAAGATTCATATAGTTAATTAAGAATTGTTCAGTTATGGCTGCTTATTTAAAAGTGGGTTTTAGGTGGAGGAGCCTCTGATACCGGGAGGACAGTATGGTCTTAGAAAAAGGAATAAGCAATTGTTGGAAAATATTGAATCTTGATTTAAACGCAATTTGTTGCCTGGGCGGCAAGTTGGCAAATTTGTTTCTGGACTTAAAGAGGAAGCCATAAGATGAAGAGGGAAAGCTATGGAATGGACGAAGCAAGGCAGGGGAAGAAAGCTGAAATTTAAGAAATCTGTACAGAAAAAAATCGAATAATAGAAGATAGAAAGTTTACTATGTGTAAGAGATGTAGAGAAATGTAAAGAGATGAGGTAGTTTACGAACATAGAAAAAGCTGTTGTATTTGGCAGTTAGGAAATAATAAATGCTCTTTGATGATGGTTTTATCAGTAGTATTGGGGAGAAACTTGTTTTCATGATGCTAAGTAGTGAATTTAGGCTATTTTTTTCAATGGAGTTGACAGTGAAGACAAATGAAATTTTATAAATAAGTGGAATAGAAAGTAATAGAAATTTTTAAACTAGTTATTACTTAAATGTATTTGTGGGGAAATAACACATAAAAATAATTTATGGCACCAAAACCATCTATATTTTAAAAATCATTATCAATAAAATAATGCAATTGTATTTACTTTTTTAAAATGTCAAATGTTTATGGATCTCTGCATCTGCAGCAGGCTGTTCATTTTAATTTCCAATGTGATTCTCATCAGGGACTCTTCCAAAGCTGCTCTCAGTGTTCATTTCCAAAAGAATCTGAGAGACAAGATGAATATTAGACAACAAAAATATCTAACTAACTTCTTTTCTGTAAGTGATCACTATGCACTGCCTTCCCAGATTGGCATGAAGGGTATGCCTGCAAATGACTCTCCTTTTGTTCCCCCTTGAAGATATGAACTGTTAGGAGGAATCTCTTCCAAACTGAAGTTAATCAGAAATAATATCTAACACCAGAATCAGAAAATCAGAACTGCCTCCAGCAAGCAAGTTTCAGTTGCTGAGTCTAGGGGTCTCCTATTTCCTACATCTGTAAAGGGTGACATTTTTACTTTTGTTCGCTCCATTCACTTTAATCGATCACTATATTATAATGAAATTTTCTTAGAATATAAATCATGCCATCCTCTCACTCTAAACTCTTTCATGCCTTTTCATTACATTTAAGTTAAAAATCCCAAATCCTAATTTCATCCTGCAAAGCCCTGCCTGATCTCTCCAGCCTTGTCTTAAGCATCATCTTTTGCCAACGTAACCAACCCTTCCTCTGTGCTATATTTCAGACCCAGAGTCATCCTTATTTGTCCTGTAACATGTCATGTTCTTCCTTGCCTTCGGGGACTTTCAGTATCTTTTTATCTATGCTTCAACTACATTATATTCCTTAGGTGTCAGTTTAAGTGTCACCTCTTCAAAGAAGACTTTCACCTAAGGTTCCCTTCTAGTTCTCTCTCATACAACTCCTTTTCTACTTAGCATACTTTAATACTTTTCAGATATGTATTTATTTCATATTCAAGGTTGTTGGAAATGATGAGGAATTGTTTCTATTCATAGCCTTTTTTAGGAAAGAATGCAAATAATTTTTTTTCAAGGTAGTACAGAAATTGAAACAGTACAGAACAGCATCTTTAAAAACCATATAGGAACAATAAGTGAGAGCCAAAAAAGAAAAAAAGCAAACAAATGAAGAAATAGCACTCTTGCAGAGTAGGAAAACAAATTCTCATGGAAACAAACAAACAAACACAAAAACCAAACGAAAACAAACAAACAAAACTTATGCAAGAAAAAAGGAATAATGTGAATTAATGACAAAAAGGAAAATAACTTGAAAATTAGGTCAGAAGAATTATTGAAAACTCATTATGTCATTATGAAAACTCATTATGTCAGTTACTCACTGGCTAAGACAAGCACCCCTGCCTTCAAGGAGCTTACCTATCTCTAGGCAGAGAGTTGTAAAAAAATCTAAATACTTTTGAAGCTGATGCCTGCAAGGACAGCATACCAGGTGTGTATGCATATAGATACACAACAGTAGAGTGAGCTTATTCTCCATAAATGCATTAAAAGTGTTTAAGAAGGGATGCCTGGGTGGCTCAGTTGTTAAGCATCTGCCTTCAGCTCAGGTCACGATCCCAGGGTCCTGGAATGGAGCGCCACATTGGGCTCCCTGCTCAGTGGAAAGTCTGCTTCCCCCCTCCCACTCCCCCTGCTTGTGTTCCCTCTCTTGCTATGTCTCTCTCTGTCAAAGAAATAAATAAAATCTTTTTAAAAAGTGTTGAAGAAAAAAAGATCTTGATTTTTTTCTACACAACGGACAGATTTTTCAGGAAATGGTGCACTGAGCAGTAGGTAATCATGTAAAAGAACAATCTGATGTGTGAGGAGGGAAAACAGAATTTGTGCCTTCAAGGTGAAGTGTTTTTCAGATTCAAATCTTACACAACTGCTAATAATCTACTGTTTAAAAGAGATACCTGAAAACATTATTTTCATTCACAACACACCACTGAGTCTTATTTGTTGTAAAATCTCTACACTGTAAGATTGCGTTTTCCTGGGCATTATGGGTTCAATTGTTAACATTATACAGTTAAATGGGAGTAGTGTCTGTTTCAAATACATGATGACTGATTATGTAAATAGAGTGGAACATCTCTTCTGTTTCCCCAGAAGATCACGAATAAGGAAGTGAAAAGTAATGGGAAATATAGTAGTCCTCCCTTATATGAGGGTTGACTTTCCTGGTTGCAGTTACTCACAATCAAGTACAGTGCCCACGCAGATGATCTTCCTTCTGACACGTTGTCAGAAGAGAAGTAGTAGCCTAACTATGTCACAGTGCCTCTAGCACTCACCACACTTCCTCTCATCATACAGAAGCAGCATGAGATTTTGTGTGTGTGAGAGATCAAATTCATATTTTCTTAACTACTTTTGTATATTATAATTGCTCTGCTTATTATTAATTATTGTTGTTAATCTTTCACTGTGCCTAATTTATAAATTACAAGTTTTCATATGTCTGAATAGGAGAAAACACAAGATACATAGGGCTCGGTACTAGCCATGGATTCAGGCATCCACTAGGGGTTTTGGAACATATTCCCCACAGATAAGGGGGGGAGAGGAGGCGTCTGTATTTAGGTTTATAATATAACATTGGTGCTGAATGACAACAGCAGTTACAAGATTTGAACTTCTGTACATAACTTCAAAGAAAGAGACCAGTTTTCTCTCTTTTGGAGCTAAGTCCTAGCCGGAGGTAAGGTGAAGGAAAGTCCTGACTGCAAATTGTATACCTGTTAGGAAAAAAACCTGGTCTATGTATGCCTAATGTACAATTATAATGACTATTGTTATGACAATTAATTTTCTTTAAACTAGTTTTTAATGTCCTGTAGTTTATCAATATAGTCAAGATGTAGAGTATGCTAGTTTTAATGAAGGCTAACTGAATTTCTAATTAGCCATGAGATCTTTTCTTCATCAGAATCTTAATTCTTACACTATAATTAGATTTAAATACGTAATATTGATTTAATAGTAATTAAATCTGTGTGAATGTTAGACTGTTTGCAATTTGGTATCAGATACAGACAAAGAAGTTTCAGTTAATTGCTTTCTAGAAAGAATTCTAAACAAGATTATGCTATAGAACAAGAGCAATTTTTAGAAGAGATCCTTAAATCAGAAAAATTAAAAAAATAATTATATGGCAGTGATCCAAGAAGATAATGAAAGAGAACATTTTCATGTAAAATTAGTTCATAGGTTTGAAAAGTATTAATAGAAATGTCCCTAGTACCAAGACATTCTTTTTCAAATGTACTGAGAAAAATAAATCAAAACCCATGTAGGATTAAGCTTTTGTGGTTTAGCCTTTTTATTGTATAATGTAATGTGTTGTCTCCATTGCTTCCAAACACTGAGATTATGTTCTATTAAGTATTGGTATTACTCTTTTCAGTGTTTCTCAAAATGTGAGTGCTTTGAGGTCCCCTTGCTTTAGAACCGCTCAGGATGTTTGTTTAAAGATCAGATTCCTGGATGTTACCCAAAATAGAATAGAATATCTGTTCTTGAGCCCAGTAAATTTCATTCTAACAAGAGCTGTAGGTGATTGTTATAAAGTTAATAGTTTGAAACCTCTTGGGTTATTCTAATCAAGTTCTTTTAAAGTAGATAATTTTTATTTGATTTGTGAGAACTCTCCCAAGGGTTTGTTTAAAGATAAACTCTAATTCCTTGTCAGTGCTAGATAATTTAGTACTCACTTTGAACTTTGATACATTGGATTATTTCTGTTACAAAAGATAACAGAAACCCAGGCCATCTTATGGTCAGAAGAGGTTGTTTAGTAAACTCAAGGACACTTTATTGTAATAGATACAATTTTTTTTCCCAAGGAATTTCTATACTCCACCTATATTACATATTTCTGAATTCCTATCAGTCAGATTAAAATAGTGTTCCATTTCTCTGAATTTACCTTGAATTTTTTTTCTGAAAAATCCAGATCCCCCTAAAATCTCCAGATAGCCTGGGAAGATACCAAAGTCTCTGTTGTGCTCTGAAGACCTGGTCTCCTAGCCCCTTCATGAACTTCTCATGTTCTTGCTCTGACTTATCATGAGGCTATTTCCTCTGCTGCCATTGTCAGTGACTAACAACACTGTAACTGGTGCCAGCTGGTGATAGTATTGCTTGCTGACCACTCCCACCACCCAATTCCAATTGTGTTGCCTGACATTTCTATAGGAAGTTTTCCATCACTGCTGAAGCTGTTGGTATCAGTGCTGGATTCATTGTACCTTGTTATCCCACAGAAGAGATGGTGAAGAAAAACCAGAGTAATTCCTACTGGCTCTTATTTTCATCCTTTAATTTAGAGAAGTTGGGCTAGAAATGTGTGATGGACATAAATTTCTATTGGAAATTACGAGTTCCTTCTCATGTCATTGAATTAATCACCTGTACTGTCACCCTCCTTAATGATGTATTCTTTCTCAAGAGTCAAGACACCATGTCCCCGTGTTATAATAACTAACATTTCATGAATTCCATACATTTATTTTCAAAATTTTATCACATTCATAAGAGGGATAACTTGCATACAGTAGAATTCATCAATTTTAGGTGCACATTTTATTAACTATATAATGGGCATAAGAATCATAATGTAGAACATTTCTGTCTCTTCATAATGTTCCCTTGTGTGTTTCCTTATTTCCCACCCCTGATCACTGCCAACTACTGATCAGTTTTCTGTCATTATGGATTTACCTTTTCTAGAACATCATATAAATGGAACATACTGTACCATGGTTTTTAAATATGTCCAGAAAATTCTTTGACACTCTTCCCTTCAAAAGAGGTTACTTCATTCCTCTCCATTTCAGTAGGGGTTGATTTTCTAATTAGCTTTTAATGAATAAGCATGCTGTAGAATTATGCTAATTGACTTCTGAGGTTAGGTAATAAAAGTGTTAGTTTCCACTTGGCTTTCCAACTCATTGGGTCATTCTCTTTGAGGGGGTGATAGCTACCATGCTGTGAAGTCAAGCAGCCTGTGGAAAGTCCTGCTTATGGAGAAACTAAGGCCTCATGCTAAATCATTCCACAATTGCCAGTCATGTAACTACTGCAAATGGATCCTGTCAGAGACTGTGAAGGTTTGAAATCTTTTTCTACTTGCTATCCTGCATTTTGAAGACTTTATGTACTTATTTGAGACAGATAAAGTGAAAGCATGAGCAGGTGGAGGGGCAGAGGGAGAAGCAGACTCCCCACTGAACAGGGAGCCCAAGGCCAGGGTTGGGGATGGGGAGCCTTGATCCCAGGCCCCTGAGATCATGACCTAAGATGAAGTCAGATACTTAAATGACTGAGCCACCCAGGCGCCCCCTTGTTATCCTCTCTTTATACTTCTTACAATCTAACAATTTAGCCTACCACAATTTCATGGTTTCTGGCAAAAGACGTGAAACTCCTGGGTCAGAGACAGAAGACAATGTTTTTCTCACTACATTAGCAGTCCATGGAGTATCAGCATTTGCTCTAGTTCCCTGAGCCTCAAGTGCCATGGGGCCCTATGGTTGAACACACGTTAAGTTTTGTTCCAGGCAAGAAATCTCAAACTTGGGAAAATCTAATGTTCTATAATGGGTTTTTTTTTTTTTCCATTAACTTATTTTTTTATTTTAAAAAAAAAAAAAGATTTTATTTATTTATTTGACAGATCACAAGTAGGCAGAGAGGCAGGCAGTGAGAGAGGAGGAAGCAGGCTCCCGCTGAGCAGAGAGCCTGATGTGAAGCTCGATCCCAGGACCCTGAGATCATGACCTGAGCCGAAGACAGAGGCTTAACCCACTGAGCCACCCAGGCACCCCCCATCCATTTATTTTTATACCATCTACATATACAAAATTAGAATGAGTTTCTTGCAGATAGCATATAGTATATGACGATGTATTTGTATTGAATGTTTAAGCCAATTTAATTTATTATAATTATTGATATTGAGTTTAAAACTGTCATTGAGTTTAAAACTATCATTTCTGGGACACCTGGTTGGCTCAGTTAAGCATCTTGACTTTGGCCTAGGTCATGATCTCAAGGTCGTGGGCTTGAGCTCCATATGGGAATCTGTGCTCAGCAGGGAGTCTGCTTGAGATTCTCTCTCTCTTCCTCTGCCTCTCCCATACCTTTTCCAAGAAACAAAACAAAACAAAAAACTATCATTTCTATATAATTTCTATCTGGCTCATCTGCTTTTCAGTCGTTTTTGTCTTTCCCTGCCATCATTTGCATTAATTGAGTTTTCAATTATTTTTTCTCTTCCTCACTATTTGATATTCTATCTTCTCTATCTCTATCTTTGTCTATATATCTCTCCTTTTGGTAGTCACACTCTATTTTTAAATAATATTTTTCCATTTCATGTATACTGAATGATCCTTACAACGACCTACGTCTTTTCTCTACTTCATCTTTTTGGCTATTTGTGTCATACATTATACTTCCATGTATGTTAAAAAGTTCAAAATACATTGTCATTTATTTTCCTCCTAAACAGTCACTTATCCTTTAAAGAAGTTAAAATCGGGGCACCTGGGTGGCTCAGTGGGTTAAGCCTCTGCCTTCAGCTCAGGTCATGATCTCAGGGGCCTGGGATCAAGCCCCACATCAGGCTCTCTGCTCAGCGGTGAGCCTACTTTCCCCCTCTCTCTGCCTGCCACTGCCTACTTGTGATCTCTCTCTCTGTCAAATAAATAAATAAAATCTTTAAAAAAAAAAAAAAAAGAGGTTAAAATGAAAAGAAAAAAAATCTACTATATTTGCTTAGATGTTAATACCTCCAGGTATTATTAACTGGGGCAACCACAGAGCCCGCCCTGTTAACTCCTTTTCTTTTAGGTATCACAGTGCCATGCTGCCTATTGTCCAACAGCTAAAAACTTTGGTTTAATTTATTTTGTGTCAAGTACTCTAGTCAGTTTTCATGGGAAAGTACATTTAGTAGCCTTTTTTCATTTTCCTTGGATGACCTAATCTTGCTACACATATGAAAATTTTTATTTAAGTAGAATAATTGTTCCGAATGAAAGAATAAAATCTCTGAGTGAATTTTATAGGAAAATCAATAATTAAGCAATGCAAATGACATCTGTTTAGAATATCATGTTCATATATTTTTTGTTTGCATACTTTTTTGCCTTGTGTTCCACATCGACAAAATAATCATTAGACTTTTGGGGGCACATAATAGACATTCAAGTACAGTCATTTAATAAATGGATTTTTTAGCAAGTATTTAATATTAAAGTCCTATTAAGAAAGATATCCTAGTATTTAAATATAATACAAGTCATATCTACTTGGATTAATACTAAATAAATAAATATGTAGTTAGAAAGAGGTTATGATTTACATTTTCATAAGGAGAAAGAAAATATACATGTAATATTATGTATTAAAAATTTTATTGAATATCAAAATTTTGGTTCATCAGTGAAGATCTTTTCACTCTTGTATCATCCTTTTCTATATTTATAATATGTGTTTTAGTCTTTCAACTAAAAGCTACTTAACTAATAGCTATATTATAAAGCTCAGCTGAACCATAAAATTTGCAATAACATCGTCAATCTGTAAAGTCTGTATATTGCAATTCTGATCTGAATCATAGCTTATGATTTAAATAATTTAAATAATCTGGGATACCAAATTTAAATTTAAATATTCTGGAATTTAAATAATCTGGGATATCAAATTATGTTTCATTATGTATAGGAATAATATGTTATTTGTCCTATGCATTGGGAGAAGCCATACCTCCATAGTGCTTCTGAGTATTTTTTTCACCAATGTATCCTGAGATATTCAAAGAATATCCTGAAGTTAGGGAATTCAGTTCAGAACATGTGGTTGTGTGAGCAAATACAAAAATTCATATAGCTTTGGATTCACTACAAAAATATTTTGTGACTTAAATTAGTAGTTTAAATTATATATTTTCAAAATATATTTCAATAAAATTAATAATGCTGAAACACCTCACCATTTTAACTTATCCCAGACTCTGCAAACCTCTAGCATGGAGCCATGTGGAATAATTTGAGAAGCATGACATAGAAGAAAAGTTATATTCTACTTCATGGTCCAAACCTCAGCAGCTATGACATTGGGCCACTTATTTAACATGTATGAGTTTCTACATACATTTCTCAATGTATGAACAGAGACAAATATTCTTATTTTGCTGTATAATTGTAAATACTGGAATAAGCACTAGATTACAGTGAATTCAAGTATATATCTTTTTAAAAAGTAAAATCATGATTCATGTAAAAATAAAATGAACTCTGGCCAAAATTTTATTTCGCTCATCATAAGAAAAATGTTATGAATGGTCCAGAGAACATTTGAGAAGTAAATCTATGTAGAGAACAAAGAAATCTTAGGAGTCCTTGATTAGATTTAAAAGCAAAAAACCAAAAAACTGGTTAAGGGGCATCTGCATCTGGGTAGCTTAGTCCGTTGAGTGTCTGCCTTCAGCTCCAGTTGTGATCCCGGGGTCCTGGGATGGAGCACAGCATCAGGGTTCCTGCTCAGTTGGGAGTCTGCTTTTCCCTCTCCCACTCCCCCTGCTTGTGTTCCCTCTCTTGCTGTCTCTCTCTCTCTCTCTCTCTGTCGAATAAATAAATAAAATCTTTAAAAAAAAACTGGTTAATGTCTGATAGAACTATAAATCTAATTTCTAGAATTATCAATATCACCAGGCAGCAATAATTGGAAATTTGAGAAGACAAAATTCTACACATTAACTTCTGCCCCGATAGATTTTTTTAAATTGTCCTGTCAATAGAATGTCAAGCTTAGCAGAGCACTGGAAAACACCCAGTAACCTCTTCTGTCTGTTTCCAATTTCCAGATGGTTGAGGAGTTTATGGGAGTCAGATAAATAATTCTATTGAAAAAATTACTGTTGATGTCATTTTTTAAATGATGAAAGAAAAGATATATATATAGGGTTTTAAAAATTAAATCCTTAATTTTCAGGCAACTGACATAATCTTTATATTTAATTTTTACCACAACTCTGAGAGTTATTTTTTAAATTTTCATCATTGTTCAGAGAGTGAAACTGGAGTCTAGAATATAACTTACATTAAAAAAAAAAGTTTCCCTTCCTATCATCTTTGAAATATGTTTAAATATAATCATTTTACAAATTGCCTTCTTAGGGCTCTACCTCTACTTCCAGCTACTGCCATGACTTGTGCCCTAGTATCATACACTGTAATTTTGGCCTAGATGCCAGAGTAGATGAAGATTTGGACAGAGGCAATCTGACTCGTGAGCATGTAAGTTATGAAGGTGTCATTGTGGAAGAGAGAAGGAGATGGAAGAGAACTTGCTCTTGTGGAAAATTCAGGATTTCAATGTTTTTAGGGCTTCCAAATGTTAATTTATTACTCCTGTTTTAAAAAATTTAACTGAAGTATAATTGACACATAACATTATGTACATTATGGTGTATAACACACTAATTTGACAGTTACATGCATTATAAAAGGCTCACTATGATAAATGTGGTCATCATCTATCACCACACAAAATAATCAATATATTATTGACTATATTCCCTATGCTGTAATTTTCACCCCTTTACTCATTTATTCTGTAACTGGAAGTTTGTATCTCTTAATCCCCTTTATCCATCCTGCCCACCCCCCAACCCCTTTGACAACCACCAGTTTGTTCTCTGCATTTATGAGTCTATTTCTATTTTTGTTGTTGTTTGTTTCTTGATGGAGTTTTGTTGGTGGTGTTGTTTTATATTGTTTTTGTTTATTTTAAGCAACTTTCAGCAGTCTAGGAAATATCTTAGCCAAGGCAAGTAATTGGATTTCTCTTTTCTAACAGAAGAGGGAAAGAAAATTTGTAAGAACATAGGTAATTTACTGTGCTTAGATATTGAGAGTCTGATGGCTTCAATCATTATGGTTATTATTTGTAGAATGGATTATCTTCTAAGTGAGAAAACGCTGCTAGAGCTGGAGATTCAAGACAAAATTAAGTTCTTTGGAATATGAACCCCAAATCCCCTTGGAAAACACACTCTTTGTGTGAATATATTGAAACAAAAGCATAGAACCAAGGGAAGAACTCAGAGGACCCCTTCTTTTCAGGAGACAAGAGGAGCTCAAGAAGAAATAAGGATAGTCCAGAACAGTGAAGTAGAACCAGGAAAATCGAAGTAAAAAAGTTTTAAAGTGTAGGCAGGGGCAACAAGACCTCATGCTGCAGACAGCAGCAGACATATAAAGAATGAAATGTATTTTGAACACGAGGATGCCCTTAGCAAGAATAGTCTTGTAGCAGGAGGAGAGAAAAGTAGATTTTTAAAACTTGAGAAGAAAAGAATGCAAATAAAATTTTACAGTGCTTTTAAATTTTTCTTTCCAAAATATTGACAATAGGCATTTATAACAGAAACGAAAAAGTTTCTTTTAATGCTTATAGATATTTTTGCATTATCAATAGAAAAATATATGAACTCTTCATTTGAAAATGGACAAAGTACTAGAATGGGAACTACAAATGGCCAATAATTATTTAAAAATATTAATCTACCACAATATTAACATAATTTTAGTGGAACAGAAACAACAATGGTATTTGTTTTATAAAATCTTTAAAGATATAAAAGAAGTAAGTTTGTTTTTAAAGATTTATTTATTTATTTATTTTATAAAGAGAGAGCATGGGTGTGTGTGTCAGCAGGGGAAAGGGCAGAAGGAGTTGGAGAGAGACCGTCCTCAAACAAACTCCCATCCAGCTGTTGGGCTCAAGGTGGGGCTCAGGGCGTGCCTCCATCCCAGGACCCTGAAATCATGACCTGAACCATAAGCAAGTGTCTGCATCCCAGTTGACTGAGTCACCCAGGCATCCCAAAGGAGTAATAATTTTTTTTAAGATTTTATTTATTTATTTGACAGAGAGACAGATGGCTTACAAGTAGGTAGGGAGGCAGGCAAAGAGAGAGGGAAACAGGCTCCCTGCTGAGCAGAGAGCCATTGCGGGGCTCGATTCCAAGACCCGGAATCGTGACCTGAGCCCAAGGCAGAGGCTTAACCCACTGAGCCACCGGGGCGCCCCAGTAATAATTTTTTTTTTTTAAGATTTTTTTATCCCTTTATTTTAGAGAGATAGAGAGAAGGAGAGAGAGAGAGAGAGAACAGCAGGGAGGAGGAGCAGAAGGAGAAGCAGACTCCCTGCTGAAAAGGAAGTTCACCAGTGGGGCTCCATTCTAGGACCCTGCGATCAGGTCCTGAGCCAAAGGCAGATGTTTAACTAAATGAGCCACCCAGGTGCCCCAAGAAGTAATAGTTTCATATACTACTTGTTGGATGTAAATATTGCATACTTCTAGAAATTATGGCAGGAGAGAATTCTACCACTGAACCACCCATGCCTTCTAGAAGTTATGAAAGGCAATTTGCAATGCATAAAATAATTCCAAATGTTTTTGATTTTTACTTTTTAGAATTCTGCTAAAATATTATCAGAGATAAACTGCTTGAAGGTGTTTTTTTGTTTGTTTGTTTTGTTTTGTTTTATCTACTACAGGGATGTTTGTCATCACAGAATCAAGCATAATGATGAAGAGTTGGGAATGACCCAAATATCTAAATACAGGGGATTAGAAAATTAATGCATGTCTATATAATGGAATATTAAATACTCATTGTAATTACACCCTCAAAAGACTATTTACTGAAGTGGAAAATTACAAAATTTGTTTATTTTTTTAAAAGCTTCAAAACAGGGGCGCCTGGGTGGCTCAGTGGGTTGAGCTGCTGCCTTCGGCTCAGGTCATGATCTCAGGGTCCTGGGATCAAGTCCCACATCAGGCTCTCTGCTCAGCAGGGGGCCTGCTTCCCTTCCTCTCTCTCTGCCTGCCTCTCTGCCTACTTGTGATCTCTCTCTGTCAAATAAATAAATAAAATCTTAAAAAAAAAAATAAAAATAAAATAAAATAAAATAAAAGCTTCAAAACAATTATCACATCATACTACTTTGGCTAACAAATGAGTATATATACACTCTCTGAAAACATTAATTGGAGATATTTCAAGTGAAGATTTATGTTTTATCTTTGATTTGTTCTGTGGTTTCTCAGTTTTCAACTTTTAATCTGTATTAATTTGGTAGTTATAAAAAATTTGCAGCAAGCCAATTAATAAAGTTAGCAGGGTAGATTAGCAAAATTTAGAGAAGTCAAATTTCTTTTTAAGGTAGTGTTCATCTAGTTATTTTTGTTTTTTTTTTTTTTTTTTTTTAAAGATTTTATTTATTTATTTGACAGAGAGAAATCCCAAGTAGATGGAGAGGCAGGCAGAGAGAGAGAGAGAGGGAAGCAGGCTCTCCGCTGAGCAGAGAGCCCGATGCGGGACTCGATCCCAGGACTCTGAGATCATGACCTGAGCCGAAGGCAGCGGCTTAACCCACTGAGCCACCCAGGCGCCCCCATCTAGTTATTTTTGTAGGCAAATGGGAAGTAATGAAGAGAGATGACAGCTGAAGACACCAGAATCTATATATTTAATTTACTTAAAGGCAACCAGAAAAGATATAATTCTTTTCACTGATCACTGATCTTTTCTCCAGTGTATACACAAAAAGATACAATAAAAGATACTCCTTTGATTAATTCTCTGAGGAATGACCCTTGTGACATTTCTGTTCCGTGTCCTCTACAATCCTTTCTCAACAATCAAACAAAAAAGCTCCTAAATTCAGGCTCACATTAGAATTAGACTAAGGCAAAAATAAACAAACTTCTCTAATAAATCCAACTGATCCTCTTAGGACTAAAACCTAATCTTTGGCTTAAGACATCTTGTCATCAGGAGCTATCTAAATAATTATACAAAGTGATTTTAAAGATTAGGCTCAATTTTGATTCAGTGTTGGTACTAGAATAATGCAGTATACCTAAATTTCAGAAGGAATTCAGATATAGAATGATTTTATTTTTTACATTTAATTATTTTGTGACTTTAATTATGCCATGGATCAGGCTGTATAACTGCATACTTACTGTGTACTATATTTTATGTTCTTCAACTTTTTAGCTAGCTCTATGACCTTGTTTATTTCCTTTGATTTTAATTAATATTCTCCTTTGATAAAGAGAGAGCTAGACTAGAGGAAACAATGTTTATCAGAATCACCAGGAAGCTTATTAGATAGGAGTTTCTGGGCCCCATCCTCAGAGTGTTTGGTTCAGTGTATCTCAGCTGAGGCCTGAAAATGTGTTTCTAAGACTCTTTCCCAGGTGATGTCATTGCCATTGTTCTAGGAACCATCCTTTGGAAAACACTGAGTTAGTTATGTTTTAGAATTTTCTAGCTCAAAAAACTCAAGATTACAAGGTTTAATGCAGAGCACAGATATACTCTAGCAAATTGGAACATTTTCATCATATATATATATATATATATATATATATATATATATATATATATATATATCTCTTACTAATCTCACTGTTAAATAAGAAAAATTCAACCAATAATTTTAAAGATCTATTTGGTTTTACTAATTAATTCATGAATTGGATAGCATCCCATCTCGCAAGCAGATGGGAGCTTCAAAGGGCTACAGAATAGGAAAGATTTTCACAAGTAGAGAGAGTACGGAAAAAAGGAAGTTATTAGCAAGGAATTCATTCTTTTAGGAAAGATCACTCTCCTAACGGGAACAGAAGGGGGTCTATCAGTGAATTTTTCGTGCTGATCAGGAAATTCCCATGTTGACTGGTGAAAGATTCTCTTTCCCAGGAGTTGAAACTGCATTTAGCTTAGGTATTAAGTCTCAATTTACTGACTTGGGGCCTTGACCTATATAACACCATTTGGAGCTTGCAGTTTTCTTTTTAACTCTCCTTATGCCAGGTTTATAGCATTTCTGTTGTATTTTTCTTACAGCAGGAAAAATAAATAATTTCACACAGAAAGAGAAATAAATGTCTTCAATGACAGTTTATTTTGGGGAATTTATTAGATGACTCTATAACAAAACAAACCACAGTGTTTGAGACAATGTACATATCTCTGTGTTTTGGCAGTATTTCCCACAACGCTTACCTATGGTAGAGACTCCAAACATTTTTTTCTGATGTTAGGTATGAAAAAGGACTTCGGCTGTCTCCATTTTGACCTCAAACATTCTATTTGGGTTTTTCTTTCCAACCTGTCTCCTGGCTCAGGGGGAAGACCCTGAGGACAAAGACTCCCCTGATGGGAAGAGAAACTACCCCTTCAAGGCTGTGGACTGACCTGAGCCAGCAAGACATCACCCATGATTGACTCCAAGATGATAGATCAGTTTGATATGCACATACACAACCATCTGTGCCCCACATTCTCCTTATATAAACAGGGAAGTATTTTCAGCACTTTAGAGACCATCACTGAGACCTTAGTCTGCTGTCTTCCCAGTGTTGGTGTCACTGATATAAACTCTTTGCTGTTTCACCACCACTCATTTCTCTCTCTTGGGATTTTCTTAGCAGTATTGGCAGAGCTTGGTCTGTTTGGGATCCCTGGAGCCAGGTGGTCCTGCATCCCTGCACCAGCTATAGGTACATTTGGTAGCTCTTATTTAGTGACAGATTTTTGCATTGATTTTTTTGTCACTTTAATAATGGGATAGTAACGGTTGCTTCTGCTATTTTTTTACCCAGATAACTAATATCTCTCTCTCTCTCCCTCTATCTACTTATCTATCATCTATCTATATCAACATAGTTCTACATTAGGATATAGATTTCTCAAGACAGTCTAAATGACAAACTATTTTCAGAAAAGAAAATGTCTTCTTGTCTTCCTTTTCTTATTTTAGTTTGTGTGTATTTGCATATTGGAAAATTCTGAAAAAATTCTACTAATAACAGAATAAACATCTAGGGTGTGGAGAAGGAATAAAGTGAAAGACATCAGAAGTCTTTTACATATTTATATCCATTAAAATAAGAAAAGATAATCCAAGAACTGAAATAGTCAAAAAGAAACAAAAGAAGCAGGTAGAGAAAACATATAAGACCTTTGCCCCACGGAGGAGGCAAAAATAAACAGAAGGCGACATCACTTAAGTAGTTAAATGGTTTTTTCTTACCTCAAAAAAAAATTTTTTTTTATAGCAATAGGGATTGAAAGGTCATTTTAATATATCTTTACTATAAAACAAATCACATTTCACTAGATGGGTAAGAAAGACAAAGTACCCAGGACAATGCATTGCAGGGAACCATTTCAGAAATGCTCAGCGAATAATACCCTTAGCTCCCCAGGGCACTCCAAAACCAAGTGGGATTTGAAATACCACACCTACAGGACACATTATCATCTAGGTTTCCCACTCAAATGTTAAAGCATAATAGACTATCTTAGCACAACTTGGCAGAAAAAAAAAAAGTGCAGCTTTCTCTTTACATGATTTTCAAAGAATCATGGGGGATCTAAACTGTGACTCCGATTAGAGGAAACAAGAGTCCTGCCGCTTAAGCACATAGCTGCTGCTGGGAAATGATGAGGCTGGTGTTTATCACGCAATGCTTAGAGGAAGGATTTGTGCAGACTTCAACTTCTACAGCACAAGTAGAGAAAACACAGAGTACTGAGGATAAAGAAAAAGAAAAATCACGCAGCGTTCACCTTTCATGTACCAGTCTTAGTGTGAAAATCAAGGATTTGACAAGAACTGCCTACACGTTTTCCATAGTGCAATTGCCCCTAATTGGCAGTTGACTTTACATTTTATTATGACTATTTGTTAGCAAAAAGGACTCTATTTAAAATTGTAAGAAAATGATCAACTCCACAATTGACATTTCCTTCAATTGTTCTCCACTCTGGTTTTAAATTAATATCCTGCTCTTTTTGTTCATTAGCTGCAATGCGGAAGAGGTTAAAATGACTTAGATCGACTATTATTGGCTCTAGATTTTTCTTTCCAAACTCAAATAAACAGCGCTTATACATAAAGGCTGTTAGTTACACAGAAAGTGCCATACTCCTAAACTACCAGTTTTACCTTTGTGAACATTGAGTTCAGCCATATTTAGTGGGATCAAAGGGTCCTCTGTTTTGAAAGGAATGCTTCATGAACCAGCAGTATCAACATCACCAGGGAACTTGCTAGGATAAGAATCTATGTTTTTAAAAGGGGCTGGGTGCACGTGCACATTACAGTTGGAGAACCATGGCTCTATATAACCGACTTACAAACTAGGAAAAGATGGCTGGGGTGCTCTAAAAGTACATATATGGAGGGTTAAATATCAATATCAATATCAAATATCAATATTTTAAATGTTTACAAAGCTTTGGATTTTTCAAATAAAGCATTAGAAATATTACTACAAGATAACATTACGAATCTTTATATTTTGAGAAATAATTAAGTTGCTAAAAATGATCACTTACTGGTTTACTTAACTCCAATATAGTATTCTTTCTAAAAATACAAGCTATATTATATTTATAAATCAAAATATAAGCTTTAATTATTGAAGTATAAACACAGTGATGTCCTCGGTGTATTATTTTTCTTTTACTACATTGGTCTTTGGTCTTCAAAAGTACTAATATTATGATATTTTTGGGGAGCCTGAGTGGCTCAGTCTGTTGAGCAACCTACCCTTGACTCAGGTTATGATCTCAGGGTTGTGCGATAGAGCCCCAAGTTGGGCTCCTGCTTCCAGCTCACTGGGGTGTCTGCTTGTCCTCTCTTCTTCCACTAGTGGCCTGTGGGTGTGCTTTCTCTCTCAAATTAATAAATAAAATCTTTAAAAAATATATTTTAATATTGCCTCAATACTGAAAATCAGAGGCCTATTTAGCTTTATCCTAGATTCATTTTCAACATCTCTATTTTATGAAGATATTACCGAACTCTTTTGTACAGTTTAAACAACTGGAGGGTCAACTCTGTTTCCAAACCACTCATAGTAGAATGCCACACATAGTAGAATGAATAATAAGAGGTAAATACTGAAATCTGTTTTACAGCCATCTTTTTGTATTTAGAATGCTATAGCATTGTTATTCTCTCTGGCATCTGTACTGACTCAAATGATTTTTTTTCATTATTATTTTGTTTTTGTTGATAATGAAATGAATGGTTCTTATTTTAGTAAGGACATAGAACAATTAACACATTTTACTTCTATTCTGCTTAAGAGGCATAATACTAATCTTACTATGAAGCTAAAGGATTCCATTTGAATGTATTAGAATAATTTAAAGAAATAATTCTAGCCATGTTAAGCCAAATCCTGAATATTTCCCTCTATGCAGCATAACATTTTCCTGTAAAATTACCATTATTGCAACAACAACAATAAAGTCACACTTTTTTTTTTTTCATAACAAAGGTATTAAGTGATCATTTTAATATATTACGAAAGCGTTTGGAAAGGTATTCGCTTGAATGTGAGTTTGTTGCTCTCCTCATCCAATTCCAGTCCTGCCATGGCCCCTCCCCATCTCTAATAAGCAGAGTTGGGGCAGCCAATCGGGACTGTGAGGTTTGAGAACAGGGTCCTGACACAGGAAAAGGCACTGACTGGTCTTAATCTTTTCTGGGCCTAAGTGAGCTTAAGGATCAGTAGTGAAGAAGTTAGCAGCAACAATGAGATTTACGTAGTCTGTAGAGAGCTTGGTACTCTGACTTTCATGGTCCCCCAGAGGAAACAATTTCTAGCCTGGGTCAGTGTTCCTGGGAGGACCTGTGGTCTCTGGTCTCAGAGCGGCTGCTGAGAATTTGACCCTGTTTCTGAATCTTCCCTACTCCTGAGGCTGATAGGGAAGTTTTATGTGTACCAGGAGAGAATGGGCATGTCCATTGCCAAATTACAGAGTAAATTCAGTCTTGCTGTTATTTTGGATAAAGCCAAACATATATCTGAATTTGACTTCTTAAACAGGTAAGGAAAAAATAATTGAATGAGGAATTATCAGGAACTAGACAGAGGACCCACAAGTGAAACATTCTGTTCCTAGTGATTTAGATTTGGTGGAGAAGGATAGGCTAGAATGTAAATAAACGAATAAACTATCTTAGTAGATTTGATTTTAGAAACCAAGACTATTGGAAAACAAAATATTATATGCCTTTTGAACATTACAATTTCAGAAATCATTTAAAGGACTAGCTTCATAGTTGAGACCTGGACCATAACTGACAAAATAAAATAGAAGTTTCTCAAACAGAAAAATGCAAAGAAGTGGATTTCATAAGGGTAAAGATGTGGGCTTGTAAAATGGATCCATAATGATTCAAAAGAAAAAAAGAAAGCTAAAGGAGAAAAGTTAAAAATTGGAAAAGAGGAAAATTTCATCTTAAGTGGGATTGATGCTTATTCTGAAATAAATTCATGAATTCCATGACTAAAAAGATGTTACAAGCTTTCAGACACAGGAAGCTAGTTAAAAAGGGAACAAAGAATTAGTTTGTGATCAGGCTTCTCTTTGGCAACTGTGGAAGCTGGAAGAATGCTGTGGGAGAGAGTTAGAGGTTACTGATGGATAAGGGGTACCACCCAAAGATCCTATTTCCAACCAAGATATCATTTATCAGCTGCAGGGAAGGAGATAGAGATTTACTTGTACAGAGACTTGCAAAGTATCTCACCCCTAGAAGCAATTATCCAAATAATGATTATAGTGAATTAATCAAGACTCTTCAAGATGGCTCAGTTGAAATTGGAAATACTGGTAAACAGTGAATACATGGGTCATCTTAGTGACTAGACTGGTGTAACAATATGTTACATAAAGATGCTTCATGCAGATAGAACATAATGCAAAGTAGAATAGTAATTAAAAGTGGAAGTATAAAGTCACCTCAGGAAAAGCATAATCTGATGTTTGGCACAAATGGCAAAATAAATGAATTCCAGAGGGGAATGAAGAGAATATCGCTTTTTGGTGAGGGAAAATAATTGGTATTTTATAATTATTTAGTGACAGTGATATATTAATTAATTCTATACATGGTTATTGTCTACTATGCCTTGGATTACATTATTTACAGAAAGATAAAGATACCTGTGTTTGGTGTATATGCATTTGGTAATGAAGCATAGAAAAGCAAGGAAACCACTGATGGAATTGCAAAGGATGGAAAAAAATTCCTCAGATAAGAAGAATAAGCAAACAGTAATTTACTTAATTAGGAAAATTAAGACAACAGGAAAAGAAAGAGAACTTTACAAAATTACACAGGAAAAATAAAATCTGCACTACAAATTGTGCATTCTGTATAAAGATGGTAAATTCTTATATTAAAAATACTGGTTCATAATCAAGTTTTTCCCAAGTTGTGGTTATAGGAATGTACTTTGTGGTAAATCATGAGAAGTATACTTATAACTTGCCACCTTTGTATACGTATATTATACATCTATAAAAGTTAATTTAGAACTATATAGAAACAAATTATAAAATAGTCGAAGAATTTTCTATTTTACTTTTCCATTCCCTTACTGATTGTTAGATATTTAGATTATTTTGTGTGCATGTACATAAGTGCACACAAGCCCACTATGGACATCTTTGTCCAGAAATCTTTGAGCAAATCTTTGGTTATTTTCTAAAGCACAAATTGATTTAATTTGACTCCAGGATGAATATTTAATAGAGTAGATCAAATAAAACAAGAGTTCTATTAAATATATCAAGGGTTATTCCAAGAGAATTTTCTGAGACTAACTTCTGTAAGAAATAGCTCTGGTTTCTTTCTTTTCTTTTCTTTTCTTTTAAATTTCCTAATAAAGAGCCTTTTCTAGAAGAGTTTGAGACCCAGGATGAGGTAGCATAAGGATGGCATATTTCCCTCTCAAGGATTTTTTTTTTTTTTTCCCAGAAGTGTTTGAGCTTCTGAATGGCAACAAGCATGTCTATTTTCACACAATGGGATGAACAAAATAATGAGGAAAACAAAGTCTTGTAAGAGCTTTTTATTGTTGTACATGAGAGAAAACAATCACCCACACACCAAAACCCTCTGAGCAGACAACACCTGGGGGGAATGATGAAGTAGATTTTTCACCAGGGAAAACCTGCAGGGAGAATCTACATAAAGAGACTGACTTCCAACAGGAGCATTATGTGAAATGAGTTAGATGAATGTGTTGCATCTCAACATTCTCTTTTTGGCTAGCTCTTGAAGACTCAAATCAAATCATTTTACCATGAATGAACATCATGTGCAAAGGAAATCATGATTGCATGTTGACAGGAATATTCCTTAAAAGCATTTATAAGTATTTCTGCGACCCCCCCCCTTCTGATTCAATAGAAAAATAGAACATGGTGAAAATGATTATGATTTCTCTCAGGAAGAATGGATTTTTTAATGCCAGGACCAAAATAATCATGCACTTGCAAAAATCATTCACTTAAATGCTCAATAATTATGCCTTGTATTGCACTATGAATTTTCACGATTTTATGTAGTCTCTTTCAAAGCTCTTTGAAGAACTTTCCTTTGCTGCTATTTCAAAACAAACCTACAGGAAAAATATATTTGAAGGGCAGAATATTTCTTCAAAATCTATTCATCAATTGAGTGATTTCACCATCTAGAATGGGCACAGAATTGCCAATAAACATTTACAAAGTATTACATGAAAATAAGAAAGGGCTCAATTACTGCAAGAGCTTTTCTAACAATTCACAGATAGTTTCTTACCAAGTTTCTCCATTGAGCTTCAGATAAGCATACCATATTTCATACTGGACTTCTCCAATTACCTCAGAATAAATCAGTGTTTCTAAATCTTGGCACTCTTGGCATCTTGATAATTTTTTTTTTTTTTTTTATGATAGGAGATTGTCCGGGGTCTTGTAGGATGTTTAATGGTGTATCTGTCCTCTACACAATAGCTGCCAGTGGCATACCTCTCCGTTGTTACAACCAAAAATGTTTCTAGACATTGTTGAGTGTCTCCTAAGAGGGAAAAAAAATCAGTCATAGTTGAGAATCACTGAATTAATGACCCAGACTAAATCCACTGTTTCGTCTAAACAGGACTCTTCTCCTGTGTTGCCTGTATTCATGCTGATGTCCAAATCAGAAACATAGAAATAGTCATTTATACTTCATGAATTTTTTCTACCTATATCTGAAGCTTATAGGAGTTTCATTATTTATAGAAGAAAATACCCAAGTAAGGATTATAATAAATAAATCAAGAAACTTTAAGATGGGACAGATGAAGCAGAGAGGAAGTACCGGTGAACAATAATAAGTATGTCTGGATCATGATATATGACTGAAGGTTTAATAAAATGTTCCGTATGGAAGTGCCTGGGTGGCAAGTTGGTTGAGTGTCTGACTCTTGGTTGTGGCTCAAGGCATGATCTCCTGGCATTGGGCTCTATGCTCTGCATGGAGTTGGCTTGGGACTCTCTGTCCCTCCCTCTCCCCTGCTTTCTCTCCCTCTATCAAATAAATAAATAAATCTTTAAAAATGTTCTCTATAGATGCTTGATGGACTATAATGGAAAAGAACACACAGTATTAGACTTAAAAAAAAAAACATAAAAAAACATGAAATTACCTCAGGAAAGCATCCTTTAGTGAGCGGCAGAAGTACCCAAAAAGAGAATCAGGATTTGGGTAAGGCAAATTTTTATTTTTTATTTTGTCCTTATATCAATTAAATATTACACTATTTTATTAAGCCCACAACATCATATGCAATAAAGTTTATTATGCTTATTAAATGCAACTTAAGCTGTTTTATCTCTTTAAGAAATTAATATCTATCTCCCTGGCTGGGGTGACTGTGTTGTCCAGCTAGGGCAGCCAAGCACAGCCAGTTCCCAGATAATGACTCCCACTGGAGGTGCCACATGTATGGCCTGTGTGGGTTTGGGCATAAGCCTTGCCCTTGCTCACAACCTGATAGTTCTCTCTGGATCAGTGTAAAACTCTCCCAAATAATGTGTGTGCCTCTAGTTGTGCATAGCTTGCATTGATATTACACAGTATAGCCAGAATGATATTTTTTTCTCTGCTGAGATGTTTCATATATATATTAGACTGCAAAAAACATATACGGAATTAAAAATAAGTATGAAGAAAACACCATCAAAATGATCACCCATGTCAAGAAACAACATCGCCAGCTCTTCATGTAACACAGAGTGCTACTTCCTCATGAATCAATTCCTCTTCTTATCGAGATCTTGTGATCCTAACTTTTGAGATAAAATGGCTATGCTAGATGTGTTTATGGCTTCATCCTCTGTCTTCAATTCTAAGCAATATGAATACATCTTCAATAAGTATCTACATTCTAAATGACCTTGTTTAATTTTGCTGGTTTTTGTACTTTCTTTCATTTTACCTGTAGTAGCGACATGAAGTTATTCAAAGGATGTTAAATGTAGCAAATTATTCATCAGAGTCCTCCATTATTTTTTTTTTACTCATAAGTTTTTTTTTTTTTTTTTAGAGTTTATTTATTTATTTGACAGACAGGGATCACAAGCAGACAGAGAGGCAGGCAGAGAGACAGGGAAGCAGGCTCCCTGCTGAGCAGAGAGCCCCACGCGAGGCTCGATCCCAGACCCTGGGATCACGACCCAAGCCGAAGGCAGAGGCCTAACCCACTAAGCCACTCAGGTGCCCCCCATTATTTTTTTTTTTAAGTATCAGTATCACTGCCTTCTTTTAAAGTCTTGGTATATTTTGTGTTTTCTTGCTTTATATGATTCATCCCAACAAAAACTTTTTCAGTTTATATGTTGTTTCATTAAGCTACACTTTAAATTTGATCTCTATTTTATGTTTTGCTTCTATTTCATTCATTTTAAAATAAACTTTATTTTAGACTACCTTTAGATGTACAGAATTATTGTAAAGATGGTCCAGAAAACTAAGATATAGTTCTCTAATATCTCACACCCAGTTTTCTTTATTACTTACATCTTATGATAGTACCACACATTTCTCA
Source organism: Mustela erminea (assembly GCF_009829155.1). NCBI lineage: Eukaryota > Metazoa > Chordata > Mammalia > Carnivora > Mustelidae > Mustela > Mustela erminea. The sequence continues at coordinate 38,944,254 of NC_045615.1, read as the reverse complement.
CAATTAATAAATATATATTGACACATTATTATTAGTTAAAAGTCATAGTTTATTCAGATATCCTTAATTTTTTCTAATGTCTTCTTTTTTCTTTTTCTTTTCTTTTCTTTCTTTTTTTTTTTTTTGTCTTCTTTTTTCTGTATTAGGATGCCATATCCATGTTATCATTTGCATTGAGTTCTTATGTGTCCTCGGGCTCCTCTTGGTTGTGAACATTTCTCATATTCCTTGGTATGATAAACTTGAGGTTTTTTAAAAAATATTTTTTAATTTTTTTATAAACATATAATGTATTTTTATTCCAGGGGTACAGGTCTGTGAATCGCCAGGTTTACACACTTCACAGCACTCACCATAGCACATACCCTCCCCAATGTCCATAAACCCACCCCCTCTCCCAACCCCCCTCCCCTCAGCAACCCACAATTTGTTTTGTGAGATTAAGAGTCACTTATGGTTTGTATCCCTCCCGATCCCATCTTGTTTCATTTATTCTTCTTCTACTCCCCAACCCCCCATGTTGCATCTCCACTTCCTCATATCAGGGAGATCATATGATAGTTGTCTTTCTCTGATTGACTTATTTCACTAAGCATGATACCCTCTAGTTCCATCCACATTATCGCAAATGGCAAGATTTCATTTCTTTTGATGGCTGCATAGTATTCCATTGTGTGTGTGTGTGTGTGTGTGTGTGTATATATATATATATATATATATATATATATATATTACTTCATCTTTATCCATTCATCTGTTGATGGACATCTAGGTTCTTTCCATAGTTTGGCTATTGTAGATATTGCTGCTATAAACATTTCGGTGCACGCGCCCCTTTGGATCACTACGTTTGTATATTTAGGGTAAATACCCAGTAGTGCAATTGCTGGGTCATAGGGTAGTTCTATTTTCAACTTTTTGAGGAACCTCCATGCTGTTTTCCAGAGTGGTTGCACCAGCTTGCATTCCGACCAACAGTGTAGGAGGGTTCCCCTTTCTCCGCATCCTTGCCAGCATCTGTCATTTCCTGACTTGTTAATTTTAGCCATTCTGACTGGTATGAGTTGATAGCTCATTGTGGTTTTTATTTGCATTTCCCTGATGCCGAGTGATGTGGAGCACTTTTTCATGTGTCTCTTGGCCATCTGGATGTCTTCTTTGCTGAAATGTCTGTTCATGTCCTTTGTCCATTTCTTGATTGGATTATTTGTTCTTGGGGTGCTGAATTTGCTAAGTTCTTTATAGATTTTGGACACTAGCCCTTTATCTGATATGCCATTTGCAAATATCTTCTCCCATTCTGTCAATTGTCTTTTGGTTTTGTCCACTGTTTCTTTTGCTGTGCAAAAGCTTTTGATCTTGATGAAATCCCAATAGTTCATTTTTGCCCTTGCTTCTCTTGCCTTTGGCGATGTTCCTAGGAAGATTTTGCTGCAGCTGAGGTCGAAGAGGTTGCTGCCTGTGTTCTCCTCAAGGATTTTGATGGATTCCGACCTCACATTGAGGTCCTTCATCCATTTTGAGTCTATTTTCGTGTGTGGTGTGAGGAAATGGTCCAGTTTCATTTTTCTGCATGTGGCTATCCAATTTTCCCAACACCATTTATTGAAGAGGCTGTCTTTTTTCCATTGGACATTCTTTTCTGCTTTGTCAAAGATTCATTAACCATAGAGATGAGGGTCTATTTCTGGGCTCTCTATTCTGTTCCATTGATCTATGTGTCTATTTTTGTGCCAGGACCATGCTGTCTTGATGATGACAGCTTGTAATAAAGCTTGAAGTCCAGAATTGTGATGCCACCAACTTTGGCTTTCTTTTTCAATATTCCTTTGGCTATTCGAGGTCTTTTCTGGTTCCATAAAAATTTTAGGATTATTTTTCCATTTCTTTGAAAAAAATGGGTGGGATTTTGATAGGAATTGCATTAAATATATAGATTGCTTTAGGTATTATAGAGATTTTCACAATATTTGTTCTTCCAATCCAGAAGCATGGAACATTTTTCCATTTCTTTGTGTCTTCCTCAATTTCTTTCATGAGTACTTTATAGTTTTCTGAGTATAGATTCTTTGCCTCTTTGGTTAGGTTTATATCCAGGTATTTTATAGTTTTGGGTGCAATTGTAAATGGGATTGACTCCTTAATTTCTCTTTCTTCTGTCTTGTTTTTGGTGTAGAAGAATGCAACTGATTTCTGTGCATTGATTTTATATCCTGACACTTTACTAAATTCCTGTACAAGTTCTAACAGTTTTGGAGTGGAGTCTTTGGGTTTTCCACATATAGTATCATATCATCTGTGAAGAGTGAGAGTTTGACTTCTTCTTTGCTGATTTGGATGCCTCTAATTTCTTTTTGTTGTCTGATTGCTGAGGCTAGGACCTCTAGTACTATGTTGAATAGCAGTGGTGATAATGGAAATCCTGCCATGTTCCTGACCTTAGCAGAAAAGGTTTCAATTTTTCTCCATTGAGAATGATATTTGCAGTGGGTTTTTCATAAATGGCTTTGATAATATTAAGGTATGTGCCCTCTATCCCTACACTTTGAAGAGTTTTGATCAGGAAGGGATGCTGTACTTTGTCAAAGGCTTTTTCAGCATCTATTGAGAGTATCATATGGTTCTTGTTCTTTCTTTTATTAATGTGTTGTATCACATTGATTGATTTGCGGATGTTGAACCAACCTTGCAGCCCTGGAATAAATCCCACTTGGTCATGGTGAATAATCCTTTTAATGTACTGTTGAATCCTATTGGCTAGTATTTTGGTGAGAATTTTTGCATCTGTGTTTATTAAGGATATTGGTCTGTAATTCTCCTTTTTGATGGGATCCTTGTCTGGTTTGGGGATCAAGGTGATGCTGGCCTCATAAAATGAATTTGGAAGTTTTCGTTCCATTTCTATTTTTTGGAAAATAAGAATTAGTTCTTCTTTAAATGTTTGGTAGAATTCCCTGGGAAGCTGTCTGGCCCTGGGCTTTTGTTTGTTTGGAGATTTTTGATGACTGTTTCAATATCCTTACTGGTTATGGGTCTGTTCAGGTTTTCTATTTCTTCCTGGTTCAGTTGTGGTAGTTTATATGTCTCTAGGAATGCATCCATTTCTTCCAGATTGTCAAATTTGTTTGCATAGAGTTGCTCATAGTATGATCTTATAATTATATTTCTTTGGTGTTAGTTGTGATCTCTCCTCTTTCATTCATGATTTTATTTATTTGGGTCCTTTCTCTTTTCTTTTTGATAAGTCTGGCCAGGCGTTTATCAATCATATTAATTCTGTCAAAGAACCAGCTCCTAGTTTCGTTGATTTGTTCTATTGTGTTTTTGGTTTCTATTTCATTGATCTGCTCTGATCTTTACGATTTCTCTTCTCCTGCTGGGTTTTGGCTTTCTTTGTTGTTCTTTCTCTAGCTCCTTTACATATAAGGTTAGGTTGTGTATTTGAGACCTTTCTTCTTTCTTGAGAAAGGCTTGTACTGCTATATATTTTCCTCTCAGGACTGCCTTTGCTGTGTCCCACAGATTTTGAACCATTGTTTTTCATTATCATTTGTTTCCATGAATTTTTTCAATTCTTCTTTAATTTCCTGGTTGACCCATTACAAGTCACTAAGACTTGTAAATTTTACTATTAGGTGACGAGGTGTGGACCTGTTCTTGTTGATTTTGAGGGGGATTCTCTGCACCTCCTGGATTTTGATGCTTGTTCCCTTTGCCATATTAGGTAAATTCTCTCCAATAATTCTCTCCAATATACCTTCTGCTCTCCTGTCTCTTTCTTCTTCTTCTGGAATCCTAATTATTCTAATGTTGTTTCATCTTATGGTGTCAATTATCTCTTGAATTCTCCCTTCGTGGTCCAGTAGCTGTCTGTCCCTCTTTTGCTCAGCTTCTTTATTCCCTGTCATTTGTCTTCTATATTGCTAATTCTTTCTTCTGCCTCATTTATCCTAGCAGTGAGAGCTTCCATTTTTGATTGCACCTCATTAATAGCTTTTTTGATTTCAACTTGGCTAGATTTTAGTTCTTTTATTTCTCCAGAAAGGGCTTTTATATCTCCCTAGAGGGTTTCTCTAATATCTTCCATGTCTTTTTTGAGCCTGGCTAGAACCTTAAGAATCGTCATTCTGAACTCTAGATCTGACATATTACCAATGTCTGTATTGATTATGTTCCTAGCTTTTGGTACTGCCTCTTGTTCTTTTTTTTTGTGGTGAATTTTTCTGCCTTGTCATTTTGTCCAGATAAGAGTATATGAAGGAGCAGAGAAAATACTGAAAGGGTGTCAAGGACCCCAGGAAAATGCGCTTTAATCAAATCAGAAGAGACCCCAAATTGTGGGAGGGAGAAAGGGGATAAAAAGAAGTTCAGAAAAAAAAAATTAAAAACAGAAAACAAATAAAGAAAAACTATAAAAAAGAGAATATATATATACATATATATATGTATATATATATTAGATAAACTGGTTAAAAAACGTTAAAAAGAAAAGGGTAAAAATTGAAGAAAGTTTAGCAGAAGAAAAAAAAAATTAAAAAATTAAATTAACCACAAGACTAAAGATTCATGGGAGAAAGCCATGAGTTCCGTGCTTTGCCTTCTCCTCCACTGGAATTCTGCTGCTCTCCTTGGTAGATGAACTTTGTCTTGGCTGGATTTCTTATTGATCTTCTGGGGGAGGGGCCTGTTGTAGTGATTCTCAAGTGTCTTTGCCCGAGGTGGAAATGCACTGCCATTACCAGAGGCTGGGTTAAGTAATCTGCTGGGGTTCGCTTTCAGGAGTTTTTGTCCCCTGAATGCTTTCCGTGCAGCTCTGAGGGACAGGAATGAAAATGGTGGCCTCCCAGTTTCTGGCCCGGAGGAGCCGAAAGCTCGGGGCCCCACTCCTCAGTGTGCCCTCAGAGAAAAGAGCCCAATCACTCCCATATCCCTGGCCTCTGGCCGTGCTCTGAGCTCACCCAGGCTGCGACCGATTCAAGGTAACCTGAGCTGAGAGCTCACTTCTCAGCTCTGTCTCTGTAACTGGCTTCCTCGGTCTAATGCCTGCGAGCTCTGTGACACTCAGACATCCCTGATCCTTCTGTGACCCTGCGGGACCTAGGGCCACGCTGGCCTCTCATGGGCTTCACCCCGGTTTAGTCTCTGGAGCAATGTCCCTCAGTGGAGCAGACTTTTAAAAGTCCTGATTTTGTGCTCCACTGCTCCGCTGTTTGCCAGGAGCCGGCCCCTCCCCCCATGGTCTATTTTCCCATCGCTTTGGATTCACTTCGCTGGTCCTGCCTTTCAGGAGGTGGTCGATTTTCTGTTTCTAGAATTGCTGTTCTTCCTCTCTTTGATCTCCTGTTGGATTTTTAGGTGTTTGCAATGGTTTGATAAGCTATCTAGCTGACCTCCTGCTACCTGATGTAGTCTCAACCTGCTACTTCTCCGCCATCTTGACTCCTCCCTCAACATGATGGTTTTGAAGATTACTGACCATATATTTTATATAATACCATTCTAATGAAATTTTTCTCATTTTTTTATGATTTGATTAGAATAATATGTTTTTGGGAAGAAGGCCACACAGAGAGTAGAAGTGTCATTCAATAGGACATGTCAATAGGACATTGCTTTTGGGGCTCCTGGGTGGTTCAGTCAGTTAAGTTGGTCCCTGTTGGCTCAGGTCATGATCCCAGGGTCAGGAGATCAATCTCTGCATCAGGTTCCATGCTGGGCATGGAGTCTGTTTGGGATTATCTCTCTCCTTCCTCCCCTCTGTACCCCCTCCACATTCATGCACATCTACTCTCTCTCTCTCTTAAAATAAATAAATAAACAAACAAATAAATAAATAAATAAATAAAACACATTACTCTTGATGTTAACCTAGATCATCTGGCTTGAGTTCATGATTGTCCAATTTTTCGTCTGTGGAGTTACTCTTTTTTTTTTTTTTTTTAACTTCCTTCACATACTTTACTCTTTGGAGGAAGGTCACTATGTGCAGTCTCCACTCAAGAAGTGGGAGTTACATTGCACCTCTTAATGGCAGAATATATATTTAAGTTATTTGGAATTCTTCCTCACATAGTTCTCCATTTATTTATTATTATTAGAGTCTTCTCCCCCACTTATTTTATTCACTTCTGTACATCAACATGAACTCATGCACATTTCATTTTATACTCTGGGTTTTAATCAAATATTTTAATTTTTTTCCTCAAATTGTCTCACCTCTGGCCATTGAGAGTTTTCAGTTAGCTCCCATGTTCTTTTAATATACTCCCATCATTCTTTGTGTGTGCATGTGTCCGCCTGTATTTGTGTATGTTTTAGTAGTTTATTACTTTATGGCACCACCTTACGCTCCAGGCTTAACTTGTGCCCCAACCCTAGAATCAGTCATTTCTCTGAAGAGTCTTTATTACTTAAATTGAATAATGATATGGTTTAAACCCAAGATCTGGGTGCTAGTTGTCCTTGTTGTTACTGAGTTGTTTTCTCTTTTAGCCCTACTTAACTAACAGAAGTTGAAAATATCTGTGTACATCTAAGCTGTATATACATGTATAATTACTTATATGTATATTCATGTGTGTTTATATATATTGTATATATATATCATTTATATATTGTGTGTATATCAGTTATAGATTACTTATGTGTATATATGCATACACTAAACATGACTTTATACTGATGTCTCTAACTCTAATCACATGGATCATTCTAGCTTTCTTCCCTTCCTTATATGCAACCTTCTATTCTAACAATGAGAAACCTGATTCCCATCATCTGCCATCAATTGACATTCAATAAAAGTATATCTTTTAGAATTCTTAATTTGCAGCTCCACAATAAATGGCTTTATCTCTAGAGTGCAGTGCTATGTACAGGTTTGTATTTGTTTTATCTTTAAAAAGATTGCACTTAGATTGCAGATTGCACAGATTGCACGCACTTTCAGACATTAGGCCAGCACCTTATTCTCCCACCTGCTTCAGGGAGGCTGTTTCATATATTTGTAACACACTTAGATTCTTTTTAAATGTATTTTTTAAGATTTTATTTACTTATTTGACAGACAGAGATCACAAGTAGGCAGAGAGGCAGGAAGGGTTGGGGGGAAGCAAGCTCCTTGCTGAGTGACAGCCCAATGTGGGGCTTGATCCCAGGACCCTGAGATCATGATGTGAGTCGAAGGCAGAGGGTTTAACCCACTGAGCCACCCAGAACCACCACATTTAGATTCTTTTTGGCACATTCTACATTCTATCCTAAGATCCCCAAATCTCCTAAATGATTTTATTAAAAATTTGCACATACATCAAACTAAAAACCTGCACAGCAAAGAAAATCATCAACAGGTGAAAAATCAACCTATGGGATGGGACAAGATATTTGCAAACCTTAACATGTATGATTTATTTCTTTTTGTGCTATAAGTTCAACGGGTTTTGACAGTTTTTGACAAATTTAATGTCTTTTATTTACTGTTATAATATCATAAGGAATAGTTTTATTATCCCCAAAATTCTATATATTTCACCCATTTAACTTTCTCTCTCTTTGTGAAGAACATATAAGTTCTACTCTCTTAACAAATTTAAATTATACAATACAATGCTATCAACTAAAGTACCACATTATGCATTGCATCCTAAGACCTTACTCATAACTGAAAATGTGTACCCATTCATCAAACTTTTCCTGTATCTATGCTTTCCAAGTCCTCACAACAATTTTTCTCCTGTTTCTTAGTTCAAATTTATTTTAGATTCCACTTAGATGTGTTACTGTATGGTACCATATGGTACTTGTCTTTCTGTTTGGCTGATTTCAGTTAGCATAATGCCTTCCAGGTTCATCCATGTTGTCACAAATGACAGGATATTCTTTTTTTAAAGGTTGACTAATAGTCCATCGTAAAAATGTATGATTATTTATTGATGCATTCATCCACTCATGGACACATATATTGTTTCCATACTTTGGATGTTATGAATGGAAGCGGAAGCACAGATATCTTCAATATACCTGCTGAATTTGCTGTTACTTTCAGGAGGTATTTTGTTTTACTTCTTGCCAATGCTTTAGAATTTTCTACATAGACAATCATATAATCTTTAAGCAAAAACTTCTATTTTCTCTTGGTTGTTCTGTAATAGGGCTGTAGGAACAAAATCAATGAAAATAAATATGAATGAAATGAAATAAATGAATGAAAATAAAATCTCATTAAGAAATGTAAATTCCCCTCCTTCCTTCACCACTTCTTACTCACCTATTTTTCTTTCTTTCTTTTATTTCTTTCTTATACAGATAATCATAGTGACTATAATATAGCATTTTTGCCCATGAAGATTTCAGAATTTTTTTTTATACAGGTAGTTTTGGAACTCATTTAAAATCATCAAGGATACTTTCTAATTACTAGAGCAAATGTAAATATTGAAGCACAGTTTCCACTCTAGCTTGAACTAAAATATATCACTTTTGCATCTAAATTTCCTCCTTCCTTCTTATTCTTTGGTTGTATCTCTTCCATTAATTTTGTTACAGACCAATAGACTCATTAACACCATTCAGTGTCATGTGTCCTTATTGTGCAAGAATAAGAATAGATTATGAAATTCTAACAAGGTGACACTGTTAGACACATAGGACACTTGTAGAAGTCCTATGTAGAAAAATCTATTGGATTTTTTTTTTCTAGTAGGTGAACTTCCAAGATTGGATTTAAATTGCAATTAGTTAACATATAGTGTAGTATTAGCTTCAAGTGTAGAATTTAGTGATTCATCACTTACACATAACACCCAGTGCTCATCACAAGTGCCCTCTTAAGTGCCCCTCACCCATTAGCCCACCCCCCTCCCAATCTCCCTTCCAGCAACCCTCAGTTTGCTTTCTATAGTTAAGAGTCTCTTATGGTTTGCTTTCCTCATTATTTTTATCTTATTTTATTTTTTCTTCTCTTCCCCTATATTCATCTGTTTTGTTTCTTAAATTTCACATATGAGTGAAATCATATGATATTTGTCTTTGTCTAACAGACTTAATTCACTTAGTATAATATACTCTAGCTCCATCCTTGCTATTACAAATGGCAAAATTTCATTCTTGTTGGATATCTATATATATATCTATATCATCTATATATATATGTCTTGCCTCTTTATCTTTTCATCAGTTGATGGACATTTGGGCTTTTCCCATAATTTGGCTATTGCTGATAATGCTGCTGTAAACATTGGGGTGCATGTGTCCCTTTGAATCAGTATTTTTAAATCCCTTGGATAAATACTGACTAGCACAATTGCTGAGTCATAGGGTAGTTCTGTTCTTAACTTTTGGGGGAACCTCCATACTATTTTCTAGAGTAGCTGCACCAATTTTAAGTTTGCATTCCCACCAACAGTGTAAGAGGGTTCCCCTTTCTCCACATCCTTACCAACATCTGTTATTTCTTGAGTTGTTCATTTTAGCCATTCCTACAGGTATGATATGGTTGGATTTTAATTCAAATTCTAATAATAAGGTTATTCTGTGTAACAGAAATAAGCCATGCAATAATTGAAAGCCTACTTACTAACCACATTTTTCTGTGATGAAATGCTTGCTCTTTCTCTTTCTCTTTCTCTTTCTCTCTTCTCTGAAGACTTGTAGTATAGTTTCTTTGTGTCCAGTGTTTTGATATGCCTTAATATATGTGTGTATATATATATGCCTTAATATATGTGTATTTTATACATTTATGTGTACTTAATATATGTGTATTTTTATCTACTGTGTTAGATAAGCAGTGGATTTTTTCAGTTTGGATACTATGTTCTTTTCCTTTTTTTTTTTTTTAAGATTTTATTTATTTATTTGACAGACAGAGATCACAAGTAGAAAGAGAGGCAGGCAGAGACAGAGAGAGGGGGAAGCAGGCTCCCCACGAGAGAGAGAGTCAGATGTGGGACTTGATCCAAGGAGGTTGGGATCATGACCTGAGCGGAAGGCAGAGGCTTTAACCCACTGAGCTGCCCAGGCACCCCTAGATACTCTTTTCTATCAAATTGATTTTTTTCTTAATTTATTATCCTAATAATTTTTAGTTTCTGCAAAATTATTATTCAGATTTTGTTCTTCCACTAATTTATCTTCTTACTGTGTTTTCTCCATTTTACAACCAAAAATTAATTTGTTTTTACCTTATTTTCTGGAAGATTTCTCAACTTTACCTTTTTCATTCATTTGAGTTTGTTATTTCTTTTATCATATTTTTAATTGCCAAGAGCAATTTGTTTTGTTTGTTTTCTTCTTTTTTTATTGTATTCTCTTCTTGTTTCATGGATGGAACACCTTCTTTCTCTCTATTTTTTTTCTCTCTTTATTAATTGGTGATAGTTTTTTTTTTTTAAGTTTTCTTCAAATTTCTTAATTTGTTTCCTCAAGTTGATTTTTTATATTTATCTGGTTTGTTCTCTTTTATAAAAGAGCTTTTTTAAAAAAGAGGACGGGACTGAAAGAGATTATGCTGAGTGAAATAAGTCAAGCAGAGAGAGTCAATTATCATATGGTTTCACTTATTTGTGGAGCATAACAAATAGCATGGAGGACATGGGGAGATGAGAGAGGAGAAGGAAGTTGGGGGAAATTGGAAGGGGAGGTGAACCATGAGAGACTATGGATTCTGAAAAACAATCTGAGGGTTTTGAAGGGGCAGGGGGTGGGAGGTCAGGGTACCAGGTGGTGGGTATTATAGAGGGCATGGATTGCATGGAGCACTGGGTGTGGTGCAAAAATAATGAATACTGTTATGCTGAAAATAAATAAAAAATAAATTTTAAAAAATGAGGTTTTTCATCTTCTAAAACCTCTTTTACAAAAGAGGTTTTTCTCATTGTCTGGGGATCACTGGTGTTCTATTCATACTTATGAATGAGGCACTAAGAAGTTTATTAGAATTCTGAGCTCACAAGTACCACTGGTCAAAGATGGGCTTCACTAGAGTTGATCAGAATCTTCAAGAAAGACTGTTCTACAGTTGAAAAATAAAAGCTTCTGCACAGCAAAGGAAACAGTCAAGAAAACAAAGAGGCAACCCATGGAATGGGAGAAGATATTTGCAAATGACAGTATAGACAAAAGGTTGATATCCAGGATCTATAAAGAACTCCTCAAACTCAACACACACAAAACACATAATCATATCAAAAAATGGGCAGAAGATATCAACATCATCTTTTTTTTTTTTTTTAAAAAAAGAAAAATAACTAATCTCATTTGGGGATATGACTAGGTTAGCATGGTATATGTAAACTCTCAGTTCCCCCATTTCTAGTATCATATTCCCCAAATGTCTGATGTCTTGCATTACAGAGACAGTGTTCTTTCCTTTATGTCTAGTTTTCTGGCTGGTAGGAAGAGACACTTCACTCATTCAAAATGAGTCTGAGGGTATTTAGAGGTCTACTTGCCTCTTAGAAGACTTTCCACAAATATTAATTTAATAAAAACTTCATACTCAGTTGCAGCATTCCACAAAATTTTGAGCTTTCATGGTGTTCTACAGTCCTTTATGTTATCTTCTTTTTGTTAAAAATTTTATTTTCTTCAGAAAAATCTGGAGCCCTAAGTCATAGGTACTGAAGCCTTTTTACTCTGAATCATGCAATCCCCTGGTTACAGGGAACTTATTTATCATTGATTGGAAAACAATTAAATGTTCACATTCAAATTTATTTTTAATTAACAAAAGTCAAAATAATAAATGCTTTGTTTCTTCCTTTCTCTACGTACATACTCTATAACTCAAATATATCTTGATATACTACTTGTCTGATGTAGATTATCTATTGATATCTACATGATTGCAATTTATTTGGATTTAAGATACTTTCAGAATTGATTTAATAGATATAAATTATAAGTTAATTAAAAGATCTTATCACACTGTGTTAGAATGACCTAAAGTAGAACACATCTTAGATAAACACATCTACAATGCCATTAATCATCACACATTCAAATTAAAGGATTCCAATAAATTACTTAGTATCAAATTTTTCAGACTAATCACAGTGTCATATATTATGAAATTACATGTCAAATAAATTACTAAGTGTATTGTCAGGCATCCAATTACAACTTTGCCCTCATATTTCTTCCTCTCTTAAAGTTATACAATAATTCTAATGTTTCCTAAATGTTATTCTTCTTGATATTTTATAGATTCTTTTTCTTGATAGAGGCAAAAAAATTCTTACTACCTTTAGTATTCTTTGTTATACAAATTAAAGTTTTAACAATTCCATACTTTTAAAGTATTATAAATACAGCTATAAAGTGAGCAGGTATAAATCCATACTTTTAAAGTATTATAAATACAGCTATAAAGTGAGCAGGTATAAATTAAAGAAAAACAAATTAATATTTCTTTTTTGCAAATATAACTATAGAGTGCTTTCCTACTCAGAATCAATGTAGTTTCATGTAAGATTGCCCTTAAAAATTATTATATTTTTCTACTCCTATATTTTCTACTCCTATAATATTTACTTTGGGGTAGTTTGTTCGCTATTTTTTTTTAAGATTTTATTTATTTATTTGGCAGAGAGAGTGAGAGAACACAAGCAGGGGGAGCGGCAGAGGAAGAGGGAGAAGCTGGCTCCTCTCTGAGCAGGGCGTCTCATGTGATGTGATATGGGGCTTGATGCTAGGTCCCTGGGATCAGGATCTGAGCCAAAAGCAGATGCTTCAACTGCGCCACCCAGGCATCCCTGTTAGCTACTTTTATTCCTCATCCATACCAATTAAGATTCATATCAGAAAATATCCCAAATTTATATATATATATATATATATATATATATAAATATATATATAATCACATATATTTTATAAAATGCAGATAAAATTGAAATAAAAAATGAATTCATATAATTGGGTCTTCATGAAGTTTAAAGAGCAGTCCTGGCAAGTCCTGCCAGGACTTGGATCAGATAGATTGTTATATAGATACAGAATAAACAAAACATTTGTTTATAAGGATTTCCATTTTTATATTCTGCACAGTGTTCTTCATGAAGTAGAAAATAAGCAAATCTTGTAAAATTACTAACCATAACAATTAGATGGTTTTAAATCAAACAGGAAATAAATAATTACATTGATTATATAAGCAGATATAATAATTTCCTTTATAGGAATGTCATTACAACCTATTAAAATCTCATATCCAAGTGTTATCTGGACAAAAAAATAAAATATATGTTTAATACATATATAAATACAATAAATACTGTTCTTAGACTTTAGACAACAAGATAAGGAGTTTGATATCTGGAAATATGGAGAAAAGTGATGTTCCTGGCTTTTTCCTCAGAACTTCTAGGTTTCAGTATACAGATGTAAGACTGCACAAAACAAGTGGTCTCTGAGCAGAGAAGATAGAAATTGGAGTCTGATATTAATATGATGACTGGAGTTGATAGGGTACTAGAGTAAGGAATTTGCACAAAGGAAGAAACACGTATAGGAGACTCAGAACAATTTTATCTTTTCTTGACACAAAATTCCAGTGAAGCTTATTTTGTCATCATTAAATTAGGATTAAAAATTATAACATACATTTTACTTTCTTAATTTAGGCAATGGTAGCAAATTAACAAAAAACAGACTGGATTAAAAATCAAATTATTAATAAGAAATCACAAAATAACTATGGGTTCACTTTTTCTTATATTATGATATACGTTCGGGTTACAGCTGATTAGTATCTCTGAACTATCACACATTATAATACGTTTCTATTTCCTGCCAGCAAAAAGTATGCAGCTCTCTTCATGTGTGACAACTCTGCAAATTGTGTAAGACCTGAACTGGCCCATAACCTATAATACTTTGAATGAGATGAGTATGCTAATCACATGCTATATAGATATAAAAGTATCTAATGTTTACCTGAGATTTATGTACTCATCTTGTTGTAGCTCAGTAACAGTGAGCGCAGAACACCAGGACCATATTGTAGATTTCAGTAGACTGGATAACCAATGTAGACATTATACATAGAAATAACAAAAATAAAATCTTATTTTTGGAATACATAACAATTATTTCTGTATATGTACAATTCAAGTGTGATAGTTACATGAAGTAAGGATTTCTTTTTTCAGCTTTATTTCCTAAAAACACAACTAAATGATGTTCATCTATGAAAGATTATATTGACCAAAAAAAAAGTGGTTTGGAATGTAAATTATGTGTTGGAGTCAGTTTGGATGATACTGTTGCAATAGTATGAAAACACTCTGGGTAGTTACCTAGATTAGGGAATTTGTACTTCCTTCATCAAGGAAGTATTGTTATAAAAATAAAAGTCAGCTAAAGTGAACAGGGAATTGAGCAGCAGAATAAAAACTCTGAATGAAGTAAATGCCAATGCAATAAATGTAGAGAATATTCTCTATGTTATTTAATATGGAAGCTGGTAAAAAAACAACCATCACAGCCCAGTGAGGTGCAATGTTTGTTGAAGGAAATAGTTTATGGAGACCTACTTTTGGTATAAGACCAGAAATCAACTTGTTCTATTTTTTTTTTTTTAAAGATTTTATTTATTCATTTGAGAGAGAGACAGTGAGAGAGAGAGCATGAGCGAGGAGAAGGTCAGAGGAAGAAGCAGACTCCCCACGGAGCTGGGAGCCCGATGCGGGACTCGATCCCGGGACTCCCGGATCATGACCTGAGCCGAAGGCAGTTGTCCAACCAACTGAGCCACCCAGGCGTCCCTATTTTTTTTTTTTTTTTTAAGATATGAATTGCACACTGAGTTGCTTAGTTGTCTATTGTCTTGGGTATTTTTAATGATATTTGTACTGCCATGTAAGAAAAATTCAGTATGTTTTTCAATGGTAGTTAAAATCACAGGACAACAGTAAAAGTAGGAAGCTTGGAAGAATGGTTTCTATAGGTTGTTATGACATGTTTCATAATGTTACAATAATTTTTACTGAAGTAGGTAGAATTCATGGTATTGCACATCTGAGAAAAGTAATTGTTTAACATTTTACAAATTTGATAGAAATATTTAGAATTTGTATTAAAAGTAGATTCAGAGAATAAGAAATCTATGTATCTGTAATCCACTTTTTTATCAAAATATAATTTAAATTTATTTAAAATTGTATAGGATAAATGATCAGAAATGGCCTTTAAAATTAAAAGTAAATTTTGAAAATATGGAATCACTTACTGTGGTTTGAAATAAAGTTTTTAAACGAATGTTACAAAATTTGTTTAAGTTGTCTTCAGTTTAATTTCTCAACCATTCACCTTATTTAAGAAAAAAAAAATGTAATAGTTTAGAGTTCCTGGGTGGCGCAGTTGGTTAAGTGTATGTCTTCAGCTTGGGTCATGATCCCAGGGTCCTGGGATTGAACTCCAAACTTGGGTCCTTGCTCAGGAGGGAGCCTGCTTCTCCCTCTGACTGCTGCTTCCCTTGCTTGTGCTCTCTCTTTTTCTCTCTGTCAAATAAATAAGTAAATTCTAAAACAAACAAACAAACAAAAAAGGAATAGTTCAAGTATGCATTGTCCCCACAAAATAGTGCTGTTAATACAACTTAGGTCAGATAAATTAACACATTAGTAAATATAAAGCAAACAAATGAATATATTTAATGTTAAATACCTTAAATCTAATATGCATGGTTTTTGTTTAAAATGTGCAAACAGGTATAGAATGCGAATGTATCATCAGCTATTACTACAACTATAATGTTTAACAGATCTAAAAGTGGCTTAGAACAAAATGTGTTTTTGCTCTTTGAATGGAGTTTTACTTCTTAATACTAAAAAAGCTCAATGCCAGGTGATGTTCTATGTGGTCCTGGTTCAGGTAAACCAATTATTTTAAAGAACAATTCTAAAACAGAAGGAAGTTCAAAGAAGTCAGAGAAACTAGGGCACATAATAGGACAGAATAAGAACACTTACAAAAGTATCTCTGTCAAGAGCCAAGAATGTCAGACTCAGTGACTCCTTCCTCAGAAAGCAGTAGACATAGTTTTTCTAGAACCCCAGAAGTAAAGCCTAAGTATTTGATCAAGGATTAAAGTTAATGTTTTTGAATAAAGAAGTTTCTTTTTAAAATGGATATTTGAAGTGTAGCCAGTTTCTTGTGTAACTAAATATCTAGACCTTGGAAAAAATATACCAGAAAATATAAAATTAGTAATTAAATCAAGAATGATTAAATGAATATATCAACAAAGCCTAAATGGATATTCAGAACCTTTATATATGTGGACAACAGCAAGCATAAATTAAGTAAACACTAAGAAGGTCCATACAACTAACAGAAGGAAAAAATTAAAAATAAAGATTCGAGGTAGACTAACAGCTGCTAAAGACATTGAAGGCTTAATGTGTGCCAGGGAATGATGCCATAAGATAAAAACTGTGCTTTAAAGCTAAGCTTGAGAAACAAAAGAAAATGAACAGAGTAAATATACTGAGCTAGGCACTATTTATTTTAAGTTGAATGGAAAGCCTACTTAGAAGGCACACTTATAGAGGGGCATCCCCAAAGAGGCAAAGAATGGAATGTCCACAAACAATATGTTTAAAATTTTAGGAAATGATAGGAATGTAATTAATATGTTTAAAATTTTAAGAAATGATAGGAATATAATTAAACGGCATGTAAAATAATAGATTCAGATTGTGAAATGGCCTATAAGAAAACATAAAGTAATAGTTACTCCAACAAATGAATGCATTATAGCAATGATTATTATTAGGGTTGCTTTTCAGAATACATGGGGAGAAAATAAATCTAATAAGTCTATGAAGATAGGAAAAACCAGATAGGAACCTGTTTCTCTGTCTCCAACTCCGCTCAAAATGCAAATAGTCTCCAGTGCAAAGTAGTAAAAAGTTTAAGGAAATAGTAAAAATAATATAGGGTGTTTTAGAAGAAGATATAATCAAACTGACCATTTCACAATATAATTCAAAATTGTGCTTGCTAGTAAAAAGTTTCATAGACTTTAAAAATGAAAAAAAAAAAAAAAGTAACAAAATTGGCCAGATCTCTATGAGATGTAGGACAACTAATCTGTAAGATTTCCATCAACACAGGGAGTACCATCAGCAATTTATTTGGATCATGTTCTTTGCAATTTCATAGCTGAAGACCACCAAAAGTAATTCACATTCATATTAAAAGGCCCAGGGCACTTTTATTAGACAGATTTAAGAACTATTTTAATATACCAAAGATAGTAAATGATATATGTAAAGCATTTAAACATAATATTTACAGATAACACTATACTCATAGAAGAAAATTTAAAAATTGAACATAATTGATATATATATATAATTACACACACATAAAATGTATCAAAAAGCTAATGAAATAGAAATTTTACAAAAAGAGTATTATCAATAGCAAACGAAAAATTACAACTTAATAAATATCAGTTAAATTCTTCAAAACTGATCTTTCAAGGAAGAAAAAGACCCTAATTAGATAAAAAATAATGGTATAGTGATCTCCAAAGATAAGTAGGAAGTGCAAAAGTTATATAATAAGTTTGCTTTCCTTTGACTTTATTTACTTTTTTAAAATGTTTTCCTTTGACTTTATAGAAAAAAAAAATCTTTTCTTTGTATGGGAAATCTTCAGCATTATAATAAATAACCAAACTAGAACTCCCTAAAACAAATCTGGTGATTGCCAAAAGTAGTTTTAAGCAGTGAGTCTTGAATTAATTCCCAGTGGAGCACTTTAAATCATTTTCCTATGTAAGATCTAGACTACTTTGCCAAATTCTAAACCCCCAAGCCAGAAACTCAGAGCTTCTGGACAGATTAACATCTGCATCTGTGTTCTGATTCTGGTCCAAAGAAATATTTAGCTTGTATTTGAACCCAGCTATGTCATTTTATTTTTATCTTTTTATATCTCATTCATTCATGTATATGGAGTGGAGGGGCTTGTAAAAGGATGAAAACATGAAACGAAATTGATATAATTTCTTTAAAACATAGTTTTTTAAAAACTTTTTTTTTTAGATTTTTTTAAAAATTTATTTATTTGGCAGAGAGAGATCACAAGCAGGCAGAGAGATAGGCAGAGAGAGAAGAGGAAGAGAAGCAGGCTCCTGCTGAGCAGAGAGCGCGATGCAGGGCTCAGTCCCAGGACCCTGGGATCATGACCTGAGCCGAAAGCAGAGGCTTTAACCCACTGAGCCACCCAGGCGCCCCTAAAACATGGTTTTATAAAAAATAATAAATGTGATTAAAATAAACAAGCAAAAAACCAAGAAAACCGTATAAAAACATTACATCTTATCATACTACATAAGCTTCTTAAAAAAAGTAAATAAAGGCATATTTTTGTTAATTTATCTTTTAAGTAATCTTAACACCCCAAATGGGGCTCAAATTCAAGGCCCTGAGACCAAGAGATAGGTGCTCCACTAAGCCAGCTAAGCTCCCTAAAAAAAGTCATGGTCTTGGTAGCCAGATTACAATGTTTTACACAGACTAAAAAAAACTAAGCTACATCAAAATGATCTTTTAAGGTGTTACTTTTAATAGCCTGTTAAAGGCTACAACAATGAAGGATATTAATCATATCTATATATAACAAGTAAAGTTAAGAGATTAACAAAATTTAAGACATTAAAAATCAATAAAGGTAAAAGTCATACATAACATCAGATTGTTCTACATAGTTTAAGCTACAGATAATATGTTCCAGTCTATGCCAAGTAAGACTTGTGTCTTTTTCTGGAAATCGAAGTTTAATCTACTCCTTTTCTAAGACCTGCTCCCCTTTCTGGGTTCTGTCCTGGAATAATTCTTGAGAGAGTCATTAAGAGTTGTGCATTCCAGTTTGGTTTTGCCATCAAATATTGACAATAACACTAGAGGAAAAAGTTGACCTTGGTGATGAAAATGTTTTATCTGTAAGAAGTATTACTTTCTGCGGTGAACATTGGTACCTAGGGGGACACATTTTTCCAAAGAAGCAAATCTTCAGGTATTATTAACTGCTCCACTCTGTTGCATATTTTTAGTGTAGGGGATTTAGTCATAATCCTAAATTCTATTAAAGACTATTTTGAGAGAGAGAGAGAGTGAGTGCAAGTGGGGGAAGGGACAGAGGCAGAGTGGAGAATCCTAAGCAGACTCCACACTGAGTGTAGAACTCAACTGAGGGTTTTATCTCAAGACCCTGAAATCATAACCTGAGCTGAAATCAAGAGTCAGATGCTTAACTGACTGAACCACTCAGGTGCACCTCCTTGCTTCTTTTAGAGTTCTTTCAAATCCATTTTGATTCAAATATAGGTGATGAAATCAGGCATACAGGAGTGATGGAATCTCTTCATCTTAAATATCTGGCCTCAAAGAGGTGAGCTAAATCCCAATTTGTCATATTGCTTCTTACAGTAGAACCAAAGACACTACTTTGGAGGCCAACCAACTAACCTAGCAACAACCAGAAAGATTCTAGAGGAATCTTTTAAGTATCAGTTTCCCCGGGAAAGAAAAGTTTCCAATATCACAATAAGTTATGAGAATGTATTCATTAGCAGCCTGAAGCCCAAAGTACTCCAGCTTTGGAAGTCTTCTGTTCTATCATTTTGTTTAGAGACATCCTCTTCAGAACACTGGGACATACCTCAGGTTATTGTAATAAGTATGATTCACACATTAATAGTTTTCAGATTGCCTTTTTACTCTCCTCTGGAGAGCCACCCTTTTTCCATTGTTCCTTATCTACATGAGGTTTTTGATAACTAATTTTAGTCCCCCCTCCCCCGAGGTATAGGGAGTTAGAGTGGTTCTGCAAAGATAAGAGTAATTCTCTCTTTATCCTCACCTGAGCATTGCTTTTTCTATATAATTCTTATAATTAGTGTAGATTGTTATAATCAGTATAGATATACAGGTGGGAGTTAGAGAGTCTCTTACATTATTGGTATAGTTGATTAACTTAAGTGTCTCTCTGTCCTTTAGCAAGGATATTTATTTTACTTCAATATTCTATGGGCCTAAAAAATACTAGAATTCTAATGAATGTGCTATTGAGAAACTGTTCAAATAATAATGGTATACATGTGTCAAAGAAAAATTGCATTGGACAAGTTAAACAGTCAAGGAAGATTTATTCAAGACTACTGCAATAGGAGAGAGATTGAATTCAGTTCTGTTAGGACAAGAGAATGTTAAGTGCTGAAATGAGTTACTGGAAAAGTAATGGAGGACTGTAGGAAAGAAGTTGGCCAAATAGGTAGGCCATTTGCATTTGCTAATTGGTGCTCACTGAAGTGTGGCTACTATCTTCCCACAGAAACTAGAAGAAAAGGATAATTTGTTGATGATTACATTACCAAGTGGTAGTTTCCAGCCCTTGAAAATGACTGCTGGGTTGTAATATTGATAAGAGGCTGGGAGAAGATGTATACCTGGAAGTTAGCTGAGAAGGAATTTATAGTTGCATGTTTTCTGAAGTAAATACTCGTAGGAAAAGGAAAGTCAAGAAGCAACCTGTCTAAAGTTTAATCATGATGAAGAGAGTATTCAGACACTTTTGACCACATGTTTCCTTAAGCTAACATAACTAGGTTTTACATTTAGCTATAAGCACTCATTTTATTTCAACACATTTTCCACATTCAGACAACCAGATTTTAAGGTACTAAACTTTATTAACAAGCACCTCTCAAAAAGGGGCCTCTTCCCCATATAAATGTTCTCTTATCATATGCTAATATACAAACATATTGTTTTGGCAGGATGTTTGAAGGTTAATTGATCCAGGACAGCTGTCTTAGCAAGAACAAAATTTGACTATAATCCTATGAGAAAATTTTACTTTTTCACCTCTGAATTGATCTGGAGAGGACAGTTGGCAAATTGAGTCTGCATATCTTGACTTTTCCTTCAAGGAAGCAATAGCCATAGTGATAAATCCTAGTATAATGTTAAAATTTAAAGACAAAGAGGCACCTAAGAATAAGAAGAATTACAGAACAGTGATGATGCTTTTCCTACAAGAGAGCTCTTAAGAAATCAAATGGTCATATTCTCCATTATCAGCATTCATCTATGCTCTCTTATGTAATACACACATTAGGAAATTAGAAATTAAAAGTTGCAAGGTACTGACCCTTTAGTCGTGTCAGCACTTGAGAAAGAAAATCCATGAGAAGCACTCTATATTAAAAAGCTCTTTTGGGATGACATGGGCAGGACATGACCTCTGGTTCACCTGTGAACTGAATCAGGACAATAAGAGGCTCCTCATCCCCTCCCCTGTTCTCAGAATGTGAATTATTCTTGTTCCCAGAGACCACCCCTTAGAAAGCCTTGAGATAATGATGTGGTGATATATATAAGTGAACCCAGTTAAGATATCACCTATATAAGATTTTAAGATTTGGCAAGCTAATGTAGAGAACTTCTCATCTTGCAGCTGCTGAGGAAAGCTTCCTATGTAAGTTTTCTTGGTTCTTAAACCTGCCACCACCAATCTCGAGTGGGGTTCATCTTTCTTCAGTCTCTCGTTGCTTTCTGCATATGAGGTACAGTTTAAGGTTTTAACTAAGAGGCTCCTGAAGAGCTTGAGAACCAATAAGCCCTTAGAATGATAACCAAGTCTTAACATAGCACACTGTTTCATAGACAACTTTAAACATTACAAATCCAGTATGCAGAAAATAGAGAAAGAAAGACACTGAGAGAAAGACACTTGCCTCTACAGTATAAAATGCAATATAAGATTTTTTAGATGAAAGAATTCTAAATACATGCATTTTTTTATTTCCTTTAAGAATATTTATTTAGGAACCAACTGAAATTATACTAGATACAGCTTTTTGGAAGAATAATCCAGACTTCCCAAGTAACCAATAGAGAGTAGATATAGAAAAGGGATACTTCAAAGAAACATTCTGAATGGGTAATAGCATTAATTATTTATTGATATGACTAACTGGTTGAACTTAAGCTTTACTGTGATAATGATGCTTTCAAAATATTTTCTCCGTTTACTTGGCAATAAAATAAGGATTACCATTATAAAATCTCTGGTCAAAAATAATAAAGCATATTTAAATAAAATGGAATGGCCTCATATAAGATCTTGAACTCTCCTCTCAAATTTTATTCATCTTATTTTTTTATTTGAAATCAGTGTTAGATTAGACTGATTTTATGCCAAGGATATGTTGTTTCCAAGAGCTAAAAGGAAATAATTGGTTGATTCTTCTTAAAATTCTAATCAAAGTTCTGATTTTGCAACAGGTTATTTTAGTAGAATGACTCATTTTTATATTCTAAAACACACACCACCAACACTGCTGGCAAATGTCCTTCCATTTCAACCAATTTATGAATTTGAGTTTATGGATGCAGATGAAAATTTATTATTTGAAAGAAATGTATTTCTGTGATACTTAATGGAAATATTTGTAACCTTATGATATTTTTCAAGCTCCAGAAGTATGATCAGTATACTATGCCCTAGCAGGCAATGATGAGTAAAATATAACCCTTAAGTAAGTTTGGTTTGTAAAATAAAAGTATTATATGAAAATATCTGGGGATAGGTATGGAGTTATAAAGACAAAAATACTTAAATACAGAAATATATGTAATAATCAACAGAATGTGAGAAATGTAGACAATGATTAAGGTCTTATAATTCATCTTATATTAATTATTTATACTTTAGCAGTTGAGTTTCTATTGTTTTCAATGCCCATTTGGATATAGGTCAGCTTGTTAGACATGGAAAGATACTGGCCAATTGTCTTGTGTGCATCTCCTAATGTATGTACTAAGATTCTCCATAAAGAGGATCTGTAAGTTTCCTTCTAGTACAAGTATTCTGTGTATTAATGATAAGGGCACCAGTAATAGCAGAGTTGTGTATTAGTGGAGCTCTACTTACTAGGTAGAGAATGCGCTTACCTATTAGTGTACAGATGAGGTCACATCAATTATTAACCCTTTTCACAGATTCATTATTTTAACTTCTTCAGATGATGGAGAAACTGCAGCCATGTGCAAATTTCCCTCCAAAACTGCTGCTGCTTGGGTCAACCTGAGCTTCAGAAACTGGTGAAATCACTGAGATGCATATTTGTGTACAATATGAGTAACATTCAAAATGCTTTACCACAGATACATACTACTTCCTCATACCTAAGGCATTATCACTGTGTTAACTTGATTCTTGTTCCTTTTATCCTTTGCTTAAATAGGACAAATATGATGCAAGGTACTCTGCAAAAGCCACGGTTAGTTCAAAACTTAAGATTTTCTTTCATGTTTATTTTCCCCTTTCTTTTCACTCCAAAATGGTATTAATAAATTTCTCATTTCAGAATCAGAATTCACTTCATTAGCACTTTACCAACACAGAAGTCTCTGTATCTTCAACATAATGGATTTAGATAAATAGATAGATAAACAGGTAGATTAGATAGATAGATAGACATCATCTATCTATCAGGGGCTTTCTACCACAGTAAAATTTCTAGGACTCCAGAGGTGTGGGGCGTGTCCAATGTGAAGGATAAGGGCTGCCCTGATCCCTCCTACAACCAAATGGAAGTACTACACCTTGTGGGCCTCTTTAGATTTTGGAAGGAAGATATTCCTCATTTGGGTGTATTACTCTTGCCCATTTACTGAAAAATCCCCAAAGCCACCAATTTTGTAGGGCCAGTACATGAGAAGGCTCTGACACAGGTCTAGGCTGCTGTGCAAGCTGCTCTACCACTTTGGCCATACAATCCAGCAGATCCAATGGTACTGAAGGGTTGCTGTTGAGAGCTTTTGACAAGCCCCTATATGTAAACTGTACTACAGGACTTTTGGATTTCAGAGCAACATCCTGCCATCATCTGCAGAGAAATACTCTCCTTTTGAGAAACAGCTGTTGGCCTGTTCCTGAGCCTTAGGAGAGACTGAACACCTGTCAATGGGCCACCAAGTTACCAGCTGACCTGAGCTGCCTGTCATAAAGTGGGTGTTATATGACACACCAAGCCATAATTTTGAGTGTGCAGAGCAATACTCTTTCACCAAACGGAAGTAGCATATATGCAGTTGGGCCAAGCAGGCCCAACAAGGCACAAGTAAACTACATGAAGAAGCAGCCCAAATGCCTGGTTCCCATGGGCTACATTGTCCTACTTTGCTTCTGTTTCTTTGCCTGTGCTTATCACTTCAGAGAGCATTCTCTATTACCAATTGACAAAGGAAATCTTATCAAATAACTCACTTCACAGCAAAAGTAGTACAGATACAATATGTAGACACCATCTAAAAGTAGACAGCTCAACACTCCAGACCTTTTTTGGAACATTCTTGAAGGACAGTCATGAAGGGAAATCCTCCCTGATGGGTGGAACTTCAGGCAGTGTATTTTGTTGAACACTTTACTTGGTGGAAAAATAGTCAGATGTGCAATTATAAGGTTTGACTGGATGGTCAAGATATTGTAAGGAACATTATTGAAAAATTGGTGGTAAAGAAATTTGAGGGCAAAAGAGCAGAGGAGACACAAATAACCCAGTAGAGAAGGATTTCAATAATCAAGTAGATAGGATAACCTTGTTAGTACTTAAACAAACTAAACAGAAATCATCCTTTTTTTTAAAGATTTTATTTATTTATTTGATAGACAGACATCACAAGTAAGCAGGGAGGCGGGCCGAAGGAGAGGAGGAAGCAGGCTCCCTGCTGAGCAGAGAGCCCAATGCAGGGCTTGATTCCAGGACCCTGAGATCATGACTGGAGCCGAAGGCAGAGGCTTAACCCACTGAGCCCCCCAGGTGCCTCTAAACAAAAAGTATCTTAAGCCCTCCAATTCTCTACTTCTTCATGAATAAAATGAAGGAATTCAATTTAATGGTCTCTTGAGTGTTTTCCTCAATATGACATTTTTTGTTTTTGTAATAAAGTAATGGCAAGTATATGACTATTGTTGGTACTTAGCTGATAATTTTGGATGAATTCAGAATATAAAAAGGAACTTAGTGTTATTATTATCATTTTCAAATAGCAAGACAAGACAAAATAAGTGTGAGAGGAAAATATGACATTTCTTTGGCGTCTGTAATCCCTGTTGGTATAATTCTATTCTATTCAAGTCATGGTTTTTTGAAAAATTTAGAAGTTTATTATAGGTATATGAAATGATGATTAACATTCTTTCTTAAGTTATGGTCCATTATTCACATTTTATAGACAACAGAATGAAACATCTAAAGATATTAGAAAAAGGAGGATAAATTATTAATTTAATGAATTACAATATGTTGTGGCTGATGATCTAAAACTTAGTTACCAAAAATCATGTCTATAGGAGGAGGAGTCAAGATGGCGGAGAAGTAGCAGGCTGAGACTGCTTCAGCTAGCCGGAGATCAGCTAGATAGCTTATCTAAAGATTGCAAACACCTGAAAATCCATCGGCAGATCGAAGAGAAGAAGAACAGCAATTCTGGAAACAGAAAAACAACCACTTTCTGAAAGGTAGGACCGGCGGAGAAGTGAATCCAAAGCGACGGGAAGATAGACCCCGGGGGGAGGGGCCGGCTCCCGGCAAGTGGCGGAGCAACGGCGCACAAAATCAGGACTTTTAAAAGTCTGTTCCGCTGAGGGACATCGCTCCAGAGGCTAAACCGGGGCGAAGCCCACGCGGGTTCAGCGTGGCCTCAGGTCCCGCAGGGTCACAGAAGGATCAGGGGTGTCTGAGTGTCGCAGACCTTGCGGGTATTGGAACGGGAAAGCCGGCTACAGAGACAGAGCCGACAGTAAGCTCACAGCTCGGTGTTACCTTGAACTGGTCGCAGGCTCGGAGAGCTCGGAGCACGGCCGGAGGTCAGGCAGACGGGAGTAACTGGGCACTGTTCTCTGAGGGCGCACTGAGGAGTGCGGCCCTGGGCTCTCGGCTCCTCCGGGCCGGAGACCAGGAGGCCGCCATTTGTATTCCCATCCTCCGGAACTCTACGGAAAGCGCTCACGGAACAAAAGCTCCTGAAAGCAAACCCGAGCGGATTACTCACCCCGGCCCCGGGTAAGGGCGGTGTAATTCCGCCTGGGGCAAAGACACTTGAGAATCAACACCAGGCCCCTCCCCCAGAAGATCAACAAGAAATCCAGCCAAGACCAAGTTCACCTACCAAGGGGTGCGGTTTCAATACCAAGGAGAGCAGCAGAATTCCAGAGGAGGAGAAAGCCAAGCACGGAACTCATGGCTTTTTCCCTGTGATTTTTTTTTAGTCTTGCAGTTAATTCAATTTTTTTCTTTTTCATTTTTTTGTTTTTTTCTTTTCTCGCCTTCGGGTAAATTTTTTTTTTTTTAACTGTTACCTTTTTCTTTTTTAACGATTTTTTACTAGTTTATCTAATATATATATTTTTTCATTTTTACATTTTTCTCAGGTGTTTTCCTTTTTTTTTAAATTCTTTTCTTTTTTCTTTTTTTTTTTCTTTCTTTTTCCTTTTTTTTTCTTTCTTCCTTTTTGAACCTCTTTTTATCCCCTTTCTCCCCCCTCACGATTTTGGATCTCTTCTAATTTGGTTAAAGCATTTTTTCCTGGGGTTGTTGCCACCCTTTTAGTATTTTACTTGCCCCTTCATATACTCTTATCTGGACAAAATGACAAGACGGAAAAATTCAACACAAAAAAAAGAACAAGAGGCAGTACCAAAGGCTAGGGACCTAATCAATACAGACATTGGTAATATGTCAGATCTAGAGTTCAGAATGACAATTCTCAAGGTTCTAGCCGGGCTTGAAAAAGGCATGGAAGATATTAGAGAAACCCTCTCGAGAGATATAAAAGCCCTTTCTGGAGAAATAAAAGAACTAAAATCTAACCAAGTTGAAATCAAAAAAGCTATTAATGAAGTGCAATCAAAAATGGAGGCTCTCACTGCTAGGATAAATGAGGCAGAAGAAAGAATTAGTGATATAGAAGACCAAATGACAGAGAATAAAGAAGCTGAGCAAAAGAGGGACAAACAGCTACTGGACCACGAGGGGAGAATTCGAGAGATAAGTGACACCATAAGACGAAACAATATTAGAATAATTGGGATTCCAGAAGAAGAAGAAAGAGAGAGGGGAGCAGAAGGTATACTGGAGAGAATTATTGGGGAGAATTTCCCCAATATGGCAAAGGGAACGAGCATCAAAATTCAGGAGGTTCAGAGAACGCCCCTCAAAATCAATAGGAATAGGCCCACACCCCGTCACCTAATAGTAAAATTTACAAGTCTCAGTGACAAAGAGAAAATCCTGAAAGCAGCCCGGGAAAAGAAGTCTGTAACATACAATGGTAAAAATATTAGATTGGCAGCTGACTTATCCACAGAGACCTGGCAGGCCAGAAAGAGCTGGCATGATATTTTCAGAGCACTAAATGAGAAAAACATGCAGCCAAGAATACTATATCCAGCTAGGCTATCATTGAAAATAGAAGGAGAGATTAAAAGCTTCCAGGACAAACAAAAACTGAAAGAATTTGCAAATACTAAACCAGCTCTACAGGAAATATTGAAAGGGGTCCTCTAAGCAAAGAGAGAGCCTACAAGTGGTAGATCAGAAAGTAACAGAGACCATATACAGTAACAGTCAACTTACAGGCAATACAATGGCACTAAATTCATATCTCTCAATAGTTACCCTGAATGTTAATGGGCTAAATGCCCCTGTCAAAAGACACAGGGTATCAGAATGGATAAAAAAACAAAACCCATCTATATGTTGCCTCCAAGAAACTCATTTTAAGCCCGAAGACACCTCCAGATTTAAAGTGAGGGGGTGGAAAAGAATTTACCATGCTAATGGACATCAGAAGAAAGCAGGAGTGGCAATCCTTATATCAGATCAATTAGATTTTAAGCCAAAGACTAAAATAAGAGATGAGGAAGGACACTATATCATATTCAAAGGGTGTGTCCAACAAGAAGATTTAACAATTTTAAATATCTATGCCCCCAACGTGGGAGCAGCCAACTATATAAACCAATTAATAACAAAATCAAAGAAACACATCAACAATAATACAATAATAGTAGGGGACTTTAACATTCCCCTCACTGAAATGGACAGATCATCCAAGCAAAAGATCAGCAAGGAAATAAAGGCCTTAAACGACACACTGGACCAGATGGACATCACAGATATATTCAGAATATTTCATCCCAAAGCAACAGAATACACATTCTTCTCTAGTGCACATGGAACATTCTCCAGAATAGATCACATCCTTGGTCCTAAATCAGGACTCAACCAGTATCAAAAGATTGGGATCATTCCCTGCATATTTTCAGACCACAATGCTCTAAAGCTAGAACTCAACCACAAAAGGAAGTTTGGAAAGAACCCAAATACATGGAGACTAAACAGCATCCTTCTAAAAAATGAATGGGTCAACCAGGAAATTAAAGAAGAATTGAAAAAAATCATGGAAACAAATGATAATGAAAATACAACGGTTCAAAATCTGTGGGACACAACAAAGGCAGTCCTGAGAGGAAAATATATAGCGGTACAAGCCTTTCTCAAGAAACAAGAAAGGTCTCAGGTACACAACCTAACCCTACACTTAAAGGAGCTGGAGAAAGAACAAGAAAGAAACCCTAAGCCCAGCAGGAGAAGAGAAATCATAAAGATCAGAGCAGAAATCAATGAAATAGAAACCAAAAAAACAATAGAACAAATCAACGAAACTAGGAGCTGGTTCTTTGAAAGAATTAATAAAATTGATAAACCCCTGGCCCGACTCATCAAAAAGAAAAGAGAAAGGACCCAAATAAATAAAATCATGAATGAAAGAGGAGAGATCACAAATAACACCAAAGAAATACAAACTATTATAAGAACATACTATGAGCAACTCTACGCCAATAAATTTGACACTCTGGAAGAAATGGATGCATTCCTAGAAACATATAAACTACCACAACTGAACCAGGAAGAAATAGAAAGCCTGAACAGACCCATAACCAGTAAGGAGATTGAAACAGTCATTAAAAATCTCCAAACAAACAAAAGCCCAGGGCCAGACGGCTTCCTGGGGGAATTCTACCAAACATTTAAAGAAGAACTAATTCCTATTCTCCTGAAACTGTTCCAAAAAATAGAAATGGAAGGAAAACTTCCAAACTCATTTTATGAGGCCAGCATCACCTTGATCCTAAAACCAGACAAGGATCCCACCAAAAAAGAGAGCTATAGACCGATATCCTTGATGAACACAGATGCGAAAATACTCAACAAAATACTAGCCAATAGGATTCAACAGTACATTAAAAAGATTATTCACCACGACCAAGTGGGATTTATTCCAGGGCTGCAAGGTTGGTTCAACATCCGCAAATCAGTCAATGTGATACAACACATCAATAAAAGAAAGAACAAGAACCATATGATACTCTCAATAGATGCTGAAAAAGCATTTGATAAAGTACAGCATCCCTTCCTGATCAAAACTCTTCAAAGTGTAGGGATAGAGGGCACATACCTCAATATCATCAAAGCCATCTATGAAAAACCCACCGCAAATATCATTCTCAATGGAGAAAACCTGAAAGCTTTTCCGCTAAGGTCAGGAACACGCAGGGATGTCCATTATCACCACTGCTATTCAACATAGTACTAGAGGTCCTAGCCTCAGCAATCAGACAACAAAAGGAAATTAAAGGCATCCAAATCGGCAAAGAAGAAGTCAAATTATCACTCTTCGCAGATGATATGATACTATATGTGGAAAACCCAAAAGACTCCACTCCAAAACTGCTAGAACTTGTACAGGAATTCAGTAAAGTGTCAGGATATAAAATCAATGCACAGAAATCAGTTGTATTTCTCTACACCAACAAGACAGAAGAAAGATAAATTAAGGAGTCAATCCCATTTACAGTTGTACCCCAAACCACAAGATACCTAGGAATAAACCTAACCAAAGAGACACAGAATCTATACTCAGAAAACTATAAAGTACTCATGAAAGAAATTGAGGAAGACACAAAGAAATGGAAAAATGTTCCATGCTCCTGGATTGGAAGAATAAATATTGTGAAAATGTCTATGCTACCTAAAGCAATCTACACATTTAATGCAATTCCTATCAAAGTACCATCCATCTTTTTCAAAGAAATGGAACAAATAATGCTAAAATTTATATGGAACCAGAAAAGACCTCGAATAGCCAAAGGGATATTGAAAAAGAAAGCCAACGTTGGTGGCATCACAATTCCGGACTTCAAGCTCTATTACAAAGCTGTCATCATCAAGACAGCATGGTACTGGCACAAAAACAGACACATAGATCAATGGAACAGAATAGAGAGCCCAGAAATAGACCCTCAACACTATGGTCAACTAATCTTCGACAAAGCAGGAAAGAATGTCCAATGGCAAAAAGACAGCCTCTTCAATAAATGGTGCTGGGAAAATTGGACAGCCACATGCAGAAAAATGAAATTGGACCATTTCCTTACACCACACACAAAAATAGACTCAAAATGGATGAAGGACCTCAATGTGCGAAAGGAATCCATCAAAATCCTTGAGGAGAACACGGGCAGCAACCTCTTTGACCTCAACCGCAGCAACATCTTCCTAGGAACAACGCAAAAGGCAAGGGAAGCAAGGGCAAAAATGAACTATTGGGATTTCATCAAGATCAAAAGCTTTTGCACAGCAAAGGAAACAGTTAACAAAATCAAAAGACAACTGACAGAATGGGAGAAGATATTTGCAAACGACATATCAGATAAAGGACTAGTGTCCAGAATCTATAAAGAACTTAGCAAACTCAACACCCAAAGAACAAATAATCCAATCAAGAAATGGGCAGAGGACATGAACAGACATTTCTGCAAAGAAGACATCCAGATGGCCAACAGACACATGAAAAAGTGCTCCATATCACTCGGCATCAGGGAAATACAAATCAAAACCACAATGAGATATCACCTCACACCAGTCAGAATGGCTAAAATCAACAAGTCAGGAAATGACAGATGCTGGCGAGGATGCGGAGAAAGGGGAACCCTCCTACACTGTTGGTGGGAATGCAAGCTGGTGCAGCCACTCTGGAAAACAGCATGGAGGTTCCTCAAAATGTTGAAAATAGAACTGCCCTATGACCCAGCAATTGCACTATTGGGTATTTACCCTAAGGATACAAACGTAGTGATCCAAAGGGGCACATGCACCCGAATGTTTATAGCAGCAATGTCCACAATAGCCAAACTATGGAAAGAACCTAGATGTCCATCAACAGATGAATGGATCAAGAAGATGTGGTATATATACACAATGGAATACTATGCAGCCATCAAAAGAAATGAAATCTTGCCATTTGCGACAACATGGATGGAACTAGAGCGTATCATGCTTAGCGAAATAAGTCAAGCAGAGAAAGACAACTATCATATGATCTCCCTGATATGAGGAAGTGGTGATGCAACATGGGGGCTTAAGTGGGTAGGAGAAGAATCAATGAAACAAGATGGGATTGGGAGGGAGACAAACCATAAGTGACTTTTAATCTCACAAAACAAACTGAGGGTTGCTGGGGGGAGGGGGTTTGGGAGAAGGGGGTGGGATTATGGACATTGGGGAGGGTATGTGCTTTGGTGAGTGCTGTGAAGTGTGTAAACCTGGTGATTCACAGACCTGTACCCCTGGGGATAGAGTATTATGCCTCCATCAGAAAGGATGAATACCCAACTTTTGTAGCAACATGGACGGGACTGGAAGAGATTATGCTGAGTGAAATAAGTCAAGCAGAGAGAGTCAACTATCATATGGTTTCACTTATTTGTGGAGCATAACAAATAGCATGGAGGACATGGGGACTTAGAGTGGAGAAGGGAGTTGGGGGAAATTGGAAGGGGAGGTGAACCATGAGAGACTATGGACTCTGAAAAACAATCTGAGGGTTTTGAAGGGACGGGGGGTGGGAGGTTGGGGTACCAGGTGGTGGGTATTATAGAGGGCACGGATTGCATGGAGCACGGGGTGTGGTGCAAAAATAATGAATACTGTTATGCTGGAAATAAAAATAAAAAAAAATCATGTCTATAATTATTTGTGGAGAACACAGCAGAACAGCTATACAGCAGTGAGTTGAAGTATAGTGAGGAACAAAGATTCTTTGAATGTGGGTTATGATAAAATAAAGAACTAAGTTATTATACTAAGATGATGTTGAGGTTATTAGAAATCCAAATAAGTGTCAAGTAGAGGTAATTACAATAAGTGTTTTATTAGAATCATTGAACGAGACATGAAAATATCAAGGAGCTAACTTAAAAAGTCTAGAAATATATCTTAAGAAACTTACTTAGATAAATATTTACTTATCAATAGGGACTTATTATACATGCAAACTGAATTCATTGTTACTGGTTATAATAAGTTTTATCATACCTATGGCATTAAATTCAAGAGACAAAAAAAATACTGGTAAGGTTTGGTTTTTTTCCCCCTTGTGTCAGTGATACACTTTTAGAAGAGTTTATTGCACACCTGAGAAAAGACTACAAATAGCCTTCCTTAGCTCTAATGTCACTTTGCTCGTGGATTTCTTCCTTCCTGTCAGAAGCAAAACTGTTGATATATCATTTTTGTTGACCATTGAGCTACAGTTTAGTCTTCACATGTTCCTGTTAAAGATTCATGGATTAACTTAACAAATAAATGATAAAGAAAGAGATGTTATTTAAAAATACAGATCACTTATGACAGATCCTTACAGCTAATGGAAAAAAACCAATCCTTCATAGTTCTTATTATTTCAGGCCAAAGGAATTATTTTATGTTCTTTACTCTTCACCATATTGAAGAGTTTATATAGGCACAACTTCTCTCTATTGGTAGAGCCCATGCCTTACTAATTAGGCAGAAAGGTGCACTTTGTAATGATTATGCTGAGTAAAAAAAAAAAAAAAAAAAAAAGAGTGGGTTGACTCTTTTCCATATTTATAAAAGAAAATCCACATATATGAGGGAAGAGGAGAAAAAACAGAATATCAGCTTAAAAGTTAAAAATATTATAGAAAAACCTGTCTGTAGAGATTTTTTTTTAAATTTTAAAGATTTTATTCATTGACAGATATCCCAAGTAGGCAGAAAGGTAGGCAGAGAGACAGGAAGGGAAGCAGGCTCCCCACCGAGCAGAGAGCCCAATGCGGGGCTTGATCCCAGGACCCTGGGATCATGACCTGAGCCAAAGGCAGAGGCTTTAACCCACTGAGCCACACAGCCACCCAGCCACCCAGCCACCCCTCTCTGTATAGTTTTTCTGAGAATTTTTTAGGTAAATTTATTATTAAGGGTAAGTGATACATCTTAGGCTACAAATGAAAAAAAAAAAATGAAAACCTCAAGTACTGAGCATCTTGCCTCAGTACAAATAGGTGATTAGTAGTGGTAAACCATAAATGGCAGTTTCCAGCTCAGAGTTCTTTTGGTTGCTATTGAAGCAATGTGGAAATTTCTAAGTATTATTAAGCTCCCCAGAAAATTGTCACATGCACTGATTCATTTAGTCATTTAGTGAGTCAGTAATAGTTTTACTTGATAAAATACTAAACATAATACCTTAAATGGTAGTTTAAGTATCAGTCACTGTGTTAGGATTTGTTAATACAAAAATGAATATACCACTCTGCTCTCAAAAATTTTTCATCTTCATAAAATTTATCTGCTTTATTTGTAACCAGTGATTTTTTTTCTAAACTGTATTCTGTTAGATTAAATACTCTCTTCACTACTTTCTCACTTAATCCTGAGTACATATTTTTGAATAAATTAGAAAAGAATATTTTACTTACAAATCATGACTAAAAATTCTCTCAGTTAGAGTAATAACTGCTTTTTCAACTTTATAAAATAAAACCAACATGAATTAAAAATTTCAACAAACTTGGACCATAATAAATGAGGCATTGGTATTATGGTGAATTATGAATTTTATTTTTTATTTCCTTTGTGAAACAAGCACTATATATGTCAACAGAACAAGGAAAAGTTAATGATCTGAGTATTTAGAACAACTGGAAGTTAAAATTATATATAAATTCATGAAAAAGTAAAAATAATGTATATATGCTAAGAAGCATTTCATTAAAAATATTTGTCAGCATAATCTCTTCCAGTCCCGTCCATGTTGCTACAAAAGTTGGGTATTCATCCTTTCTGACTGGAAGAGATTATGCTGAGTGAAATAAGTCAAGCAGAGAGAGTCAATTATCATATGGTTTCACTTATTTGTGGAGCATAACAAATAGCATGGAGGACATGGGGACTTAGAGTGGAGAAGGGAGTTGGGGGAAATTGGAAGGGGAGGTGAACCATGAGAGACTATGGACTCTGAAAAACAATCTGAGGGTTTTGAGGGGACGGGGGGTGGGAGGTTGGGGTACCAGGTGGTGGGTATTATAGAGGGCACGGATTGCATGGAGCACGGGGTGTGGTGCAAAAATAATGAATACTGTTATGCTGGAAATAAAAAAAAAAATATTTCTGGAAAGCATTGATGAAATGAGAAAAAAAAGTGAATTAAAAAAAAGAAAAAAAAAGAAAGTGAATTAAAATGATTATTTTTCTTGATATTATTGAATAGGTCATAAAGAGAATAGAGAGCATGGGCTCATATAAATTAAAGATACTCAGATCACGATTCTTTCCAGTAAAAGGCTACCTTTGTTTGAGTTACTTAAAGTAAATTGAAATTTGTCATCTTGAGATACTTGGGCAGATGAAAATGTCTTATTCTTAGGATAAAATCACAGCCAGAATTGTTTAAAGTGGATTTCAAATTCATTTAAAAAATAAAACTTGTGCATATAAAAGGTATAAAGTAGAGCCTCCTGTTCCCTATTTTATGAAAATATTCTGGTTATACACTGGTCTTTTTCAAGTAATTAAATGAGAAAAGACAGTATACAAGTGTCTCTAATATTTGATACAGTGTTTAAAATAAATTGAGCTTTAACATTTATTCTTTTCACTAATAAATATCATTGAGCAAATACACCAAAAA
This sequence comes from Mustela erminea, assembly GCF_009829155.1. Lineage (NCBI taxonomy): Eukaryota > Metazoa > Chordata > Mammalia > Carnivora > Mustelidae > Mustela > Mustela erminea. The sequence goes on along the minus strand of NC_045615.1, from coordinate 38,909,176 downwards.
AAGCTTGTTACATGTATCTAATGATATGTACACTGCAACTGGAGAGGATCAAAGGAGATAGTTGTCACAGTATGTCTTAGACTCTTTTCCCAATATTGTCCAATTTTTATTGCCCCTGACAGCCTCTTATTCTTATCATGATTGGGGAACAAAGGTGTCTTCTAGTGTCATCAGATTGCAGTTTCTATTTTGAATTCTCATTCTCACAGCTTTGCTTGGTGAAAAAGATAAAAACATAAGGAGAGAAATTTACTCTGCAATCTCAGACTAAAGGTTAACTAAGATTGTCATTGTGATACCTACCTTTTATGGCTTTAGATCCAGGATTATAAAGACAAAATTTCCAAACTTTATTTAAAAGTAACATTTATTGCTTGGTTATTCAGAAAAAATGTAAACTCATTGTTTGCATATTTGAATACATTATTTTAAGTATTATTAAAGGTAAAGTCAAGCCAATATCTCCTTGTGGAAGTGTTTCCCATATTTAGGTTATATGTGAAGAATTATAAAATTTAAAATGGCATCTGAGGAGAAATAGAAATTTTATGCTGTCTAGCAGCTATTAAATACATATATTTTTATTATATATTCACTTAAATTTCAGAGTACAAATTTCAATAGGAAATATTTGAAAGAGGCAAAATCAAGTTGTCTGGTGGTAAACATCATTCATGAAATTGGTCTTTTCTCAACTCAGTAACATTTTAAAGTACTTAATGAACCAGAGTATTCTAAATCTGAAATTGTTTGGAAGAAGATAAGTGGAGTTGTTCCTCACTGAAGGCTTTGCTTAAAATAGCTAGATTTCCTATGGCAGCACAGTAGATAATTGACACTTTTTTTCCCTTTTTCATCCTTGTTTTTTTTTTTTTTTTAAAGACAAGCTTATGTCTGGCAGAACTGCAAACTAAAATTTGAGATCTGTATACTGTCTGTAAAGTGTTCCAAGTCTTTAAAAGGTTAAAAACTTATGACTTCAGTTGTAAAATATGATTAATGTCTATGAGAGATATTTTTCTGATAAATAACCAAATTGTCACATTCTTATAAAATATGTATTTCCATACATAATTCAATGAAGATGATGTGTTGTAGGTTCCCTGTTATGCTAATAATGCATTTAACTTTAAGAACAATCATTTGTTCTAACTGCTTCTTTCCATCTCTTTTTTTTTCTATCCAGAAAATATTTCACACAGTAAAATGTAGTTATGGGTTTCCTGATGGATCCAACAGTACAAAGCATACAAAAAGCAAAAAAGAGAATTTTTAGCTTCTGGTTACAATATGAAATGTTGGAAAGAGCATCTCTCCCATCCTAACAATATGAAAATATTCACAAAGTCATAACATTCATTGGATGCATCAAAAAGCTGAAGTCACAAGACCACCAATTACTGTAATATCTAAAAATAGAATTGTGATTCTAAAGCAAAATGGCCATGAAAACACTGACTTGCCTAGAGAAAAGCAAGAAAGGAAGGCAGAGATGCCTATTGAAATCAATTTTGAAAAGTTTAATTTTTGGCTACCATTAGAATGTAGAACCTTGAAAGCAGTAAACACAAAGAATGCAAGAGAAATTTAGGGCTAGTGCACCCTGAAGTTAAACATAGTAACAGCAGAGCACAAACCCAGATATACTCCTGAGCTCCTAATGTAAATGGCATAGCCAAATAAATGGATTGCTCATTTTTAGGCATAAAATGCTATTTACCTCAGCTTCTACTGTCCTACACATGATGTCCATCTTCTTACCAAAAATTCTGTGACCACAGAAAATCAAATCAAGAGACATATTTCACTGTCAAGAAACAAACCAATGAAAATAATCATATTCATATATGATCCAGATGGGAATTTAAAGAATCAGGAAATTTAAAACCATTATGATAATGTGTTAAAGGCTCCAGTAGAAAAATTTCACAGTGTGCATAAATAGATAGGTAATTTCAACATATTGATGGAATAGTATAAGAAATAGTCAAATTGAAACACTAGAAATGGAAAATACAGTGACAAGAGATGAAAAATGTCTTTAATAGAGTTATATGTAGACTTAACACAACCAAAGAGAGAATTAGTAAACATTAGGATAAGCCGATAGAAATTGCCCAGAGTGAAATAGAGAAAGTAAATAAAGTAGAAACAAAATAGGGAAGAGAACACCTTATGCTTTAGGACATCAGAAGGTTGAACATGAATGTAATTAGGATCTTACAGGAGAAGAGAGAGGAAAGAGAACCCCCCCAAACCAAAACCAAAACCAAAACCAAACTAAACCAAATTAAACCAAAACAAAACAAAAGATTGATGAGATATTGCCTGAGCATTTTCCCAAAATAATGAAAAACACTGAACTGAACTTCCAAAAAATTCAAAGAATATAAAGTTGGAAAATTTCTTCTTCTCCACAAAACTCAAGCCTAGAGACATCATATTCAAACTGCTAAAAAATAAAGATGAAGAGGAAGTCTAGAAGACAATCAGATAAGAAAGAAACATTATTTAGAGAGGTCTAGATGGATTCCTTTGCAAAATCCACCAATTATGGGGAGTTGGAGGGGGAGGGATAGGGTGGCTGGGTAATGGACATTGGGAGGGTATGTGCTATGGTGAGTGCTGTGAATTAAGACTATTGATTCACAGACCTGTACCCCTGAAGCAAAAAATGCTTTATATGTTAATAAAAAAAGGGAAATGATCCTATAGGGGAAAACAGAAAAAAAAGAATTAATAATACCAACATTATACAAACTCTTTAATAAAATATGTCTTTTTAAAAAGATTTTATTTATTTGACAGTAGAGAGACAGCAAGAGGAGAGAGGGAACACAAACAGGGGGAACAGGAGAGGAAGAAGCAGGCTTCCCTGCTGAGCAGGGAGTCTAATGTGGGGTTAATCTCAGGACCCTTGGATCTTGACCTGAGCTGAAAGCAGATGCTTAACAACTGAGCTACCCAGATGTCCAGAAACCCCAAATATGTGTTTTAAAAAATAAAATAGAAGTCTTAAGGAAACATTACCAGAACTTCAATAGAAAACAACCAGATTTAAAAATGTACAAAGTCCTTAATCGACACTTCACCAAAGAAGATAAAGGGATGGTTAATAAGCATATAAAAAGATGGTCCACCTCATACATCATCAGGGAGAGCAAACTAAAACAATGAGACACTACTACAGATCTATTCAAATGGACAAAGTCTAGAAAAATAACAACACCAAATCCTGGCAAGAATGTGGAGCTGGTGGAAATGCAAAATGGTACACTGCTTTGGAAGACAGTTTGGCAGCTCCTAACAAAATTAAATATTATCTTTTTTTTTTTTTAAAGATTTTATTTATTTATTTGACAGAGAGAAATCACAAGTAGATGGAGAGGCAGGCAGAGACAGAGAGGGAAGCAGGCTCCCTGCTGAGCAGAGAGCCCAATGCGGGCCTTGATCCCAGGACCCTGAGATCATGACCTGAGCCGAAGGCAGCGGCTTAACCCACTGAGCCACCCAGGCGCCCTAAATATTATCTTATTATACAGTGCAGCAATAACTCTCCTTGGTATTTAACAAAAAGAGCTGAAACCTAATGTCTACACAAAACCCTGTACACTAATGTTTATAGAAGCTTTATTCATAAATGCCAAAACTAGAAGCAACCAAGATTCCTTTTGATATGAATAAATAAACTGTAGTACATCTAGATATTGGAATATTATTTAGCACTAAAAAGAAATGAGCTTTCATGACATAAAAAGACAGGATGAAGCTTAAATGCATATTACTAAGTAAAAGAAATTTGAAAAGTCTATATCATTTTTTAAAAAGATTTTATTTATTTTTATGCTCCACAAATAAGTGAAACCATATGATAATTGACTCTCTCTGCTTGACTTATTTCACTCAGCATAATCTCTTCCAGTCCCGTCCATGTTGCTACAAAAGTTGGGTATTCATCCTTTCTGATGGAGGCATAATACTCTATCCCCAGGGGTACAGGTCTGTGAATCACCAGGTTTACACACTTCACAGCACTCACCAAAGCACATACCCTCCCCAATGTCCATAATCCCACCCCCTTCTCCCAAACCCCCTCCCCCCAGCAATCCTCAGTTTGTTTTGTGATAACAATGAAGCAGAGAGGCAGGCAGAGAGAGAGAAGGGGAAGCAGGCACCCTGCTGAACAGAGAGCCCCATGTGGGGCTTGATCCCAGGACCCTGGGATCATGACCTGAACTGAAGACAGAGGCTTTAACCCACTGACCACCCAAGTGCCCCTGAAAAGGTTATATCCTATGTGATTCCAGCTATCAGACATTCTGACAAGGCAAAACTGTTAAGATAGTAAAATATCAGTGGTTTCTGGAGCCTGGGGATTGGCAGATCACAAAGGATTTTTAGGGCAGTCAAAATACTCTGTATGATACCATAATGAGGAATGCATGCCATTATACATTTGTCTAAACCAACAGAACTTACATCACTGCAAGGGAATTATACTGTAAACTATGGACATGAGTAATTATGAGGTATCAATGTAGATTCAACACTTGTAAAAAAATATACCACACTGGGGGAAATGGTAATAATAGGGAAGGCTATGCAAGTATTGGGGCAGGGAGTATATAGGATATCTCTGTACTTTTTAAACTTTGTTACAAACCTAAAACAAATGTGTGTGCATATGTGTGTGTGTGCATAAAGCAACATTTTGCCAAAACAAATTATATAGAAAAGGCTGTTATAAACTACTAGTAATGTAAGGTAAGGAGTGGTAAAGTTCAACCTCATTTTTGCAATCATAAAATAGAAAATAGTAGGAAGTCAAAATTTAAATATTGTAATAATCATTGATTTCACAGCATTCAAAATAAAAACTCTGCATATGATTTTATTAGTTAATATTCTACATCCCCACTGGTACACAATTAAACCACAAAAAGAGTCTAATTTATAGTGTTTGCATATTTCCATTGTATAAATAATCTCATCATGGCTGATCTCAAGTAATCTATATAAAGCCATTGAACAAGAACTTGGAAGAGATGTGAACAATGAACTTCTGCCAGCCTGTAGGTGCCAGCTCCAGCATGCTTCTCCAGCAAATCAGTGCCCTCTGCATATACCTAAAATTACTGGACTTGAATATTTTTAATGTCCTGTTAATTTTAATCCCATTATTAAAATATTTTCAAATTTTTATTTGCTAATAAGAGTCATAATATTTAATCACACTAGAAGCTCCATTATTACAATAATTTCCGAAATAAAAGGCATAGTTGACTAGGATAATGATTATCCTGAAGAATTTAACCTGTAATATTTAACTTAGAAGGCAGTTTCAGTGCAGTTGGGATCTGTTACAAGCAAATAAGCAAGTTTTGCTGTTGAATAAAAAAAACAAAACAAAACAAAAAACAACTTTGCTTCCAAGAGAGTGGCTGCAGTAGCAATAAAGGTAATTAACTCTTTGCCTTTTCTGTTACAGGCATGTCATATATACTTGGTTTTCTATATAAGTGGAATGCTATGCTAAATCTTGTTATCTTGTCTTTCAGCTTTCTAAAATAACTACTTCTAATGTAATTAGTAAAGTTTTTTTAGGATGTTTTAATTTACTGAGTTTCTGTGAAAATTTTATATGATTTCTCTGACCTGTTTGAAAATCAAGGTTTAACCCACCTTTTAATATTGAAAAGAATTTTTAGTGTGCTTGATAAATTGAAGTGCTTAATTAATTGAATTTACTCAGATTCTACTGACTTCATAACTAGGACCTTCTCAGCCATGTCCATAGAGCAAATTGATTTGCATTCCTTTCTCACCATCAATTCCAAAAAGCTTTAACCTTATTCTCTGAAAGTATTCTTTATTATCAAACCACAAGGCAAAGCTTTAGATATATGTAGTATGAAACCAAAGCAATGCATTTTTTGAGGATTCAGGGCATGACAATATCTTTCCAACAATTTTATCTCATTTTTAAAAACTTATTTTATTTAAATTTAATTAATTAATATATAGTGTATCAGTAGTTTCAAATGTAGAGTTCAGTTATTCATCTGTTGTATATAACACCCAGTGTTATATCATGTACCCTCCTTAATGTCCATCATTCAGTTACCTCATCCCCTGACCCACCTCCCCTCCAGCAACCTTCAGTTTGTTTTCTATAGTTAGTTTTTTATGGTTTGCCTCCTCTCTGATTTTGTCTTTTTATTTTCACTCCCTTCCCTTATGATCCTGTTTTATTTTTTAAATTCCATATATGAGTGGAACCATATGATAATAATTTCTCTGATTGACTTATTTTACTTAGCATAATACCCTCTAGTTCCATCCATGTTGCTGTAAATGGCAAGATTCCATTTGTTATGGATGCATAATATTCCATTATATACCACATTTTCTTTATCCATTCATCTGTCGATGGACATCTTGGCTTCTGCCATGGTTTGGCTATTGTGGACATTGCTGCTATAAACATTGGGATATAGGTGCCCCTTTGGATAATAAGACTTGTGTCTTTGGGGTAAATACCTAGTAGTGAAATTTTTGGTCATAGGGTAGCTCTATTTTCAACATTTTGAGGAACCTCCATACTGTTTTCCAGAGTGGCTGTACCAGCTTACATTCCCACCAACAGTGTAAGAAGGTTCTCCTTTATCTCCATCCTCACTAACAATTTGTTGTTTCTTGACTTGTTAATTTTAGCCATTCTGATTGGTATGAAGATATCTCATTGTGTTTTTGAAGAGTTCTATCTGATTTTAATTCATACATTTCTTTAATATGTTGCACAAATCTCCATTTTGTTTGTTTGTTTTTTTAATGTATTTATTTTAGAGAGAGAGAGAGAGCATGAGCAAGAAGAGTGGGGGGAGCAAAGAATCTTCAAGCAGACTCCCAACTGAGTACAGAGACCTCTGCTGACTTTGATTTCACCACCCATGAGATCATGACCTGAGCCAAAACCAAGAACCTGATGCTTAACTGACTGAACCACTAAGAAATTCTATTTTATTTGCTTTTTATTGTTTTTGAGATTGTAAGGGAGTGGAAATGCATATTTATATTATAACTATCAAAATTTTTATGAAATAAAAATGATAAATATGGTCAGCCAAAATTAAAAAATAATGGCAAAAATAAATGACTTTGTTATTATAGTCCTACAGATTTAGGTATTAGATATTATGTTCTTTCTCACTTTTTTGACATTTTGTAATCATCTGGATTTTCAAACTTCTGTAGAAGGAGAAACCTTTACCTGTATAAAATAATATGGAGTTTATTTAGAACTTACTACACTGAAGAGTGTTAGTGAACTTTCAGTTTATTAAAAATTTAAAGATTAACATATTTTGTGTGTATGAAGTAAACAGCACTTAAGAAATTTTTTTTTTTTAAGCATTCATTCTCTTTTAGGAAGTTCATCAGACTTTTGCAGTTTTCCTTATATAGGTCTTGTGCACATTTTGTTAGACTGATATATAAGTATTTCCTTTTGGGGTGCTAATGTAAACGGTATTACATTTTTATTATTTATTTATTTAAATATTTTATTTACTTGTCAGAGAGAGAGAGGGAGAGAGAGTGCACATGGAGGGGGGCATCAGGCAGAGGGAGAAGCAGGCTCCCTGCTGAACAGGGAGCCCGATGAAGGACTTGATCCCAGGACCCTGGGACCATGACTTAAGCTGAAGGCTTTTCACAAGAAAAAGCTCCCACTTTATTGACTGAGCCTCCCAGTCTTTCCAGGTGTTACATTTTTTATTTCAGTCTGTTCCTACTCCTGCTCCAGATCAGTGTCAGGCTGTGTACAGTCTCATGCCATACCACATAACTGGAATGCTGCTATCTTTTCAAAAGACTTGTACTGGTGTATTCCTCAAGTTAGTTATCATTTTGATGCTCAGTTGTGTTGACTTTTGCTCAGAGGTAGGGGAGTAGAGCAACCTCTCTGGAATATTTTGCATACATGCACACACACACACAGCCAGACTTTCACAGATATCTCTATTTCTACTCTTCAGTGGGGTTCAAAATAAGTTCAAAGGATCAATGGAAGGACCAGACACTTTCCATATAATTTTTCCTTTTCTTCTTTCTTCTTTCTCTCCTGTCACCTTAATTACTTAACTATATAACTTGACATTGCCAAACACTAACTTTCCTCCTTTATCTACAGTTGCAAAATACATTCTTCTATGTGTAGAATAGGAAATAAACCCTCTGCTAGAACACCACAGTGCTGAAATATAGGCACACATGTAAGGATACCTGTGTGATGAGGGGAGTGGTAATTGGGCCATTTTTCTTTCTAATTCAACACCAAATAGATAAAACTGCTTATAATACTGTAGGTCAACTTGACAAGTCAATGGGAAGAAACAAAACTCTTAACATTCTAGATTGCTGAAGAAGAATCAATGGCACAGTAAGACCATTCTTTCAAAGGAAAGAATACATTTGCCGTGTTATATTAAAAGTTATATTTGAGACTGAGAACTAAAGCAGAGTATAGAAAATCACTCACAGGAACCATCCAAATCCGAATATTGTCTAAAAGTAAACATCTACTTTGCCTGATTGGGAGACAAGAAAGAATGATCAAGGATGGATGTTAAAATTGAGTTAAAGTTCTTTCTCTGAATTAATGAAACTGAAGGACTTTTGAAGAACTCATAGCTTATGAGAGTTAATACTGTTATGTGTTTTCCATTTATTACATTATCTTTGGGACTAAGATATGAATACAACTTACTTTTTCTATGTTATTGGTAGGAACATTTAGACATGTTTCTGAGATATCGTATCTAACATTCTATCTTAAAAATCCTTGCCTGTTCATAGGTACTTTTTTTCTTTTCTGTTTCTATAGAAGCCCAATGCAAACATGTGCTGTCTTTTTTACCCCCTGGAGGAAGGCAAAAAAGATTGACAAAATATTTGCCTACTTACATTTACTTTCATATAGCCTTTTGTTCGTTGCCTAAGAGGTGAACCTAATCAAGAGATTAGTAAGTCTTTATGAATACATGAAAAAACAGTTGGAACCTTTCCCTTTTCAGGAAAGACAGACATGACTTACTTTCTGTTTATCGCAATAGTTGCATGAATGCATTGCATTGGTATTAGTGCACATTAAAGCATAAATCATAGACATACATGGACTGAGAGAGAAGGAAGGTTACTATTTTAGGAAAACAGGGGAGTTTTTCATGCTAGTTTTGAAAACCTGCCCCATCTGGGTTAGCAGAACTAATTCTGTCAAGTCTCAGTGAAGTTTGACACTACTGCATTCACAAGAAAGCTGCAAAGGTCATGATGCACTGTGTACCTTCAGGGAGTTCAGCGGAACCAATTTGGACCAATTCTGTCAAGAGAACATCTAAGTAACCTAGAATAGGTCTTTGAAAAGAAGTTTATGAGTTTTGGGAATGGGAAGCCAGAGAAGGCAATGCGTCAAACCATTACTCTCCATGAATCAAAATTGAGCTTTGCTATCTTCAAAAAATACAGCTCTGCTATTCACAAGGAAAAGCTAGATAGAAACATTAATCCAGAGATATATTAAAAACAAAAAACAAGAAAACAGAAAACCCATCAGGATCTTTAGGCTGATTTTCACCAAATGCACAATGCAAAAGATTTCCTCTTTCTTCTTGTACCCCCCAAAATTTCTGGGCTCTATGTTTTATGGCAGGAAAGAGAGTACATCTCTTGGCACTTTTAAAGTCATTACTATTTTTGAAAGAGACGTAGCCACATAGTCTCTAATGACTGCAGTCAGAGTAGCCTGTACCAAAAATGAAGTAAAATTCACAAAAGCAAACACAGCCATGATTTTTAGCCAGAAGAATAGATAATTTCAACAACTGATTATGATATAAGAAATATTTTACCTGAGTGCAAAATATACATAAATAAGCTTTTCTAAGCCTGTATTAAGTTTTCAAACCAGATAAATTAGTTTCACAAAGTTATAGCAAGTAGTAATGAATTATAACCTCTGTTGAAAATTTTATTGAAGAGCCAATCTCCTTGATGCTAGAACACCAGCATAATCCTACCACTGTGATCCACACGAGGTTCTTTCTCTCTCTCTCTCTCTCTCTCTCTCTCTCTCTCTTTTCTCTTTGTTGCAATTGAAACGAATTCTGGGGGCACCTGGGTGGCTCAGTGGGTTAAAGCCTCTGCCTTCGGCTCAGGTCATGATCCCAGAGTCCTGGGATCGAGCCCCACGTCGGGTTCTCTGCTCAGTGGGGAGCCTGCTTCCTCCTCTCTCTCTCTGCCTGCCTCTCTGCCTACTTGTCATCTCTGCCTGTCAAATAAATAAATAAAGTCTTTAAAAAAAAGAAAAAAAGAAAAAGAAACAAATTCTGATTTTATATTTGATAATTTTTCAATAATTCTGATATTAAAAAAATGAAGGAAATTTATAAATGTTTTATTATTCAGAATATTATTATCTACATTGACTTGAGAAAAAGTAAGTTTGAATGATGAAACATTGATTATGCCTAACAACTAGGAAAAAAATTACTTCTTGATTTTGAGAATAAGCTCCTTTTCAATTTAAAATTTATACTTAATTATTCAGAATTCTTAATTATTTATCTGTAATACCATATTTAACCAATGATGTTGTGTTAAGGGATTCTGTATACAAAAATACTGTCCAAGATGTTGTTATTCTCCTTTTGGTTCTATATGCCTTTGGATAAGAATTGATTTTCTATGTTCCTCTCTTCTTTGTCTATGCTCCTCTTTGTCTTTGGCCCATGTGGCAGCTTGTCTTGACTTTTCTTCATTAAGTTCTTGGTGCATTGACACATTCATGGTTCTTCCCATGCCAAAGCTACTACTCATTCTTGAATAACCTCATGTCAGCTTTTGGAGTTTGTGAATTTCAACAATCTTAGAATATAAATACACTTCCCTCCCATTGTATTTGATATGAATGGATGGGAAGATAGCAGGGGGTTGTACTTTAGTAGCTGGACAGCATGAGCTGTAACTATATAGCTATAACTATATATATAATATTTTCCAGAGAAAATATATACCCTTTAGACATATAGGTCTAAATAAAGTTCAAATGATACTGTAGAAGATTATTATAACATTTCTAAGTTTCTTTATTACTAAGTCACTCCATTGATTAACATGGTAAGACCACATCAGTTCACATGCATTTTATTTTTTATTTTTTTAAAAAAGATTTTATTTATTTATTTGACAGACAGTTCACAAGCATTTTAAACTGTGAATGACTAATGACTGCTGTGTAAAGGAGTCTCTCAGTGCACTTCACTGGTATGTAAAGGAGTCTGTTGGTACAGTTCATTGATCTCTGAAAAATGTTAATTCTCATGATATAAAGAAAAGAATAACTTGGATCATTGAACATAAAGTGATATGCTAATGATAATTTGAGAGGTATAAAATTATATCCTGATAGAAATTGTAAAGAGACAGTGATCAACAAAACTTACTGCAATTATATTAAATTTATAATTGGTGCTATACTGGCTGTGTTTAACTCGTCAGAATTATCAACTTGCTTTTTGGGTTTCATTTGGGTACATTTCTTTCCTTTTTAATTTAAATTCAAGTTAGTTAACGTATACTGTATTATTAGTGTAAGGATAGAATTTAGTAATTCATCAGTTGATATAACACACAGTGTTCATTTCATCATGTGCCCACTACCCAATTACTCCACCCCTCCACCTACCTCCCCTCTAACAACTCTGTTTGTTTCCTATAGTTAAAAGTCTCTTATGGTTTGTCTTCCTCTCTGATTTCATCTTATTTTTTCCTCATTTCCCCTATGACCCTCTGTTTTGTTTCTTAAATTCCACACACAAGTGAACTCATGTGGTATATGTCTTCCTCTGATTGGCTTGTTTTGCTTAGTGTAATACCCTCTAGTTCCATCCACATCATTGCAAATGGCAAGATTTCATCCTTTTAGATGGCTGAATAATAGTCCATTGTGTATACATCTTCTTTATCCATACATGTATTGATGGACATCTGGGTTCTTTTCTTTTTTTTTTTAAATTAAAAAAAAAATTAAATTTATTTTTTATTTATTTTCAGCATAACAGTATTCATTATTTTTGTACCACACCCAGTGCTCCATGCAATCTGTGCCCTCCATAATACCCACCACCTGGTACCCCAACTTCCCACTCCCCCGCCACTTCAAACCCCTCAGATTGTTTTTCAGAGTCCATAATCTCTCATGGTTCACCTCCCCTTCCAATTTCCCCCAACTCCCTTCTCCTTTCTAACTCCCCATGTCCTCCTGCTATCTGCTATGCTACACAAATAAGTGAAACCATATGATGATTGACTCTCTCTGCTTGACTTATTTCAATCAGCATAATCTCCTCCAGTCCCATCCATGTTGCTACAAAAGTTGGGTATTCATCCTTTCTGATGGAGGCATAATACTCCATAGTGTATATGGACCACATCTTCCTTATCCATTCGTCCATTGAAGGGGGCATCTTGGTTCTTTCCATAGTTTGGCGACCGTGGCCATTGCTGCTATAAACATTGGGGTACAGATGGCCCTTTTTTTCACTACATCTGTATCTTTAGGGTCAATACCCAGGAGTGCAATGGCAGGGTCATAGGAAGTTCTATTTTTAATTTCTTGAGGAATCTCCACACTGTTCTCCAAAGAGGCTGCACCAACTTGCATTCCCACCAACAGTGGAAGAGGGTTCCCCTTTCTCCACATCCCCTCCAACACATGTTTCCTGTCTTGCTAATTTTTGGCCATTCTAACTAGTGTAAGGTGATATCTCAATGTGGTTTTAATTTGAATCTCCCTGAGGGCTAGTGATGATGAATATTTTTTCATGTATCTGATAGCCACATGTGTCTGATGGTATGTCTTCATTGGAGAAGTATCTGTTCATATCTTCTGCCCATTTTTTGATATGATTGTCTGTTTTGTGTGTGTTGAGTTTGAGGGGTTCTTTACATAGTTTGGCTATTGTGGACATTGTTGCTATAAATTTTGGGGTGTAGTAACCTTTTGAATCACTGTTTTTATATCCTTTGGGTAAATATCTAGTCGTGCAATTTCTGGGTCATAGGGTAGCTCTATTTTTGACTTCTTGAAGAACTTCCATACTGTTTTCCAGAGTGACTGTGCCAGTTTACATTCCCAGTAATAGTGTAAGAGGGTTCTCCTTTCTTATCCTTACAAAGTTTCATTTTCTTTTCTATAAAATAAGGTTAATGGTAGTATCTAGCTCAAAAAATCATTGAGCTGTTGTTTGAGATAAATGTTATGATCCACACAAAACAGATAAAGCTACTCAAGAACTCATCAGCAGCTGCCTATAGATAAGAAGTCACTCATTTTCTCTCAAAAGAATGGACAGTTGGATGACTATAACTAATCAAAGATCTGTTCTAATAATACCTGTGAATGATGTTTTTCTTTTTTTTTTATCATATTCAATTGGTCGACATATAGTACATCATTAGTTTTTGATGCAGTGTTCAGCAATTCATTACTTGTGACTAACAGTGCTCATCACATTATGATAACCCCCTCCCTCCACCTCCTCCTTTCCATAACCCCCAGTTTTTTTCCCCAGAGTCCAGAGTCTCTAATGATTTGTCTCCCTCTCTGATTTCTTTACATTCAGCTTTCCCTCCCTTTCCCTGTAGATTTCTGCACAATTCCTTATATGCCATGTATCAATGAAATCATGTGATAATTTTCGTTCTCTGCTGGATGTATTTTACTTAATGTAATACTCTCCAGTTCCATCCATGTTAATGCATGTTGATAGGTATTCATTTTTTCTGATGGCTGAGTATTATTACTGTATATATGAACCACATCTTCTTTATTCATCTGTCATTAGACATCTAGGCTCTTCACAGTTTGGCTATTGTGGACATTGCTGCTATGAACATTGGGGTGCATATGGCCCTTCTTTTCACTACATCTGTATCTTTGGGGTAAATATCGAATAGTGTAATTGCCCAGTCATAGAGTAGCTCTATTTTTAACTTTTCAAGGAACCACCATACTGTTTTCCAGAGTGGTTGTACCAGCTTGCATTCCCACCAACAATGTAAGAGGGTTCGCTTTCTCCATACCCTTGCCAACATTTGTAGTTCCCTGTCTTTATAATTTTTGCCATTCTAACTGGTGTAAGGTGATATCTTATTGTGGTTTTGATATGTATTTCCCTGATGCCTAGTGATATGGAACATTTTTAAACATCCTAAAATTTGTATGGAACCAAAAAAGACCCTGAATTACCAGGGGAATGTTGAAAAAGAAAACCAAAGATAGGGGCATCACAATGCCTGACTTCAAGCTATATTACAAAGCTGCACTCATCAGGACAGTGGGGTATAGGCACAAAAAAAAAGACACATAAATCAATGGAACAGAATAGAGAGCCCAGAAATAAACAAATCTATGGCCAACTAATGTCTGATAAAGCAGGAAACAATATCCAATGGAAAAAATACAAGTTCTTCAACAAAGTATTCTGGGAAAATTGGACAGCCACATGCAGAAGAATGAAACTGGACAATTCTCTTACTCCATATGCAAAGATAAACTCAAAAATGGATATGAAAGACCTAAATGTGAAACAGGAATCCATCAAAATCCTAAGGGAGAACACAGGCAGTAACCTCTTTGACATCAGCCATAACAACTTCTTGCACAATATTTCTCTAAAGACAAGGAAACAAAACAAAAAATGAACTATTGGAACTTAATCAAGATAAAAAGCTTCTAAACAGCAGAGGATACAGTCAAGAAAACTAAAAGGCAACACCCCGAATGGGAGAAAATAATTTCAAATGATACTACAGATAAAGGGCTGGTATCCAAGATCTATAAAGAACTTCTCCAACTTAACACATAATCCAATCAAGAAATGAGCAGAAGAAATGAACACACACTTCTCAAAACAAGATGTATAAATAGCTAACAAACACATGAATAATATTGTTCATCAGTGCTTCCCAACTTCAGATTTTCTAGAGGATCTTTAATACAAATAATGATATCTAGGCACCATCTTCAGAAATTCTGACTTATTTGATAAGACATGGAGCAACAGAAACTCTTTCATTGGTGGTAGGAATGCAAATAGCCATTTTGGAAGACAGTTTGGCAATTTCTTAAAAACTAAGTATACTCTTGCTATATGATCCAGCAACTTCTTTGGTATTTACCCAAAAGCATTAAAAACTTATATCCACACAAAAAACCTACAGACAAATATTTAGAGCAGCTCTATTCATAATGGACAAAACTGGAAAACAATCAAATGTTGCTCAGGCAAATGAATTAATAAACTGTGATACAGCCATATAATTGAATATTAATCAGCTCTAAAAATAAATGAGCTGTCAATTCATAAAAAGATGTGGAGGAAACTTAAATGTATATTACTAAGTGAAAAAAGCAAATCTGAAAAAATTACACACTATATGATTCCAACTCTTTGTATGATATTCTGAAAAAGGCAAAACTATGGAGACAGTAAAAAAAAATCAGTGGTGGTCAGGGTTGGGGGAATTATGAATCTGTTGAGCACATAAGATTTTTTATAACAGTGAAACTATTTTGTATGATACTATAATGACAGACAGATGTCATTATACATTTGTCCAAACCCATAAAATATACACCACCATGATAAAACACAACATAAACTGGGACTTGGAGGTGAATATGAGGTGTTAATGTAGAGTTATTCTTGGTAAGAAATGAACCATACTTGTAAGTGGTGATGATAATGAGTGGGAGGACATGTATCTGGGAAATCTCTGTACCTTCCTTTCACTTTTATCATAAACCTAAAACTGCTCTAAAATAATAAAATCTTTAATAAAAATTTACTTTTATATATTTTTACCAAAGACATATCCTAGTCCTATTATATAATAGTAGCTTAATAATTTTTAACAGTGTGTAACCTACTAAGTGAATCAATCCATTGTGTCAAAACCTGCATTTTAGATCTGTCTGATTAAAGTTGAAGGGGTGCCTGGGTAGCTCAGTCAGTTAAGCATCTGGTTTCAGCTCAGGTCATGATCTCTAGGTCCTAGCATGGAGCCCCAGAATGGGATTTCCTGCTCAGCAGAGAGTCTGCCTCTCTCTCTCTTTCTATATCTGCCCCTCCCCACTGTTCATTTTCTTTCTCTTTCTCTCAAATAAATAAACAAAATCTTAAAAAAAATAAAGTTGAAGACAAAATCAATCTCCATCTGCTCCCTTTTGGAACTCCACTGAAAAAATAATACATAAATTGCTTTTATTGTTTTAATTTGTGTTTTTGTTTAATACATAAGTCCACAAAGTTAGCTGAAATATGAGACAGCAGTGCCCATTCCTTGTTTATTTTCAAATTGCTAACAAGCAGGTGAGGAACTTTTTCAGAGGACTCAGACAAAAAAATCAACTATACCTAATATATGCAGAGGATTCCACTCAACAACAACAGAAATACAAAGTTTTCTCAAGTGGACATGGAACAACTTCCAGGATATATTATATGTTAGGTCACAAAAAAATCCTGGGACATTTTAAAAGTTCTAAATCATAGAAAGTAACTTTTCCAAACACAGTGGAATGAAGCTAGAAATAAATAATAGAAAAGGAAGTAGAAAATTCCATATATGGAAACTGAACAACATGTTTTAACAACCAAGTGTCAAAGAAAAAGTCAGGGGGACACTGAAAATACTTAGAGGTGAAAGAAAACAACAATGAAAAAATATACCAAAACATATGGGAGGAAGGAAGGGCAGTGCTCATGGGGATATTTATAGCTATGAATGAGTTCATTAAAAAATAATCTCAAATTAATAACTTAACTTTACACTTTGATGAACTAGAAAAAAAGAGCAAACTAAACTTAAGGCAAGAGGAAGAAAATAAGGAAGATTAGAGCAGTGAAGTAATGAAAGACTAGAGATTTTATAAAAAAAAAAGTTGATTCTTTAAAAAAAATGAAAAAATTGACAAAGAAAAAGAGAACAAACTCAAATTATGAAAATAAGAAATGAAACTGGAGAATGTTCACTTTATAAAAATAAAAAAGGAATATAAAAGAATATTACAAACTACTATTTGCCAAAAATCAGGTAAGATAGATAAAATAAATACATTTTTAGAAACACAAAAACTACCAAAACTGATTCAAGAAGAAATAGAAAATCACAACAGAACTATAATAGGTAAAAAGATTATCTTGGTAAACAAAAAAACTCCCAACAAAGAAAAGCCCAGAACCAAATGATTTACAGGTGAAGTAATTAATTTCAACCAGATATATCCATAATTAAGCCAATTTTTCTTAGATGGTTCTAAAAAATGGAAGAGTTAAAACTTGCTAATTCATTCCTAACTCTTTCTATGATGCCATTGCCCTATACACAAGCCAAAGACATCTTTAAAAAAGAAACTAAACACCAATATTACTTAAGAATATAGATACAAAGACCCTCATCAAAGTACTAATAAACTGAATCCAGCAGTATAATGAAAATATCATATATCATGATGAAGGGGGATTTTTCCCCCAGGAACGCAGGGATGGTTCAAACATTAGAAATAATCAACAAATGCACTACATAATATGTCCTAATTTCTTTTATGTAGTTTTTAATATAAAAATCAGCCATGAACTTCAATGACATTATTACAAAAATGCAACAAAAAAATTTAGAAATGGGGTGCCTGGGTGGCTCAGTGGGTTAAGCCGCTGCCTTCGGCTCAGGTCATGATCTCAGGGTCCTGGGATCGAGTCCCGCATCGGGCTCTCTGCTCAGCAGGGAGCTTGCTTCCCTCTCTCTCTCTCTGCCTGCCTCTCTGTCTACTGTGATCTCTCTCTGTCAAATAAATAAATAAAATCTTTAAAAAAAAAATTTTAGAAATGATCAGGAGGTATGATTTTTGTTGAAAGGGAAAGCTGGTCAAATATTTATGATTATCTAAATCATGCAGTTCATAACATTATAACTGCAAATGAAATTCACTAGTATAGGGAAGGGAATCAAGGACAGGGCCCCCAAACTTAATTTTCAGCACTGTCATACACAGCCTATTTTCAAAATACTCTGAATCAACTATGGTATCCTCACAAGAGAAGGAAACGGAAATCTTTCCTGGGGAAGCATCATGAGTCAATAACAGTATTGAAACAAACAAGAAACTCAGAAGTGACTTGCTCTCATAGAATATTAAACGCATTATTTAAAGCAGGTGTCAGGGAGCCTGAATGGCTCAGTCAGTTAAGAATCCAACTCTTGATTTCAGCTCAGGTCTTGATCTCAGGGTTGTGATTTTGAGCCCTGCTTCACTCTCTATGCTGGGTGTGGCGCCTACTCTTAAATAAATAAATAAATAAATAAATAAATATCAAACTTTATTAAAATACAAATAAATAAAAATAAAATTGGAGAAAGGGGCGGCACCTGGTGGCTCAGTTGGTTAAGCATCTGACACTTGATCTCAGCATTATAAGTTCAAGCCCCATGTTAGGCTCCACACTAGACATGGAGCGTACTTTATAAATAAGTAAATAAATATAATAGAGCATGTTTCAATAAGGTAATATAGTGTCAAAGTTTTCCTATTTTGCCACCAGAAACATGTAAGAATAGAGTAACAATAGCAGCAAAACTTCTTAAATTGTGCTTTGGCAATATAGAGTATTTTTTTTTTTTTTTAGGATCTATGGATAAGCTGATACAAAAGACATCCTTCAGAGTCAGATTTGTGACTCTAACATACATTAATTTTAAAAACACTAAACTTCATTTTACATTTTTTGGGGGGTATCTTTTAGTTAGCTCAAGGCATTAAAATTTTCAGGGAGAATTTTTTTTTTTTTAAATCTTGCTTCTAGGTAGCATGTTTTCTTTAATATTTTTCAAAAATTCACTATACATTAATTTCAACAATAATACCAGTACCAGTTTTCCTTCTATTTCTGTCTCACTATCCCCACTAAATCTACACAAAAATGAAAAATCCAACTAAGAAGATCTCAGTATTCACTACTTCTTAGTCTCAGTATGGAATATTTATGGCTCTAGGAGAAATCCTGTATGAAGAAATAAGCAACTTTTGTTTCTTTATTTATCTTGGAAGATTTGGAACCTCAAGAAAAAGACAATCTGTCACAAAAGCATGTTGTTAAAATCAAGTCAATATTATATTTAATGAGTTGTGGGAAGAGAACATTTGGATAGGTATAAACATTTATGTATGTACATGAAACCAACAATAAAGCAAAAAGGAAATTCTTACCAAGGCCAGAATTTTTATTAAGTGCATTTCTATCTGTGGGAGAAATAACTTTACAAACTTTTGTGTTAAGTCATTTAATGTAAATATTCTCCATGGGATAGATTTTTTTTAACTATTGGAATACCTTTCTTTCCCCAAAAAACTTCACATTAATTTTCCTGGTGTGGTTGTATCACACCATGATTTTCCATATTCTCTAATATATACAGTATTTAAAATGTAAACTTCTGTCATTGTTACTCAAATATTTTAATTATTCATGTATAAACTTCAAATTATTTCACTTTAATAAAGTTTATTATATATATATATATATGAAAGAGTGCAGGTGAGATAGTGTGAGAATAACAAGAATTGGTTTTTGTATATGAGTAGACCAAAGTCCACTCTTGATTTCCACAATAGTTATCTGTATTTTGGGTTCTCTTTAAACATCTCTACACAAACTCCAGGGAGAATCAATAAGAAACATCCTTTTTTTTTTTTTTTTTTTTTTAAGTTGAAAACTTCTATATAATCTATTTTTTTAATTTAATTTTTTTCAGTGTAACAGAATTCATTGTTTATGCACCACTTTATTCATTGAAATATTAGATGATGTATTTCAATATCACACCAAACTACAAATATATCATATAGTAGAATAAGGAGGGGGAAAAAGAGAAATATTACCATTGCAATTGATGGGGGAAACAGTTGACAGCTTTTCATAAAACGTACACACAAACGACTCAAACTAAAAACATAAGGAATTTCCTCAATATGATAAAAGTTTTATTAAAAAAACAAACAAAAAAAACCAGGTAACATCATACTCAAAGGTAAAACATTAAAGATTTTTCTCTAAGATCAAGACAAAAATGTTCATTCTTAGCATACTCAGCAAATATTATTTTAAAAGAATTTCTATCCAAAGCAATTAATTAAGAAAAAAAATAAAAATTGGGATGGAGGAAATCGGGGAGGAGTCAAGATGGAGGAGAAGTAGCAGGCTGAGACTACTTCAGCTAGTAGGAGATCAGCTAGATAGCTTATCTAAAGATTCCAAACACCTACAAATCCATCCACAGATCAAAGAGAAGAACAGCAATTCTAGAAACAGAAAAGCAACCACTTTCTGAAAGATAGGACTGGCGGAGAAGTGAATCCAAAGCGACAGGAAAATAGAATGCGGGGGGAGGCGCCGGCTCCCGGCAACTGGCGGAGCAACGGAGCACAAAATCAGGACTTTTAAAAGTCTGTTCTGCTGAGGGACATCGCTCCAGAGGCTAAACCGGGGAGAAGCCCACACGGGGTCAGCGTGGCCTCAGGTCCCGCAGGGTCACAGAAGGATCGGGGGTGTCTGAGTGTCACAGAGCTTACAGGTATTAAAACGGGGAAGCCTGCTACAGAGACAGAGCCGACAGTGAGCTCAAAGCTCGGGGTTACCTTGAACAAGTCACAGGCTCGGTGAGCTCAGAGCGCAGCCGGAGGTCAGGCAGACGGGAGTTACTGGGCGCTCTTCTCTGAGGGCGCACTGAGGAGTGGGGCCCCAGGCTCTCGGCTCTTCTGGGCCAGAGACCAGGAGGCCGCCATTTGTATTCCCGTCCTCTGGAACTCTACGGAAAGTGCTCAAGGAACAAAAGCTCCTGAAAGCAAACCCGAGCGGATTATTCAGCCCAGCCCCTGGTGAGGGCAGTGCAATTCCACCAGGGGTAAAGACACTTGAGAATCACTACAACAGGCCCCTTCCCCCAGAAGATCAACAAGAAATCCAGCCAAAAACAAGATCACTTACCAGGAGTGCAGTTTCAATACCAAGGAGAGCAGCAGAATTCCAGAGGAGGAGAAAGCAAAGCACGGAACTCATAGCTTTCTCCCTATGATTCTTTTGTCTTGCAGTTAATTTAATTATTTTTATTTTTCATTTATTTTCTCTTCTTCTGTTAAATTTTTTTTAACTTTTACCCTTTTCTTTTTTAATGTTTTTTAACTAGTTTATCTAATATATATATATATATATATTTTCTTCTTTTTTTATACTTTTCCTTATTCGTTTTCTTTTTTTAATTCTTTTCTTTATTTCCTTTTTTTTTTCTTTTTCTTTCTTTCTGAACCTATTTTTATCCCCTTTCTCCCCCCTCACGATTTGGGATCTCTTCTGATTTGGTTAAAGCATATTTTCCTGGTGTTGTTGCCACCCTTTTAGAATTTTACTTCTCCTTCATGTACTCTTATCTGGACAAAATAACAAGGCTGAAAAATTCACCACAAAAATAAGAACAAGAGGCAGTACCGAAGGCTAGGGACCTAATCAATATAGATATTGGTAATATGTCAGACCTAGAGATCAGAATGACAATTCTCAAGGTTCTAGCCGGGCTCGAAAAAGGCATGGAAGATATTAGAGAAACCCCCTAGGGAGATATAAAAGCCATTTCTGGGGAAAAAAAGAACTAAAATCAAGCCAAGTTGAAATCAAAAAAGCTATTAATGAGGTGCAATCAAAAATGGAGGCTCTCACTGCTAGGATAAATGAGGCACAAGAAAGAATTAGCAATATGGAAGACCAAATGACAGAGAATAAAGAAACTGAGCAAAAGAGGGACAAACAGCTACTGGTCCATGAGGGGAGAATTTGAGAGATAAGTGACACCATAAGATGAAAGAACCTTAGAAAAATTGGGATTCCAGAAGAAGAAGAAAGAGAGAGGGGAGCAGAAGGTATACTGGAGAGAATTATTGGGGAGAATTTCCCCAATATGGCAAAGGGAAAGCATAAAAATTCAGGAGGTTCAGAGAACACCCCTCAAAATCAATAAGAATAGGCCTACACCCTGTCACCTAATAGTAAAATTTACAAGTCTTAGTGACAAAGAGAAAATCCTGAAAGCAGCCGGGGAAAAGAAGTCTGTAACATACAATGGTAAAAATATTAGATTGGCAGCAGACTTATCCACAGAGACCTGGCAAGCCAGAAAGAGCTGGCATGATATATTCAGAGCACTAAATGAGAAAAACATGCAGCAAAGAATACTATATCCAGCTGGGTTATCATTGAAAATAGAAGGAGAGATTAAAAGCTTCCAGGACAAACAAAAACTGAAAGAATTTGCAAACACCAAACCAGCTCTACAGGAAATATTGAAAGGGGTCCTCTAAGCAAAGAGAGCCTACAAGTAGTAGATCAGAAAAGAACAGAGACAATATACAGTAACAGTCACCTTACAGGCAATACAATGGCACTTAATTCATATCTCTCAATAGTTACCCTAAATGATAATAGGCTAAATGCCCCAATCAAAAGACACAGGGTATCAGAATGGATAAAAAACAAAACCCATCTATATGTTGCCTCCAAGAAACTCATTTTAAACCCAAAGACACCTCCAGATTTAAAGTGAGGGGGTGGAAAAGAATTTACCATGCTAATGGACATCAGAAGAAAGCAGGAGTAGCTATCCTTATATCAGATCAATTAGATTTTAAGCCAAAGACTATAATAAGAGATGAGGAAGGACACTACATCATACTCAAAGGGTCTGTCCAACAGGAAGATCTAACAATTTTAAATATCTATGCTCCCAACGTGGGAGCAGCCAACTATATAAACCAATTAATAACAAAATCAAAGAAACACATCAACAATAATACAATAATAGTAGGGGACTTTAACACTCCCCTCACTGAAATGGACAGATCTTCCAAGCAAAAGATCAGCAAGGAAATAAAGGCCTTAAACGACACACTGGACCAGATGGACATCAGAGATATATTCAGAACATTTCATCCCAAAGCAACAGAATACACATTCTTCTCTAGTGCACATGGAACATTCTCCAGAATAGATCACATCCTCGGTCCTAAATCAGGACTCAACCGGTATCAAAAGATTGGGATCATTCCCTGCATATGTTCAGACCACAATGCTCTAAAGCTAGAACTTAACCACAAAAGGAAGTTTGAAAAGAACCCAAATACATGGAGACTAAACAGCATCCTTCTAAAGAATGAATGGGTCAACCGGGAAATTAAAGAAGAATTGAAAAAATTCATGGATACAAATGATAATGAAAACACAACAGTTCAAAATCTGTGGGACACAACAAAGGCAGTCCTGAGAGGAAAATACATAGCGGTTCAAGCCTTTCTCAAGAAACAAGAAAGGTCTCAGGTACACAACCTAACCCTACACCTAAAGGAGCTGGAGAAAGAACAAGAAAGAAACCCTAAGCCCAGCAGGAGAAGAGAAATCATAAAGATCAGAGCAGAAATCAATGAAATAGAAACCAAAAAAACAATAGAACAAATCAATGAAACTAGGAGCTGGTTCTTTGAAAGAATTAATAAAATTGATAACTCCCTGGCCAGACTTATCAAAAAGAAAAGAGAAAGGACCCAAATAAATAAAATCATGAAAGAAAGAGGAGAGATCACAACTAACACCAAAGAAATACAAACTATTATAAGAACATACTATGAGCAACTCTACGCCAATAAATTTGACAATCTGGAAGAAATGGCTGCATTCCTAGAAACATATAAACTACCACAACCGAACCAGGAAGAAATAGAAAGCCTGAACAGACCCATAACCAGTAAGGATTTTGAAACAGTCATTAAAAATCTCCAAACAAACAAAAGCCCAGGGCCAGACGGCTTCCCGGGGGAATTCTACCAAACATTTAGAGAACTAATTCCTATTCTCCTGAAACTGTTCCAAAAAATAGAAATGGAAGGAAAACTTCCAAACTCATTTTATGAGGCCAGCATCACCTTGATCCCAAAACCAGACAAGGATCCCATCAAAAAAGAGAGCTATAGACCAATATCCTTGATGAACACAGATGCGAAAATACTCAACAAAATCCTAGCCAATAGGATTCAGCAGTACATTAAAAGGATTATTCACCACGACCAAGTGGGATTTATTCCAGGGCTGCAAGGTTGGTTCAACATCCACAAATCAGTCAATGTGATACAACACATCAATAAAAGAAAGAACAAGAACCATATGATACTCTCAATAGATGCTGAAAAAGCATTTGACAAAGTACAGCATCCCTTCCTGATCAAAACTCTTCAAAGTGTAAGGATAGAGGGCACATACCTCAATATCATCAAAGCCATCTATGAAAAACCCACCGCAAATATAATTCTCAATGGAGAAAAACTGAAAGCTTTTCCGCTAAGGTCAGGAACACGGCAGGGATGTCCATTATCACCACTGCTATTCAACATAGTACTAGAGGTCCTAGCCTCAGCAATCAGACAACAAAAGGAAATTAAAGGCATCCAAATCGGCAAAGAAGAAGTCAAATTATCACTCTTCGCAGATGATATGATACTATATGTGGAAAACCCAAAAGACTCCACTCCAAAACTGCTAGAACTTGTACAGGAATTCAGTAAAGTGTCAGGATATAAAAATCAGTGCACAGAAATCAGTTGTATTTCTCTACACCAACAAGACAGAAGAAAGATAAATTAAGGAGTCAATCCCATTTACAGTTGTACCCCAAACCACAAGATACCTAGGAATAATCCTAACCAAAGAGGCAAAGAATCTATACTCAGAAAACTATAAATTACTCATGAAAGAAATTGAGGAAGACACAAAGAAATGGAAAAATGTTCCATGCTCCTGGATTGGAAGAATAAATATTGTGAAAATGTCTATGCTACCTAAAGCAATCTACACATTTAATGCAATTCCTATCAAAGTACCATCCATCTTTTTCAAAGAAATGGAACAAATAATCCTGAAATTTATATGGAACCAGAAAAGACCTCGAATACCAAAGGAATATTGAAAAAGAAAGCCAAAGTTGGTGGCATCACAATTCTGGACTTCAAGCTCTATTACAAAACTGTCATCATCAAGACAGCATGGTACTGGCACAAAAACAGACACATAGATCAATGGAACAGTATAGAAAGCCCAGAAATAGACCCTCAACTCTATGGTCAACTAATCTTCGGCAAAGCAGGAAAGAATGTCCAGTGGAAAAAAGACAGCCTCTTCAGTAAATGGTGTTGGGAAAATTGGACAGCCCATGCAGAAAAATGAAATTGGACCATTTCTTACACCACACATGAAAATAGACTCAAAATGGATGAAGGACCTCAATGTGAGAAAGGAATCCATCAAAATCCTTGAGGAGAACACAGGCAGCAACCTCTTTGACCTCAGCCACAGCAACATCTTCCTAGGAACATCACCAAAGGCAAGGGAAGCAAGGGCAAAAATGAACTATTGGGATTTCATCAAGATCAAAAGCTTTTGCAAAACAAAGGAAACAGTGAACAAAACCAAAAGACAACTGACAGAATGGGAGAAGATATTTGCAAACGACATATCAGATAAAGGACTAGTGTCCAAAATCTATAAAGAACTTAGCAAACTCAACACCCAAAGAACAAATAATCCAATCAAGAAATGGGCAGAGGACATGAGCCGACATTTCTACAAAGAAGACATCCAGATGGCCAACAGACACATGAAAAAGTGCTCCATATCACTTGGCATCAGGGAAATACAAATCAAAACCACAATGAGCTATCACTTCACACCAGTCAGAATGGCTAAAATCAACAAGTCAGGAAATGACAGATGCTGGCGAGGATTTGGAGAAAGGGGAACCGTCCTACACTGTTGGTGGGAATGCAAGCTGGTGAAACCACTCTGGAAAACAGCATGGAGGTTCCTTAAAATGTTGAAAATAGAACTACCCTATGACCCAGCAAATGCACTACTGGGTATTTACCCTAAAGATACAAACGTAGTGATCCGAAGGGGCACGTGCACCCAAATGTTTATAGCACCAATGTCCACAATAGCCAAACTATGGAAAGAACCTAGATATCCATCAACAGATGAATGGATAAAGAAGATGTGGTATATATACACAATGGAATACCATGCAGCCATCAAAAGAAATGAAATCTTGTCATTTGCGACAACGTGGATGGAACTAGAGCATATCATGCTTAGCGAAATAAGTCAAGCAGAAAAAGACAACTCTCATATAATCTCCCTGATATGAGGAAGTGGTGATGCAACATGGTGGCTTAAGGGGTTAGGAGAAGAATAAATGAAACAAGATGGGATTGGGAGGGAGACAAACCATAAGTGACTCTTAATCTCACAAAACAAACTGAGGGTTGCTGGGGAAAGGGGGGTTGGGAGAAGGGGGGTGGGGTTATGGACATTGGGGAGGGTATGTGCTTTGGTGAGTGCTGTGAAGTTTGTAAACCTGGCGATTCACAGATCTGTACCCCTGGGGATAAAAATATATTATATGTTTATAAAAAATTAAAAAAAATTTGGATGGAAAAAGTGAAATTATCTCTGTTCACAGACAGGTCATGATATAATAGGTAAAAATTTTAAAGTATACACACACACACACACACACACACACACACACACACACAAACTAGTACAGAAAAAAAAAAAAAAAAGAATTCCAGAAAGTTATAGAATATAAGATCAACAGAAAACAACTAGAGACATTTTTTGCACTAGCAATGAACAACCAAAAAGGAAATCAACAACATAGTTCCATTTATAATGACATCCAAAAGCATAAAATAGTTAGGAATAAATTTAACCAGGGGATATAAAGACTTGTACACTGAAAACTATAAAACTTTGCTGGAAAAAAAAAATAAAGGATCCCCAATAAATGAAGAGAAAAATCATGTTCATGCATTAAAAGATTTAGTAGTATTTAAATGACAATACGCCAATGCTATTTACAAATTCAATACACTCCTCTTCAAAATCCCAATTATTTTTTTTCTCAGAAATGGAAAAGCTAATCCTAAAACTCTTATGGAATTGCAAGACACCTTGAGTAAACAAAAAAATCCTGAAAAAAAGAACAAAGTTGGAGAACTTAAATATCCTGACTTCTAAATTTATTTATTTATTTTTATTTTTTTATTTTTTAATTTTTTTTAAAGATTTTATTTATTTATTTGGCAGACAGAGATCACAAGTAGGTGGAGAGGCAGGCAGAGAGAGAGGAGGAAGCAGGCTCTCTGCTGAGCAGAGAGCCTGATGCAGGGCTCGATCCCAGGACCCTGGGATCATGACCTGAGCTGAAGGCAGAGGGTTTAACCCACTGAGCCACCCAGGTGCCCCTGACTTCTAAATTTAACTACAACGGACCAAGACCATTCAATGGAGGGGGGATACTCATATGCAAATTACACCACATATAGAAATCACTTCATAATGGGGACAGCTGGGTGGCACAGTTGGTTAGCATCTGACTCTTGGTTTCAGCTCAGGTCATGACCTCACTCTCCTGGGATTGAGCCCAATGTCAGGCTCCGTGCTCAGCATGGAGTCTTCTTGAGATTCTCTCTCCCTCTCCCTCTGTCCTTCCTGCTCATTCTCTCTCTCTCTCTAAAATAAATAAATAAATATTTTAAAAAATCATAATGGATGAACCATCTAAATACAAGAGCAAAAAGAATAAACTCTTAGAAGGAAAGATAAGAATAAATCTTCATGAATGTGGATTTCATTATGGTATCTTGGATATGATACCAAAAAGTACAAGGAATAAAAGGGAAAAATAGGTAAATTTATTAAATTTCAAAAACTTTTTTGCATTAAAGGAAACTGTTATGAGATTGGAAAGATGACCCAGAGAAAGGAGGGATATCATGTTGGATAAGGGTCTAATATCCAGAATACATAAATATTTGCAGATAAAAATTTAAAATCAGGATGACTAAGATCTCAACAGCAATATGGCAAGCTGGAAGATAACTGATCAATACCTTTAAAACACTGAAGGCGCATTACTTCAAGTTTATAATTCCTTGTGTAATCAAAATACTGGCCAAGTAAGAGGGGAAAACAAGTACTTTTTCACATATAAAAAGACTGAGACCCGGCCGTCCCTCTTAATCATGGCCTCAGTTCCGAAAACCAACAAAATAGAACCGCGGCCCTATTCCATTATTCCTAGCTGCGGTATCCAGGTGGCTCAGGCCTGCTTTGAACACTCTTTAAGTTTTTCAAAGTAAATGCTTCGGGCCACGCGGGACACTCAGCTAAGAGCATCGAGGGGGCGCCAAGAGGCAAGGGGCGGGGACGGGCAGTGGCTCGCCTCGAGGCGGACCGCCCGCCCGCTCCCAAGATCCAACTATGAGCTTTATAACTGCAGCAACTTTAATATACGCTATTGGAGCTGGAATTACCGCGGCTGCTGGCACCAGACTTGCCCTCCAATGGATCCTCGTTAAAGGATTTAAAGTGGAAAAAAAAAAAAAAGACTGAGAAAAGATACCTTCCTCACACGTTTTTACAGGAAGCTACTGTATAACAACTGAAAAGAGGAGCCCAGAGATCCTAAGGAAGACAACTGAGAAAGTGAAGGGAATTCCCAAGATGATGGTGGAAGGGAGGTCTGAAGACCACAGTTGTGTACCAACCAAGGGTGCTGGGGGCTGTTCTTTATCTTAAAGATCATAAAACTAACAGACTCCTTAAACAATGCACATATATTAATTTAATTAAAAACAAAATTAATCATAGCATGATAAGAAAATAGACAAGGGCTAGACATTGTCGAAGGGGGTAGCTAGAACTGGCACAAAACAAATACATGAAAACAAAACATGCCTTAAATGATGCCGTTCTTCAGAGGAAACACAAGTATCAAGGATCATAAACCTCACAGTTATCTCTCAGAGAAAATAATTCTAAATTTCAATGGCACACTGTTTTGAAAGCACATTACTAATTTTATTTAGAAGTAAAACAAAAAATAAGTGTGGCACAAGAAAGAAATATATGAAATGGAATAATATTACAAGAAGATGTCTGTTAGGTTTCAAGGAGAAAACTGGGATTCTACTTATGTCTAACATTTCCTATATTTAAGGCAAATATTCAAAATTTATAAGATTATTTTAGAAAAATGAGCTATATTATCAATAGTTGCATTTTTATAATTCTCTTTTAAATAAATTAAAATATTAAAGAAAATATTTGTGTTGTTGCCAGAGGACAAGTGGGTGGACGGATGGGTGAAATAGATAGATAAAGGGGATCAAGGGTACACTTACCATGATGAGCCCTGAGTAATGTATAGAATTGTTGAATCATTATATTGTATACCTGCAACTAATATAACACTATATGTTAAACATAGTTCAATACAAATATCTTAAAGTGTAATACTGTTTGTATTTCTGAAGAAATAATTTTGAAGAAAGTACCACCTCCCTACTATTGCCTTGAAAAAAGCCATCATCTTTTCTTATCAGATATATTTCAAAAACCTCTTAGGAATGGTCCCCACTGTAGATCCTCCACATTTCAGATTAATATCAATGTGTATTATCAAAGGAATTCACCAACTTAAAGGCTTTGCTAAAATGTAACTTCCAGGTCCCCCACTAATGACCCCATACATAATTACAGCTGTTCTCTACCCATTGACCACCCCTTGCCTTTTTCCTACTTTGTTTTTCTCCATTGTACACTCATCTCTATGCATATATGGACATAAAACAAGTGACTGGCTAGAATATAATATTTGTTATACAAAATTAACTTAGTAAATGCTACCAATGATATTATGATTTTCTGTTTTTCTGGCTTTAGGAATAAGTTATTTTGTGGCTTGGCAGACTTAATTTTTCCATAGGGTTCCTCAACATAAATTAGTCACCAAAGTATTCTTCTAGTTGAATTTTGTGTCTGTTACCATATATTGAAAATTAGATGTAGACATGTATACAAATTATTATTAAAATTAAAGAATGGCACTGAATGTGAAAGCATTGCTATGGCACTTTATTAACATTAAAAAAAATTTTTTTCTAGCTAATTTCAGGGGACTGGTTGAAAATTTGAAGGGTATTAAGGAGCGCATAGATTGCATGGAGCACTGGGTATTATATGCAAACAATGAAGCATGGAACACTACATCAAAAACTAATGATGTACTGTATGGTGAGTCACAACATAATAAAAAAAAATTTAAACAATCAAATGGGCACAACAGAATAGGGTAATTTAAATCATTCTGAAAATGACCACAGGAGCTCATTGTAGATCTACAAATAACACAGCTTGTTCAGAATGACCAGGTGAGGGGTGCCTGGGTGGCTCAGTCAGTTAAGCCTCTGATTTGGCTTTAAGTCATGATAACAGGGTCCTGGATTGAGCCCCACATCAGGATCTCTGCTCAGCAGAAATCTGCTTCTCCCTCTGCCGTGCTCAGGCTCAGTTGTGCTCTCTCTGTCAAATAAGTAAATAAATAAATCGTAAAAACAAACAAACAAAAAGAATGACCATTTGGGATTTCACTAATGTCCCATGAGATCTCTGCAGTTTCGTTTTTTTCATTTTAGAGTGTAAGGCACTGGAAGTCAATTTTATTTTTTCATGTTTATTTTTTTATATTTATTTTTCCTTCTATTTTGGTCTGTTTTGAACACTAATATCTTATACTCTAATAAATCAATTACACTTTATTTGATGACATTTTATGACATTTAAGTGTCGTTCACCTCTTCACCCATTTTCCAGTTATACTAGAATTATTTTCTGCCATTACATACCCTTCCTTCTCTCTTTTCCCACAGTTTTCCCTTCCTCTCTACTTTTAGGAACCCTTCCAAGCCCACGGCAGGACAGTCTTCTCTACTACCCACTTCTAGTAAAACTTACATTCTTTTATATTTTCACTAGCCTGTGAAATTTATGGATTCAAAGAAAATGACTATCTTGTCCTTGATTTAATTCTTTAATAATGCACATAGTAGGGATCAAAGATCTTGAATATTAAACAATATGAGTGAAGATTGTCTAAAGAATGTTTATTTTATGTACCAAAACAATACATTGAAAATTTTGCCCACTTTTCCCCACTGTGAGGAGAAAGGACTGAATGAGAGGCATGAAGATGAGTTCTTACAGATTCTACATATATGTCCAAGGTAAAGACAGCAGTTTATAATGTGTCTTGGGGCAGCGCAGGAATAAGTACAGGAGATAGTGAATATGTGTGATGTGAAAATCTGGCTGCAGCAGTCACATTCAAGCAACTCCTTTCATTTTTGGCAGTAGCAAGAGTTTCTCTCTCTCCCAGCATCTCCTCTGGTTCCCTCCTTACCTTCCTAATGTGCAACACACCAAGCAGATGGAAAAGGAGAGTATTGAGTGGTAGCAAGGTTTCTTTGGGTTCCTGAAGATAATGAAAAATTCTATGTGATCCTAACTTAGAAGTTGCTAAGGGTTCACTGTTGGGGTCGATTCCACATTAAAACCTGTTAAACCCCTACGGCCTGCCTGGGCTGACTTAGCCATAGTGACTCCATGTTGCCTAGGTAGACATTTTGTTGTTTAATAAATGCCTCAACAGTTATTGATATCAGTTCCAGGTAACTGTTGCTAAAACACACATCTAAAACAAGGCCAGGCAGGTGGAAAGATCCAATCAGCCAAAGCCACATATGTAAAGATCTGCAGTTGTGCCCTATAAAACTAGCCGGTAAGACCAAGGGAGGGGTCGCTTTCTTCAGAGGCGGACCTGGCCGGTCAGTCTGACTTCTAGTGCTTGGCATAGAATAAAGCTTTGCATAACTTTCACTTTGTCTCAGTCTCGTTCCTTTGATAACAGACCCAACATTCACCATTCACACTTTTATAGACACCAATAAATAGCATGTACTTGTGCTAAAAATTGCATGTCATGTACTTTATCAAAACATTATTTTTTTGTTTGTTTTTCTTTTCCCAAACTGTCTTCAGAATGGCTCTGTCCCCCAAACCCTTTGACACACATTATTTATCCACTCATCTGTTGAAGGGCATCTCAGCTTCTTCCACAGTTTAGCTATCGTGGACATGAGCCATAGCGTGGAAGACCACAGGGGAACGGAAGGAAAACTGAATGGAAAGAAATCAGAGAGGGAGACAAACCATGGGAGGCTCTGGACTCTCTCGAAACCAAACCAAGGGTTACAGAATGGAGGGGGGCAGGGGGATGGATTATCCAGGTGATGGGTATTAAGGAGGGCATGTGTGGTAATGAGTACTGGGTGTTATAGGCAACTAATGAATCATTGAACACTATATCAAAAACCAATGATGTATTATATGTTGGCTAATTGAGCATAATAAGATAAAATAAAATAAAATATTAATTAAGCCTAAATAAATAAGTAAATAAAATACATTTTTTATTTAATTTCTTCCAAGTAGGTTTTTTGGATTTATCTTCTCTACTATACCTCAGCTAAAAGAGAGAAACTTTTAGTTCCTTCAGATCTCGTGGTTTATTTCAAGTTTAGAGTTAGCAAAGAAAACTTAGATATTCTAATGTATTTTATAAATACTTATGTAAGAAAAGAAACGTCCAATTTTTTATAAGTAAATGATACATAATTGTGGCTCAACAGAATTGAGAAAATTTTTATGCTTGAATTATCCATATAATTGGCTCAGTTATTCAGTATGCCCTTCAATTAGAAAGTAGAGATGCAGATTTATGCATTTCTTAATAATAAAAGTTATAACAAAAACTTAATTTTATAATAAAATTTACTGATTTGTAATCATTTTGAAGTTAGAATGTAATTATTAACCTGAAGACTTTGTAGCAAATAGAAATAATAGAATAATAGTTCCTCGCAAATTCCAGTCTATATTTTGTTTCTGCCACCTATTTTGAAAGGTTAGATATAATCTTCAGGATTCATTCTTCAATGCACAGATTTTGATAACAATTCTTTTTTAAGGCTATTTGGTCTTCTCTACATTGATGGATATTGATCACAAAGTCTTTAAGAATATCACTATCATCTTCCTGCTTTCCATCATATATTTTTAATTTTGGAGTTTGTAAAAGCAAAATTCTTAATGTGGCCAAAACTTGGACAAAAACAATTATTACTGTAATTTATTGTTACAATTGATAATGGAAAGTATTCTAAAACCAAATATGCAAATTTGAATAACATATTTTACAATTAGTTGATACTATGTGGATTTCAGATCTATTTTTTCTTCAACTATATGAATATTTTAAAATAAATTTGGATTGAATTATCTAGATGATGGCCTTACTATTCCATATTGCTTATATTTGTGAAAGTAGGCAATTTATATAAAATTTTATTTTATTTTTTATTTATTTATTTATTTATTTTTTATTTATTTCTATTTCCAGCATAATTTTAAACAAATAAGATATCAAATCCAAACAAAGAGATAGCAAACTTATTCTCAATATAAACAGTAAGAAAAATTATGGATATGAATCAAATGACTTAGGGGAACTTACTATTTGATTAAATTGTCAGTTTTAAGCAAATGTAGAAATAATGGCTTAATTCATAAATGTTATAAACAATTGGATAGATATGGCATAAAACAGCACATAGCAAAACATTAACTTGTTAATATATATAATATATAGGGAAGCATTAATAAAACGTGAACAAGCAATGGAAATGTGTACAAAATGCAATCAGACAATTTACACAGTATGACATATCAATAGTAAACATCAAAATATATTCCACACTTCTAGTAAAAATAAGTACAAATTTAAAATGTTATATTTTGCATATCAGGTTTTTAGATTAGAATAAGTGATGATGGCCAGTACAGGAGTGGATGAGCAGATGTTCTAATGTAATGCTGATAGGCTATTTAGATTTTTCTGGAGGTCATTAAGCAATATACATTCTAATGTGTATCTTCTATGCCTACTTAGAGAAACTTACCCTAAAGAAGAACATTGACGACTGATCCATGCTGAGGTTTGGGGCACTGACATCTCATGCAGTCAAAAATTTGCATATAACTTTTTACTTCCCCAAAACTTAACTATTAATAGCCCACTATTTAGTGAGTCTTACCAATAACAGTTGATTAACACATACTTTGTATGTTATATGTATAATATACAGTATTTTTACAGTATTACCAAACTTTTTATTTTTTATTTATTTTGGTATTTCTAGCTTACCTGTTTCATCCATGAGTTTTATTCTAATTTTTGCAAATCTCCAAAAATGTTTCCAATACACTTATTGAAAATAATTTGCATATAAGTAGAACCTCACTGTTCAAACCTATGACCCCCATTCAAGGGTCAAGTGCAGTTATGGAAGTTTGAAAACACACTCACACCCACACACACACATTTCCCCATGGTTTAGATATATAGTGTTCCATTTTTGCTAATGTATCTATTTCTTAAGATGTTTTTCAAGTCCTTTTAAGGCAAGTAAACATTTTGGAATATGGTACATGTATTGTTACTATGAAATAGCAACAAATCTAAAAATGTAGGACATGTTTAGGTCAACAGACTGAACTATGTTAGAAATTATTAAAATTTGGCTATTATACTTTTGGCCTTAGCTAAATTTTAAAATCTATTACACAGGGACCCGATGTTTATATGGAAATCAATTGCTTGAAATTCATGGCATTTTAAATACTCAATTTCTTTCTTTCCATATTTTGTTTCATTCTTAATTTAGCATACTGCTTTCTTTTTGTATGGAAATACATGAAAGATATAATATGTGTCCAATTATTATATTTTTAAGAGCAAAAAGAAAGTAAGAGGAAATGGTAGATGAATAATAATTTACAGTGGAAGATTAGTAATAATCAGAATGAAATTAAATAAATCCAATAGTTAAGTGTGAAGAAACTTACTAAAAATGTTCTATATTTACCTAAATGGATTAATAGCGGCCCTATATAATAGCAGAGAAAAAGGAAATTTTATAATTTCTATAGGATATTACATAATTAGCACAGTAAATAATACTTCTGAATTTTTCAAGTGGAAAGAATTTAGCATAATTGAGCACTAGTTAGAATAATGTGTCACTGGGACATCTTGTTTGTATTACTGCTAATTAGCACCAACATTCATTTTAGCTAGGATCTTTGTCCCCAGAATAACAGGGAAGGATGAATCCAGAAATAGAATAGGACTTTAAAATTTAAAATTTTGAAAACAACTTTGAAAGTGGTTTATTCTAACTCACCATCAAGTATCTGACTCTCTGCACCTCCAAACCTACACCTATTTAAAGTTCTCTGATTAAAGTCAATGAAGACTTCTTTTGGTTTAATTATCTATAAATTTTTCTCCATTTTTGCAACCTTTATAAGACATATATTACACCTCCCTCAGACTGTGCATCAAAATGAAATGGAGACCATACATATCTCATGATAAACTACTAATTAGAAGAGTGTCAGAGTCTTGCTTTATATCGGCTTTAGGTATGTAAAACAGCACTCACTTTTCCTTCCACTTTGACCTTCTTGCTCTATCACCAGGCTGCTGCCTCAAAAGACAGTGTTATTTGTAGACCTTTATTTTTGGTTCACTTCTGATTATGAAAAAGGGAATATTCACTGATTCTGAAGAAGGGAATATTCTCCTTCCTAATGCTGCATAACCTCAAAGTTAGAACTTGTAATATCTCTGTTAAGTTTGGGGAGAGAAGAGTATGCAAGACATACTTACAAAATATAACATAAGTATAGTTGGCTCATTTGATTCCCAAATCTGAGTCTCCATCACTGGGTTACATTATCTCCTTGGTCATCGTTAGGAGAAATGGTCAAAGGTGAAGCTATGGTTCTTTCTCAGAGGCTATGGTCTGGAAACCATACGTAGCTATTAAAAAAAAAAAAAAGACACACTTCTAGAAGTTCTAAAATTCATTTGTTTCAAAATGTCTCCAGGTCATTTTTATTACTAGGATGTGTGAGGACCTTTTTGAAATAAACACACTTCTTCAATAAGAACCTAAAGAATTCGTCACTATTGAAAGAGAGCAAGCAAATGGAGAGATAATGAAGAGGAAATGTAGGCTGTAAAATTTATCTTCAGGCTGATTATATTATTTCTATCCCCGGTGGCATGTGAAAATGAACAGATCCCATTCTTTAATAGCAGAATCGCTAACCTACTATCTTTATCTAATTCTTTACATTATTACATAAAGTGCTTTACATTATTACATAAAGGATCTCGGGGTCTATAAGTACTATGATTAAAATACTCTTAAGTGTCCTCTAAGCCACAGCCTCTACCTGAAAAAGAAGAAAATTGGGACCCAGAGAGGTAAATGTTTGCCCAAGACAGACAGTGTCACAGCATCTGGGTTCCATAGTATTCATTGCACTAATAACTCACTTTTAATCCTTTTATTTTTATAGTGCCCAAAAGCTCATCAGAAACTTTCTAATTTGTCTTCTTAACGATTTAAACATAGTAGCTGTTATAAGAAAATATGATTATTATACTTGGGCACAATGTTTATTTTTTGTAGAAATTCTGAAAGATTGTTCTTACAGTGTGTAACATATTTTGTTAAGGTAAAACAATATTCCTGCCCATACCACTTCATAATCAAGCTTCCCAAAAGTAGTGATATGAATTCAGAAGTAAGAGAATCCATCTTTATGTAATCATATCTGTTTCATAAGTTGGAAAATTGTTTTGAAGTTTAGAACTCCCCTTTGAATAGTGATGATGTCTAGGCTAGTGAAGATTAAATTGCAGCATTAAAACTGTAAGTGGTTTCAAGTCCTCAGAGGTTGAGCTATGTGCAGATGGGTATAGCTATCTTTACTATACCCTGAAGACATTAATGGAAATGTAATGATTTGAAGAATATTAAAGTACCATTGTTATTTTAAAATAAAACCATCTAGGTCACTTTCTTATCCTGTTTTTATCCCAACCTTCTTTCTTCCTGCAAGAATTATATGGACAAGGTGGGAACAGACACAAATGACATATTTATCCAAGATATTGTACAGTATTTTTAAATACTCAGGCTTTTCTATTTCTTCAATATAAACTGCATCAAAAGTACATTTTAAAGATAGTGAGCACATTTTATAAAAGGACGTATTGTTCCATTTTCCCAGAGAGTCTCTATATTGAGCAAGGCATTATCTGTAAGTGCTGTGGTTAGCTTCATGGATACATTCTATTCTATCAATCTCTGTAGCTGCTCTAAAGAACACTGCAGAAATGGGAGTGTACTTCAGCTGGGAAGCCTCTGCTCCATATGGGATAACACAACAAAGCACTTACAAATGGTTTCTTAAACTTTTTTCTTTTTTTTTTTCCCCTATAGTTTAACTTTGAAATGATCCAGATATTAAAGTGATGGTTGTATATTTTAGATATACAGATACTTCAAAAATGCCTGAATTTTGTTTCTTGCAAAGACATGAGGAGAATTATTTGGTAAGACTGATGGTTTTGGTTGTCATGAATTATCTTTAAGCTCTATGGTGTGCCACCCTGAATGACATCTTCAACATCATAAGGCCCAGTCTGTTTTAACACCCGGTGCACCTGAACTAAGAGGCTGATATTATTCCAGAGAGGAAACCTGAAGCAAAACAATCTTGAGCAATCCTGCAATGTAGTGCTTGGTTTTCAGTAAAATTAGGTAAACCATGTTAGGCTGTTTTTTTTTTTTTTCCCCTCAATTTCCATTTTATCTCTTTGTTTATACTTAAGAAAATATTGCTCGCTAGTACTTTGAAAATTAAAGGAAAAGAAACATATTGAAATAGAAAAGGAAAACTCACCCTTATCACTATTCCCCATGTTTCACACCTTCAACTACTATTTCTATGTAGATAATACCAATAAGCAGTTCCAGCTCTGACTTTTCTGTCAAGTGTTTTATTGAGCTATCTACCTAGATACTACGGAATCTTCTTCTTCCACTGTCCCAAACTTACATCTTTTTACCAAAACAGATGTTTTCATTTAAATACCTTCTTCTGACAAGGACAATACCATTCCCTAGGTTATCCAAGATTAAAGTGTGGAGTTTTCTTTTACTTTTCCTCTCCTTCTCCAGCAAGCATTCCCCACCCTGACATATAAATAATTTCCAAGATCTATTCAAGTTTCTTTTATATTTCATATCTATTCCCTTTTGCAGTCCAACCACTCAACAATCTCAGTAACCATTTCAAATAATTGTATATAGCATTTTCTCACCAACTATATCTTTCACTAGCACAGCTTTATGGGATAATATTAAGAAACACTCAATGTCAAATCAAATGTCAAAACAAATATTAATAACATGTCCTCGGTTTCCCATAATAAACATACACATATGCCACACTCAAGTTATGAAGTATTGTTTGCAATGCAGTAAAACACTTGTCCGGTACATTATAAATTTGCATTTTTTTTTAAATATATAGATTTGTGATGGGAGGAGTCAAGATGGCGGAGAAGTAGCAGGCTGAGACCACTTCAGCTAGCCGGAGATCAGCTAGATAACTTATCTAAAGATTGCAAACACCTGAAAATCCATCGGCAGATCGAAGAGAAGAAGAACTGCAATTCTGGAAACAGAAAAACAACCACTTTCTGAAAGGTAGGACCGGTGGAGAAGTGAATCTAAAGCGACAGGAAGATAGACCCCGGGGGGAGGCGCTGGCTCCCGGCAAGCGGTGGAGCAACCGCGCACAAAATCAGGACTTTTAAAAGTCTGTTCCGCTGAGGGACATCGCTCCAGAGGCTAAACCGGGGAGAAGCCCACGCGGGGTCAGCGTGGCCTCAGGTCCCGCAGGGTCACAGAAGGATCGGGGGTGTCTGAGTGTCGCAGAGCTTGCGGGTATTGGAACAGGAAAGCCGGCTACAGAGACAGAGCCGACAGTAAGCTCACAGCTCGGTGTTACCTTGAACCGGTCGCAGGCTCGGTGAGCTCAGAGCGCAGCCGGAGGTCAGGCAGACGGGAGTTACTGGGCGCTGTTCTCTGAGGGCGCACTGAGGAGTGCGGCCCTGGGCTCTCGGCTCCTCCGGGCCGGAGACCAGGAGGCCGCCATTTGTATTCCCGTCCTCCGGAACTCTACGGAAAGCGCTCAGGGAACAAAAGCTCCTGAAAGCAAACCCGAGCGGATTACTCACCCCGGCCCCTGTTAAGGGCGGTGCAATTCCGCCTGGGGCAAAGACACTTGAGAATCACTACACCAGTCCCCTCCCCCATAAGATCAACAAGAAATCCAGCCGAGACCAAGTTCACCTACCAAGGAGTGCGGTTTCAATACCAAGGAGAGCAGCAGAATTCCAGAGGAGGAGAAAGCAAAGCACAGAACTCAAGGCTTTTTCCCGGTGATTTTTTTTAGTCTTGCAGTTAATTTAATTTTTTTCTTTTTCATTTTTTGTTTTTTTTTTTCTCGCCTTCTGGTAAAATTTTTTTTTAACTTTTACCTTTTTCTTTTTTAACGTTTTTTAACCAGTTTATCTAATATATATATTTTTTCTTTTTTATATTTTTCTTCTTTGTTTTCTTTTTTTTTAAATTCTTTTTTTTTCTTTTTTCTTTTTTTTTTCTTTCTTCCTTTTTGAACCTCTTTTTATACCATTTCTCCCCCCTCACGATTTGGGAACTCTTCTAATTTGGTTAAAGCATATTTTCCTGGGGTTGTTGCCACCCTTTTAGTATTTTACTTGCTCCTTCATAACTCTTATCTGAACAAAATGACAAGACGGAAAAATTCAACACAAAAAAAAGAACAAGAGGCAGTACCGAAGGCTAGGGACCTAATCAATACAGACATTGGTAATATGTCAGATCTAGAGTTCAGAATGACAATTCTCAAGGTTCTAGCCGGGCTCGAAAAAGGCATGGAAGATATTAGAGAAACCCTCTCGAGAGATATAAAAGCCCTTTCTGGAGAAATAAAAGAACTAAAATCTAACCAAGTTGAAATCAAAAAAGCTATTAATGAGGTGCAATCAAAAATGGAGGCTCTCACTGCTAGGATATATGAGGCAGAAGAAAGAATTAGTGATATAGAAGACTAAATGACAGAGAATAAAGAAGCTGAGCAAAAGAGGGACAAACAGCTACTGGACCACAAGGGGAGAATTCGAGAGATAAGTGACACCATAAGATGAAACAACATTAGAATAATTGGGATTTCAGAAGAAGAAGAAAGAGACAGGGAAGCAGAAGGTATACTGGAGAGAATTGTTGGGGAGAATTTCCCCAATATGGCAAAGGGAACGAGCATCAAAATTCAGGAGGTTCAGAGAATGCCCCTCAAAATCAGTAAGAATAGGCCTACAACCCGTCACCTAATAGTAAAATTTACAAGTCTCAGTGACAAAGAGAAAATCCTTAGAGGAGCCCGGGGAAAAGAAGTCTGTAACATACAATGGTAAAAATATTAGATTGGCAGCTGACTTATCCACAGAGACCTGGCAGGCCAGAAAGAGCTGGCATGATATTTTCAGAGCACTAAACGAGAAAAACATGCAGCCAAGAATACTATATCCAGCTAGGCTATCATTGAAAATAGAAGGAGAGATTAAAAGCTTCCAGGACAAACAAAAACTGAAAGAATTTGCAAACACCAAACCAGCTTTACAGGAAATATTGAAAGGGGTCCTCTAAGCAAAGAGAGAGCCTACAAGTGGTAGATCAGAAAGGAACAGAGACAATATACAGTAACTGTCACCTTACAGGCAATACAATGGCACTAAATTCATATCTCTCAATAGTTACCCTGAATGTTAATGGGCTAAATGCCCCTGTCAAAAGACACAGGGTATCAGAATGGATAAAAAAACAAAACCCATGTATATGTTGCCTCCAAGAAACTCATTTTAGGCCCGAAGACACCTCCAGATTTAAAGTGAGGGGGTGGAAAAGAATTTACCATGCTAATGGACATCAGAAGAAAGCAGGAGTGGCACTCCTTA
This sequence comes from Mustela erminea, assembly GCF_009829155.1. Taxonomy (NCBI): domain Eukaryota; kingdom Metazoa; phylum Chordata; class Mammalia; order Carnivora; family Mustelidae; genus Mustela; species Mustela erminea. The sequence continues at coordinate 38,868,103 of NC_045615.1, read as the reverse complement.
TATCAGATCAATTAGATTTTAAGCCAAAGACTAAAATAAGAGATGAGGAAGGACACTATATCATACTCAAAGGGTCTGTCCAACAAGAAGATCTAACAATTTTAAATATCTATGCCCCCAACGTGGGAGCACCCAACTATATAAAGCAATTAATAACAAAATCAAAGAAACACATCAACAATAATACAATAATAGTAGGGGACTTTAACACTCCCCTCACTGAAATGGACAGATCATCCAAGCAAAAGATCAGCAAGGAAATAAAGGCCTTAAACGACACACTGGACCAGATGGACATCAGAGGATATATTCAGAACATTTCATCCCAAAGCAACAGAATACACATTCTTCTCTAGTGCACATGGAACATTCTCCAGAATAGATCACATCCTTGGTCCTAAATCAGGACTCAACCGGTATCAAAAGATTGGGATCATTCCTTGCATATTTTCAGACCACAATGCTCTAAAGCTAGAACTTAACCACAAAAGGAAGTTTGAAAAGAACCCAAATACATGGAGACTAAACAGCATCCTTCTAAAGAATGAATGGGTCAACCGGGAAATTAAAGAAGAATTGAAAGAAAATCATGGAAACAAATGATAATGAAAATACAACGGTTCAAAATCTGTGGGACACAACAAAGGCAGTCCTGAGAGGAAAATATATAGCGGTTCAAGCCTTTCTCAAGAAACAAGAAAGGTCTCAGGTACACAACCTAACCCTACAGCTAAAGGAGCTGGAGAAAGAACAAGAAAGAAACCCTAAGCCCAGCAGGAGAAGAGAAATCATAAAGATCAGAGCAGAAATCAATGAAATAGAAACCAAAAAAACAATAGAACAAATCAACGAAACTAGGAGCTGGTTCTTTGAAAGAATTAATAAAATTGATAACTCCCTGGCCAGACTTATCAAAAAGAAAAGAGAAAGGACCCAAATAAATAAAATCATGAATGAAAGAGGAGAGATCACAACTAACACCAAAGAAATACAAACTATTATAAGAACATACTATGCCAATAAATTTGACAATCTGGAAGAAATGGATGCATTCCTAGAAACATATAAACTACCACAACTGAACCAGGAAGAAATAGAAAGCCCATAACCAGTAAGGAGATTGAAACAGTCATTAAAAATCTCCAAACAAACGAAAGCCCAGGGCCAGACGGCTTCCTGGGGGAATTCTACCAAATATTTAAAGAAGAACTAATTCCTATTCTCCTGAAACTGTTCCAAAAAATAGAAATGGAAGGAAAACTTCCAAACTCATTTTATGAGGCCAGCATCACCTTGATCCCAAAACCAGACAAGGATCCCATCAAAAAAGAGAGCTATAGACCAATATCCTTGATGAACACAGATGCGAAAATACTCAACAAAATCCTAGCCAATAGGATTCAGCAGTACATTAAAAGGATTATTCACCACAACCAAGTGGGATTTATTCCAGGGCTGCAAGGTTGGTTCAACATCCACAAATCAGTCAATGTGATACAACACATCAATAAAAGAAAGAACAAGAACCATATGATACTCTCAATAGATGCTGAAAAAGCATTTGACAAAGTACAGCATCCCTTCCTGATCAAAACTCTTCAAAGTGTAGGGATAGAGGGCACATACCTCAATATCATCAAAGCCATCTATGAAAAACCCACCGCAAATATAATTCTCAATGGAGAAAAACTGAAAGCTTTTCCGCTAAGGTCAGGAACACGGCAGGGATGTCCATTATCACCACTGCTATTCAACATAGTACTAGAGGTCCTAGCCTCAGCAATCAGACAACAAAAGGAAATTAAAGGCATCCAAATCGGCAAAGAAGAAGTCAAATTATCACTCTTCGCAGATGATATGATACTATATGTGGAAAACCCAAAAGACTCCACTCCAAAACTGCTAGAACTTGTACAGGAATTCAGTAAAGTGTCAGGATATAAAAATCAGTGCACAGAAATCAGTTGCATTTCTCTACACCAACAGCAAGACAGAAGAAAGAGAAATTAAGGAGTCAATACCTTTACAATTGCACCCCAAACCATAAGATACCTAGGAATAAACCTAACCAAAGAGGCACAGAATCTATACTCAGAAACTATAAAGTACTCATGAAAGAAATTGAGGAAGACACAAAGAAATGGAAAAATGTTCCATGCTCCTGGATTGGAAGAATAAATATTGTGAAAATGTCTATGCTACCTAAAGCAATCTACACATTTAATGCAATTCCTATCAAAGTACCATCCATCTTTTTCAAAGAAATGGAACAAATAATTCTAAAATTTATATGGAACCAGAAAAGACCTCGAATAGCCAAAGGAATATTGAAAAAGAAAGCCAACGTTGGTGGCATCACAATTCCGGATTTCAAGCTCTATTACAAAGCTGTCATCATCAAGACAGCATGGTACTGGCACAAAAACAGACACATAGATCAATGGAACAGAATAGAGAGCCCAGAAATAGACCCTCAACTCTAGAGTCAACTAATCTTCGACAAAGCAGGAAAGAATGTCCAATGGAAAAAAGACAGCCTCTTCAATAAATGGTGCTTGGAAAATTGGACAGCCACATGCAGAAAAATGAAATTGGACCATTTCCTTACACCACACACAAGAATAGACTCAAAATGAATGAAGGACCTCAATGTGCGAAAGGAATCCATCAAAATCCTTGAGGAGAACACAGGCAGCAACCTCTTCGACCTCAGCCTCAGCAACATCCTCCTAGGAACAACGCCAAAGGCAAGGGAAGCAAGGGCAAAAATGAACTATTGGGATTTCATCAAGATCAAAAGCTTTTGCACAGCAAAGGAAACAGTTAACAAAATCAAAAGACAACTGACAGAATGGGAGAAGATATTTGCAAACGACATATCAGATAAAGGACTAGTATCCAGAATCTATAAAGAACTTAGCAAATTCAACACCCAAAAAACAAATAATCCAATCAAGAAATGGGCAGAGGACATGAACAGATATTTCTGCAAAGAAGACATCCAGATGGCCAACAGACATATGAAAAAGTGCTCCATATCCCTCGGCATCAGGGAAATACAAATCAAAACCACAATGAGATATCACCTCACACCAGTCAGAATGGCTAAAATCAATAAGTCAGGAAATGACAGATGCTGGCGAGGATGCGGAGAAAGGGGAACCCTCCTACACTGTTGGTGGGAATGCAAGCTGGTGCAGCCACTCTGGAAAACAGCATGGAGGTTCCTCAAAATGTTGAAAATAGAACTGCCCTATGACCCAGCAATTGCACTATTGGGTATTTACCCTAAGGATACAAACGTTGTGATCCAAAGGGGCACGTGCACCCGAATGTTTATAGCAGCAATGTCCACAATAGCCAAACTATGGAAAGAACCTAGATGTCCATCAACAGATGAATGGATCAAGAAGATGTGGTATATATACACAATGGAATACTATGCAGCCATCAAAAGAAATGAAATCTTGCCATTTGTGACAACATGGATTGAACTAGAGCGTATCATGCTTAGCGAAATGTCATGCAGAGAAAGACAACTATCATATGATCTCCCTGATATGAGGAAGTGGTGATACAACATGGGGGCTTAAGTGGGTAGGAGAAGAATAAATGAAACAAGATGGGATTGGGAGGGAGACAAACCATAAGTGACTCAATCTCACAAAACAAACTGAGGGTTGCTGGGGGGAGGGGGTTTGGGAGAAGGGGGTGGGATTATGGACATTGGGGAGGGTATGTGCTTTGGTGAGTGCTGTGAAGTGTGTAAACCTGGTGATTCACAGACCTGTACCCCTGGGGATAAAAATATATGTTTATAAAAAATAAAAAATTAAAATAAATAAATAAATAAATATATAGATTTGCTTTGAAGCTCCCTTGTATCCAAAGTAGCCTCTCCTTGGGTGCCTTGGTGACTCTGTCTGTTAAATGTCCAGTCTTGATTTCAGTTTAGGTCATGGTCTCAGAGTCATGAGATTGAGCCCCAAATTGGACCCTATGTCAAGCTCCACAGAGGGCTCTGCTCTGGTCATGGAGCCTACTCAAGATTCTCTCTTTTCCTCTCCCTCTACACCTTCGCCCTACTCACTCATGCATTCTCTCTCTCTCTCTCTTTCTCTATCTCTCAAAAAAAAAAAAAAAATGCCAAACAAACAAAGTAGCCTCTACTCACACTTGGCTTCTTATGCAAGATCCACCTGTCAAAATTCTACCTCAACATAAACACAAAGCTCAAATGCTTCTCCCTAACATGAAATTATTAGTTTCACAGAGGAGAATAAACTGTATTTCTTTTGACTTTAAGCAGTTATTTATTTTTTTCCCACTTTCCTGGAAAACTTATTTTAAACTGTTTTGTTTTACCTCTTAGTGCAGATATTATCCCTATGAGACTAAAAGGTGCATGAGAGAAAAGACTATGTCTTACTTAATGTTAAATAATCTTCCCAGAATCAATGTTTCTTTCATCAGTCATCTTCTGTATTTCTATTATTTCCCAACTCTATCGAAATACAATAAATTATACACATTCAAAATGCAATAATTTAATCAGTTTTAACATGTATACATCTATGAAACCTTCAACACAATCAAGACAATGAACATTGCTCTCATGTACCAATAACTCTGTGAGCTCCTCTGTCTTCTGTTCCTTCCTCTAGTCCCATCTTCAGGCAGCCATTATTGTGCTTTTAGTCACTATATATTAGATTATATTTTCTAGAATGCTCTAAATTAAAAAATCTCACAGTATGTTAAGAAAAACCTAGCCTCTGTAGCTCAGCATAAAGATTTTGAGACTCATTTCTATTACTGTGTGTATCTATAATAGTTCACTTCTTTTTTTTTTTAATTGACTAATATTCCATTATATGAGTATAACACAGTTTATCTTTTCCCATGAAATTTGCAATCATTTGGGCTGTTTCCAATTTTTGGCTTCTGCAAGTAAAATTACTAAGAATCTAGGCAAGTGTTTCTGGAGACATGTATTTTCATTTGTCTTGGTTAAGTAGTTAAGAACTGAAAAGCTGTATCACTTGATTTAGGTGTGCTCCCTTTTTTAAGAAAATTCAAAACTGCTTTCCAAAGTGTTGTACCATTTTGAGTTCCTTCCAGCAGTATGTGAAAGTTTTAGCTGCACAATAGCCTTGGTGACACTTGGTTTGACCAGTCTTCTTATTGTCAGTCCATCTAATCAACAAGTAGTGTTATCTCAATTTATGATTTTAATGTGCATTTCCATGATAATCTTTTGCATGCTTGAATCATAAAAATTATTCTTATATGCTGGGTACGAGTTTCTTGTTTGATATGTATGTGGTAAATATTATTCCTTAGTGGCTTACCTTTTGTTTCCTTATCGTGTCTCTCAAATGGCAAAACACTTTAACTTTAATGAAGTCCAATTTGTAAATTTTTCTTTCAGGTTTTGTTCTTTTTAAGTTCTACATAAGAAACCTTTCCCACTTCAAGATCTCGATGATTTTCTAGTTTCATTTAGCGTTTCTATAGTTTTAGGGATTGCATTTAGGTCTATGATTCATTTGAAGTTAACTTTTCCTTATAATGTTAAGTAAAAGATGATGCTCTTTTTTTTTTTTTAATCTCCCCCAATATGGATATTCAGTTGTTCCAGCATCGTTTATTGAAAAGGCTTTCTTTACCCCCACTGAGTTGTCTTGGCATCTTTGCTGAAAATCAATTAACCACATACAGGTGGGTCTATTTCCAGACTCGCTGTATGTGTCATTGATTTATATATTTATCTTCTTTGCGATGCCAAACTGTCTTGATTTTGAGATTTATACTAAATCTTGAAACCATGTCAGGTAAGTCAACCAACTATACATATACATTAAATTTATTTTTTAGTATGTGTATTTATTATACACATATAACATATAGTTGCTTTGGTAATTCTAAGGCTTTAGCATTTCCATATAAATTATAGAATCAACTTCCAAAACCAGCGAAACAAACAAACAAACAAAAAAACAAGTAGGGAATTTGGACCGGAATTATATTCTTGACATTGTTCCATTTCAGAATTATTACCTTTTTAACAAGGTAATAATCTGGTAAATGGGGAGATGTATCACATTTCTAGATCTAGATCTAGATCTAAATCTAGAAATGTGATACATCTCCCCATTTACCAGATCTTCTTTATGCACTCTGAGCAATATTTTTAGTTTCTATATAGAAGTACAAGATATCTTTTAACAGAAATATTTACAGGTATTTGGTGGGTTTTGGTACTATTGTAAGTTTTTTCTTCTAAATTTTATTTTACAATTCTTTTTGCCATTGTATAATCATTTATTTGTTCTAGTACAATGTTGAATAGAGGTGGTAAAAGCAGCATCCTTGCTTTCTTCCCTTCCTCCAGGGAAAGTTTAATTCAATTAAAATATTATTAGTCTTTTAACATAAAGTATAATGTTAGAGAAATGGTTTTCACAGATAGTTTTTAGTAGTTGGAGGAAATTCTATGCTATTTCTAGTTTGCCAGGAGGTTTTTTCCATAAATCAGTGTTGATTTTTTTCCAAAAGCTTTTTATGTCTCTATTGAATTAATCATGTCCTTTTTTTTTCTTTTTATGTTAGTATGTTGAATTTCATTAAATGATTTTTTTTTTTTTTTTAATGTTAAGTCGACTCTACTTTCTTGGGAGAAACCCTACTTGAACATATTGTGGTAACCATTTTATGTATTGTTGGATTTGATTTTGTAATACTTCATACAGGATCTTCATGAGAGATATTGCTTTGAAATTCCCCTTTTTGTAATATATTTGCTGGGGTTCTACTGTGTTTGTGCAGGCCTCATAAAATGAGATGAGAAATGATTCCTCCTGCAATTTTCTAGAAATTATATGTGCAGCACTGATGTTATTTATTCCTTGAGTGTTTGATAGAATTCACCAGTGAAAAGTTATGGGCTTTGTATTTTCTTTTTGTGAGAAGTTTTTTAATAATAAATTCATTAAAAAATACAGATAAGAGTACTCAAAGGGATGCCTGTGTGTCTCAGTTGTTAAGCATCTGTCTTTGGCTCAGATCATGATCCCAGGGTCCTGGGATGGAACCCCACATCAGGCTCCCTGCTCAGCAAGGAGTCTGCTTCTCCCTCTCCCACTCCCTCTGCTTCTGTTGCCCCTTTCTCACTGTTTCTGTGTCAACTAAATAATAAATAAAATCTTAAAAAAAAAAAAAAAGACTACCCAAAATTTCTGCTTCTTGTGGTATATCTTTGGATATGTTGTGCATTTCAAATTTTTCATTCTTTATAAGGTGTTAAATGTGTTGATGTTTAGATGTTCCAAGCATTTTGTATTATACACTTAATAACTATAACATCTGTCATAATAATTCCCTTACCATTCCAGATTGGTGATTTATATTATATATTTAACTAGGAGTTTGCCAATTTTGTTGATCTTTTTAAGGAATCAGCTAATCTTTGCTAATCTTCTCCACTTATCTGTTTTCTAATTTCTTGATTTTTCTACGATCTTTTTTTTTTTTTTTGCATAATTCCTTTCCACTCTTTACTTTGGCTTTGCATTGTTCCTTTTTATCTAAAGAAGAAAACTAGGCCATTGAGTATTTTTAATTTCTTCTATTTCTAATATAAGCATGTAACAGTATATATATATTTTTCTAAATTCTGCTTTAGCAACATTCCAAAAGTTTTGATATTTTTATTTATTTATTTATTTATTTATTTATTTTCTTAAAGACTTTTATTTATTAATTTTACAGACAGAATCTCAAGTAGGCAGAGAGGCAGGCAGAGAGAGAAGAGGAGGAAGCAGGTTCCCTGCCAAGCAGAAAGCCCGATGTGGGGCTCGATCCCAGGACCCTGGGGTCATGACCCAAGCCGAAGGCAGAGGCTTTAAACTACTGAGCCACCCAGGAGCCCCTGATATGTTTAATTTTTGTTGTGATTTCAGTTTCCTTGTCATTTCCTATTTATCCTCTGAATGATTAAACCCCAGATAGAGTTTTCCTCAAAATATTTTTAATTTCTAAATTTTTAATTATTTTCATCTAAATTTTATTAGTTCCTAATTTAATTTTATTGTGGGAAGAGAATCCTTTTGAATTTAATGACACTTTATTTTCTTTCCCAAAATATGGTCTGTCCTAGTGAATGTACCTGTGGGCTTGAAGAAAATACAAATGTGAACATGCTGGATAGAAAGCAAGGTGGTTCATACATGGTGCTGTTCATATCTTTTATAATTTTACTGATGTTTGGGCTAGTTGTTTTATCAATCACCAGGAGAAAATTGTGAAAATCTACTATGATTTTGAATTTGTCTAATTTTCTCCTTAGTTCTATTTTTGTTCAACATATGTTGAGGTTCTGTTATTAGAACATTCTAATTTATGATTGTGGGTCTTTCTGTTGATTTGTTCCTTTTATCAAGAATAGCCATTTATGGGATGCCTGGGTGGCTCAGTTGGTTAAGCAGCTGCCTTCGGCTCAGGTCATGATCCCAGCATCCTCAGATCGAGTCCCACATTGGGCTCTTTGCTCAGCGGGGAGCTTGCTTCTCTCTCTGCCACTCTGTCTGCCTGTGCACTTGCTCTCTCTCTCTCTCTGACAAATAAATAAACAAAATCTTTAAAAAAAAAAAAAAAAGCCCTTTATCTCTGAGGAGACCATCAGTGTCAAAGTCTGTTTTATTAGATAATAGAGTAAGTAAACTAGCTTTCCTGTGCTTTCTCTTGGCATTGAGTATCTATTTCTGCTCATTTATTTTTAACTCTTATAAGTACCTTACAGTAAGCTTTTAGTTTTTTTTAAAAAAATCTCTGTCTGTTTTGTCTTTTATTGGAGTGTTTAGAATACTACCATTTAATACAATATTTGATATATTTTTATTTAGGTCTACCAATTTGTTTTTATATTTTGTTTGCACCTCTGTTTTGGTTTCTCTTCCAATTTTCTGCCTTCTTTTGCACTATAGAAATATATTTTTGTATGTCATTTTAATCTATTGGCTTTTGTGCTATATCTCAGATTATTATATTTATTTATTATATTATATTTATTTATTATATATATATATATATTTAGTACTTGCTCTGTGGATCACTAAATGAATACCTAAAACTTTACAATCTACTAAATTTACAGTACAGACACTTGCAAACATATAGGTGAGTACCGTACTGGCTTTCATGTTATAGTTGTTATGGGTTGAAGCAGGCTCCCTGCTCAACAGAGAGCCCAATGCAGGACTCGATCCCAGGACCCTGAGATCATGACCTGAGCCAAAGGCAGCGGCTTAACCCACTGAGCCACCCAGGTGCCCCTACAGTCAACATATTTTTAAACTTACAATAAAAAAAAAACTTCTATATTTACCTTTATATTTGCATTTCTGTTACTCTTCCTTCATTTCTGGAGAACCAGGTTCTTTGGTTTCTCTTCAGACTGAAAAATCTTCTAGTGTTTCTTGTAAGAGCACATCTCCAGGGGACAAACTTTTTATGCTCTTTATTCTGACAAAGTAGTTATCGTCTCTTTATTCCTAAAGGATCTACTTGCGTATTTTTTCCTTCAAAGAAGAGTTATTTTCTTTCAGTACTTTAAACATGCTTTTTTTCAGTCTTCTGGCCTCTGTGATTCCTGATGAGAAATTTGTGGCCATTAGGATAATGGTTTTCACAATTTTCTTCTGCCATTTCAATACTTTTTGTATATATATTTTTAGCAATTTGATTATGATGTATCTAAAAGCCACAATTTTCTTTAAGTTTATCCTGTTTAGATTTGTCATGTTTCTTCAATCCGTAAATTTCTAGCTTCCCTGAATTTGGGACATTTGTAGCCATTATTTATTAATGTATCATCTGTGCTCTAATCTTTACTCTCTCATCTAAGACTTTACTTAAACATATGCTTGATAGTTTGATACTGTTCTACAGGTCTTTGAGGTTCTGTTCGTTTCTTCCATCTTTTTTCTTTCTGTTCTTCATAGGGTAATTTCTACTGATATACTTTCACATTATCTCTTTCCTCTGTTATTTACATTCTGTTGTTAAGCTCACCACTGAATTGTTATTTACGACATTACATTTTTTAGTTTTGAAATTTTCACTTGGTTCTTTTTTCTAAGTTTTAAATTCTCTCTTGAAATTTCATATATAACATACATTTCAATCACATTTCTACTTATCTCATGAAACATTGTTTTATAACTGGTTTAGAATCTCTGATTTTTTAATATTACAGTCATTTTGTGGTTAACAGTCTATTGATCACATTCTCCCATGAGCATTTGTTGTCTCTTCATAGTTCTTTGTACGTTGAAGAATTCTGTGTTGTATTGGGATATTGTGAATGCTGTGCTGTATAGTCTCTGAGCCTTGCTACGCTCTTCGTTGGGGGGGGATGTTTTTGTAGTAGCAGAGAATCAAACTGGTTATATGGTGATCTTAAATTCTGACTTGTTTTCTGTTTGTGGTGGCTCAACTCTCAGATCAGTTCTCTAAGCTTTTGCTATGCTGATATGGTCTGTTTTAGGTGTGAATGGTTTGGGGGGTAGGCTGAGATTTTTGTGCAGATACCTACAGAATTAGAGGACCCTCCTCCTTGCCTCTAAAGGAATCCAGAGCCAAAGAAATGATCTTTTATCTCCTTTGTCTGCTAATAGAACGTGAGATTTTCTTGAAGTTTTATCCCCCTTGCATCGATGCTTCTCTGTAACTAGTTGCACACATGTGTGAGCAAGCATACACACACACACACACACACACACCCTTCCCCCACCACAAACCCCTTACACCTGCCACACTTGTGGAAAAATAAAAAGTTAATCTCCATGCAGGTTGTTTTTCTAGTTTTCACAACTTTCCAGAACCCGCTTTTTTTTTTTTTTTAAAGTGTTTCCAGGCAGCTGTTTCTACATTTTGTCTAGTGTTTCATATCCAGTCAGCAGAGGTGATGGGCTCCTGCTACTCATAACACATAATGGGCTAAGACTCAGGAACTCACATCTAATGAGTGTTAATTGGATGATATTTCAACAGATTAGACATAGTGGATGTGTTAACCATTAGAGTGAGAAAGTGTTGTGAAATACTTTTTAAGAGTAACTTAAAGTGATTTTTTTTAAAATTAATGACTACTAGCTGTATATCATCATTTCCTGTCATACTTTCATTACTGTCAGTCAATTTGGGCCATCAAATAAGCAAGAGAATATTATTGCAAATGTCTGTGTCATAAAAATAGAATAAGTTTTTCCATTTTGACTAATTGAGAAAAAAAGACACAGGGAAGAATTATTTAATGATTCCAGGTGACACATCAGTTGCTCAGCCCATATTCGTCCATTGTTCCTTTCCTGGCTATAATATTTTTCTAGAATTACTAGAAATGCTCAGTTCCAGGTGATTAAATCATAATTAGTCTAAACCAATACTAATGATGGTGATTATAGATTTAAATAATAAGCCAAGGCAGAAAACATAGGATTGAATTACTAGGACTTAAAAAAAATAAAAACTACATCCCCTTAAATTTTTCTTACTTATTGAGACTTCTTTGGAAAGAAAATGCCATTTCCTAATTATTTTCCAAAAAAACCTCTTTTTTTCTTATTTAAAAATGTACTCCTCCCAAATCTTATTTATCTTATTTTCCTTCGTTTTTAATGTAAAGGAAGAAAGATTTTCTAGACTGTATGCTTACAGTGTCTCAATGTACATTGCCAGGTTTTATTTGTTTTTTTTTGTAAGGAATTTATTTATTTATTTTTCAGAGTCAGAGACCACACATGGGAGTAGCACAGACAAGGAAAAGCAGATTCCCCACTGAGCAAGGATCCTGGTGTGGGACTCGATTCCAGGACCCTGGGATCATGACCTGAACCAAAGGCAGATGCTTAACCCATTGAGCCACACATGAATCCCAACGTTAACAGTTTTAAAACTATGTGGTAAAATTTTAGTGTTCTTATTTGTTTTAGAAATTAAATTTTGGTCCAGTGCATGAGCCAAATTGTATATATTATGCTGCATGTAGTCTGTTTACCCCTCTAGATTTATTCTCCTCACCCTTCTGCCATCAGTATTTTTTCAGGAAATCTGTCTTCCAGATGGGTTTAGTCGATGGTTTCCTATTGAACCTAACTGGAGATCAGAGTAGATGGATGAGTTGGGTGAGTTGTTCTCTTGATTTTGTCTCCGCAAATGTTTGTCTTACAAAGTAGGTATGCACACAAGATGTACACTTAGTCTTAAAATGTAAATAGGTTGATGAATGGGTGTGCATTATAGAGAGGGGTGGGTAATAGGCCCTGCATAAGGCAGAGAAAAACTCATTGCAGTGGAATCAATGTGGATGTGTGGGAATTATCATTTTAATTTTTTATTTAAATTCCGTTAGACAACATATGGTACATCATTGGCTTCAGACTTAGTGTTCACTAATTTATCAGTTGTGGATATGTGCCAATTATTGACAAAGTCAACAAATGTAAAAATTTTGATATGGTTGTGGCTTACAGTTCAAGTTCTAGAAAGATGATTTGATATTTGTGGAAGAGTCTTTTTTGTTATAATCAGGCAAATGAACTTTATCTGGTAGACAATGGAGGGTGTTAAATGTTGCCATTCTATATTGAGATTGCTGCCAAGAAATGCTCACTTTCACAGAAACTAAAGAATGTATTGCTAGAGACTGAAAATCTTGGGAATAGTTATGGAGGGAGATGCTGAGCTCCTACATCAGGTTATTAGCAATGGATGTACTTATTTCATGCTCTATCATAATATGAATGACATCTATATGGAGTATGTAACTAAGAAAATGCATACAATAGTTCCTTGGAAATTTTAAAGCTTTATGTTTTTGGCTATATTCTAACATATTGTAAGTCATAATACTGTAGGGAAAAAGAAAGGTACTTTTTGCCTCTCTCAACATAATATTGAATAATATCATGTCTAGATCAATTATCAATATATTTTTAATGAGAGCATAAGTCATGATGAAAAGCAATTATTGGATTGCAGTGTGTCTTCTGAGAATTTTATTTCTTTCACTAATTTCATAATATTAAATATAGCTGTCCAAGCAAATGAGATAGAACTATATTATAAATGGCAAATCAATTAATTTTGTTTGCTCTAAAGTATCTTCAGGTATGCAATGGTTTACATTCCATTTTATAATTAACTGTAGATCATGAGTAATTCTGAGCAGATGTCAGATTATCTCATAAAATGGATAATGCAGATTGCAAAATGATACTGATGAAAGCACAAGGATGCAAAAAGAAATAGCAGAGCAGATGTTTGGCGGTGTATAAATATTTACAGATTGAGGGAAGAGATAACTTTTGGTAGGAAGGAGTGTGCAAACCTACAAAATATTTTTGGTATATCAATTAATATGAGAACTTAAACCATACCATGGAAAATGAACTTTTGTCCTCTCAAGTTTTTTTTTAATTAATTTATTTATTTAATAATTTAAATAATTTAAATAATTTATTTAATTATTTATTTTCAGCATAACAGTATTCACCACACCCAGTGCTCCACACAATCCGTGCCCTCTCTAATACCCACCACCTGGTACCCCAACCTTCCACCCCCTGCCACTTCAAACCCCTCAGATTGTTTTTCAGAGTCCATAGTCTCTTATGATTCACCCCCCCTTCCAATTTACCCCAACTCCCTTCTCCTCTCTAACTCCCCATGTCCTCCATGCTATTTGTTATGCTCCACAAATAAGTAAACTATCTTTATAGTCAGTGTTAAAACAATACTGAAATACAATTAGCTTTTCTTTGTCTTGTATCCCATTGAGTTATCATGCAAAGTGGACGTGCAAAGCACATACCAACAGTGCCATGGTATAAATGAGTGTCCCTGGGAAGGAAGCACACAGTTATTGCATCTAATTCCATATGATTAATATGAGAACTCTCTTGATAGTCTCTCTTTCTTACTCCACTGCACACTAAGGAAAAGAAAAACTGTTTGTAGATAACAGGAAAGGGTACATATGGATTGCTTTTTATTTTAACTTAAATTTCCTTTATAATAATAATTAAAAAGATAGGAAAGATAAAGGCAGTATTGTCAAAATACATTAAGGTTAGGGACTTGCATTCACATGATTCTTTAGTTTAAAAAATTCTAGCTACAAAAGATAGTAGAAATTTTTCTTTTCCAGATTAATATTTTAGTTCCAACTAATATTTGGAAGACCTTGAAGAAACATGCCATAGGATATTTGCACTTCTGCCCGAGCAAAAATTGTAATTAAGCTCTCTGTAAGGGTACTTTGTTGGATGTATTGTTTAGCTGGAGAGAAAGCCTAGGACGTCTTTCTGTTCCTCTGCTTCAGTGTAGCTTTCCTGATATCTACATATACATAATATCACACAGAAAATTGCAGCAAATGTTTATCTTTGTGAAAAATAACGATTAAGTGAAATATAAAAATTTCATAAATGTTGAAAATGGAACAAGCTTGCAGAGGAAAGAAATACCTCTGGACCTTATTCTGAGAATACTGTGTTGATGGTTTGGATGGGTTTCAACATATACCAAGTTTGGCATGCCTTGGTGGCTCAGTCATTTAAGCAGTGGACTCTTGATTTTGGCTCAGGTCAGGAACTCAGGATCCTGAGATTAAGCCCCCTGGACTCAGTGGGAAATTCGCTTGAGATTCTCTGCTTCTCCCTCTCCCTCTGACCCCTGACTCATATGTGCATACACGCACATGCTCCCTCTCTCTAAAAATAAATAAATAAATCGTTAATATACATCAAGTTCAGTTGTCTTTTCTAATAAAATTTAAGTAAATGCATATGTAATAAAAATGAAAATTCTTAATATTAGAGATTAGTTTTTCTGAACATATTTATAAATTTTTAAAATTGTTCTTTAGCTTATGTCACCCTACCTTTTTCCAAGGAGCCCACATGCTTATAGTTTGTTTTTATGTTGAGATTGGAAGTAGATGATTAATAGAAATTAATGATATATCATTGCAATTGGAGGTATACACAGAGAAGCAAATTTTGATAAGGAGATTGTCTTTAAGGCCTGTTTCTTATAAAAGCTGCTTATTAGTGTGAATATCTTAGCTGTAATTGTCATTTGCGTCTCTATAATCCAGATTCCTTTTGTGTGTGTATGTGTATGTTTACTTTTTAAAATTAATGTTTTATTTTAGAATAACTTTAGATTTACAGAAATGTTGCAAACAGCATAGTGCATTCCCATATATTTCCCACTCAGTTTCCCCTATTACTAACCTCACACATTACTATAATACATTTGCTACAGTTATGGAACTGACACTGGTATACTACCATTAACTGAACACCACTATTTATTTGTATTTCACTAATTTTTCCCTAATGTGCTTTTCTATTCCAGGACTTCATCTAGAATATGGCATTGCATTTTGTTTTCATATGTCTTTAGCTTTCACTGGTCTGTGACAGTTTCTGACTTTCCTTGTTTTGGACAGCATTAACAGTTTTGAGGAGTCACGAGTTTTGTTGAGTGTCCCTCATGATACGTTTGTACAGTGTTTGTCTCATGTTGTATAACTAGAATTTCAGATTGTGAGGAGAAAGGCCACAGAGGTAAAATGCCATTCTAAAAGCATCATATCAAAGGCACAGGTTATCAATGTGACATATCATGATGTGAACCTTGATCACTTGATTCAGGTAATGTTTGCCAGATTTCTTCACTCTAAGTTCCTCCCACTCAATTTCCATATTATACTTTTTGGAAGCAAGTGGGTAAGCACGATCCTCACTCAAAGGGTGCTGAGTTATATCCCACCCCCTTGAGGAGAAGCATGTATACAAGTTATTTGAAATTCTTCTGTATGGGAGACTTGTGTCTTCTATTTCACATATTAATTTATTTAATTATCTATTTATATCATTTCCAACTCATGAGTATTTATTTTATATTCACCAGTGCTATACTAGTGAGTATGGAACACTCAGATTATTTAATTCAATACTAGAGTACTTATCTGGTTGCTCCAATTCTTCCAGCTTTGGTCACTGGATGCCTTTGCATCTTTCTATCTGTGTCCCTTTCACACACATTCTTTCAGATACCTTTTTAAACAATTTGTGAAGGGTCCTATAACTGAAGACTTTGTGCATGAAAGGCAAATGATGAACTGAAAGTCACTATACTCACCAGTTACTGATATTTGATCTCTTAAGATTAAGCATCAATTTGTGTCCATGTGGGCAGGGACTGCCAAGCTCTTTGTGACAAAGCAAAATGACCATCTTAGTCTTGATTTTATATTTTCTGTTTTCATCATTATTTTGTTCACTGTTTGAATCTTTTCAGTGATGCTTCATAATATCTAGATTTTTGTTTGAATTGGTTAATATTCTTAGTCTTTCTCTTTGCAGTTACACAAAGCAGTAGCTTGAACTTTATTTAATTCCAGCTACTCCTGTTCCCACGGCCATGCTCTGTAACACCTGCGAGAGACCTAGGGAGACTGCCAATCAAAAACAGACGGTTTGCTTCTGCCTGTAACAACTTCTCTTCCCTTCAACTATGCATATAGTTTTAGCACTTCTCCTGACTCTGCCACTCAGGAGGGAAGAGTTTTATAGGCCTTAGTATTTTGGCCAAAAAGAGCTATTTTCATATTGAGGCAAATGTGCAAATTTTTTTTTCAGTTTGAAGCACTTAAGGATTATCTGGTATATTTTATTTAAGAATATCGGGTATCTTTGACAAGCTGTAGCTGCTGAGTTTTTGTTTCATTGTATTCACTTTCTTTATATGATAGCACTGACAAAAATGAAAGCAGAATCACATATATGCACTGACGAACATAGACAAGCTCCTTGCTCAGGCATCTTCATACGTTAGAAAGCAATTTCCTATCTGTAGAACTTTGCAGCTTCCATCTCAGTTAAATAGGCACAAATTGCATGGAGCACTGGGTGTGGTACGTAAACAATGGTTCTTGGAACACTGAGAAAATTAAATTAAATTAAAAAAAGAAGAGTTGCGAGTCACAGACCTGTACCCCTGGGGATAAAAATACATGTTTATAAAAAAATAAAAAATTAAAAAAAAAGAAGAGTTGCCATAATAATAATTCACGTTTCCTCTGTTCTTCAAACCTTGAAATAAACATTCAAGAATTATTAAAGTGATTATTTTCCTCCAGTATGCACATTATCCTGGTTAAATAACCAAAAAATCCAAATGAAAAACCCAGAACTTCTATTTGTATATCTAAATATGTTTGTGAAGTAATAGCACCTTTCTTTAAACACACAGTATTCAAACTATTAATGAGCGTTTCAGTTTTGTTTGAGGTGGAGGGTTGGCAAGGAAGGAGGTCAAACAACTGATCTGTGATCCATTTTTTTAACCCCACTTTCTGGGAGAATGGCTTCTGGGGAGTGACCCGATATAGTCTTCTTGTCAATCTGCTAGATCTTGGGTACATAAATTATGATATTTCCAAGAAGGTCATTACTTACAGAATGATTTTAATAGGATGTCTCTGGCTAAGGATTGCTCAGAGTAAATACATGTAGAATCTATGAATTTTCGAGCCATCCCTTCTTAGAAAATGTCACATAAGCTTGCGTCTAAGAGGGAAATAGTTTAGAAACTAAATGTCCCTCTGTTGTGTGAGGGAAACCCACAAAACATTACTTGGTGATATCTATCATTCAGGGACAGAGAACATCTATCTACTGATGAAAGAAAGGATGTGGGTAGCCACCTTTGTTATTATAGACCTCTTTCTGCTTGAATTGAGCCTCCTGGGTGCCATATTCTTTTCTGGGAAGATATTTCAAAATCACTCTAAAATTCAGGCTTATGTTCCAGGGAGGTTTCTGTTCATAAAAGTGCTTTTTCTTTGACCTAACTGTCTTACTTTCAGGGATAGAACACTTCAAACTGCATGATATGAAAAGGAACTATATTTTCGGTGGACTTTCCTAATCTCTAAATCAATCTTATATTATTTGCTTCTTCTCCTTCCTTAATGTGCTGTTCCTTTTTTGTCTATCTCACAAAATAGTTACCCTTTTCAACAAAGATGTGTGTCTAAAATAGACACTAAATTTATTTGCATTTCACAGAACTTTAAAGCCAGTTTTTTTTAAGACTTTATTTATTTATATGAGGGAGAGACAGAGAGGGTGAGAGAGAAAAAGCGAGCACGAACAGGACGAGGGACAGAGGGAGAAGCAGGTTCTCTGCTGAGCAGGAGGGCCGTTATGGGGCTCTATCCCAGGATCATGATCTGAGCTAAAGGCAGATGCTTAACAGACTGAGCCACCCAAGTGTCCTTTAAAGTCAGGTTTTAAGAAACATTTTGTTAAAACTAGAAATTATTTCTCAGCTAAGTGTGGATTTAGGTATAGTTAATAAAATCACAAAATGTTTGAAAACTCTGAATTTTTGTTTACTGCAATCTTTGAATTCTTCATTAATATTGTTGACATTTATTATTTAACACTGATAGCTGTTTATCCTGCCATTTTGACCAACTATAGTGTGAGTCCATAGGTAACTAGATATTAAATTAGAACCTTAGAAACCTACAGGATTAAGAGCTAGGACCTAGAGAGGAGGCCACAAATTACCACTTGTAGTCTTCACATCCCTGTTTGAGATCCATCTTCTACAGCTATCAGGCTAAGAACAAAAGGAAAAGGTGCTGGAAAAGTGAATGTAGAATAGCCTTTTTTCTAGAGCCAACATGTTTTTAAGAAAAAGAGTTAGTTAGATCATTGCTAAACTAAAGAAAGAATACTCAACTAGAAATTAAGATTTGGCATAGGCCGGGAAATCCATAGACAGGGAAGTAAAGGAATTTTCTCATTGGTCAGTAAGTGACAACAATTATCTAAACTAAAAATTAGTGCTGAGAATTAGTAGAAGGTAATATTTTTGAGACACATTTTAAAAACAAAGCCAAGCAGGCTTTAGATGGTGGTATGAGAAAAGAGAGGAATTCAAAGATTATTCTGAGGGTTTTAAACCTTGTGTGATTAATTTGTTTTTCAGTAAGTTTTTATTGAGATTATAGGACCAATTGAAGTTGTAAAACATGATATAGATCTTGTGTACCTTTTATCCAGTTTCCCCAATGGTAACATTTTATAGAACTCGTAGTATAATATCACAACCAGGATATTGACATCAATGCAATCTGATCTTGTAGTCTTATGTATGTGTGTATATGTGGTTATTTTTAAATGCATCTGACTTTTCCAAGTAGACTCTCCTTAATAAAAACAAATACAAACAAACAAAAACTTTCTGTTCAATGCATATAAAGTTTCAGTTATGCAAGATGAATAAGTTCTAGAGCTCTACTGTGCAACACTATATCTGTAGTTAGCAATACTATATTGTGGGTTTAAAATTTTGTTAAGAAGTTAAATCCCTGTTAGGTATTCTCACCACATACACACCAGAAATCTAACCATATATTCTCTTTCAAAGTGATCACTGTGGAAAATTTTGCTTATGATACAACTATTTAGAGTTCCTCTTAAAGTAGGCATTGTCTTCAATGTCAGTTTATGGGTCTTTGTTGCCGTAGTTGGCAAACACCTTACCCACACTAGGTGATTACTTTTTTCATTTGCTGATGTGTCAGTTTATTGATTGGTTGATTGAAGATTCATTGATAGACTGATAAGACTGTATATAATTAATGGAGAACTTTGATTTACATTAATATCCTGCAGCCTAGTAAAAATTGCTTATGATGAACTGTGGGAAGGGAAGCCAGAAAGGAGCTGGTGAGTCTGCAGCAATCTGACAAACCATAATGTACCTACTCTACTTCTCATGTATTCATCTTTATCTTTCCTGCCCTCCTCCATCCCAGTCTCAGCTTTTGCTCTCCCATGACATCCTTCTGCCTTTGATAATAGTAAAACCCTTGTTCTTACTCTGTCTCTTACAGAGAAGCACATTCTTTTTGGTTTTAAATGATGTAGGAGCTCTTTGTTTTACTAGCAACTCATTACAGCTTATTATGAAAGACTACATTACTTGACAGTTCTGAAAAATATAATGATTGTTACTTCTAAAAATATAATCCTTTCGGTTCAGGTATTTTATTCTTTCAACAGTAATGAGAACTTGCTTTCTTTAAGATGAAGAGTCCATCATTTAAAATGCAATATGCTAATAATTCTAGCAGAGATTGGAGCATAAATAAATGTGACCTTGAAACTATTTTTCCTGAAACAGACTTTTGCTGCCTTCTGTTTTTACCATATTTCAACTTTGAGCCACCCACTGAGTCCATAACAAAATACCTTAAAAATCACATATTCCAGATTATATGTATTATACATTCAATTTTAAAACTGGCCAATAATGGTTTAAGCTAGTACAGAGGGGATTTAAGCTTAAGAAAATTGAAGCTCAAAGGCTAGCATAGATTTTGAATAATAAGCTAACCAGAAATTCCATTTGCAAATGTCTGGACTCCTACTAGGCATTTCCTGCACATTCAGAGCTCATCACAAAAATCTTCAATTAGTACCAGAGGACATTGTAAAAGGAAAAAAAGAGTGTTAGTGTGCACTTGGATGCAGATGCTGCTACCAAAGAAAGGCGCAATTGCATGCCAGCCTACATAGACAGCAACCTTGTTTTATGTGAGAGATTTACATATTAAGAAAAGACTTAGGGTATTTGCAACACACTTTTCAGTATTCATTAGATGGAAAAAAATCCACTTATTCTTCTAGCCATCATTTTTTGTGAATCTTACATTCTGCATGAGAGCATAGTATTAAGTTCTAAAGGTCAAAAGGTTATTTATTTCATTCAGATCTAGTAAAATATTGAATCTTCAGTGCCTCATGCTACAAATAATTTATGATGATAAAATTTCAAGCAAAATGTTGGCAAGAGTGACTTTTTCACTATCTGCAAAAATGAGATATTAATTAGTTATTATATAAGACCATTCATTATCGTCTACAATCACCTCCTCTTAATTTATACAAAAGGATATTACACTTAATTAATGCCAAGAAGAGAAGTGAAACTAAATGTTTCTATATTTATAATGTTGGCTACCACTATCATGATTTTCATTATGTATGGTTTGAAATATGTTTTGATGTTTTCCACTTGAATTTGTAGCAGTTTGAGTTGTATTAAAGTGTATTTTATCTTCTTAAAGATCAACAACTGAGGCACTCTAACATACTATTTACTCTAAGAAAATTATATATATATATATATAGTCTTTTCATATTATATTTTATTTATTAGCATCCTTTGCAAATAAAATATTGCTATTGACAAATGAACTGACTCTAAATTAATCAAATAGTGAAATAAATAGATTTAGCATCCATATACTGCCACATTTCTGGTAGTTTTTATAGAAATGGTTTTAAAAGAAAATCTGCTTCCAATCTGGCATTCCAATTCTTCTGAAGTAATGATTAGAAAGATAAGTTGGGCTACTTTACACATGCCTATAATGCATGCTGGAAATTATTCAAAATATTACTCTGTAGAATCTAGCCTGCTTAAATCACAAAGTTGAGTTTTATTTGTTTACCTTGCATATCAGGTTTGTGAAATTGATTCATGCTATTCTAACTCATGTGAGACTATTGGCTCAACAAGAAATTTTAATTCATAATTATTTTATTTTCCTGTGAAGGATATGCACCAAAAATCTTGAAATATTCTTGTATAGTGTTCCAAACATTCAAAAGAAACTTGAACAATCCAGCATAAGAAGGTTGATTTGGATTAGAGCTAAGAATTTATTAATTTGAAAGAAGAACATGTAGAAGTAACATAAATAGCCCCTCTCAGTTGTAGAGACATTATTCCATCAGGATTGGTGGCTCACTAAGGTAGGGTATATTCAACATTGCCATCTCTTTGTTAGCTCTTATCTATAGGCTTTTTGGAAGTTCCTTGTGACCAGATGACCAGGACAGGAGACAACATTAGGTCACACATCCTAGAAGTAGGCTGAGCCACATTATAATACACTCAGCAAATAAGTTTGAAGGACAGTCAGAAATGTAATTTCTTATGATAGGTCAAAATTTGATTGACATATTATGGTGTCCACATTGCCTGGGAGAATAAATGACCAGAGGTATGATACCCACTGGTTCCTGTGTCCACCAGTTTGACTGATTACCCAGACTTTGTAAAGACCACAGCTATCATCACAGTTACAGAAATAACACTAGAGTAGTTATATATGTTTTCTTTTTCTCTGTTTATCATCTATTTATCATCTATCAACCATCTATCTGCCATCTTTTATCTACTTTATCATTTTCAGTATCCTTTTTCCCATAAGTCTTTCTACTAACATTTTATATAAGACATATTTTTGATCGGTATAATCAGTTCCATTAGTAGAAAAAAAAATGTAATCGGGTTTGATTTAGTAGAGACATAATTATCACCAAGACATGGATATAGCATCCATTGGGACTGTGGATCTTTCATATTGGGAAGAAGATAAGTGTTTTCCACAATATTAGTGTACTGGTATTGTGTTAAATAGAAATGTGTTCATTTTATTGACTAGAGCTTTAAGTATGCTTAGAAAGAGTGGCATTGGCATAGAACGTGGTTCATATGAAAGAAGTGCAAAATCAGAGCTAACTACTACCAAGAATTCTTGGGAATTCCCAGTGAATTGCATTGGAAACTACTGTGTGTGGATGTGTCCTTCAGACTTTGCTTCTTGCCAGAAAACAGAAGTCAGCCTCTACCCTGCTGCTTCCAGTTCATCTTCTTCCCACCTTGCTGACAGATGTTACAAAATGAAGCCAGATCTGCTTCCCCATTAGGCCTCCTACCTATTTTTTTCTCCTATTATGAAAAACACCCCAGGGAAATGCCCACCAACAATAATCTTCAGCATCTTCTACTTCCAGTGAAGAGTTCCCAGTTGGAGAGCTGCACATTGCCTGCTTTCTCTGAATACAGTAGCCACACCCTTTTGGTGTCTCCCCACACTCTTGACAAAGGTTCACACATATGACAGCTTTTCCTCACACAGTCTGTTTTGTAGTTGGAAAATCTCCTAATTTTTTCTTATTCTGTTTTTTGTTGTTGTTCTTGTTCTTTGTTTGTTTGTTTTTGTTTTAATTGTTACGTTTGGATCAGTTCTGAGTGGAGGGGAATAGAGAAACGTATGTACCTTGCCGCCTCAAAACCATCACTTTATTGATGACATTCTAAGTGTTTTCTCTCTTAATGACTTAGATTAGGGCTTCTCTGAATAGTCTACAATATGAAAACTGAGTTTGCACACTTGCATGTAAAAGCTATTTTTTCTTGTGGCTTATGATAACATTCAGACACATTTTGTGTTCAATTCCAAAACATATGCATGTGTTTATGCACACTGTATCAAATTACTTCCCAGATGTTGAAATTGTTGTTTCAAAACAAAATCCTTGTTCAGTTTATGGCATCACTTTTCCTTTGCAAAATTGTCACTTATCCCAAGATATCTTAGCTTGAAGGAGCTGTATTGAAGCATTCTTATCTCATATTTAGTTTTAACAACTACAGTTAATACTAGGTTGCTTTTGAAATTTTATTGCAAATAGCTAATCTTGTGTGAAAACATCAAGGAGATGATGGGTTTGTATCACCAACATGGCCGTGGAGATAGCAGTAACAGTCAGAAATCATGCCTCTATAGTACAGATGCAAACTATTATACGCTTTGTGAAGAAGAAAACAATTTTGTGGGGGGCGGGAGGGGAAGTTTGTACATGGTTTCATAGACCAAGATTTATAATCTGGATGCCCTTTCTGTGTTCATTTTGGTGTGCTGAAATTCTTCAACTTCTACTATCCCTCATTATAGATTACAGGAGCTTTTCTGTTAGTCATATCCCTTTTAATCCATGTAATAGCTATCTATAACCAGTATCTTTTTTTTTTTAAGATTTTTTTTTAATTTATTTGACAGACAGAGATCACAAGTAGGCCGAGAGGCAGGCAGAGAGAGGAGGAAGCAGGCTCCCTGTGGAGCAGAGAGCCGGATGGGAGGCTCAATCCCAATACCCTGAGACCTGAGCCGAAGGTAGAGACTTTAACTCACTGAGCCACCCAGGAGCCCCTAAAACCAGTATCTTTTTAAAAATGCAATTCAAGTCATAGCTCCCCTAGAAAGTGTAATTTGGGAGATGAAGAAGGTTACTATTTTTCCTATGATTTTTTAACCCTTTCAACGATAAAGGACATTTTATTATTTTTTTAAATTTTTATTTTAATTTTTTAAGAAAGCCCTATACCCAGTGACCCTGAGATCAAGACCTGAACTAAGATCAAGAATCAGATACTTAACTTACTGAGCCACCCAAGCACTTCAAAGGCATTTTATTTTATTCCTTAATTTTTATATATTTTATTTATTTATTTTATAAAGAAGAGTTGGGGGATGCAGAGGGAAAAGGAGAGAATCTCAAGCAGATTTCACACTGAGTATGGAGCCCAGTTTGGGGCTCAATCTCACAACCCCAAGATCATGACCTGAACTGAAACCAAGAGTTGGAAGTTCAACTGACTATGCCACCCAGGTGCCCCAATGTCATTTTATTTTTTGATTAACAATATTCTTGTAGACATTATTTAATTATTTCCATTTATTACTTGCAGGGAAAAATAAAACTTTGACAACTTTTTCTAATTTTCCCACTGAATATTGATTTTGTAAGATTTATTTCTTAAATCTTCTGAATCAGTTGTTTTCTATGTTTCAATGATTTTCAATTCAGTCTCTTGTGAAGGACCATGATACTCATGTACTTTTAAGTCTCATCAGAAGTCATCTCTGAGCACTATAAAGAGAAATGAGGGAGGAAGGGAGGTAGAAAATAGGTATGTGTTTGACATTTTGTCACAGTTTCCCTAACTAAATAAGAGTTTATGTCTTACCCAGCAAATTATATATTAGATATTCAAATTTTAGGGCCTCAGTCTAGGGGACTACAATGAATATGAATATAGGGACTATAATGAGTATGTAAAAAGTATCTGCCATCAAGACATAATTGAAAAGATGCATAAGATAAATATTGCCAAGGCTACTTAAAAATATTATGCACACTCTGAAATAGTTGAGATTTACTCTATGACAGTCAGTAAACTGGATGACCAAGTCTGTTGAAAATTCTTTAGAACTGTTCCAAGTAGATTACTGCTTATAATAAAGACCTTCTTTTCACATTTCAATTATCTTTCTTCTATCTTTATTTCTCTGAACCCAGAATATAATGTCCTTATATTGCTGGATTATTTTTGACATTTCAAAAATTGGATGAGGTGAAGGAACCATGAGAATGAATTACAATGTAAGCTATGGAATTGAATATTAGTTTAGAAAAAGGCCATGAGTGGGAAAATGGGTGGAACCTGTATAAGGTATGAAGATTAGCTAATAAAATTTTATCCATATTAATTTCTTGGTTTCAATCACTACTATGATTATAGAAAATTTTAACATTAGAAAAAAGTGTGTGAAAGGTATTTGGTAATGTCTGTTTGATTTTGCAATTTTTATTTATTTTAAATTATTTCAAAATGTAAAAAGTTAAAAAATTCATCAATGTATGGGAATTTTATATATACTAGAGTTGCATTTGAATTCAGAAATAAAGATTCAGTTAAGATTCTGGGAAAATGTATTTAATTTGAAAACAATAAGATGCTTAGATTTTATCATATATTAAAATAAATTTCACTTGGATTAAATATTTAAATGTAAAAACTAAAATCATAAAGTAATGTAATTTTATCAGCTGGAATCAGATTGGGTTCAAATCCTAGTCTGACTATTTCAGGACTATGTGATATTATGTAAGTTATTTCATTTCTTGGAAATTCTGTTTCCTGCTGGTATAATAGGTAAAATTATCATATTTAATTCATTTGTGCTTATATTTGAGGATTATACTGTATATATGAAACATTTACAATAATCCTTGGCACTTAGCAAGCATTCAAGAAGAGTAGCTTATTCCTTTTATTCTTGATTTATTAATACTAAAAGAAACTAGAGGAAATATTTTTGTAATACTGGAAATACACATTAAGAAACAAAATGCAGTTTGCATCCAATATGTATAACAGTTGAGAATTTTAATGAAGCCATACCTGTCTAGACACTCATTTTTCAAAATCAGTAAAATGTGCATTGTATGGGTAGCTATGATTGTATTGGAAAACAGTGAATTGCAAATTCAGAAGCTAAGAGTCACATTTTATTTTATAAATATCAAGTATATAAACCATATACCTGCCACTAGAAGGTGTAGAATAAGGGTATATTCCCATGTTCTTACTGTCTCTAGGGCCTTGGCTACATTGCACACTGTCTTCATAAATCATTAAAAGTTTCCTATAAAATGTAGACATGATTTTCGGGTGTGTGTGTGTGCGTGTGTGTGTGTTTTGTTTTGTTTTGTTTAGGTCATTACTTTCTGTTTGGTTTGGTAAACTCTTCTCAACTCTTGAAGTATAATACGCATAGATAAAGGTGCTCAAATCAAACTTTTGCAGCTTGAAAAATTTTCACAAGTAGAACACACCCATATAACTAATACTGACATCAAGAAAGGTAACATAGCCAGCACCTGGGAACCACCCCGAGGAGCCCCTCACAGTCATGGCCACCCTTGACTGTAACATCTACTCTGACTTTTAATATCCTCAGTTAATTGTGCCTCTGTTAATTTCATCTTTGTATCAGTGGAGTCATTCACTATGTGCTCTCTTATATAGGACCTCTCTGGCTCAATATTATGTTTATTAGATCCATCAATTTTGCATGTAACAAAAGTTTCTTTTTTTTCTTTTTCTTTCTTGCTTCACCCAATGTTTATTATTACGGGTATTCTTTCCTGTTTTTAGGTGTGAGTTTCTGTGTGGTTTTGTTTTGTTTTTTGTTTTTTGTTTTTTTACAGTTTCTTGAAATGGAAGCCTAGACAATTTATTTTCAAACTTTTTTCTTTTCTAATGTAGAAAGTCTCAAACTCTAAATATCTAATCATAACTTAAGCTGAATCCAGTTGGTTTTGCTTTGTTATATCTTCAGTTGATTTTCTTCAAAATATTTTTCTATTTAACATTATGATACCTTCTTTACTATGTTGGTTATTTAGACATACAGGATTAATTTCCGAACACTTGAAGATATTCTACTTTTCTTTAATTACTGATTTCTATATTTTACTGAACTCAGAGAACATACTTTAATTGATTTAAATCCTTGCTTTATGACCCTTTTTATTTAATGATGGTAAATATTCCCATCCATTTAAAATACTGTGCATTTTGTCACACATTTTGGAGGAAACTTCTAAATGTGCAGGGTGGGGGTCTAGAGTAAAGCAAGAGAAGTGTATAAGGCACACAATTTAAGCAGACATTTGTAGGATCCTGGAAGTGGAAAATCAACTTCAATGAAGTGTGACTCTTTAAATTTTGTGCCCTACATGCCTTTCTTGCCTCACCTTAGCCAGATCCTGTGTGTTTGTGTTCGGTTGTTCAGATCTTTATGGCTTTACTGCTTTGTTTTGTTTTAAAGATTTTATTTATTAATTTGACATACAGAGATCACAAGCAGGCAGAGAGGCAGGCAGAGAGAGAGGAGGAAGGAGGCTCCCCGCTGAGCAGAGAGTCCGATGCGAGGCTCGATCCCAGGACCCTGAGAACATGACCTGAGCCGAAGGCAGTGGCTTAACCCACTGAGCCACCCAAGCGCCCCTGTTTTGTTTTGTTTTTTCTTTTTTTTCTGTTTTCCTTAGTATTTCCTCTTGAGTTATAACCTCTTTTTTTGCTTTTTATAATTTTTAAATGTTCTATGGTATGTATGCTTGTTTAGAATTGTAATATCTTCCTAATGGATTGACACTTTTTCTTACTAAACCTCTCTTTATAGATCTAATAATCATCCTTGCTTTAAAGATCACATCATATAAAATATTATAGTACTTGCGTATATTACATTTTTACAGTCTTACAGTTTCAATCTTTTTTTAAAAAGATTTTATTTATTTATTTGACAGATAAAGATCACAAGTAGGTAGAGGGGCAGGTAGAGAAAGAGAGGAGGAAGCAGACTCCCCGTGGAGCTGAGAGCCCAATGTGGGGCTCGATCACAGGATGCTGGGATCATGACCTGAGCCAAAGGCAGAGGCCTTAACCCCCTGAGCCACCCAGGTGCCCCCTGTTTCAATTTTTCTATATCATTATATTCAAGAGTTGTTTTCTGCAAGCAGCATATACATTTTAATCCAGTTTGTCAGTTTCAATCTTTTAATTTGTATATTTAATTATTGTATTTTTAATGTCACTACTGATGTAATGGATTTATTCTAACATCTTGCTGTTTATTTTCTATTTATGTATCAGCATTTTTTCCTTTCTTTTTCATCTTCATTTTTCACCTATTAGCTCGTTGGTCATATATTCATTTACGGTTATGTTAATGATTACCTTTGAGATTATAACATGCATCTTTGATTCAATGTAGTCTAATAAAAATCATACAAATAATATTTACCATTTTCTCAATATGTTTTCTTTTTTCTAAATTTTTTAAGATTTTATTTATTTATTTGACAAAGAGAGACACAGCAAGAGAGAGAACACAGGTAGGGGAAGTGGGAGAGGGAGAAGCAAGCTTCCTGTTGAGCAGGGAGCCTAATGCAGAGCTCAGTTTCAGGACCCTAGGATCAAGACCTGAACTGAAGGCAGACACTTAATGACTGAGCCATCCAGGCACCCCCTCAATGTGTTTTCCAGGGTCCAAAATAGCCTCCTGGTTTATAAACCAGGATAAACCATGGATTGGAAAATCCATGGATATTATCTTTCCATGGGGTGAGAGTCACCCTGTTAAACCATTATCAGATTCCTGATCCACAGAAACTGTGTGAGGTGATAAATGTTTTTTATATTTTTAAGCACTGTGTTTCAGGGTAATTAGACATGTGGCAATAAAAAACTAATATACCTCAAACATTTCATTATACATACTTCCTTATTTGCAATTTGAATTTTAGTGTCATGCATTTCAATTTTACATGTATTAAAAACACCAAGAGAGGATCTTAGTGTCATATTTAAAGATTTTTTTTAAGATTTTATTTATTTATTTGATAGAGATCACAAGGCAGGCAGAGAGAGAGAGAGAGGGAAGCAGACTCCCTGCTGAGCAGAGAACCCGATGCGGTGCTCGATCCCAGGACCCTCAGATCATGACCTGAGCCGAATGCAGGGGCTATAACCCACCGAACCACCCAGGTGCCCCTATAGTGTCATATTTACTTATATTTTACCCATGCACTTACCATCTCCATTGCTTTTCTTTTCTTCTTGCATTTGCCTGATTTTTCTGGGATAATTATTTTCTTCCATTTTACAAGCATCCATTAGTAAATCTTTTAGTGCAGGGCTGCCAAAGACAAGTTTTATTCATTTACTTGTCTACAAATCATTTATTATTGTGAAGGTATCTTACAGTAAGGAATTCTAGATGTCAGTTCATTTTTGTTGGCTTAAAAGATGTCCTTCCAATATTTCTTGTCTTCTATTTCTTTTCTTCTTCCAAAAAAGTCAACTGTTGGGTTTTTTTTTAAATTTCTTGATAATATGTTTTAATGTTGTCTTTAAGATTTTTTTTTTAAATCAGGGATAACCAGTAGTTTTATCATGATAGGTCAACATTATGTTTATCCCATATAGGATTTGCATAACTATGGAATGTCAGATTGAACTATTATATTAGTTTTGGAAAATCCATGGGTATTATCTTTCCAAATATTTCCAATTATTTTCCAAATTTGCTCCATTCTTCTCCTTTCTTTTTTTTTTTTTAAACCCATGATCTTTATTTTATTTTTTTAAAGATTTTATTTATTTATTTGACAGAGAGAAATCACAAGTAGATGGAGAGGCAGGCAGAGAGAGAGAGAGGGAAGCAGGCTCTCTGCCGAGCAGAGAGCCCGATGCGGGACCCGATCCCAGGACCCTGAGATCATGACCTGAGCCGAAGGCAGTGGCTTAAACCACTGAGCCACCCAGGCGCCCCTTCTCCTTTCTTTTTAGAACTCCCCTTGCATATATATTAGACACCTAATACTGTTTCACATGTTTTATATCTACTCTTTTGTGTTTTGCAGTACTTTTTGCTTCTCTGTTTCAGTTTAGATATTTTCTGTTTTCATCTATCCATTCATGCATCCTCTCCATGATTTATTTTGCAAAAAAATTCTTTTCTCATAAAATTATAGAAAGCCCATGTTATCCAGTTTTCCTCTATTATTTGAGTTTATTAATCTTTATTAATCTTTATTATTTTAGAGATCTTATTTATTCTCTTCCGTTTTTGTATCACTTTAATGTCTATCTATCTCTTGTCCCTTTTAATTATAAATGGTTGATCTTGTCATTTTTTTTGGTCATATATATACATATATATGACTTTATATACATGTAAAACTATCATCAAATGACAACCATGTGTGTCTAGCATCATTAAGGCTGGAGATAGCATCTTCTTCTAGAGTGTTCGATATCTGCTGTGCTAGGCAGGTAGGGTTGGGGCAGATTACCTGAATTCAGTTATGGGCTGAGCTGAGCTGAGGAAAAGTTGCAATTTCAGTAAAGAGTCAATTATTAAAATGTGTCTGGTTAGCCCTTATTTCTAGGGCCTCATTTCTCTGGCTTTTGAGATTTTAAATCACAGCTTAGTAAGTTCACTTGGTCTTTCCTCCTCCTGGTAGGTCCTAAATACTTGTCTTCTAAGCACAGGGAGGATTCCTGAAACTTCTACTGTGCTTGTCTAAGGTTCTCTCTTTAGATTTTTAGCCACCTACTTGTGCAAAGTTAAAATTAATCAAATGCCTTAAAGGAAAAACAGATCCATAAATCTCCAATTTTGTCTCTACAGTTTTTTTAAATGATCTAAAACTATTTCTCTATCTATAGAAGACTTACTCATAAATTTGAAAACTGAAAAAAAAAAAATCCCACAAAATACCCATCAGGAGATGGTATATCCAAACCTTGAAATATTCTGCAGCAATAAAAATCACTACTGTAACACATAAAAACATAAATGAATCTCAGAAACATTATATTGAACAAAAGACACCAGAGAAAAAGCATATATACTATATTAATTCATTAATATGATGTCTTGGAATGACACGTTTTAGAAAGATCCAAGGTAGCCTGCAGTTCAGAGTTAACTGCATAGAAACAGAAGTTAGCTTCTTGGGAGGAGGGGTAAGATGGTGGAGAAGCAAGAGACCCTGTTTCAATCAGTCCCTTATAGTGAGTTAGTTATCTACCAGAACACTCTGAACACCCATGAAATCAGCCTGAGATGTAAGATTATACACTTCTGGATCTCTAGGGGGCAGAAGACGTCAGTGAAGAGTGGAGATTTCCAATTGCTCAGAAGCACTCCAGGGTACACCTTGCCTGGATCATGGTTGATATAATCAGCTACACATCCCCTCAACCACCTTTCACCAAAATGACTAGAAGGAGGAATACCCAACAGAGGAAAAATTCAGAGACTGTGCCCTCTCTATCAG
Organism: Mustela erminea; assembly: GCF_009829155.1. Lineage (NCBI taxonomy): Eukaryota > Metazoa > Chordata > Mammalia > Carnivora > Mustelidae > Mustela > Mustela erminea. The sequence goes on along the minus strand of NC_045615.1, from coordinate 38,836,457 downwards.
AACTATTGGATATGGACATAAACAGTATGTTGGAAAGAGAATTTAGGGTAACAATTATCCAGGCAATGGCTAGGTTGGAGAAAAGCTTTAGTGACAACATGGAATCTCTAAGGCAAAAGTGAAAGCACCCTGGAGAAGAAGTTAAAAATGCTATCAATGAGATCCAATCTAACATAAATGCTCTAACACCTAGGGTAACTGAGGCAGAAGATAGAATTAGTGATCTAAAGAACAAACTGATAGAGAAAAAGGATCAGGAGGAGGCATGGAAGAAACAGCTTAGAAATCATGAAAACAGAATTAGGAAAATAAATGATGCCATGAAATGTTCCAGCATCAGAATTATTGGGATCCCTGAGTGGGAGGAGAAAGAAAGAAGACTAGAAGATATAGTTGAATAAATTCTCCATGAAAATTTTCCCAGTCTGGGGAATGGAACCAGCATTTGTGTCTAGAGGCAGAAAGATTAATGAATCTAGAAAGACCTTGAAACACTTGATTGTGAGACTGATGAATCACAATTTTAGACAAGAGTTCTTGAGAGCAGCTAGGGGGAAGAAATTCCTTAAGTACAGAGGAAGGTCCATCAGAATAATGTCAGACCTGTCCACAGAAACCTGGCAAGCCAGAAAGGGTTGGCAAGACATACTCAAGGCACTAAATAAGAAGAACATGCAGCCCAGAATACTTTATCCAGCAAGGCCGACATTTAAAATGGATGGAGAGATAAAGGGCTTCCAAGAATGGCAAGGTTTAAGGGTATGTGACCACCAACCAGAACTACAAGAAATATTAAGGGGGGTTCTATAAAAGAAGAAAGAACCCAAGAATGACATAGAACATAAATTTACAGAGACAATCTATAGAAATAAGGACTTCACAGGCAACATGATGTCAATAAAAAACATATCTTTTAAAAATTACTTTCAATGTGAACAGCCTAAATGCTTCCAGAAAACAACACAGGATTGCAAATTGGATAAAACGACAGGACCTGTCCTTATGCTGTCCACAAGAGACCCATTTGGAACCTAAAGATACCTAAAGATACAACCAGACTGAAAGTGAAGGGATGGAGAACAATCTTTCATGCCAATGGGCCTCAAAAAAAAGCTGGGGTAGTGATTCTCATATCAGATAAATTAGATTTTAAACTAAAGACTGCAGTCAGAGATAAAGAAGGACACTACATCATTCTCAAAGGGTCTATCCACCGAGAAGATCTAACAATTATAAATATTTATGCCCCCAATATGGGAGCAGACAACTACATAAGACAGCTATTAATCAAGATAAAAAGTCATATTGATATGAATACATTAATAGTAGGGGATATTATCATGCCACTCTCAGTAATAGACAGATCATCCAAGCAGAAAAATCAATAAAGAAACAAGAGCATTGGATCAGATGGACCTTATATATATATATATATATATATATATATATATATATGTATAAAATATTCCACCATAAAACAACAGAATACTCGTTCTTCTCAAGCGCACATGGAAGTTTCTCAAGAATAGATCATAAACTGGGTCACAAATCAGGGCTCAAAAGATACTAAAAGATTGATATTATTCCCTGCATATTCTCAGACCACAATGCTTTGAAACTGGAACTCAACCACAAAAAAAAGTATGGAAGGAAAGACCACCCTGCTTAAAAGCTAAAGACCACCCTGCTTAAGAATGTTTGGATCAACCAAGAAATCAAAGAAGACCTTAAACAATTCGTGCAAACCAATGAGAATGAAGACATATTGTACAAAACCTATAGGATATGGCAAAGGCAGTCCTAAGGGGAAAATACACATCCATCCAAGCCTCACTCATAAAAAAAAAAAAAAAAAAAATTAAAATAAAAAAAAAATCCAGAATACACCAGCACTTTTTGCACCTCAAAGAGCTGGAGAATCAACAACAAATTAAGATAACCCCACACATAATAAAGGAAATAATAAAGATTAGAGCAGAGATCAATGAGATAGAAACTAGAGATACAGTAGAAAACACCAATGAAACTAGAAGCTGTTTTTTTTTTTGAAAGGATCAATAAGATTGATAAACCACTGCCCAAACCAATCAAAAAAAAAAAAAAAAAGAGAGAGAGTACCCAAATTAATAAAATTATGAATGAAAAGAGAGAGATCATGACTAACACCAAGGAAATAGAAATAATCATTAGAAATTATTATCAACAGTTATATGCCAATAAGTTAAGCATCCGAGATGAAATGGATGCATTCCTGGAGAAGTATAAACTTGCAAAACTGAATCAGGAAGAAATTGACAACCTGAATAGATTAATATCTTGTAATGAGATTGAAGCAGTGGTCAAAAACCTCCCAAATAAACAAGAACCCAAGACCTGACAGATTCCCTGGATAATTCTACCAAACACTCAAAGAAGAATTAATACCTATTCTCCTGAAGCCGATTCAAAAAACAGAAACAAAAGAAAAATTTCCAGACTCTTTTTATGAAGCCAGCATTACCCTGATCCCCAAACCAGCAAAGCCCCCACCAAAAAGGAGAATTTCTGGCCATTATCCCTGATGAATACAGATGTGAAGATTCTCAGCAAGATCCTAGCTAATAGGATCCAACAGTACATTAAAAAGATTATCCACCATGACCAGGTGGGATTTATCCATGGGATGCAACAATGGTCCAACATTCACCAATCAATCAGTGCAACAGAACAAAATCAATAAGAGAAGAGAGAAGAACCCCATAGTCCTCTCAATTGATGCAGAAAAAACAGTTGATGAGATACAACATATGCTCCTGATTAAAACCCTTCAGAGTGTAAGGATAGAGGGAACATTCCTCAACTTCATAAACTCTGTCTATGAAAGCCCACAGCAAATACCATCCTCAAAAGGAAAAAGCTGACAGCCTTCCCTTTGAGATCAGGAACATGAAAATAATGTCCACTCTTGCCACTGTTGTTCAACATAGTACTAGGAGTCCTAGCAACAACAATCAGACAACAAAAATAAATACAAGTTATTCACATTGGAAAAGAAGAAGTCAAACTCTCTTTTCACAGATGACGTGATACTTTGTATGGAAAACCCAAAAGACTCCACACCCACTACTAGAACTCAATTCAGTAACGTGGCAGGATATAAAATCAATGTACAGAAATCAGTTGCTTTCTTTTACAATAACAATGAAAATATAGAAAGGGAAATTAGAGAACTGATTCCATTTACTATAGTACTAAGAACCATAAGATACCTGGGAAAAGAGGTAAAGGATCTGTACTCAAGGAACTACAGAACACTCGAAAGAAACTGAAGACACAAAAAGATGGAAAAGCATTCCATGCTCATGGATCTGAAGAATAAACATTGTTAAAATATCTATAATTCCCAGAGTGATCTATGCTTTTAGTGCCACCCTGAGCAAAATTCCACCAACATTTTTCAAAGTGGTGGAACAAACAATCCTAAAATTTTTTATGGAACCAGAAAAGACCCTGAATTGCTAAGGAAATGTTGAAAAAGAAAAACAAAACTTGGAGCATCATGTTGTCTGATTTCAAGCTTTACTACAGAGTTGTGATCACCAAGACAGGAAGGTACTGGCACAAAAACAGACACACAGACCAGTGGAACAGAGTAGAGAGCCCAGGTATGGACCCTCAACTCTATGACCAAACAATCTTAGACAAAGCAGGAAAAAATATACAGTGTAAAAAAGACATTCTCTTCAATAAATGGTGCTGGGAAAATAGGACAGCTATGTATAGAAGAATTAAACTTGACCATTCTCTTACACCACACACAAAGATAAACTCAAAATGGATAAAAGACCTCAACGTGAGGCAGAAATATCTCAAAATCCTAGAGGGGAACATAGGCAGTAACCTTTTTGACATTGGCCACAGCAACTTCTTTCAAGACATATCTCCAAAGGCAAAGGAAACAAAAGTGAAAATAAACTTTTGGAACCTCATCAAGATCAAAAGCTTCTGCACAACAAAGGATATAGTCAACAAAACAAAGAGGCAACTCACAGAATGGGAGAAGATATTCACCAATGACACTGCAGAGACAAAAGGCTGATATCCAAGATCTATAAGAACTGCTCAAATTCAACACACACAAAACAGATAATCACGTCAAAAAATGGGCAGAAGACATGAACAGACACTTCTCCAAAGAAGATATACAAATGTGTAACAGCCACATGAAAAAATGCTCATCATAATTAGCTGTCAGGGAAATTCAAATCAAACCACATTGAGATACCACTTTACACCACTTAGAATGGCCAAAAGCAACAAGAGAGCAAACAACAAGTGTTGGAGAAGATGTGGAGAAAAGGGAATCCTTTTACACTGTTCGTGGGATTGCACGTTGGTGCAGCCATTTTCAAAAACAGTGTGGAGTTTCCTAAAAAAAATTAAAAATAGAGCTTCCTTATGACCCTGTAATTGCATTACCAGGTATTTACCCCAAAGATACAAATGCAGTGACAAGAACAGCCACCTGTACTCCAGTGTTCATAGCAGCGATAGCCACAGTTGCCAACAGATGAAGGGATAAAGAAGATATGGTCCAGGGGACCTGGATGGCTCAGTCAGTTAGGACTCAGCCTTTGGCTCAGGTCATGATCTCAGGGTTCTGGGATCGAGCCCTGCATCAGGTTCTCAGCTCAGCTGGGAGCCTGCTTCCCCCCCTCTCTCTGCCTGCCTTTCTGCCTACTTGTGATCTCTGTCTGTCAAATAAAAATAAAATCTTAAAAAAAAAAAAGAAGATATGGTCCATATATACAATTTTGCCTCCATCAGAAAGGATGAACACCCAACTTTTATATCAACATGGATGGGACTGGAGGAGATTATGCTGAGTAAAATAAGTTAAGCAGAGAGAGTCAATTATCATATGGTTTCACTTACTTGTGAAGCATAAGGAATAACATGGAGGACACTGGGAGATGGAGAGGAGAAATTGGAAGGGGAAATTGGAGGGGGGGATATTGGAGAGGGAAATTGGAGGGGGAGACAAACCATGAGAGACTGTGAATTCTGAGAAACAAACTGAGGGTTTTGGAGGAGAGGAGTGTGGGGACTTGGGTGAGCCTGGTTGTGGGTATTAAGGAGGGCACGTTTTGCATGGAACTTTGGGTGTGGTGCATAAACAAACAAAAATAATATCAAATTAAATTAAAAAGAAAGTTAGCTTTTTGGAGTGATGAAAATTTTTTTATGTTGACTGGTAGTGGATACACAAGTATAAATAATTGATTAATCTAACTACACTTAAATGAGTATATATTTTTTCTTTTTTAGATTTTTTTAAAATGTAGTACAATATACATAAAATACTCTTAACATTTTAAGTGTTTTGAATGTAAGATTTAATGATATTAAGCACATTCATCCTATGCAATAATCACCACTATTTATCTCTAGAACTCTTCTCACCTTGGAAAAGAAAAATTATGTCCCCATTAATTAATAATTCTTTCCTCCAGTCCCTGGCAACCACCATTCTGTCTCCATCTCTGAATGTGAATACTTTTGGTATAGATATAATTGTAATCACACAGTATTTACATTTTTGTGGTTAAGATAGTGTATTTTCTTTTATGCAAACTAAATCCCAGTAAAGTTAACATAACAAAAAGGAAACATAAGCAAAATACTTATTATTGTATTCATTAAATCAATGTATCATCTATAGCTATCTCGATACTATATTCTTAGTATTTTTTGAAGATTATTTTTCTAACATGTTCTTTTGTATTCAGTTTTCTATTATTTGCAATATTTTCATATTGCAAAGTTTCATGTTCTGATTAGTAAATTGGCATATCCAATTAATTATTTTCTGTAGACCAAAATATTTTCCATTGAGAAAATAATGCTCCCCACATGTGCTGAAATACCTAAAACACTCAGAGCAGATCTGCTAAATGAAGTATATTGTTTATTCCACTTTTTTGATAGAAAACATGCAATTCGGTTATAATAATTTTATAAGTCCTATTTTTCTTTACTTTTATTCAAAGTTCACATCTTTAATAAAAATTTTTCCTAACCAAACCTCTCAAATAAGTTGTCTATTTGTGATTTTTAAAATATTTTATAAGTATTGGTGCTAAAAATGGTAAGCATTCTAATTCTCATTCCATGCCAACAAATAGTAAATATTTATTTAGTCCTTAGTCATTATTTAGTCATTATTTAGTAAATAGGAGCTTGGAGGAGTCAAGATGGCTGGGAAGTAGCAGGCTGAGATGACATCAGGTAGCAGGAGATATGGTAGATAGCTTATCAAACCATTCCACACACCTACAAATCCAATAGGAGATTAAAGAGAAGAAGAGCAACAATTCTAGAAACAGAAAATCTACCACATTCTGAAAGGTAGGACCAGTGGAGAAGTGAATCCAAAGCGATGGGAAGATAGACCACAGTGGGAGGAGTCGGCTCCCGGCAAGTGGTAGAACAATGGAGCACTAAATCAGAACTTTTAAAAGTCTGCTCCACTGAGGGACATCACTCCAGAGGCTAAACCGAGGTGAAGCCCACACGGGGTCAGCATGGCACCAGGTCCCACAGGGTCACAGAAGGCTTGGGGGTGTCTGAGTATCACAGAGCTCACAGGTATTAGAGCAGGGAAGCTGGCTACAGAGACAGAGCCGAGGAGTGAACTCTAAACTCAGGGTTACCTTGAACCATAATCCGTGGCACAGGCCACTACTCTGTGAGTGGGGTCCCCACAAGATCCAGGGAGACACCCCCTGGAAGAGCTCAGGGATCTGCAGGGTTTGGAGACTCCAGGCGGAGCTGTGTGCCAGAGAGAGAGAGAGACGCTTGGTCACAGGCGGGGTGAGCTCGGAGTGTGGCTGGAAGCAAGGGAGAGAAGAATAATTGAGCCCTTTTCTCTGAGGGCGCCCTGAGGAGTGGGGCCTTGAGCTCTTGGCTCCTCCTGGCCAGAGATTGTGAGGCTGCCATTTTCATTCCCATCCTCCAGAACTCTACAAAAAGCATTCAGGGAACAAAAGCTTCTGAAAGCAAACCCGAGTGGATTACTTAGCCTGGCCCCTGGTAAGGGCGGGGCAATTCCACCTCTGGCAAGACACTTGAGAAACACTACAACAGGCCCCTCCCCAAGAAGATCAACAAGAAATCCAGCCAAGACCAAGTTCACTTATCAAGGAGAACAATGGAATTCCAGAGGAGGAGAAAGCAAAGCATGGAATTCATGGCTTTCTCCCCACAATTCTTATTCTTGCAGTTAATTAATTTTTTTTAATTTTATTTTTTTTCTTCTGCTAATTTTTTTTACCTTTTTACCTCTTTACTTTTTTACCTTTTTAAACTTTTACCCTTTCCTCTTTTAACCTTTTTTAACTAGTTTATCTTAACAATACCTTTCATAAAAAAAAATCTTTTTTGAACCCTCGTTATTATAGTCATATTTTATCCTTCATTGTATCTAACTTTATTTTTTGTATACACATAGCGTTTTTTCTTCTAAAATATTTGGGGTACAACTTCTTCTAATAGATAAAAATATAACCTAAATCTAGCTCCGGGCTTGTTCTAGTCTCCAGCCTGAGTAAATTTTCTCCACTTTCTTTTTCCTTATTTTCCCAACCAAATTACTTTATCAACTCCTTCTTTAGAAATTAAAAAAGAAACACTCTCCGGAGAGATAAAAAGCCCTTTCTAGAGAAATAAAAGAATTAAAATCTAACCAAGTTGAAATAAAAAAAGAGATTAATGATAATGATAATAAAAAGTGGAGGCTCTTCCTACTAGGATAAATGAGGCAGAAGATGGAATAGTGATATAAAAGACCAAATGACAGAGAATAAAGAAGCTGAGCAAAAGAGAGACAAAACAAATACTGGACCACAAGAAGAGAATTCGAGAGATAATTGACACCATAAGATGAAACAACAGTAGAATAATTAGGATTCCATAAGGTGAAAGAGAGAGGGGAGCAGAAGGTATATTGGAGAGAATTATTGTAGAGAATTTCCCTACTATGGCAAAGGGAATAAGCATCAAAATCCAGGAGGTCCAGAGAACCCCCCTCAAAATCAATAAGAATAGGTCCACACCCCATCAGCTAATAGTAAAATTTACAAGTCTTAGCAACAAAGAGAAAATCCTGAAAGCAGCCTGGGAAAAGAAGTCTGTAACATACAATAGTAAAAATATTAGATTGGCAGCGGACTTATCCAGAGAGACCTGGCAGCCCAGAAAGAACTGGCATGATATATTCGGAGCACTAAATGAGAAAAACATGTAGCCAAGAATACTATATCCAGCTAGACTATCATTGAAAATAGAAAGAGAGATAAAAAGCTTCCAAGACAAACAAAAACTGGAAGAATTTGCAAACAAAAAACCAGCTCTACAGGAAATATTGAAAGGGGTCCTCTAAACAAAGAGAGAGCCTAAAAGAAGTAGACCAGAAAGGAACAGAGACAATATATAGTAATAGTCACTTTATAGGCAATAAAATGGCACTAAATTCATATCTCTCAACAGTTACCCTGTATGTATATAAACTAAATGACCCAATCAAAAGACACAAGGTGTCAGAATGGATAAAAAAACAAAACCCATTAATATGCTGCCTACAAGAAACTCATTTTAGACTTAAAGACACCTCCAAATTTAAAGTGAGGGGGTGGAAAACAATTTACCATGCTAAAGGACATCAGAAGAAAGCTGGGGTGGCAATCCTTATATCAGATCAATTAGATTTTAACCCAAAGACTATAATAAGAGATGAGGAAGGACACTATATTATACTCAAAGGGTCTGTCCAACAAGAAGATCTAACAATTTTAAATATCTATGCCACTAACATGGGAGCAGACAACTATATAAAACAATAACAAAATCAAAGAAACACATCAACAATAATTCAATTTTAGTAGGGGACTTTAACACTCCTCTCACTGAAATGGACAGATCATCCAAGCAAAAGATCAACAAGAAAATAAAGGCCTTGAATAATACACTGGACCAGATGGACATCACAGATCTATTCAGAACATTCCATCCCAAAGCAACAGAATACACATTCTTCTCTAGTGCACATGGAACCTTCTCCAGAATCGATCACATCCTGGGTCACAAATCAGGTCTGACTGGTATCAAAGATTGGGATCACTCCCTGCATATTTTCAGACGACAATGCTCTGAAGCTAGAAATCAATCACAAGAGTAAATTTGGAAAGAACCAAAATACAGGGAGACAAAATTGCATCCTTCTAAAGAATGAATGGGCCAACCAGGAAATTAAAGAAGAATTGAAAAAATTCATGGAAACAAATGATAATGAAACACAATGGTTCAAAACCTGTGGGACACAGCAAAAACAGTCCCGAGAGGAAGATATATAGCAATACAAGACTTTCTCAAGAAACAAGAAAGGTATCAAATACACAATCTAACCCTACACCTAAGGAGCTAGAGAAAGAACAACAAAGAAAGCCTAAACCAGCAGGAGAAGACAAATCATAAAGATCAGAGCAGAATCTATGAAATAGATGCCAAAAAAACAATAGGACAAATCAATGAAACTAGAAGCTGGTTCTTTGAAAGAATTAATATAATTGACCTCACAAGACTTATAAAAAGAAAAGAGAAAGGACCCAAATAAATAAAATCATGAATGAAAGAGGAAAGATCACAACCAACACCAAAGAAATACAAACAATTATAAGAACATACTATGAGCAACTCTACGCCAAAAAATTTGACAATCTAGAAGAAATGGATGCATTTCTAGAGACATATAAACTACCACAACTGAACCAGCAAGAAATAGAAAACCTGAACAGACCCAAAACCAGTAAGGAGATTGAACAGTCATCAAAATTCTCCAAACAAACAAAACTCCAGGGCCGGATGGCTTCCCAGGGGAATTCTACCAAACATTTAAAGAAGAATTCATTCCTATTCTCCTGAAACTGTCCCAAAAAAATAGAAATGGAAGGAAAACTTCCAAACTTGTTTTATGAGGCCAGCATCACCTTGATCCCAAAACCAGACAAGGATCCCATCAAAAAAGAGAATTACAAACCAATATCCTTGATGAACACAGATGAAAAAAATCTCACCAAAATACTAGCCAATAGGATTCAACAGTACATTAAAAGGATTATTTACCACGACCAAGTGGGATTTATTCCAGGGCTGCAAGGTTGGTTCAACATCCACAAATCAATCAATGTGATACAACACATCAATAAAAGAAAGAACAATAACCATATGATACTCTTAGTAAATGCTGAAAAAGCCTTTGACAAAGTACAGCTTCCCTTCCTGATTAAAACTCTTCAAAGTGTAGGGATAGAGGGCACATACCTCAATATCATCAAAGTCATCTATGAAAAACCACTGCAAATATCATTCTCAATGGAGAAAAACTGAAAGCTTTTCCACTAAGGTCAGGAACACGGTAGGGATGTCCATTATCACCACTGCTATACAACATAGTACTAGAAGTCCTAGCCTCAGCAATCAGACAACAAAAGGAAATTAAAGGCATCCAAATCGGCAAAGAAGAAGTCGAACTATCACTCTTTGCAGATGATATGATACTATATGTGGAAAACCCAAAAGACTCCACTCCACAACTGCTAGAACTTGTACAGGAATTCAGTAAAGTGTCAGGATATAAAATCAGTGCACAGAAATCAGTTGCATTTCTCTACACCAACAACATGGCTGGAGAAAGAGAAATTAAGGAGTCAATCCCATTTACAATTGCACCCAAAACCATAAGATACCTAGGAATAAACCTAACCAAAGAGGCAAAGAATTTATACTCAGAAAACCATAAAGTACTGATGAAAGAAATTGAGGAAGACACAAAGAAATGGAAATATGTTCCATGCTCCTGGATTGGAAGAATAAATATTGTGAAAATGTCTATGCTACCTAAAGCAATCTATACATTTAATGCCATCCCTATCAAAATTCCATCCATTTTTTTCAAAGAAATGGAAAAAATAATCCTAAAATCTATATGGAACCAGAAAAGACCTTTAATAGCCAAAAGAATATTGAAAAAGAAAGCCAAAGTTTCTGGCATCACACTTCCGGACTTTAAGCTCTATTATAAAGCTGTCATCATTGAGACAGTATGGTACTGGCACAAAAACAGACACATAGATCAATGGAACAGAATAGAGAGCCCAGAAATAGACTCTCAACTGTATGGTCAACTAATCTTTAACAAAGCAGGAAAGAATGTCCAATGGAAAAAAGACAACCTCTTCAACAAATGGTGTTGGGAAAATTGGACAGCCACACGCAGAAAAATGAAACTGCACCATTTCCTTACACCATACACGAAAATAGACTCAAAATGGATGAAGGACCTCAATGTGAGAAAGGAATCCATCAAAATCCTTGATGAGAACACAGGCAGCAACCTCTTTGACCTCAGCCACAGCGATTTCTTCCTAGGAACATCGCCAAAGGCAAAGGAAGCAAGGGCAAAAAGGTAAGGATGGTAAGGATGGTAAGGATGCTGGTAAGGATGCGGAGAAAGGGTAACCCTCCTACATTGTTGGTGGGAATGAAAGCTGGTGCAACCACTCTGGAAAACAGCATGGAGTTTCCTCAAAAAGTCAAAATTAGAGCTACCCTATGGCCGAGTAACTTCACTGCTGTGTATTTACCCTAAAGATACAAGCGCAGTGATCCGAAGGGGTACGAGCACCTGAATGTTTATTTTTATTTTTATTTATTAAAGATTTTATTTATTTATTTGACAGACAAAGATCACAAGTAGGCAGAGAGGCAGGCAGAGAGAGAGGAGGAAGCAGTTTCCCTGCTAAGCAGAGAGCCCGATGCGGAGCTTGATACCAGGACCCTGGGATCATGACCTGAGCCGAAGGAAGAGGCTTTAACCCACTGAGCCACCCAAGCACCCCGAGCACCCGAATGTTTATAGCAGCAATGTCCACAATAGCCAAACTATGGAAAGAACCTAGATGTCCATGAACAGATGAATGGATAAAGAAGAAGTGATATATATATATATATATATATATATATATATATATATATAATGGAATACTATGCAACCATCAAAAGAAATGAAATCTTGCCATTTGCGATGACGTGGATGGAACTAGAGGGTATTATGCTTAGCGAAATAAGTCAATCGGAGAAAGACAACTATCATATGATTTCTCTGATATGAGGAAGTAGAGATGCAACATGGGGGGCTTGGGGGGTAAGAAAAGAATAAATGAAACAAGATGGGATCAGGAGGGAGACAAATCATAAGACACTCTTAATTTCACAAAACAACCTGAAGGTTGCTGGGGGAGGGCAGTCGGGAGAGGGTGGTGGGTTTATGGACATTGGGGAGGGTATGTGCTATAGTGAGTGCTGCAAAGTGTGTAAACCTGGTGATTCACAGACCTGTACCCTTGGGGCTAATAATACATTATATGTTTATTAAAAAAATTATTTAAAAAATTTTTAAAAATAGTAAAGAAAAAAAAATAGGAGCTCTACCAAATTTTACCACTATGTGAAATTTTCCAAAGAAGCAATTACAGGTAATAAAACATGCTAAAACACCTTTGTAATTCAAAAACATATGTATAAATGGAGTACATATGGACAGATAGAGCAATAGAACAAAATAGAAAATCCCAAATAGACCCGTGTTGATGGAATGCAGTTTATGACAAAGATGACATAGCAAACCAGCAGGTGTTTAAGAAATTTACCTTAAACAAGTGTTACCAGGAACACTGGTTAGTGCATTAATTAGCTTTTATCTACATAACAAACCAACCCTAACAGTTTATGTTAATCCAAAATTTAGTGGTTTATTATTTTTTTTATTTTTGTTTAATTTATTTATTTGAGAGAGGAAGAGAGAGGAGATTGCAAGAAAAAAAAAAAAAAAAAAAAAAAAAAAAAAAAAAAAAAAAAAAAAAAGCATGAGCAGGGGACAGGGAAAGGAGAGGCAAGCTCCCCGCTGAGCAAAGAGCCTTATTTGGGCCTGGATCCCAGGACTCTAGGATCATGTTCTGAGTTGAAGGCAAGCACAATCAACTGAGCCACTCAGGTGTCCCCAAAATTTAGTGGTTTAATTAAAAATTTGTTATTGTTTAGAAATCCAAGTTTTAGGGGCGCCTGGGTGGCTCAGCGGGTTAAGCCGCTGCCTTCGGCTCAGGTCATGATCTCAGGGTCCTGGGATCGAGTCCCATATCGGGCTCTCTGCTCAGCAGGGAGCCTGCTTCCCTCTCTCTCTCTCTCTCTCTCTCTGCCTGCCTCTCTCTCTGTCAAATAAATAAATAAAATCTTTAAAAAAAAAAAAAAAAGAAATCCAAGTTTTATGTGTGAGATCTACTGATCCACTAACCTTTGCTGGGAATGCTCATGTGTCTGAAGTTATTTGTGAATGTTGTAGGATGCTCGGTAGAAAATGGCTTCAGTCCCATATCTAGCAGAATGTGGAAAACCCACATCACTATGACACAAAATTCAGAACAAAAAGAAGAGTGCTAACTTCTACTGCAAACACAAAATACAAAATAAAGTGTTTGCATGTCTAAGTTACCATAAACAGCATCAAAGCATAAATGAAAAATTGGGAAAAATATCAGCACTTATGTTATAGACAGAGAGTTATTACTTGAATATATAAAGAGTTACTAAAAATTGAGAAGAGAAAATCAGCAACTAAATAGAAGAAAGGGACAAAAGATATGAATAACTTGTTCACGGGGAAGGAAATGTAAATGTTCAATGAACTTATAGTCTGCTTAAATTCCCACTAAAGAAAATGGAAATTAAAACTATACAGTGCTGCTGTTAATTCATCAATTGGTTTGGCAGAAAGCCAAAACATGTGAACCTGTAGGGAAAAGGAGCTCATATATTGCTATCCCTTACTTTATTTAGCCTTTCTACTGACTTTAATCTGATGTTTTCCATTCTTTTCTTCTTATAAATAATTGAACAATAAACTTATGCAGTTTAGTTATTTTTAGCATATCTTTGGGAGAGCTTAAGCTAAGTGAGGTTGCTAGGGCAGATGATAAACATGCATGTGACTTATTGATGTTGTCAACTCCTTTCCATAAGGTTTATCTCAGTTTACATTTATAGATCTGGGGGAAAAAAATCAAATAAGTGAATCCGTTAATGTTAGGAATAATGATTTTCAATACAAGAAAAAAGGTATAAAATATAAGGTATTAATATAGAAAAAAAGCTTGAACTCTTCATATAGACTGAGATTGTCACTAAATCTCAAGGATCATAAAACTATTGAAAGGAAGCTGAATGTCCAACTTATATTTCATAGTTAAGTCTCTTTTAAAAAAATTCAGTGAATTGATTTTTTGTCTCTTTTTGAATTACACTGGGGCCAAGAAATCATTCTATTGTAGATTTAATATTAGTTCTGTGACTCAGTCCTTACTCCATCTCTACTAGATATTACTTAGAGAATTAACTCAATCTCTCTAATTCCCTGATCTATAAGTGGAACTAATGCAATTCTATCTGATGGGATTGATCCTGTAAAGACTGACCAAGCTGTGGGCACAATGGTTTCTAACACCAAGTCATTCATGGCATTATTTAGCCACAAATCCTTTTGTGTTGTTTTCACAACTGTTATTGAGATTTGTGGGTATTTCAGCATATTACCCACCTTGAAAACCTGGACACTATCTGAAGTAAAGGACTGTGTTTTAACTTTTGTATGGCGGGAATACTGCCTGCCATAGTTGGTTCTAGATTCCATATTATTATGTGTATATTCATAATAGAAAATGAAAAAAATGACTTGGTAGACTATGTGGGAGAAAGAAGACACCTTTTTCTTTTCAGTACTTCAGAGGTAACTTTATAAAAGACAATATTAACAGTAGATATGTAGAAAAACAATTAACCATAAACAGAAATTTTTTTCAATATAAATTGTAATACAAAACAATTATTTTCATTCAGTAAACCATTATTGCCTGTCTTCTAAATCATACCTGAATAAAGAGGTCTTAAAAAAAAAAAAAGAATGGAACTGGAGGAGATTATGTTAAGTGAAATAAGTCAAGCAGAGAAAGACAATTATCACATGGTTTCACTTATTTGTGGAACATAAAGAATAGCATGGAGGACACTAGGAGAAAGAGGGAAAAATGAAGGGGGTTGGGAATCAGAGAGGGAGATGAACCATGAGAGACTGTGGACTCTGGGAAACAAACTGAGGGTTTCAGAGGGGAGGGAGGTGGAAGGATGAGTTAAGTCCTGTGATGGGTATTAAGGAGGGCATGTGCTGTGATGAGCACTGGGTGTTTGTTTGTTTGTTTGATATTCTTTGACCACACTCTGGAAACAGTTATTCCGGATTAATAAACATTAAAAAAAAAAAAAAAAGCTTTCTATCGAGAAGTGAAACATATTTGGTGATGAAATTAAATAACAGGAAAATATAGATGGAAATGGATTATGATGTATATTTATATGTATAAGAAAATTGGTGATTAGTTCTGTGAGTACAAGCCAAGGGTTGAGGAATCACTCTAGTGCTGTCATTTTGCCAATAGGAAGCTTATACTATTATATTTTAGCTTTTGTGCAAAGAAAATATTCTGTACACTAAAATAGAAATCAAATACCCTAAAATAATTTCTTTTTTTAAAGATATTTGTTTATTTATTTGTTATTTTTTGAATTTCTTTTCAACATAACAGAATTCATTGTTTTTGCACCACACCCAGTGCTCCATGCAATCCGTGCCTTCCCCAATACCCACCACCTGGTTCCCCCAACCTCCCACCTCCCCAACCCTTCAAAATCCTCAGGTTGTTTTTCAGAGTCCATAGTCTCTCATGGTTCACCTCCCCTTCCAATTTCCCTCAACTCCCTTCATTATGCTGAAAGTGGGTGAAAGTGGTCAAAAGGTATAAACTTCCAGTTATTATGAAATAAGCCAAGCAGAGAGAGCCAATTATCATATGATTTCACTTATTTGTGGAGCATAACAAAATAATTTCTTTTTTATTGAGGTAGTAGTTGACATGTAACATTATGATAGTTTTAGGTATGCAATGTAACAGATTCCATATTTGCATATATCAAGAAATACCACCACCAGAAGTCTAGTTAACATAATCTGTCACCATACATAGTAACAAATTCTTTTTTCTTATGATGAGAACTTTTAAGATTTTTTTAGCTACTTTCAAATTTGCAATACAACATTTTTAACTGTAGTCATCATGCTGTATATTCCATCCCATGACTTAATTATTTTATAACTGGAAGTTTATACCTTTTGACCACTTTCACCCACTTTGCCCATCCTCTACTCTCCAGCCTTGGCAACAACCAATCTTTACTTTGTATCAATGTCTATGAGGGGTTTTTTGTCTTTTATTTTTTAGATTTTGCATATAAGTGAGATCATATGATATTAAAACCTGAACCTCCCAGCAGTGCTTTAAACAACCTGGATCAATGTATGTGTATACCACATGACATTGGGTTTCCAAAAAGAATTGCATTTTGATGCATTTCTTGAATGCTCCAATTAAAAAATATATATTCATAACTTTGCAATCTTAAACATCTTTAAAACAAACAACAACAAAATAGCAGGTCAAGTGAACTAAAAAACCTTACTCAAGTGACTTATATAAGGTCCATGTGTTATTGTTAATGTATATTATAGTAGGAATTAAGCTTCTTATTCCTTCATAGGGATAATATTATGACCTGATAACCAAAATAGAAACAATAGTTACAAATCCCTTTCTTGAGGGGAAGACTAGTATATTACAGAATAATAAAAATTTAAGTGAATTTTATTAAGGAAGACAATTCATGGGTAAATAATTTGATTTAATCAAATTCCGATTTTAGAATCAGTTTTTAGCTTTGGGATATTGTATTCCATTTGGTGGTGTCAAAATAATAGTATGTGGTAATTCATTAAATTCATGGACAGACTTACAGAAATATTTACTTCTAATTAAAAATGTTCATCAATATATAGAATTCTGGTTAGAAAAATGTGTTTTTAACTCAATTTTTCTCTTAAAATTTTCATACCAGTCCAGACAATATTTTAATATACTCAAAATAACAACTTGACATTTCAATATTTTGAAAACATTAATGTATTTATTATACATTTTATACTAAATATTTGGAAAGAAACTTGTTACTCTGTGTTATAAAGTGAACTCATTAACCATTAGACTGGATGAAATGTCAAATCAAAAGTAACTTCTCTTTCTCTATCCCTACCTCTGCTTCTCTCTCTTCCTTCCTCTCTTCTTTTTTAAAACAATTAATGAGCTCAGCAAATATGAGAACTAGGAAGTACTGACCAATAACTTTCCAAACTGTGCAAGACTGTTTGTAATATTACTTCTTTTTATTAAAAAAGAAAAAAAAGCTCTATTGTTTTAATCTCTTCTTCTATGTTCCTATTTCTATGCAGTTTAATCCTGAAATTTCTTCGTAACTTCAAAATTTCTGCAGA
Source organism: Mustela erminea (assembly GCF_009829155.1). Taxonomy (NCBI): domain Eukaryota; kingdom Metazoa; phylum Chordata; class Mammalia; order Carnivora; family Mustelidae; genus Mustela; species Mustela erminea. Next base: position 38,818,936 of record NC_045615.1, on the reverse strand, counting down.
GACTTTCTTAGAGTTTGTATTCTTCTTTCCATTCAACTTATCCAATATAATGCTTAGAGATAGACAATTTTGTGATAGTTGGTCTTTAAAAATAAGTGTCAAAGCCCTTAAAATGATATACTTGCAGGCACCTCGGAGGTACAGTCAGCTAAGCATCTGTCATTGGCTCAGGTCATAATCCCAGGGTCCAGGGATTTCCTTAGTGCGGAGACTGCCTCTCCTTATTCTTCCCACTGGTGCTCTCTCTCATTAGCTCAGTCACTTTTTTCTCTTAAATAAATAGATAAAGTCTTTAAAAATAGCTGTATACTTCCTCAGAAATAGAGCATAGAGCTTTTTGGAAATCCATATTTTAAAAATTAGCTTTTGACCTAGAAACGTCACTTCTAAGTATTTACCCTGAAGATAGACCTCTAAAAATGATTTTAAAAATAAAAATAAAAACCAAGACATGCACAAGGCTATTCATTTCAACATTGTATGCAATTGTAAAGTATTAGATAAACTTAATGCCCAAGCATGGGATAGTGGTTGAATTACCCATAGTACATGTACACTAGGAAGTAATATGCAGCTGTGTAGAAGAATGAAGAAGCTTTCTATGACCTAATAGGGAGTGAACTCCAAGATATACTGTTAGATGAAAAAAAAAAAAATCCCCTACAATATCTCTAGTATACTATCCTTTACATAAGAAAAGGATAAAATAAAACAGACATGTGTCTGTGCATTTTCACAAAGAAGTGCAGAAAGATTAACCAAACACTGAGATTACTCACAGAAACATAAGGGAATGAGGTAAATAGAGAAATTGAAAGAGAGTTTCAGAGATGAATGGTAAATATGCTTCTCTGGATATAACTTTCAGTGTAGTTCTGATACTTAAACCCATGGTTAATGTTTCACATTTTCAAAAAATCAAGAAATAATTGAAATCAACATAATATGGGGGAAATCTGAAATAGAATACAAACAGTAACAAATGAATTTAACTGAACTGCAAATGAATAATATTACCACATTATATATTTTAGTTAATTTTAATTTTAATTCATTAATTATGCCTAGCAGCTGGTGAAATAAAGTTCTAACTAAAGTATATTTGGAGAACAATATTTTAACCATGTGTTAGAATCCTAAGAACAAGTGGAACTGTATATAATTACTGTACTTCGGCTAGTAAATTTTCCTTTGGTTTGGTTGTCATTTTCTGAAATACTTTATGTATTTACTAAGATTGAATGAACATGTAAATGTGCTATGAATAAGATTCAGGTTTGTCATAGTCAGAATTTACTAATAAGGGAAGAATGGAGGCAAGAATGAATCCCTTAATGTTGGACTGGAATTGGAGGTATCAGCATGAACTCATGGTTTTAATTATAGGCACAGATTGATAGACACAAACGTAACTTTGGAGGCACAGGAAGGTTGGTGTCACAACACACAGCTTTGCTTCCCAGCGTAGTCTGCTGACAGGGCACATAAGACATAGACATAAGACTATGTACCACATATAGACTATGTACCACACCAGTAGCCATGGGCATTCCTAGCCGCTGATCTTGGTTTAGAATAATTACTGATTCTAGGGCTTGGATAGAGAAAATACAAGATAGCTATGGAATATTCTGTTATCAGAAAGTAAGAAAGTGTTCAGGGATGTCTGTGTGACTCAGTCGGTTAAGAATCTGCCTTCAGCCCAGGTCATGATCCCAGGATCCTGGGATTGAGTCCTCTATCGTTTTTTGCTCTGCAAGAAGCTTACTTTCTCCCTCTGCCTGCTGCTCCCCTTACTTGTGCTCTCACTCACTCTTGTTCTGACAAATAAATAAATAAAATCTTGAAAAGAAGGGAGAAAAAAGAAAGCAAGAAAGTGTTCAAAAGATGATGGGGAGTTATCAAAGGACACAGAAGCCCCTTGAAGAAATGCCCAAAGTCAAAAGCTGGAACAATTATAGGAACAACATAAATAATAAATAAATAACAGTAGTATTGAATTGCAACCAAAAAATTTAAAATAAATATCCATGAATCCATAACTGATTCAAGTAAATAACTGAATAAATAGGTGGGAGACAGGGAGAGCTATTCCTCATGGCAGAATTCCAATTAATAAATGTAAAAGTAAAAAGAGTATATGGAACAGTACAATTTCATCATTAGACAAACATCTTTTTCTTAGACAAACATTATTAAAATAAAAATATTAGACAAACATATTTTTGCAGGCAAGAAGAATCACTGTATGTTAAAATGATGGGTGAAAGTATGATGAAAAACAGTATTTATGTACAATGTCAAATAGGTCTACACAAGATACTTACAAGTAACAAAGGGAAAATAGTATTTTTACACTAGGTAAATCTGGCAGGCACTATCTTAACCAAGTTATCAAAGTTAACTGCCTGAAACAAAACACATTGACATGCTTCTCTAATATGAACTGAAAAGTATTCTTGCCCAAAAAGCATAAAATCAGTCTAATAATGAGAAAACATAAGAACTATTCAAATGGTGAAATTAGAATAAGAATTATAGCTTAGTTACTAATATATGAACATCAATTTTCTAGTATTGATATTACTGTATGGTAATGTAAGGTTTAAGATTAATGGAAACTGGATGAAGGGCATATGAGAATATTGAACTATTTTTCACTTTTTGGTAGATCTAAATATATGTTTACAAAAAATAAAAAATTAAAAAAATAAAGAATAAAAATAAAATTAAAAAAAAATCCTATTCAATAACAATGTAAGCCAAAAAGAATTTATAAGAAGGTTTATTGCAATAATATTTAAAATAATAAGATACTGAAAATAGCATTCATATCAAAAATAAGGAATTGATTTAACCCTGTACTGGCATATTTTTCATCAATTAAATTTAATTTTAGTATTGATATTTTTTGACAAAGAAAAAATATACATGGTTATTAAGTGAAAAATGCTACCAAGGAGTTGTGCGTGATCTTTTATAATGCCGTATAAATATGTACATTTGTGCATAGGAAAACCAAATGAAATTTTCAATAAAATGGTTTTGTAGCTATCTCTGTGTGCCTGACTTGTGTTTAATGGGTTTTTGTTTGTTTGTTTGTTTGTTTGACTATGTATTACTTTTATAACAAACTTTAAACTTAAACTAATTTCCTAATCTTTGCTGGAGAAGGAAAAAAAACACCTCTAACTTAAAGAAATTAATATAAGTAAGATTGAATTCTGATCATATTTAGACTAAGGCAGACTATATAGTACAATCCATTATAGGAAGACCATACAGGTCCAGCTTTAAAAAAAGAAAAAAAAATCCTTTTACATGATAGTTTATACCAGACTCTAAGGTTTCCAGGGAACAGCTAAAGCCCCAGCCCCTAAGATAAAGTTGGTTATGTGTAGCAGATACAATTTACTGTGCATTTATAAGCTTATTTGTGATAATTGAGCTCTTTTCCTATTAAGTCCACTAAAGACAAACATCTGCACTCTCAGTAGATCCTCAGCTCAGTGATATAGTCCCACAACCAGTGATTTTCCTGATGTTGTTTTAACTAGGGATTCAGTTTTTCTGTGTAGTATTATCTAACATCACAGCTGATTTCTTTTTTTTCCCCCCTTGGTGCCTTCAGATAATACCTTACATACTTCATACTTTTTTAAAAAGGCAAAAAAAAAAAAAAAGTCTTTTCAAATTGAAAATCTAAACTTAGACCTAAAAATTCTATTTATATAAATAATTCTTCTATCACCAGCCATTTTAGTGGACTCTCTCCAAAACACATTTTTAGTACTTCAAAATGCTCTTTTGTATTTATTTAAAATACATGTGTATGTATGAGTCTTTTGAAATAAGAGTATTAATGCAGGAGTTCATTTTTATCTGCATTTTAAAGGTTTCCTAATGCCATCTTAGAAATGCTTTAGTAATTATAGATTATGGTTTTTATAAAAATTAAAGCTAGTCAAAAGTTTAATATGATATAGCCTTATCTCATTTTTATGTTTTGATGTCAGTGACTAAGAAAATAGAAAATATTTTGTCACCCTTGTTCAAAGACACAAAAAGAATTTGTTGTGGTAGATGCAGTTTTGACACAAAATAGTGGGTTTAGACAAATGTTTCTAAGTCCTTATAGTTTTCTAAGCATTCTCTCTGCAGTCTTCAGAAATAGGGGAAAAGTGTTTCTGGACAGATGCTCTTGTAAGCTGCAAACTTGTGGTTGAGCAGGAGGACTAGGTTTTTGTGAATTACTTCTCCAATTGCCTCTCCAGCTGCAAGATGTATCAAAAGAAAGAATGTCAGATTTTAAAATACTTTTTTTACAAATGGGTTGAGTTTACTCAAATATTTTGGTCAATTACAATCTAAGAGTTTTTACTTTTTTACCTGAAAAATATTGAGACATATGAAAATAACAAATCCAATTTGATGCTTGAGAAGTTATAAAAGATTGAAAAACAAGGGGAAAAAACACACTGGAGACATGGACTGGTAACCTTTGAAAGATATTGCAATATGAGAAATTAATTCAGCATTTCCTTCAGGGTTAACGGAGCCAAAATTAAGCTTCAACATACCAGGTTGTTGCTAAGCAACTAGTAAGTTTGCTGTACTTCCTAATTTTAGGCTTTTGTAACAAATTTATTTTAACGGAATTCCCTATTGGTCTAGAGAAACCAAAGATGTTTGTCGGGTGGGTGTGCACACGAAACCGAACAGTGAAGCTTAAAATTGAATAATTACTCTAAGTATAAGCCTGCTGAAGGTTACATTTGCCATACATGAGTGACCACTGAAGAAATTCAATTTACATAAGGAATGAAAGTCATTTGGGGGGATTAATATTTAATATATTAATACATATTTTAAATTAATAGTACCTATTGGGATGAAACGGTGATGCTGTTCTTTTCCAGAAACCTTGTTCCTCTTGCCTATTTTAAGCCTTCACTATTTTCCAAGGTAAGTGTTACTGATTTGCTTTCAATTATACTGTGCACAATCATGAGCCCTGTTATTAGAATGCTTCTTCCCACTCACGGTCTTTTCATTCTTGAATGAAGTTCAGTTAGTGCAATGGCAGGCTTGTCTCAGCTCCTCTACACAGCAGGTTTACAGTGGTTTACCCCTGTGTTTCCTGTGACTCAGTGAGTACGTTTGCCTAATATAGGAGTTTGACATTAGTAGGTCCATGTGCCTGCTTATATAAGCATCTGAGAATGTGTACTTTGTTGGCAATTAAAGTAGTATTTTGTCACTAGCCTTTATCTTAGTTTTGTTTCCCAACCTCTTCAAAACTAGGTAGTAGGGAGGAATGTTATTTTAGACATTCCACGTGATGAATGTAGTAGATATCAACTGGATAACAGCTGTTGTGCTAAATATTGATAATGTAAGACTGAGTAAGACACAGGGTACTAACAGAGTAATGAAGACAAGAGAAACAGAAGCTGATGATTACAAAACTATGCACTGAAGGAAAAAGCAGACATGATGTGTGATGGGAGAATTGATGAGAAGAGTCTACCCCATCCCAGCCACGTGTGCGTTTGTGACTCTTCTAGCATACAAGTCGAAAACACAGGGTAAATTGGGAATTAGGAAGAGCATTGGGAAAAGCAAACGAACAAACAAAAAAGTTGCTTCTTAGATAAGAAGCAACATGGTGGATTCTGGGAAACTGCAAATAATGAACAAGAAGTGAAGTTTCATTTTGATTTTTGACACTTAAGCCGTGAGGCAGGTAGAAAAAGGAGATAAGTATTGTAGAGAAGACCAAGGAGGGCCTGGGAGGCCACAGAGGCAAAGTTCTTCGCTTACTTTTGTTTTTTCATCTGTCCTTCTAAAACGCTTTAAAATTCTTTATTTTTTTAAAATTATAAGCACAATCACTAATGTGCCATTAAGAGTCTCAAGGACTTTGGTTAACTTGTATTGACACAATACTCCCACAAACACAAATAAAGCCTGAACTATCTAGGCTTTCAGTCAAAATTTTTCAAAATTCTTTTCAATATCAAGATGCTACATAAACAGAATGTTTTGGTACCTCGAATTCAAGAAACGCTAAAGGAAATTTGTAATCCCCTCACCCAATCTCATCTTCTTGATGATTCAAGCTACATGATTCAAGTTACTTCCTGAGCAAGAAAGCTGGGGGTTACTTCTGATTACTTCTCCTCTGTCAAGTCTGTGCCTCATCAATCAACAAGACCCACTGATTCTAATTCCCAAAACGTCATTTATCTGGCCAGTTCTTCCGTCTTTGCTTCTACACCTTCATTCAAGGTACTATGGCATTTCTCTCCTGAACTATAACAATTAGCACTAGGAACATGCTCTTTCTCTCTCTGGCACTGTTGAAATCCATTGTCTACATTGTAGTCATGAGGATCTTTGCAGAACATGGATCTGATAATGATTCCTCCTCTATTTAAAATACTATACTTGATTCTAGGATAAATCCTTCTTGGGCTGTGATCGGAATCTTACCTTACATTCCAGGTTCATCCCTTTCCATTCTCTGTACTGCAGGTGCATTGGTCTGTTCTATAGGCCTTGTGAATAATATACATCCCAGGACTTAGCTCCTTCTGCCTGGGATGCTCATCTTTTCCCTTTAGCCTAGTTCTTTTCTTTTTTAGATATCAGCAGAAATGTCTTTTGAGTCTGTCGATCTCCTTGACTCAAGTCTGAGACTCAGTCTGAGACCCTCTCATAGGTCTTCGAAAATGTCATGCACTTTGGCATAGTCGCATGTCACAGTGGCAATTTTAGGTTCATTTATGTTAATATTTGATACAATAAGCTCCAGTGATGTAGGTATCATGCCTTTTGGGGGCTTATTATGGTATGTTATAATTTACCACTACTAGAATTTTGATCATTATCATATCTTCTCTGTAGTTCTCTTATTCTGGATTTAGACCACAATTCTTTAAACAACTTTACCAAGATTTCATTTACATAACATAGAAGTCATCTATTTTAAGTGTACAACTCAAAGAGTTTAAGTATACTTAGAGAGTTGCGTAACTATCACCACAATCTAAATATGGAACACCTTTATTACCTCAGAAAGAATCTTCTACCCTCTTTTACAGGCACTGTCTATTCTGACCACCACTTCTAGGCAGCCATTAATCCACTTTCTGTTTCTACATATTTCCTCTTCTGGACATTCAATGTATGGTGTTTTTTTAATCAAGCTTTTTCACTTAGCATAATATTTTTAAGGGTCATCAATTTTATCACATATGGCATTGCAGTATTTTTATTACTGAATATTTCATTATATGCATATACCATATTTATCTATTCTTTGACAGATATTTGAGTTGTTCGTACCTTTTGGGCACTGAAAATAATAGGATCTATAACTTGAATGAATGAATGATTGAATGATGAAATGATACAATAGTTTCCTCCTGTAAATACGAGAATATCCTAATGGAGTCAATCTTCCTTATCTGTGGGGGATACATTCCAAGACATTCCAAGATGTTCCAAAACCTCCAGTGGATGCCTAAAACTGCAAATAGTACCAAACCTTATTTAAGTGTTTTTTACTATGCATATATATCTATGACAAAGTTTGCTTTATAAATTAGGCACAGTAAGAAATTAACAACAATAACTATAATAAAATAGAATAATTATAACAGTATACTGTCATAAAAGTTATGTGAAAGGGGTCTCTCTCTCAAAATGCTATTGTACTCATTCACCCCTCTTCTTCTTGGGATGATGCGAGATGACAAAATGCCTACATGATGAGACGCAATAAGGTCAATGAGGTCAGCAATGTGATGTAGTGTTAGGCTACTTTGAGCCTCTGAAGTGGTAGAGAAGAAGGATCATGTGCTTCAGAATGGCAGTTGACACAGGGAACCAAAACTGCAGAAATAGAAACTGTAGGTAAGGGCAGAACTACTTTATATGATTTCCAAGGGCATTTACAACCTTAAAATACAATGTTATAATATTCCTAAAAGGATAGAGAAGGCAATGTGGCTAAAAGAAGGAGACTAAATAGAGTTCTATGAATTTTGGATTCGACAGACTAACAAATAGACCAATACTAATTAACCAGCAGAAGAAAAAAATCTACCAGACATCTTTAGAATTCCTTTTTTCTGAAATGTTTAACACCAATCCAAAAAGTAAACAAGACAATTTTCCTATTATCTTGGTATTTAACAAACAAATAAGTTTAGAAAAAAGAAACTACTCCTTTTGTTTTCTCACATGTTATTTACTCTGAATCCTGAGAAACGGAGAGTGATTTTTTTAAAAATCAAAGAGGGAATAAAATATACAGCATTTTTCCAAATATGTGGTATTAACAAAGGTTTCACTGATGTACTGAAGTGGCCAGAATAATGGAATCAAGGGCATTTGTTTTAATACCATATTTTACAAGTACTTCCTTGACAGAGTATTGATGTCATTGCTGAAAACACTCAATTGCCCTTTTCAAGCTATTTGCTAAAATTCCATCCTAGCTACTTGCCTTATCAGATTCCTACACTCTCGGCCACCATGGTTTCATCTTACCAACCACCCCCACCATCTGTTCCCTGGCCCCACTCCCAGGCCAAGTATGGAACAACTAGGAACAGCCTCCATGTCCTAGAGCCCATGAAATTAGCTAGCCTACAAAGGAGCTTGAAACACCTAATTAATCCCAACATACTTGCCATAATATAAGCTGCTTTATGTTGTTTCCAGGTTGCTGGTACCCTGCCCCAGGTGGCAGTCTTCTATGTGGCCCCGTATGGGAGCCTTCTTTTATTTTGGGCCACAAGTATCAAAGAGGTCTGCCTTTCATCTATCTAGTGTCAGTATGTTGTGTCCTACCTATAGAAGAATCTTTAAGTTTTATTAGTGAGTTTAGCAGGATAGCAGGGCACTATTGATTCTTGGAGAGCATCTTGGAGGGATTACTCTTGGTTACTAGTTAATTCCGGATCACCGCAAAAGCAGCAGGGGGGGACAGAACTGCGGCCTGTTGGTGAGCTTGATTTTTAGCTGGTACGGGCTGCTGGAGTAGCCTCATCTTTTCCTAACCACATTTCATGGCATCTGAATATTCAGAATGAATAGCACTAATTCGTTAAACTCCAGGGATTAGATACCATCCAGATGGGGCCCGATTTTAGGGTATATAGAGTGACAGGCCAATTTAAGCTGCACTTTTCAGATTGGGGGTACGCATGTATTTTTGTGTTTGGCAGAAGCTTATCTCAGGAAACACACTTCTTTGGTGTTAGTGTTTGTTATTATTTGAGAGGTCATATCTGGTTTGTCTGTATTTCAGGCACCCCTTTATGGAGGAACATGCTGATCGCGTTTCCCACAGGAGAGAATTAACACTCTGGTCTCCTGAACTCCTGAACCCCTAAACTGCCTTGACAATGACATCTCTACTGAGTGTGAATCCTGACCTCTAAGAGGCAAAATGGGAGGTGGATATGTAGGAGGAGGCCCAGTGGGGACCTGTGAGGTTTTTCCCTTACTACCCAGAAACTCAGAATAATGGACTATTGACTAGAAACTAAATTGGCATGCTGTAATTTTACTAGATTAAGAGTACCTCAGTTTCTCTCATCCTAAACAGTGCCTATTTCCCTTGCTCACCAAAAGACTACATGCCAAATAAAATCTAAACCCATCACCCTAGCCCCTTGTATATTTCCATAAACCTCCAGCATATACATGCATTTAACTGAACTAGCTTCACATGCTTTAACTATCTGTAACTGTTGGATTTGCCCTCAGCCTTCTTCCACATATTTTATACCACACATTTACACAGCGGATGCTTATCCTGGAAATAAAAAAAAAAATTGGGAAATTAAAACTTCTTCCAAACTATCGCCTCCCCCTGGGAGGCCCCTCAGGGTCAGTGCCAAGTGCATTCCTACTTCTTCATTACATGGCACATAGCTACTAATGGAGGATTCCGCACCCTCACCATGTACCCAACAAAAACCAGTCTTTCTGTAATTCCCATTTACCTAAAGTGAGGTACAACTCTCCAATTTAAAGATAACACCATGGGCATATATATGGTCCAGCAAATGAGGGTACTTCTCTCTGCCTTGCCCTCTCACTACTCTCAAGCCACAAACCATATTGATGCACTCTGGCCTCTCTTGGTGCTCCTATTTATATAAATGTTAATCCCTTCTTTCTACACTGTGAACAAAGGTCATTGATGTATTGTGTTTGTACAAATACTGGAACTTGTTACACTTTGGTATCAGTGGGGCTGCTACAGGGACCACTGCTCTAACCCAATAATCAAAAATCACTGATGTTAATACATAAATGTCCAGCCCTAGTATTTAATATTTCTAAAGTATAACAAATGTGAGACCTACTTAATCAAGGCCAGAGAACCTGAAAAAATGGTTTTTTGACAATAGATTATTTAGTAGTTAATTTGATTATTTAGTAGTTAATCAAATTTTTGTAATATCGTCATAACAAACATAACCTACACATGTAGTACATTGCATAATTCAATCCAAATATGTCTGGAGGTCCCCTGCCATGACTGATTCATTCTTCCGTTTAACACTAAACAAATTGGAACCTGTTACAGGCATACCTTCAGTGACTCCTCATGTTTCTACCTGGTTTCTTCTTTTCTACTGTCACCATAAAACGTTCTTTCTGCTCTTTAGGGAAACTCATGCCCTGTTCTCTGAAAATCTCCTTTACTGTTCAGGCCACTTAAATACCACCAAATAAGTGAGCTCAACACTGATGTTGGGACATCCAGAAGAGAATTTTCATATAATATTTCACAAATGTCTTCTTGATCCAATTTTAAACTCATAGCTAGAAACTCTCAAATCCCTGTTGCAAGCAGTGTACTAAATCCTTGCCCACATTATTTTCCTCAGCACACACCTTTCTTCAGGACCTTCATTCTGCATGCACCTCAACCTCCTTCACTGAGATCCATTCTCCAGGGTCAGGTACCAGACAGGTAGAGACAGCTTCATTGCCCTGGAGCCCGTTTAATTATTCAAATTGGACAGTCTGCAATGAATTAATTTATTCTAGCTACCCCCATCCTGCTTGCCTTACCCAAAGCTCCAGCTTGCTGTCAGTCTGCCCAGGGTTTACCCTTCTGTGTAGCTTCCTGTGGAAGCATTCTCTCATTTGGAGCTATAAATAGTGGCAGAGTTCTGCCTTAACTAGTGTCAGGGTGTTTTGTCCTGCTGTCAAAAGAATCTTTAAATCTTATAAAACACCAGTTTCATGAGGCTTTTTCTTTAGTCTTGTGACAATGTTTTATCTCATGTGTAAACTCTTATCAATTATAGATATTCTTTGTGTTTTAATAATAAACTCCACGCAATACTGTGTATAGAAGATGACGAGTCTTTGATACATATGAGCTTCTTCTTCACAGTAAATTCTTTTATGATGGACAATTATTAGAATTAGACATTTGTTTCTAAAGAAAGAAAGAGGGGCGCTTGGGTGGCTCAGTCTGTTATGCATCCAACTCTTGTTTCTGTCTCAAGTCATAATCTTGGGGTCATGGGATATGCCCCATGATGAGTCCCATGCTCAAAGTAGAGTCTGCTTGAGATTTTCTCTCTCCCTTTCCTCTGCCCCTCCCTCTGTCTCCAAATGAATAAATAAAATATTTTAAGAGAAAGAAAGAAAAGAAGAGAATAGGAAAGAATAAATGAGCAGCAGGTTAAATTAAGTTGACTTTAAAGTTACAGTTTTATGATAACAATATATTATTCTATATCCTATGCAAAATTTAATGGCATAATAGCTCAAATCTGTAAGTGTAAAAAGATATGTGAATAACTCAAATACAGAAAATGAAAGTAAAAGTATCATTTGTCTTTGTGGTATTTATCTTAACACTCTGATCCTCTGTTTGCCACAGCAGTAAACCTTTCATCTGTGGGACAATATATTGGTAGAAAACACTATGAGTGTTTTACTTTTCTTTTTGAAATTTCTGATGAAGCTGTTTTATGGCATACAGTAAAACTGTCCATAATACCTTTACTCCCCAACCTTTTCTACAAACACATCCAAGTTTGCCTAGAGTAGAATGTATTCAGTAATTGGAGCTTTTAATTCTTATAGCACTTTAGAATTACTTGGATTTTGTTTTCTTTCTTTCTTTCTTTCTTTCTTTCTTTCTTTCTTTCTTTCTTTCTTTCTTTTTGAAAGAGAGAGAGAGAGAAAACAAACATGGGGTGAGGGGCAGAGGGAGAGGTAGAAAGAATCTTAAACAGACTCTTCACTGAGTGTGGAGCCTGATATGGGGCAAATATCACAACCCTGAGATCATAACCTGAGCCAAAATCAGGAGTCAGACACTTAACCAACTGAGCAACCCAGGTGCGCCTGGAATTATTATTATTTTTTTAAATAACTGACACTTGGATTTAACCTTAAAAATCTGATTTAATTGAGGTGGGATTTAGACACTAGAATATATTAATAGATCTCCTCTTATATCCTTTCCTGTCAGGTGATTCTAACGTGTATCCTGGGAGATCCACTTTATTAAAGGTGCATTAAAAAGAATTGGTCTTAAAATTATGGGGAAATAGCCTTAATTTCAGATGTAACTTTTACTGCATTTAGTAGGTATTTCCCTTTCTTGGGTTGAGTCACTAATACTGAATTATGTTTAAAATAAACAGTTAATAGGGCTGATATACATTAAAAATAAAATCTTCCAGCTTGTTAAATTTGATATAGCTGTCACATAGAATACAATAGAGCCATTACGTACAATCAGTATAATCTATCTTGTGTTACAATTATTATATTCAGCATTTTATATTGGGAAAAAAACCCCAAGAAAACAAAAACATCTTATCTCCTCTACTCTTCAATGTTCTCTTCTCTCTTCTTTCTGTTAAAGCAATACATATTTAAGGAAAATTTGGGATCTGCCTTATGCTTTTGGCATGATATAAAGCTAAATGTCTCCAGTCACCAAAACATAAAAAGACTGTGCCATTTTGTTTTTATTCAAAGTATTAAAATCATCAGTGCATTACTAGTGCATTACTGTGAACTATAGGCAATTTTGTTGCATTCATTTATTAGTAAATCTTAATAGACAGTAATTTGGGTGATGAATTGAAGAAACTGTAGCTTAATGAAGGAAATGTAACTGCTTGTGCTTGAAATCTGGTGAGTCTGTGGTATTTGCCCACTCATAACTTCAGTGTATAGAGCAATTGCAACATTCATTTATGCAGACCTTAACCCAGTTATTATATTTATTCTTCAAAACATCTCAGTTTAAAAAAAGGCAAACTGCCAACTATAATAAACAAATTTTAAAAAATTATTTATAGAATAAGGACTTTACATCTTTGGGGCATAAACTAGAAAATGTTGCATTAGTATTTAAATTTGCATTTTAATAATATTAATATCAGAATCACATGGATGTCCAATACCCTTTCTCTCATATATTGTTTATTTTTAATAATGAGACAGTTTTCTGATGCTTCCACAAGAGATCTAGTTAATAAAAAACCTGATCATTTTCAGAAAAACATTTAAAAATATTTACTTATGTACATTGTTTTACTTAGTTCATGGATCTTTTGGCAAACTTACTGTTGACAGTATTTCAGTGTGTTCCTTAGGCTGAATATTTTGAATTTACTAATGAATATTTTCTATAAAACCAGCATCTAAAGTTATTTGATGGAGGAAGAGGTTTATCTCATTACTATTTAAAGCAAAACATTATGTATGTATATACAGCCTAACAAATAATTTCTGAATTATTAATAAATAATCTATAATGGACATATTCTCTTGAGATTTTCTGTCTTCCTTACAATATGACAAATAAGAGGAAAAAATTTCAGAAGACACTGAAAACAACCTCAATATGCATGAAAAAAATGTTGTTAACTGGATTGTTTTGAGTGATAATACTATTACCATAAATGAGAAGATACAATTCTTTAATATTGCTTAAAATCATGATTTTTTTCAATCAACATAAGATTTTTTTTAATACTATCTTTTTAAAAACATGACACTTTGTTTTGATAAGCTCTGCATCATAGTCTTTGGTTGCACATGTATTCAACAATATTGACTTTTGAGTTCAGCAAGCCACTATTCACAGAGGTATCAGATTTCTAATTTCTAAAATAAAGTTTATTGCTTGCATATAATACCTAGTGCTCCACACAGTCCATGCCTTCTTTAATACCCATTACAGGCTCTGATGTACTGTATGGTGACTAACGTAACATAATAAAAAAATTAAAATAAAATAAAGTTCACCCTGCCTTGTGAAATTTATGAGAAATATTTTTAAATGGAAATGATATCATTTGCCAGATATAAATACTAGATGTTATATGCTAAATGATCTTTGTGAAGATGTCCTAACGTAAAAACCTATATTTTTTAAATGGAAAGTAGGTATAAAATGTTAATATATCGATAAGGCACTTGCTTACCTAAAGGTTGTATATAGCCACTAAAATAGAAGGCACCACCAGACACATCCAGAGATAAAGAGATAACCCCATCAAATCCCCTTTTGAACATGAACTCCAGACTTCTTGGTAAATACAATAATGATATTTATTAGTAAGAAAAGATAACTGAGGTAATGGAAAAGTCTTATCAGCAAAAATTTTTTTGCTAGATATACCTAGTAAATAAGCTTCAGATTTTATATATTCGTGGCCATAGCTCATTAGAAAATGTCACATAAGCTATGCAGCAAGTGGGGTACAAAAAGGGATGTTCCTTTATTGATATGAAATTTACACATAATTTATTTAAATATATAATTTATATATACACATAAAATTTATGAAATATATTTGCTTCATTTTTTCTTTTCTCTCATTCTGGGAATAAAAGGAAAAAATTATCTATATTTTAATAGAATGCATTTTTTAAAGATTTTATTTATTTGACAGAGAAAGATCAGAAGTAGGCAGAGAGGCAAGTAGAGAGAGAGAGAGAGAGAGGGAGGAGGAAGCAGGCTCCCTGCCTAGCAGAAAGCCTGATGCGGGACTCGATCCCAGGACCCTGAGATCATGACCTGAGCCGAAGGCAGAGGCTTAACCCACTGAGCCACTCAGGCAGCCCCAATAAAGCACATTTTTAAAGAAGCAGAGCAGAAATTTCATAATAGAGACAGAAAACTAAAATGTCATGCTGAACTCCCTGCTGTAATTATGCAGGTAAATTAGTAAAAACATTTCTGTATACCTGTTTTGATCCCAAGTACTTTTAAATTTCGTCATTATTTTTCAGTGGTGGGCATTTGATACCAAGATACCTCTTTCTACCTAAAAGCATTTCTTTTGATCAAGGGAGAAAGGCAACACTTCCTGTTCCCTAGACATTTTCTCACACCTCTTCTTTTCTCTAGAACTACTCTGGTCTGGGATTTAAGTATTTTTCTCTTTATTCTCTGACAGAGAGAAAAAAAAAAAGTGTTTTTTTTTTCTTTTATTCCCAGAATGAAAGACAAGAGAAAATAGAGTATATTTAAATTGATCCATCAAGAGGCAAGGAAATCCTTTGTGATGGCAGATTAGTATCATCAGTGTCATGGAAAGGGAAAAAAAAAAAAAAAAGTAGATTTGGTATTGTTGGGAACACTGAAGGAACAAATTAAACTTGAAGATATTCAATATTTGACTCCAACAGTTTTTGCCTTGGACTTAAATGACTCACAGTAACATTTTAATCTCTACCTTAGAAATGTATTTTCAAAATATCTAACTATATTCTGGGGATTTATCTACCCAGATTCTCACACAATCCCACAATCGTTGGTCCTTTGCTACTCTGGCAGCTGTTACACTTGACAGGCATGGGTGACCACATGGCAGGAGACCAGTGGAGACCAGATGGCAGGAAAGGATGCAGAGAACAAAGAAGAAGTGTCTCCAAGAGGAAGAGGGCAGGTTGTAGCAGATGGGGGATGGGAATCAGTGGGCTGCACTCAGCACTGAGAAATATATGGTTGAAAATATTGAGGGAATTTGTGCATGATATCCGAAACTATCTCAACTCAACAGTTGAGGAAACATGTGCTTGTGTGGGGGCAAGGGCTATGTGCCTGTGAAAAGTTGTGTAGCCTAGAAGCTAATAGCAGAAGTTCTGGAGATGGGTGGCTTGGGTGCCAATTCAAGTTTAGCACCTATTAACTCTGCACCTGGAGCAAATCATTTTATCTCTGTGTGCTTCAATTTCCCCATTTGTACAGTGGAAGTGGAAAGACTATATGTCTCATATGCCGTGGCGAATATTGAATATATTATTAGAATAATACCTGGTATGTTAGTATTTGTCAACTAAGTAAATAAATACAAAGGATCATAGCATTTTAGCATCAATGCAGCTTTATTCTTAGTCTTCTCAATGCCTCAGCCTTATGGCTGAACATTACCCAAGATGAAGAATCTGTTAGTTCAAAGCAATTTCTGAAAAGACCTATCAACAGGAAGAGGAGGGACACGTGGGCATCTGAGAATCTCCGACAAAGACAGGAAAGCAACAGCAGCACCCACTGGCCATGCATCTTGGAAGGGGAGTTTCAAATAGGGTTCCACGTACAGGACAGTTCTCCCAGGTCAGCATCAATCAGGTCCAAACAGCACTGTGCCAATACCTAGAAATTTTCAGAATTTCTTGGGCAAAAAATATCTCCATGAAAAAGAGGCTGTCTTGATACAGAGCCAAAAGGGGTCATTCACTTTGTCAGTATTTAAGCCACCACATCCTTGTTTAATGCTGGTAAAACCTGTGATAGGCTATGTAGACAAACAAAGCAAGGATTTTTTTTTTTCTTAAGATATATATACTTATTTTAGATCATGGGGTTCAGAGAGAGAGGGAGAGATAGACTCCCAAGCAGATTCCCTGCTGAGCACTGAGCCCTAGGTGGGGCTTAGGCCCAGGACCCTGAGGTCAATGACCTGAGTGGAAACCAAGGGTTTCCATGTCTTAACCAACTGTGCCACTCTGGCGCCCCTGAAAAACAAACAAGCTTTACTTAAAAATTATTACAGATATATCAGAATGGAAAACAGGAAAGTTCCTGTTGAGGGAAAAATATTAACATACAGTGAAAAATAAAAGGTGGTTGGCCATGGGAGAGTCAATTCAGCAATTTTCTACACTATAGAAAAAAATTTTTTTTAAAGTCACATTAGTACCAATTAAAAGCTGAATTTTTTGTCATCACAATGCGCTGGCAATTTTAAACTGAACCAGAGCTAAAATAGATTTCCCCCCCAGAAGTCTTTTGTTGTTCTAAATTCTAAATACTTTGATGCACACATAAAGTCGGCTACATGTGTTTGTTTTGAGAGTAAACACATGATGATTTTGAATCCATTCAACTATTTTTGGCGGGGACTTATTCTCCAATCCCTGTGCCATTAAACAATCCTGTATTTAAATAGTAGGTCTGAAATAAACAACAGCACTGTGATTCTAAAGAGGAGGAAACAGAACTTTACCTCAATTCTGGGTGTCTTTGTGCAAAAAAAATTCTCTGAACCATGCAGAATTCTCTCTGAAAGCATTTCTTTGTGTACCTCTCCCACCTTCTTTTCAAAATGGACATTAATGTGATAATAAGTATTTGCTGCTTTTTAATATTTTTTTTTAAATTTTGTATGTAGGTAGTGGCATACACACACATTTCCAAATAAGAAAATTTTCTCTCTGCATTTCTTTTCTGGATAAAATTATAATTTGCTTTATTGATAGCTTGCTAGAGTTGCCATTATAAAATATCATAGACAGTATGGCTTAAACAACAGGTTTTTTTTTTTTTTTCTAAAATTTTGGAAGCTGGAAGTTCAAGTTCAACATGTCAACAGATTTGGTTTCATGCAAGGGCTTCTTCTCTTTGGCTTGCAGTCTGTCTCCTCAGTGTGTCAGTGTGTCCTCGCATGGCTAGCTCTCAGTCTGTGTATGTCTGTGTCCTGATCTCTTGGAAAGGACACTAGTCATATTGGATTGGGTCCACCCATATTCTCTCATTTTACCTTGCCTCTTAGAAGCTTTCCTATATGTCTATAAATAGTCACATTCTGAGATGGGGGGGAAGCACAGACCAGCACATAACAGGGAGGGGTGTTTAAAAAATGACCCATTTGGCTGCAAAATACATTTGATACACCAATGATAGACTTCAAAGAAAACCTACCTCAGTTTATTCTCTTAAAATCTAAACTTAATGTCAGAATTGATTTTCTTCAAAGCTAGCACTCATTCTTCCAGTCAGTCTGCTCTTAAAATTGTGATATAACTGCAACATTAAGTTTGTCTCACTGGGGACACCCTGGGTAAACAAGCTAACCTCTCCAGACCTCAACTTTCTCAAAAGGAAGATTCAACAAAACCTAATAACAATGGGTTGTCAGGCACTGACTGTCAGACATTGTTCTAGATGCTGGGATTTATCAATGTACTAAACAGAGCTTTGCTCTGATAGGATATTAGGATGTCAGTGAGTGCTAGGGAAAACAGAAAAAGAAAAACAAGATACAGGGACTTGAGTGGAAGAATGGTAACTTTAAATATTAAGTGACCAGGGGAAACAGCATTCAGAAAGTGAAGTTAGTGAATGCATTCGTAACAGGTGCTTAAGATGTGAGCGAAGTGAGATGGTGCTCTTCCCAGTTCTATCATAAAATAATAAAGCATCGCTACCCTCTATGTTTTAGTTTAGTTTCTGTTTTTGCATGCTCCAGTTCTTCCAATGGTGAAGAGAAGGAGCATGTGTCAGTGATAATTAGTTAATTAATTTTGTGGTCATGTCAAAGAAGCCCTGGCACCAAATATGATCAAACAGTTGAGGAATTACAAGCCTACCTATAGGTTATTGTTAGTTTTGTTTTCTAAAATGTTTCACTTGCTACATTTAGGCATATATAGAAGTGAAATAAAAGAGGGCAAATGAGTTATTGCCATAAGAAAATGTATGTGCTTATTTTCCTTTGTAAAGTGCATCTGTTCATGGATTCAGGTGAGGAAAGCATGTGCTAGATGAGGGAGAATGTATACATATTCTCTATGTATGTGTGCAAAATATCAAGTATTTTTAGTAATTGAAAAAGAAAGGTGCTAAATTTTTTTAGAATAATTCTTAGGTTCACTGAACTGAAAAGAAAAAGATCATTTTGAACCAACAAATAAATCTGTGAATTTTAAAAATAAAGCTCTGCGCTCTGATGTGAATTATACATTGCCTTCAGGACTTCATTTGATATGTTATGCATTTGTTCCTTTTGGACATTTCCTTAAGACCTTATCCAAATGAAAGATTGTGGGCTTTTCAAAGAAGAAAGTGAATAAGACATAATCTACTAAATATTTCACAAAAGAAAAAGGCTAAGCATCAAGTATATTAGTTATGAGAAATCATATTTTGTACTTTGAACTCTGAGAATTTTATCCAGCAAGACTCATTATATAATTTATGTAAGTGTGACCAATCATCAGAAATATGTATAACACATTAAGTCAGTAAAATACGTCTTTTTATTATAATTTTATTGATTATATTCCCTATAGTATGCTTTTTATCCCTGTGACTTGGTTATTTTATAACTGGAAGTTACTACCTCTTAATCCCCTTCACTTATTTCTCTTACCCCCAAACCCTCTTTTCTCTGGCAACCACCAGTTTGCTCTCTATATTTATTAGTCTGTTTCTATTGTTACTGTTATTATTGTTCGTTTAGGGGTTTTTATTGTTTCTTTGTTTTTTTATATTCTGCATATAAGTGAAATCACATAATATGTATCTATCTCTGTATAACTTATTTCACTTAGCAAAATGCCATCTATGTTGTAGGGAATGTCAAGATTTCATTCTTTTTTATAGCCAAATAATATTCCATTGTTAATGTATACCACGTAAGTGGTATACTTATGTGGTATACATAAGTATACCACATATACTGGTATATATCTAGGGACACTTAAGTTGCTTCCATATCTTGGCTATTGTAAATAATGCTTCAGTAAACGTAGGGATGCATATGTGTTTTCAAATTAGTGTTTTTGCTTTCTTCAAATAAATACTCAGAAGTGGAATTCCTGGATTATATTATATTTTTAGTTTTAGTTTTTTGAGGAACCCCTATACTGTTTTCCATAGTGGTTGCACCGATTTACATTCCCACCAACAGGGCATGAGGGTTCGTTTTTCTCTACGTCCTCTCAAACACTTGTTTTTATCTTTTTGTTTCTTATCTTAGCCACTGTGACAGATGTGAGGTGATATGCCATTGTGTTTTTGATTCGCATTTCCCTGATGATTAGTGACGTTGAGCCTCTTTTCTTGTGTCTGGTGCCATCTGTATGTCTTCTTTGGAAAAAAATATCTATTCAGGTCCACAGCACATTTTTAATGAGATTATTTGGGGTTTTCTTTGTGTTGAGTTATAGGAGGTATTTATATGTTCTATATCAGATATCAGATATTTATATAATATCTGATTTATATAATCTTTTATCAGATATTTCATTTGCAAATATCTTCTCTTAGTAAACTCACCTTTTCATTTTGTTGATGGTTTCTTTGCTGTTGAAAAGCTTTTTAGTTTGATGTAGTTCCAACTGTTCATTTTTGCTTTTATTTCCCTTGTCTGGGGAGACATATATGGATAAATATATATAGGATGCATGTCCATGTGTTTACTGCCTATCATTTCTTTTTAGGATTTTTAGGGTTTCAGTTCTCATATTTGGGTATTTAATCCATTTTGAGTTAGTTTTTTTTTTTTTTAAAGATTTTATTTATTTACTTGACAGAGAGAGATCACAAGTAGGCAGAGAGGCAGGCAGAGAGAGAGAGAGGAGGAGGCAGGCTCCCTGCCGAGCAGAGAGCCCGATGTGGGACTCGATCCCAGGACCCTGAGATCATGACCTGAGCCGAAAGCAGCGGCTTAACCCACTGAGCCACCCAGGCACCCTTGAGTTAGTTTTTTTATATGATGTAAGAAAGTGGTCCGGTTTCATTATTTTGCATGTAGAAGTTCATTTTCCCTGTACTGTTTGTTGAGATACTGCCTTTTCCTCTTTGTATATTCTTGGCTCGTTTGTCACAGATTAATTGACCTTTTCATGTGGGTTTATTTCTGGGCTCTCTATTCTGTTCCATTGATCTATGTATCTATTTTTGTGCCATTACCATACAGTTTTGATTACTACAGCTAAAATAACTCTTACTGTTTTCTGTCAGCAGCAAATGATTATGAAGTAAAAACAATAATGATGGTGAGGTGACTCAAGGTTTTTATTAATCATGTAGGTAGTATGTTCATAAGTATTCTAATATATCATTTAATTTTATTTATAAAATATAAATTATTTGGAGTCTCTAATAACTCTTAAAACTATGTAGGACAACATCATATAGGTATATTTTATTTTAAATTTTATTTATTTTTTTTTCAGTGTTCCCAAATTCATTGTTTATGCACCAGACCCAGGGCTCCATGCAATACATGCCCTCCACAATAGGTATATCTTAGATATGTTGAAATTATCTTTAAATTCACATTGTATAGTCAAATTTTTATGGAAGATCTTTTTCCTCTAGCTTTCTTTTGTTCTATCCTGTTTCCTCTGCTGTCAGAGCCATTAATGTATGTATTAGGTGGAAGGAACACCTTTGATTAAATTAATGAAAGTGCATGTTTTTAACTCATCTGTCTTAAATATTCATGTTTGTCCTTTTTCTTGATAGTGC
Source organism: Mustela erminea (assembly GCF_009829155.1). Lineage (NCBI taxonomy): Eukaryota > Metazoa > Chordata > Mammalia > Carnivora > Mustelidae > Mustela > Mustela erminea. The sequence continues at coordinate 38,797,161 of NC_045615.1, read as the reverse complement.
GAGAATGTTATTTTCACAAAATCTGGAACATTACTGAAACCATTCAGATAAGCCTCACACATGATAAATGGCTACTTCATTGAGAAACATCGAGAGGAGCAAATCAAATGGAGATGTGTTCTGTTTGTTAATAGATCTGAATGGTACTCTGGAGCTATAAACCTGCAATAGACAGGATTTTCCCTTCTTAACGAGATGCTGTAGTCTCAAGCTCTATGAGAGAGATCTAATTTCCATCTCTAAAAGATTCACCATTGCTTTTCATTAAGGAGTATCTCTACACCAAGACAATGCCAAGGAATGGTTTGAATGCCGGTCTGCTAGGTAGGGCCAGAAAAGACTGACCAAAGGGAAATCATGAATATGAACAATCAAAATTGTTACTGGAAACATGTGGAAATCAGCTTGTTTTTTGGCTCCTTATAAAAGTATCTAGTAGTCCTTATTAACAACTGCAACTGAAAGTTTCTCCTCAGACCAAATATTCAAAACTCTAAAAATACCAAAATACTGAAATAATGGGAATTTGAATGCATTGTCTACACCCACCTTACAATAACATACTACAGTCTAGTTTATTGTGCCAAAAATAATTCATAAATATGAATATGTTTATCTAATTTGTTTGCACTAGTTGAATTTTGACATATTGAAAGGAAAACCCTTTCCTTAGACATTGTTCTAATGGATAATCTCAAGAAGTAGTTATGGTTATTTATCTTTATCTCTATAAAAATATAGTTTTCAGGGTGCCTGGGTGGCTCAGTTGTTAAGCAGCTGCCTTTGGCTGTCATAATCCCAGGGTCCTGGGATCAAGGTCCACATCAGGCTTCCTGTTCAATGGGAAGTCTGCTTCTCCTTCTCCTGCTCCCCCTGCTTGTGTTCCCTCTCTCTCGGTGTGTGTCTCTCTGCCAGATAAACAAATAAAAAAATCTTAAAAAAAAGATATAATTTCTATTTTTATGTTTACTAACATTCATATGCATGTATCATGCAAGTGAATATATGTGTGTGTGTATATATATATGCATATAGCATGTGTGTGTATACATGTGTATCTAGAAAAAACTGCCTGTTGTCAAAAAACAAACAAACAAACAAACAAACAATGACCCCAAAGAAAAAGACACTGAAAGACACTGAGAAGTAGCATCATGTAACAAATAAGTTTGAAATATTGGAGTCAAATAGAATTTGGTTGAATTCCAACTCTGCATTTTGCTAATAACTACCTTGAGAATGTCTCCTAGCCTGAATTTCATTTGACTCTTGTGTTTACTGGGAATAATAATATGTGCCTCCCAGGACTGTTGTGAGGACTCAATTAATTTTGTTTTGTTTTCCCTTTTATCTTCAATCTTTCCCCAAGTTTTCTTTTTTTCATAAAGTTCTTACATCCTCACATTTCTATGAAGTGAGAATTCTGTACTCAACACCTGCACAGATAGGCACCATAAACATGTGGAAATAGTCCAGAAGAAAGCATCCAAAGCTGTTTTTTTAATGATCTTTCAAAGGGCCGTCTTGACAGCAGGGTGTGCACGCATGGAGGGTAAGTGCAAAGGGTTGGTGCAGAGATGGGTTTGTATTGTATCTTGCATATTTGATTTTATTTTAAAAATATGTATTCATATATTATTTGAGCAATTTCAAATGAATTAACATTTGTGGCAAAAATAAGATTGAATTAAAAATTACACTTTCTTTTAAACAACTTCCATTGGGAAAAGTGTCACTAACAGAAAAATATCCTTCGTGATTTTTTTTCAAATTAAATATAGCATTGTTTTGTTTCTCTGATATATATATTATATATATAAAATATATATCTTTCCACCGAATCATCCTAATGTCTGAATAAAAAGATGGCATATATATTTTTATATATTATGTAAATTATATATATTTTATATATAATCATCTTAATATATATATGCCATCTTAATATATATATGTCATCTTCTTATTCATTTATATGCATATATATAATATATATATGCCATCTTCTTATTCAGACATTAAGATGATTCGGTGGAAGGAATAAACACTTGTAGTTGCAGTGATCCTTCTGTGATGGGTGAGATATAATACCTGAGGGGTCTTTTGAGGAACTGTGGTTTATACAGGGCATGTTGGGTAGATGAAGGGGGTGGACCACCAGAGGAGAGTGAGGCACCCCCTGTCTGTGTGTAACAGTAATAGTTTGGTCAGACTAAACATACTATGTATGTTAAGGGATGTTGAGCTATATGGTTTAAAATGTGGTCTGTAACTAAATTGTATGAGAACTCTTTTCAGAAACTTTAAAGTGTATGGTTATTAAGTGTATGATTTAATAGAATGTTATGCTGAAAGTTAAGAACAAGCTAATTTGGTAATGGTGTTCAATCAGTGGCTCTATCATCTTACTCAAATTATATGAGGCCCCTAAAATTGGATGCTTACATTTACTCTCTAAACTGATGCTTTAGCAAAGCCCTGAATTAAGTAAGACATTACTTAGTGTCATGGCTTGAATAATTTGCTGTAACGTTTCCTCACATTTTGACATTTGCTTATTATACTCTTATCCTAAAGATTTGGACATATTGAAGAGATTGTAGAGATTTATCAACTTCAGATCATTAATTTTACATATACGGGAAGAGGATTTAAAAGGAAGAAAATAAGTAAACTACCCAAAATAACAGAGCTAATTAATAAAAGAAGCAACAAAACAACAAACAGGTCTCTAGAGTTCCAGTTTAGCACTGGCTTCCAGATGGGTATTAGGAAAAAAAAAAAAAAAGAGTAAGAGGATGGCAAGCAAACCTGTAATTCTTGGCTTTAGACAAGCTTTGGACAAATAAGTATTGGAGAACAGCGATGTGAAGCAGGGAATAGACCATGTGTGTGATAATGTGATTCATATCTTGGTTATTCCATGGAGCTTTCTGATCTAATGAGGTTCTTAATTATATCTTTTGAAACAAGTGACTAAAGGAGGAACACTGAATTTATTTTCTGAGAAGGGTTATTAATGGCCTTATATGACCACATAGATCCCAGGGCCAATGCCCAGCTTGTGAGACTAAGCCTGCATTGGGTACTGAAACTGGGAGAATTGATGAAGCTGGTGGACTGGTGCCTTCACTTACTTCTTTGAAATTGACTTCACAGTTGTCTACTTCAGTCTTCAGTTTGATTGGCCCATGTGGGTAGACAGGGAGGATTTATTTTCTATGAACTGTTTTCTTTATTTAGATGCCCCAGCCAATTTTGGAAAGCCATCTACAAGTACTGTGAACCTTATATTTCTTCCTATATTATACCTATGTTTTTATGCCTATTTTAGGCTTTTGATTATCAGGAGAGCTAATTCACATAAAAGGATTTGTGCATTAAAAAAATCACTAAGACATATTTTATATCTACTTGAAATACTATTTAATGCTAATAATTAAGAGTTATTATACTTTTCAACACTACAAAATATGCAAAATGTTATGTTCTTACCCATTAAACACACTTCTAATAATTGATAAACTTACACAAAAGGAGTCCATGAAGAACAATTTAAAACATTTATTATAAAAATTTGGAATTCATTGTGAGATTTCCAAAGCTCATTGGCATAAATAAATACTATACTTTTTAAATGGGATCTAATTAAATTTAAAATATCTTTAATCCCACATCTCCAGAGTGACACTTTACTAAACACCATGGCATTTATAGATAGTGGGGAACCTGGTGCATTTCTTCAGGAAGCATTAGGAGGCGGAAGAACAAGTGTATAACAGCTTTGCCCGGAACACTTTCAACATACTTGAAAAATCAAGTAAGGGAGATATGTTTTCAAAAAGAGTAATTCAGTAAACTTGGCATATGACATACAGTCTGAAGAACAGACTTGTAAAGAAAGCTAGGAATTCAGAGATTAGAAATACAGCTAATCTTTTAATGCAGCTGATTAATCAATACTTTATATTTTTTCCCTATTTTGTATTTTCTTCACAATGAATTTCCATTCAGCTTTTTCAAAATAATTCTTCTATAATATATTTCTTCTTTTTTTTTTCTCCCCAATCACATATTGCTTCTCAGCTGAGACAGCTGCTTGTAAAGGCACAGCTTAAATATAGACTTTTCAGTACTAAATATTGCCTATGTTAGTGGCATTACATTAGACATATTTCAAAAGAGGGTGTTATGCCTTTAAATACATTCTTTTGCTTAAATTCAATTTTTCTTTTAGCAAGTCAATGGGATAGATTTTGTGGCAAAATTTTTTTCTGCTATCAGCCATAGAAGGCTTAAAGATAAAATATTATCTAATAGGTGCTATTTTAGAACAATTGGTAATCGACATAAAACATCAACACTAACCTGCTACATATTCTCTTATCTGTTTTAAGAGCTCAGTACTTTTGCATATTATATTTGATTTAGGTAATAATATGATACATTATTTAGATGGTGTAATTACCCAAAGTAAGGAAGAGAAATAATTATTTTAGAGTATTTAAAAAGGTTGTTTCTAGGGGTGCCTGGGTGGCTCAGTGGGTTAAGCCGCTGCCTTCGGCTCAGGTCATGATCTCGGGGTCCTGGGATTGAGTCCCACATCGGGCTCTCTGCTTGGCAGGGAGCCTGCTTCCCTCTCTCTCTCTCTCTCTCTCTCTGCCTGCCTCTCCATCTACTTGTGATTTCTCTCTGTCAAATAAATAAATAAAATCTTTAAAAAAAAATAAAATAAAAAAAATAAAAAGGTTGTTTCTGTAAAAATTCTTTCTTTGTCAGGAAGTTATATCTTTCTTTTTTAAAATTTATTTGTTTTATTTTTATTTATAAATTATTTTTTATTATTATGTTCAATTAACCAGCATATAATACATCATTAGTGTTTGATGTAGTGTTCAATGATCCATTAGTTGCTTTTAACACCCAGTACTCATTACCATACATGCCCTCCTTAATACTCATCACCCTATTACTCCATCCCCCCACCAACCTCCCTTCTGTAACCCTCAGTTTGGTTTCCAGAGTCCAGTTCCCAGAGTCCAGAATCTCTCATGACTCATCTTCCACTCTGATTTCTTCCCATTCAGTTTTCCCTCCCTTCCTCTGTGGTCCTCCGCCCTATTCCTTATGTTCCATGTATGAATGAAACCATATGCTATATCTTTCTTAAGAAGTAACACGGAACATGTGGTAGATAGTGATCCTCGGAATGATTCCTTTCCTCAGCAGAAAAAATTATAGTCACATTCTCTCTCTTCGAAATGATTACACCAACTTTTTACTAAACTTACCTAAGTAAAGAAAATTAAAGTATTTTGTTGTTATGTTTTTCTTGGCTCACCATGAATCACTAATCTATTATAGTAAAACCTTCATTTGTGTAAGTGGTTGATAAGTTGTCAGTGGAGGGATATAGTTGAAAACTCCTGCTGCACTATAAAAGAAGGCAGAGATTTATCCTCTTACCCATACCCTCCTCCCCAGTGTCATCTACAGAAGCTTAACTTCTACCAATATTGTCGTAAAACAAAATAAAACAAAAAGAAAGAAAGAAAAATAAAAGAAATCCAGAAAAGACTTGAAAACAAATAAAGAGACTTTAATTTCTTGTTCATGACTTAAAAGAATGGTCAACATGTCAATCAAAGCCAGAAATCTCATGAAGAATATGCCTTTATTCTATAGAATACTTATCATCTAGATAATAAGGTAGTCTTTCTTCTTGTCATCATCAGAAAGATAGCAGTTCTTTCTAATGGTTGTGATTTTTTTAAGCCATGAACAGTTTCTTGTCAGTTTGCCAAAAGCTGAGAAACACAATGTCTGGCCAAGGTTAACAGCTCGTTTACAATCTCTGGGAGACTCTTTCATGTAAGCTTTACAATCATAGGCATTTTCTATAACCTTATCTGCTTGAAACATTATCAAAGACTAACTATCAGAAAATGCAATTTATTTCAATCTACCAACCAGGTTCTGTGTACTTCCAAGGTAGAGGGGGAAAGTACAGATATAAAGGAAAGGTGAAACAAGAAAGCAGCTGGAGACAGAAAGAGAAATGGGGTGAGCTCTGTGATGTGGCGCACTCCAATTGGGAAGAAAAAGAAAGACAGAATACAAGGTTATATCTCAGGAATAAAACTGTGTAAAATTGTGTAGAATTGCCTCAAAACCCCAAATCCAAACGACTAGAGAAAATCCCAACATCTCCAAATGATATCTTTATTCCAGGTGCGCACTAGTATTGTCTCACTTTTATTCTGTATTTTCTGGGAAGAAAAGTAGGAAGGCAGAAGAAAGGTAAATAGGATGGGGGAATGAGGGATGTAGAAGGGAGTGAGGAAGGAAGGGAGAAGGCTAGAAGTGAAGGAGTCTAAAGACACTAGGGAATGATTAGAGAGGAACAGTTATCTACAGATCATTCAGGAAGGAACTCTGATATGTGGTCAGCAATCTGAAGGAAACAGTGAATTGTGCATCTGCTGGGGGAAGAGCATTATAACCAAATGTAGACGCTGAGAAGGTTTGAGGCATAGTGCGTATGTTCTTGTGCTCTATTCTTGGTGTGTTAGAGGATTATATATGGGGTGTGAGAGAGGCAACAGTGATGACAAATTTAAATCGATCAGCAGGGGTGTGTACATTTTTTCAACCATGTCAGAATGCTTAGTCTACAAACAACGTAGGGGAAGAGCCTATTGAATCATGGAATTTGAAATAGGTTTGCCTGCTCTCCCATTTATAGGCTTGGAGAAATGTTTCTAGTGGGAAAAAAAAATGTCTAAAAAAACCCTAGATTTTCTTTGTTTACTGGAATTTTCTGGAGATTGTAAAATAGCAAGAATTTTCAAGGGCAAATTTGGAAGGATTCTGTTTTGACAAAGAATAAGTGCTCCACCGCCAGAGAGATTTATTCTTGTTGTTACGTATCCTTTATCCTCTGTCTTTGGAAGTTGTTTTGTGTTGGAAGGAGGATGATATTGACAACAAAATGAGAACATTTGGCTAATTAATTTTTAATGAAATCTGCTCACTTTGAGTAAAGCTTGAGTTGAAACATTGTTTGACATCCATAGTAAAATTCTACATATAAACTCTCCTGAAATTTTGCTGGCAAAGGTCTTAGTTCACATGACCTGAGAATCTATATGGAGAGAATTATTTCAAATGTTTCAGAATTTGTTGGTTTAAGTAGATTTTTATGTTTAGAAACTAAACACTCTTGCTTGGGTATTAGAAGATTGGGATTCCAATATGCTTTTTAGAAATTACTTAGCATACTGGTCACCTAGCTCAGATATTCTTTTCTGGAATCATTTACTCTTAAACTTAATTTTTTTTCCACTGTGAACTTTCAAGTTCATATGTCATGCATATTCCAATGCATTTCCCATTTTAAAAGAGAGGAAAATTCCGGTGACTTACCATATCTAACATTAGTAATATTCTATCTCTTCTTTGTGTTCATGGCAGGCAGAACTACTTACACTCACATAGGCAGAAAGAATGCCATGGGGCCAAATGATTCACTGCTTTCCCTCAGTTCAAATCCCTCAAAATAACACTTTCTATCACTTCCTACTCTTCATCACTACCTACCCTCTCCAGAATGCTGGGCCATCTGGAGTTTCCAGCTCATAGAGAACACAACAGCCTGTTACCTTCAAGATAATGTTTTCTGAGGGAGTGTTTTCTTTTATAAATCACTCATCATTTGCATTTTCTTCATATCTACATCTTTACAATATTTTACATAATTTATAGAATTATTTAAATACAAATCCTATGATAATGTAAGTTCTTAATAAAAAAATCTCAGTTTTCCTGCAAAATGTGAATATTTGAAGGAGAAAATGTCTGTTCACAAACAAAATCTAATCCTTTGAATCATGGCTAAAAGCAGGTAGCAAGTTCAATAGGAACGTTAGTTTACAAAAGAATGGGTGCATCACTGACAGTTCTTTAAATTCTTCTCTGTCATCTATTCATCAGGCTTTGATTCTTGATGTGAAACCACTTATCTCTATTATTTTTGGAGAATTCATATTAAAGTTTTGAGTAGGTGATAAACATTCACAAATTACAAACATCAAAACTATTAAAGAGGGCCCAGTGAAAAGGCTCCCTCCACTATGGACTGAAGATTTGTGTCCTCCAAAATTATTATGTTGAGGTCCTAATCCCCAATATGGTGGTGTTTTGAAGTGGAGCTTTTGGGAGATGATTGGAATTCAATGAGGTAATGGAGGTAGAGTGCCTCACGGGACTGGTGTCCTTATAAGAGGAAAAAGAAACCAAACCAGTCCAGTGCTGTGAGAAATAAGTAGTTGTTTTTTAAGGCACCAGTCTGTGATATTTTGTTATAACAATCCCTACTGACTAAGACACCTTTCCCACCTTGATCCCAATCTGGTTGGTTAGCACCTCCATTCAATAGGTCAACCAGTATTATTTACCTTTTCTTTTCAGGCAATATTTGTCTTTTCTGTGTGTATGAATGTGTGAGCCAGTACAGATTATATATTCTCTTTCCCCTTCCATTTTACACAAATAGTAGCATATACATTCATTTTTCTGCTTTTTTTCTCCTCACTTAATAATGTATTGGTCATCTTTTCCTATCAGGAAAGAGAAGTTTCTACTCTCTTTATTTGTGGCTGATTAATATCTCCTTGTATGAAATCTGATATGTTACTTAACATTAACCTTTTGCTATTGGAGATAATGTTACAATAAAAACCTATACATAAGCTATTTTGCATATTCTTTAGTGTAAATAACACGGAACTCCAGAAAAAATTCTGGTACAAAGATGCATGCATATTACATTTTTCTGGAAACTGTAAAGTTGCCTTTCTTAGTTGTTGCATCACTTTATACTTCATAATAATGTATGAGAATGTCCCTCCCCAGTCCCCACTCCTTCAACCATTCCAGTCCTCAAAGACCTTCTTGTTGCACAGCTGGAGTTACATAGTAAATAGCCATTCACATAGGCTACTATGTGAGGTCAACATCTTGCAAGAAGGCAGTCTATTGGCTCTGCACATAATTTTACTATATTGTGGATTATTAAGCTTTTAGGTTTTGTCAGTCTGATAAAGATTAAAATGGAATAGTACTATAATTTTAGTTTTTATTTCTCTTGCAAATGAGATTTTGCATCTTTTCCTATACTTAAGGTCACATTTCCTTTTCTATGACTGGCCTCAGTTTTGCCTATGCTGTTTTGTTGGTTTTCTTACTTCCATGTAAGTTTTTGTTTATAAATTTTTGAGTACTTGAATGTGATATTAATCATATTTTCCCAGTGGGTCTTTGCCTTTTCACTGTGTGTATTCGTGTGTGTGTGTGTTTTCTGTGACATGGTAGATTTTGATGTCTACATCTTTATATTTATCAATCTTTTTCATGGTTTCTGAATATTTGCATCAAATGTAGAAAAACCTTCCAATATCTGAGTTTATGAAAGGAATCTTTCAGCTTTCCTCTCCTACTTTATGATTTCTTATATATAAATCATTACCATGTTTGGAATTCATCTTTGTGCAAATGTGAACCCAGTTTGTCTTTCCCTCCAGACCTCAAAACAGTTGTTTCAAATATATTTGTTGAATGCACATCTATCCACAACAGATTCACTTAAAATCTTGAATGAGAGTCATGAATTTTTTTATTTGTTTCATTGACCTGTCTCTACATAGTTTTCACAACTTAAGCTTACATGCTGTGTTAAATGCGTTAGAAAAATGTCCTCTTATTGCATTTCTTTCCCAGAATTTTAATTAAAAAAATTCACATGAATTTGGCATTAATTGAGGTAGTTAACAAATAGTATACTAACTGGGATCATCCTACACTTATTAATCTGCTTATAGAAGATTGCTTATTTTCCCTATTATTTACATTTGTTTCATTTTTTATGTGCCATTGAGATAGTTTTAAAGTTTTAATATGGCTCTGCATGTTTCTTGTTACGTATTCCTAGGAATTTTATCTTTGTTTAATCTTTTTCCATTGTATTTTCTATAGGGTTTGTTTGACTATTATTGATTTCTGAGTTAGTATTCCACTCCACTGTATCCCGAATTACTGTATATTTTAAGGATTTTTAGCTGTTTTTCTTTTCTCAATTTATAGTCATGTAATCTGTAAGTAGTGTTTTCTCTTCATTTTAAATTTTCATATTCTTATTTATTTTTCCTATCTAATTGGTAGGCTAACCTTAGTTTCTCTGATAATTAGTAATAATAGTACTAACACCTTAGTACATACATTAGTATAATGTCAAATAATAGAAGAAATAGGTGTTATTTCTTGTTTCTGACCATAGAAAAATTGTTACAAATGTTTTACTATTCAGTATATTATTGGTCCTAGTAAGAATAGTTTTAATCATATTGAATTTCTAGCATCCTCTAAAATTGAATATTTTAAAATAAAAAATGAAGGTCAAATTTTTAAATTCTCAGAATCTATAAAGAAACTACATTTTTCCTAAACTTATAAATAAATATTTTTAGTGTTTCACTTACTTATAATCCCACTCATTTACCTATCAGTAGGAACAAACTTTTTTGAAAAATCTCCTTTATTTATAGATGTTCTTTTTTTAAAACCTCTTATCTTTTGTTTCCCTTTTGAGCAAGATAAAGTAAAAACATGGTAAGAGAGTAATGCCATAATGGGAATGAAATATGAACACTTCTGTGCATGTATATTATTTTATTTATTTGTCTCTTTGTTTCCTAACCTTGCTTTAAGCTCTGGTAAGTATGTACTGAATACTATTTTGTTTTTCTACCTTCTACCCCTACATCCTTGCCTCATTTTTAAGAACTTAGCTGCTTCACAAATTGTCACTCAATACTCACAGACTAGAAATGGATAAATAAACCTTACCTGCAGATATTTAGGCTATTAATAGAGATGGCTTTTTGTTTGTTTCTTTATCAAGTGTGGCAGGAAATAGATATCACTCTGAAATATAAGTACTTTAAGAATAATTTAATAAATGAACCACATGTAAAGGTATGAATAAGGCATACGGAAACCACAAAGGATGTTACACACCCATAGTGCTAGGAAAGACAGAGCAGTTGCTACTCCAGGTGAAAATGACAAGAGCAGAGTGGTCACCATAATTCAAAAGACAGAATCCTACAGACAAGCCCAATTAAAATGAAACAATGCCATTTGATGAACATGACTACATGTGCTTGATGGGAGCTAGAGGAATAAATGCTGAAAATCATTCTGTGACTTTATTCTTCTTCTGGGCCACCCATTGGCTAAACTCACCTGGATACGTCAGGGAGGTCAAGGGAGCCCCTTTTCTGGTCCACAGATCAGAGATGACAGTGGGGATCAGTAGAAAATAAATCTGGAGAGGTAAACAGAACATATCCTATACATCCTATGTACGTTAACTCTGTTCTCATACTAGGTAAATAAGTTAGGAATATAATGTGAATAACAAATATGAGAGAGAAAAGACATGTTACAATTATTGGCTATGGAACAAAAATTTCTTCTTTGGGAAGACAAAAACAGAAAATTATTACAGTGCCCTGAATTATATGTAATCCTATTTAATATTTGTATAGAAGTCATTGGTAAAATAAAACGTGCTACTTTTAAGAATACATTTTCTTCAGAGTCCATAGTCTCTCATGGTTCACCTCCCCTTCCAATTTCCCCCAACTCCCTTCTCCACTGAGGTTGGGGTACCAGGTGGTGGGTATTATAGAGGGCACGGATTGCATGGAGCACGGGGTGTGGTGCAAAAATAATGAATACTGTTATGCTGGAAATAAAAAAAAAAAAAAAGAATACATTTTCTTTTATTTTGTTCAAATGTGAAAAGTTGCTTTATAACTCCTTCATATTTTAGAAAAGATCCATGAATTACTTATGATAATGTGGTTTAAGATGTTCAAGTGAGTGTAAATGAAATATTCATAAGTTGGCTACTGTTAAAGATTTCATTGCAGAGTTTGTTTCCTTAAGGTTTTTTATTTTTCTTTTAAAATCACTGGTTTGCTTCAGACCTTTACTAGTCTGAAACATGCAGCCACAAATAGAAAAATTAAACACTTTATTCCACCTCAACCCTATTTTCATGCATATAATGCTGTCAGAATGTGCAATTGAAAATCAGCTCTGCAAAATAGTGTCCTCAGTACTTTTTCATACCTGATACAAGAAATAATTCCTCCAATTGTTAAAAAAAAAAATAACATGCCTTGAGAGGAAATAGATAAGCTAATGAAACATTGGGTTATCCCTTAGATATTGTGATACACAAAAGGTTTCAAATTTCTTGTTTGAAGTTTGTTTCTAGTCCCTCCAAACTGTTATATCAATGGAACCAGTTTAAATGTCAGCTTTGTCCTCTTTTACAGTATTCAAATGTGCTTCCTGGGGAAAAAGAAAAACAGAAATATCTTCACTGTAAAATATTCAAATTGTTCAAGCATGGAAAATAATAATTTGGAAAATATTCTGTATTTATTTACAGAATTTCAAAGAAAGGAGGGAAGTACTAGAGAAACACAGAACCATTATACCTGAAGTTCTTTTCCACTCGGGCTTCACTGGGGAACAAAGGCAAGGTATGTTCACAAAGTTCTTTGGTTCTTCTTCTCCAGCAACACACCTGACTGGGATCTAGTAAGTGAGCCCATTTGAACATCTCCATGGGATCTCCAAAATTGCTCAAGACTGATTTTCAAAAAGTTAAAATCCTAAGTGTTATTCAAACATAAACTGACAACTTGTCAAAGGTTTTGTTTCCCTCATTAATTAATGAGGAACTCAGTCAGATGTCAAAAGCAGGTCTAGTGTGAATTTGAGTTATAGGAGTTCATATTCTCTACCAGACAAATTTCACTTGCGTTGCCAAGAACAGGAATCATGTGCTGTGCTGTGGACAGGGAGCATTTGCATTGCAATCAGTTTTCTATGACTCGAATTCTGTCTCCTCAAAATCATTAAATAGCATGGTCATGCAAAGACATTCAAAAAAGTGTACAGGCCCTGGAGGATCAGCTAATTCCCTGAGGCCCATTAGAGGCTGACAATGCTCTACTGACAGGTTATCCAGTAACTTTTTTTGCTTTCACACATCTCCAAGTCATGGGTGATTTTTTCCCAAAAAAAATCATGACAGGGTCAAATCTATTTAAGAGAGACTCAGTTGCCAAGTCAAATTAATATTCTTTGGAATAAAAATGATTTTTTCCCATATCCTGGTATCATTAAAATATTTTACAGGATTCTATAACTCTACACTCCCCAAACCATCGACTCTGTCTCCCATAGATTGTATCAATATCGATCTTAAAAATATACGCAAGTAGAAAGTTTTACATTCTTTCATTTTGGATAGTGTTTGCTGGCAGCAACTAAAAGAAAAAGGAATGTCTCACATCAGTGTGGTCTGGAATTCTGTGGCTCAGAGTCTAAATGCCTATTCAATACCCATTCTTTTCTTTTTCAATAAGGTAACTTCTATATTTGTGAAGTAGAATCTTTAGAGTTAATAAGGTATCCACACTGTCCACCCCCACTCCCTTTTTCAGCTGTTTGGAGATTAGGGTGGCCAAAGCACTGGAAATAGAAATGGTTGCCTGAGACCTCAAGACAATCTCATAAACCTTGGAATTATAAGATGGGAAACATTTCTGCTGATAAATATCCCTCCTTCTTCCTACTGTGGGTGGAGCTACTTGATGGTTGGACCAGGAAGATCAAGGAGTTTAGGACGTTAGTAATGATGATGGAACAGCCGTACCATCTCTAGCCTGTCCACTTTTGAATTTCATGAAAGAAAAATAAATCTTTGTATTATTTTTTTTTTAAAGATTTTTATTTATTTTTCAGAGACAGAGGGAGAGAGCGCGAGTGAGCACAGGCAGACAGAGAGGCAGGCAGAGGCAGAGAGAGAAGCAGGCTCCCTGCCGAGCAAGGAGCCCGATGTGGGACTCGATCCCAGGACCCTGGGATCATGACCTGAGCCGAAGGCAGCTGCTTAACCAACTGAGCCACCCAGGTGTCCCAAATCTTTGTATTATTAAAGGCAAAGATATTTTGGCCTTGTGTCAATATCAATTAAAGCAGTTAGTAATTAATCCAATCCTCCATTTCTATAAGATACTCTGTCATCCGTACTGAGTCACTTTATAATCATGTATCAGCCACTGTTTAGAATAGAAATTCTGCCTTATTCTTGTGTGAAGAATATTGGATGTAACAAGTAAACAGATGGGTAGGGTAAATGACAGATATTTGGAACTGATGCTGAATATAACTTGGCTATGTTACATTTGTAAATAAGTTTTTTCACCCCCTCACAGGCATGTTGGCCAGTTTTTCCTTTTGTAATTGATTCAACCCTCAGTCCAAAGTAAAATTCTATGTTTTACAGACACCTCATACAAAATATTGACCAATAATTCTTCAATAAGTTCCTTTCTATAACGTCCCCAGCTTGAAAGTTTTAATTGTAGAAAATTTCAAGTGGAAAAAATATATAAAAAAATCATTAAGGAAATGTAATTATCCCACCTCAACAAGCATCAATATTCTTTATAAAAAATAACTCTTTCCTCCTTATCTCTTCCCTCAGTCATTTTGAAGCAAATTCTAGATATCATTTTATTTTACCCACACATATTTTAGCATGTATCTCCAAAACAAAACAAAAAAATTCTCTCTCTTTTTTATTTAATATAGTCAGTTTCAATGTTCCCACCCCATGTTACATCCTAGTTGTTTTAGAAACTAGATTTTTTTTTCCTACAGTTTTCCATACTTTCAATATCACTGATTGAGTCTACCTGGTGTGGCTTCAGATGTTCCTTTTCTAAAATGCTTTTCTTATAAATTGGTGGTTATACTTAGAGTGTTGATCAGATTTAGGTGGTTTTTTGTTGTTGTTGTTTTTTTGTGTTTTTTTGGGGGGGGTAAGACTACAGCATAGATGATACTTTAAATTCTATTAAAAAGTGCAAATGTCTGGTTGCCTCTTTTTCTATAGTGTTAGCCCTGATGATCATTATATCACTTGACTCATTATTTCAGAAGTAGAAAAATGGTGGCAGGCCTTCTGATTTTATCCATTTTTATTTGTAAGCTAGAATACATCTATAAAGACTATATCTCCTTGTCAACATGTGATAAGTTTGAGTTACTATTTGTAAAGGAAAAGCAAAACTAATACTCAATCTTTTCCTCTTATTTATTAGTTTCCAAAGTAATGACTTGACTACTTAGAAAAAAGGACAGCAATCTTATCTTGCAAAGGGCCAATTAGTAAATATTTTAGGCTTTTCAATCTGCATGTTTCTGTCACAATTACTCAGTTCTGATGTTATAAAGAGAATGTAGCTTTGGACAATATGTAAACAAATGGGTGTGCTGTGTTTCAATAAAATTTTATTTACAAAATTAGCCTTCCCTGAAAACGACCAAAGGGTTTTGGTTTCTTTTAGCCATGCTTGGTATGTTATCAACTTATATATCTAAACTGTTTTGTTCCATTGCAGTTACTACTTTTTTTAAAAGGTTTTGTTTTTATCAGTAGCTTTAGGTTCATAGCAAAATTGAGGATGGTACAAATATTCCCCATATATCCTTAGCCACTACACATACATAGCCACTCTCATTACCAACATCACCACAATAGTAGTACGTTTGTTAACAATTGAATCTATTTTGACAGGATGTTATCATTTAGAGTCCATAGTTCACAATAGAGTTCACTCTTGGTGTTATACATTGTAGACATTGGGACAAATGTATAATGACATGTATTTACCACTATACTATCATACATTTTCACTGCCTTAAATATCCTTTGGGTTCCTCCTATTTGACTTTAAAAGTGTAAAATTGTACCTACCTTAGCCAATGGAAGGCTCTTCAGTTAGCTGCTAAGTTTTTCTGAAACATCCTTAGCGGTCTTTTGTAGCTTGCCTGATGTCTTGTATGACAAACTGCCCCAGGATCATCTCGTGTATTTGCTGCTGGAGACTTAGAATAAGGTATTTCCTGTACAATCTCTGGTTTCCTTTTGTGGAAATGATATTTAGATAACATGATCTGAAGATTAAGGATGCTTATCACTATTGAATGGCCTTTATTTCTAGACTTTTTCAGTGAAGAGAGATAGGTTGTCTTATCTGTTAGGATAAGACAAGACCATGATGGGTTCAAGTACACCCTATACCTGTTTTCCCATTCAAATTCAGTCCTACAAGGTTATTACATAACCTCAGCTGTCTTATAACTGTTTCTCCTTTTTCTCCACCACAAAATGTCCAGTTGCTTGATGTACTAATATTGTCATTAATAATATTATCATAGAAACCAATTCAAAGTTCTTTTCACACTTCTTCAATACCTTACAAATGCACAGACTACTATGTTTTAAATTCTTTAGTTTTAATTCTAGTGTAAACTTACAGAGACAGAAATTGTTAGCCATTCAATAAATACCCTATTCTTCTCAACTAACAGAATCTTGGTTTTGTTCAATATACATATGCTATGTTTCTGAGTATAATTAAACCACAAATAAAATTGAGTTTCTGTTGGTAAGAAAGAATATGGCAATAGATATTGGGTAGTTAATAACTAGATTGAGTCACATTCCTATGAATTATAGCTCTGCCTGTTTCTCCAGCCTAGCCATTAATTCATATCATCAATGACTGTCTTTCTGACTTCCCATTAAAACTATTAATTAATTTTTGCTCTTCCCTTGTGTCTTTAATACACATGTTGTTATACCACAAATCCCTCATATGCCCCCTCCCCTTATCAACATGCTCACATGCATCTATGTACAAAATCTGCTGTTAATCATTATTACATTGAAATATACCAAAGCATTATTTTCATTTCATAATTTTTGTCTATAATAGAAACAGAAACAAATGAATAGACTTCTAAAAGTTTCTTTTATTATACATTCTCTTAGAGATAAATATTTCTACTTTCATCCATATTATCTAAACATATTTTCTTTTACATGACCACTACAAACTAGTGAAAAATAATTAACAAAAGAAACTATGGAGCAAATATTTGGTTAAACCTCATGAAGCTTAGATTTAACATAGTTGCCTTCTCAAAAAGCTTGCAATAAAATGTTAGAAATGGACAAGATTTAGAGCTTATTCTATAGGGAACCATTTACATTTAAAAGAAAAATATCCTTAGATTATAGAAGGCCATAAAGCATAGCATTTTAAAGGGTAGCTATGACGGTAGACCCTCTGGTTTTAAAATTGGATCTGTCACTTTCTAGATGTGTTACCTTGGATGAAGTATAGGTTTAAAATTTGTATAGTAATTTTATGTATCCATATAGCTGTTAGGAGGATTAAATGTATACATTACATATATGCATGTATGTGTGTGTGTGTGTATACATAAATGTCCATGATATATATCATTTTCATACCCAATACATGTCATTTTATTATTTATTAAAACACAAGATTACTTAATTTTTTTTTAGTATTTGTAATATGCCAGATTTTTTTCTAGTGATATCATTGAAAAAACAACTGAAATATTAGAAATACTCAAAAAATATTAGCAAACATCCTGTTTTATTAATCATTTAAGAAAATTATATATATCAATTATGAGAATAACATTGATCCTTTTATGATTATAAAACTAATGAAATAAAGTGAAAATTTCCCTCTACATATTAGACTAGTTTTTAAAATATGTCAGATTCTTCCAATACCACTAATTACTAATAATGCCTTTTCAAATATATGAAATATTTATTGTTAAGAGTACATAGTACTCATAGTATATACATCTAACTAACGTAAACTATTTTGCACAAATTAAATCTATAAGTTACATTTCAAGGAACTACTTTTTTGCAAGAGCAATAAGCATATTAATATTCTTTCTCACATGTAAAAACATTATATTGGGATTAGGAAAAACTGAGGTGTTAACTGAATTAAAAATTCAAATAGACTCTGGTTTAAGTACTGTTGAGAAGCTTAGTAATAATACAAGGAGATATGCAAGGAGAAGACATGACTCTATTTGCTAACATTTATTGCATTTTTACTTTATACCTGTAGCATATTTTGTTGATTGACTTTATCAACACTCAGTCTGAATGCCACTTACTCATTTGCCTTTCTCTCCCATAGAAGCTATAAATCTAAAATATTACCCAACCTCTCTGCAGCTGAGCCACTCACTTAACATTTGTTCTTACTGATGAAATACAAACGTCAGTTCTTGCTAGATTTCCTTGTGTTACTTGGCTTCCTCTCTTCTTCTAGTGTAGAAAGCAAGATATGAAGATAGGAAGACATGAATATCCATGGGGAGTGTTTCTCTTACAATAATAATAGAAGTCACATGCAAAGAATGATAGAACAAAAAAAGTTCTTTGATAGCATTATTGTCCACCTTTGACTAATTTCTGAGCAAAATAAATCAATCAGGTTTACTATTATCTCTAATTTTAATTTATATAGACCTAAGTGCTTTAACTGTGTGAATGCTGTGAACTTATTGAGTCCTTACAAATAGCATTACTTGATTGGAATTGTTTCTCCCATTTCACAGAAATAGAAATGTAGACATCAAATAATTACATCACTGTATTAGAGTTACACTTCTAGTATGTAGAAAGGCAAGGTTTGAAACCCATATAATCTGATTCTAAAGCATCCAATTTAACCATTGTACCATGCTTCCATTTACTATGAAAATTCAAGAGGAACAGAGAGACAATGAGATATCTAAGAGCTTCTGTGATCCAAAACAGTACAGCTAGTTTTGTGTTTCATGAAGTCCTTTTGAGTTTGCTTGTTTGGTGTGTGGAGTCTACGAGGTAAATATCTCAAGTCATGTGATACATTTTATTAATCTACAAAATATGAATAGATACCACCCAATTTATTAAATGAGCTAACATGCACAATGGTTAAAATAGTACTTGTCAAAAGCAATGTAGTAGAGCACCTGGGTGGCTCAGTGGGTTAAAGCCTCTGCCTTCAGCTCAGGTCATGGTCTCAGGGTCCTGGGATCGAGCCCCATATCGGGCTCTCTGCTCAACAGAGAGCCTGATTCCTCCTCTCTCTCTGCCTGCCTCTCTGCCTACTTGTGGTCTCTGTCTGTCAAATAAATAAATAAAATCTTAAAAAAAAAAAAAAAGGCAATGTAGTACTGGTGGAATTCCATTTAATTTCCAAAGGAATTGAAAGCCTCATAATAAACCAGAAAACAGATCACATATTTTATTAAGTCTTTGACAGTCTCATAGTGTGAGGGATCAGAAATTTAGTTATCACTGTTTGATAACTACCAGCCATATTAAGACACTTTGAATCCCTGGTTTATCCTCCAGTTCAGATTTCAGATGAGAAGATTCACTATGTTAGTCTTGAATTACTGTTTTACAACCTAAGTTCCCAATGAGTATCATCCTAGCTAAAGAAATCTGATTTTTTTAACTTGATTTGTGCCAGTTCAGAGCATGATAAAGTGACTTATTCTATGTTAGTGTAAACAGAGATGACAAAAATACTTTAGAGCCATTGACAGTCTCCAATGAGAGGAATATTAAAGAATTATTTGCTTACCTTGTTGGGTTGGTAGAGAGAGAAAACAAGTAATTTTTCAGTGGTGCATGTGCTTTTTTGTTCTTTTGAATGGGTATTTGCCATTTTGAAATCTATTCAGCAAGTCATACAGTTTGACCATCTTACTGATTTATGACACTCATATAGCACTTATAAATAAGTCTGAGAGTTAAGTCCCTGAACAAAATCTGACAAAATTTATAGTTTATACTCCTCCCTCAAATTTTCCATTATAGAATATTCTTCACTGACTAGGGATGTACATAATATAAAGAATTCATCAATAGACAATGAGTCTTAGGCTGACTTTCTGGGCTAATATAGAACTACATCAAATTAACTATAATCTTAAATAAAAAGCCTATGCGTAAGTTATGCTTCTTCAATTTAGGTTGTTCATAATTGTTTGTAAGTGATGGTCTTAAGAGTAAAACGTAATATAAAATAGAAAGCAAATTATCTTTAAATTAAAGTAAAATGCTCAATAGTAATTCAGTAATATTATGTTACAGTTCTTAATGGCTTATATAATTCTTAGTAATATGTTTACCACATAACAGCAAAGCCATAAAAGTAACAGTCATTTGTAAAAGGTATTTTCCAAGGGAATCTGTAATAAAGGCTACCATTTAACAAGCAGATGTTCAAAGCTCTGATAATCTGGTATATTAAAAAACCCCAATGGCTAAGCCTGATTTGCAAATGGAATGCTTCTCATACCAGGTTGCCTGCCCTTATTCCCTATAGGTCTATCTCATAAGCATTTTCCACATGGAAAGTACATCACTTTTTGAATTTAAATTACTGACTATTATGTTATAAAGAACCCAAGATTGACTCTGGAGTTAATAATCAAATGCTACAGGCATAACAAGCAACTAATATATAAGATAATTATTTTTAAGGATCCCCTATATTAAGAAATATTCTATGTGTAATAAACAAAGATTAAAAGTCTTAACTATTATTATGATGCTTCCTCCTATGACTTCTTAAGTGGAGACTGTTAAAGGAAACCAGACGGTTACAATAGGTAAACTGATTGGAAGATGTTTTATATAGGAAATTTTGCAGTAAGGGAAAAGAGACCTCAGTGTAGAACTGGTCTCAATTCTAAATGTATCATGGACAAATGGAGATTTATAGCCAGGGAGCAGGGTGGGGGTCAATGGATGGAAATTACTAAGAGAAAATTTTGAGGGGTAAGGGGGATTTTGACTAAACTGACTTGACAGGATTTTTGTTGCAGGCAGGTCAGAGGGATCAGATACCAAGCATGGGATATGAGGAATTTCATTATCTGTGAAAGAGTGATGAGATACTGAGGGTGGGAAAACACTCACTCAGCTAACTTAGCAGAATTTTTGCTAAAATTGAGTGATGCAAAGACAAAGAAGTCCAAAGGTCAATACCTAATTGGCAAGAGGATACAGAGGAGCCTGACTAAAGTTTGGTCAAGGAGAGAGTCTTTGACAAGATAGATAGAGAGATGACAAATAGGCAAAAAGAAAAAATATATAACTAGGTAAAAACATAAATATATGTATATATATACATATATATACACACACACATATACACATACATATGGATAAAAATATATAAATATATATAAATAACTAGATAAGCTAGATACATATATAACTAGATAAAAATAGATAACTAGATAAACTAGGTATATATAACTTGGTATATAACGATATAAAAACATAGCTGTTTGAGCTGGAGGATAAGGAGAATTGACTGACCAGACATTTCAGTTCCTCATCCTCCATGGTAATCTCTGAGACCTATCCATAGACTTCCAGAGCTCTCTCTGCATGAGAAACTTAATAATTATTGCTAATGCTGGTTTTAAAATTAGACCTAGTTTTGAATTCTTTCCTCAGGTCCTACCAAATATTCACTTATTTGGACTCCAGAAGCCTCAAATTCCTCATCTGTAAAATGTGAATAATACAATTTACTGCATATGATTTGTAAGATAATTAAACCTGATAATTCATTAGCATATATCATGTTCAATATGATATTTTCCAATTAATGAATTTTCTATTGACACAGCAACTTTTAAATATTAAGGAAGGAATTTACTGTATATATAGGTCATCAATAATTTATTGTATGAAGTACTTATTTTGTCCTTTAAGTTTGAGTATATAGTTAAAGAAGAAAATTAATTTGCAGAACGAGGTCAGAGAATACATAGAATAAGTGTTCGATAGTTAATAAAATGTAAAGGATGAATAAAGAGGCAGAGTGAAGGTAATGGGATTGGGCCAGGACCTTGTACTATAGTAAGATTCAAAATATGTTTATTTTAAACTGTTTTTTTTTTTTTTTAGGAATCTGAAATGCAGTATACTTTCAAGGAGTGTATAATTGAATGGGGGAAACATTTGAAAAGATACAATGTTAATACACTGTATTAAGTGCAATGATTAAAAAAAAAGTAATTCACTGTATGAGAATAGTATGGCTTTCTGTGGAGGACTTACATAAAAGGTAATCAAACAATTTGTTTTTTTTTTTGCCAAAGATTTTATTTATTTATTTATTTGACAGAGAGATATCACAAATAGGCAGAGGCAGGCAGAGAGGGGGGGCAGGCTCCCCGCTGAGCAAAGAGCCTGATGCGGGTCTCCATTCCAGGACACTGAGATCATGTCCCGAGCCAAAGGCAGAGGCCCAACCCACTGAACCCCCCAAGTGCCCCTCAAATAATTTGTTAAAATACTGAATAAAATGAGATAATACCTGAGCCAAAAACATGGATATGTCAATCAAAATTACTATTCAAAGAATGTAATTCTCTCTAGATTGTTCAAAGAGAAAGTGATTTGTAATGAACCATTAAGTGATATTTAATCATTGGGTTATTGATGAAATGGACTCTAGCCTAAGCTTCCGGGAAAACTTCCTAAAACTATACTACAGGATACGGCTGTTAAGTGAGTTGTTCTTTCTGCCATCATCAGGAAGCTATCTATGGATCTGAGAAATTATTACTATAGATATTCACTTTAGAAACATATTGTTCTGCTACAGTCAGGAAGCTGCCTGAATCAGGAAATTGATACTTTTGTAATACAACAAAATCAATGTTTTGTATTCCGCTCTCTAGTTAAGTTCTGAACTCAAGACTTATATGATTACTGGAGTTACATGAAAGACAAAGGACTTAGGGAAATGCCATTTTAACTTTCTAGCTTCTACAACTCAAGGAGACATACTAGAGAGTCTGGATAGATGCTCAGCGAGCACATATGTAATATGAATTACCCATGAGAAACAGAAGAAAATACCAGATGGCAAAAACAAGCAAGGGTATTGGGACATGAAATAACACTGACTATGTAAAAAATATAAATATTGATATTATGACATTAAATACAACAGAGGAATTGACTAGATAATGGAGTAGCTAGACAGAGACAATAATGTAGGTGGTATTCATGGTAAAAAAAAAAAAAAATGTTTCATGGCTGATGAAAATGTTCTTAAGAATAGATGGCATCCCCAGGGGTACAGGTCTGTGAATCACCAGGTTTACACACTTCACAGCACTCACCAAAGCACATACCCTCCCCAATGTCCATAATCCCACCCCCTTCTCCCAAGCCCCCTCCCCCCAGCAACCCTCAGTTTGTTTTTTGAGATTAAGAGTCACTTATGGTTTGTCTCCCTCCCAATCCCATCTTGTTTCATTGATTCTTCTCCTACCCACTTAAGCCCCCATGTTGCATCACCACTTCCTCATATCAGGGAGATCATATGTTTATAAAAAATAAAAAATTAAAAAAAAAAGAATAGATGGCATATGAAAACACTGTGTCTCTGAATGCATTGTTTTAAGATTAGAAAAGATATTTTCCCCATCCTTCAATCCATGTTTCACACACTTTTCTTAAAGATATTTTCTAATTCTGTATAATTGATACACTCTAGTATAAGTTCTTAAGATATAAATTGTGATTCTGTTTTCAAGGAAAAGGCAATTTAAAGCTCAGATGACTTTATGGATTATTGCTTTTGTTTACTATTTAATCTCTGAGCTGAATTTCTTTGCAGGTTGAATAAAGCATGAGACACACATTTAGCAGATATTATCAATAGAGTTTTCAGAATATGTTTTCTGAAATACAAAGAAATTGAAAATATAATTAAGGGGAAAGTACCTTAAAATGGAAAAAAAAACTTTTGAAAAGAAACTAAATTGAACCTGTAGAAATGAAAAGTATATTAATTAAAATAAAACATTTCACATCCACCTAGGAGGTAGCAGGTATTCGCAAATATTTCTCTCAGTGCAAAAAGTGGAAAACATAGATACATTACATAAACAATGAAGACATTAAAAGTTGGAGAAGACACAAAGACTAGATGAATTACAAGTGCAAAAAGGAAAGAAATCTGAGATAAGCTGACAATTGCTAACCATTTTCTTCCCTGAAGTCATTTATTTAAGCTGTTTTCAATTTAAAAACCAAGCTTGGCAGCCACAGAAGATGGTCTTCAATCATCTCCAACATCTGGTATTCATGACTTTGTGCATTTACCTCCTTCTAAATGGAGACTAGATTTATTGATTTACTTCTATAAAACAGAACATGGCAGAGTAACATGATGTGGCTTCTGTGATTAGAATTTTAAAAGATAGTGCTTATGTTTTAGATTTTTGTTTGCTCATCCCTGGGGAGACCAGAAGCTCTGTCATGAGTTTTTCCCATGGAAAGCCTCATCTCGTGAGGGGCCAAGGACCACCAGTAACCATGTAAGTAAGCTTGAAAGTGGATCTCCCTTCATAGTCAAGCTTTTGCATGATACTAATACTATAATTATATTAATTATGAATTTGGCTGAAAATGCATGAGAGATCTTGAGACAGAAGCACCCAACTAAGAGATGCCCAGGTTTCTGACTCACATACTCATGAGACAATCAATTTTTTATTTTTTAAGCTGCTAAATTCTGGAATCATTTGTTATGAACCAATAAACAACTAATACAGAGATCAAGTTATCAAGAGGACAAAATTCTAATGGTATATGCAATTTATAACAGTGTCAGAATAGATGAAACAAATGTTACAAAACCAAAAAATTAGACAAAGCCACAATTATAATCTGAGATTTCAGCACCCTGCTCTTAATAGTTTAAATAATAACTCTTTAGAAAATCAGTAATGATATATAAGACTTGACCAACCCCATCAAAAAAGTTGACCTAATTGGAATTTAAGGGTCAATCTACTCCAAAACGGCAGAATGCACATCTTTTTAAAAAAAACAAAAATATTTAACAAGATAGACCATATCTTTGTCATAAGACAAGTTTAAAGGATTCAAATTATACAAAGAATCTTTTCTGGCCAAAATAATTTATATAAAAATCAATAACAGAAAGATAACCAAAAAAATCCAAATATGTAGAAACTAGAAAATTTCTTTTTTTTTTTTTTTTTAATTGTTTTTTCTTTATTCCTTTCTTAACAGGTCATTTTGTCATTTCATACAGATTTAATAGTAAGATATTTACCAAAGCCAATGTAAAGCAAAACAGATTTTCAAATCAAAGAAAAATCATGTATGTAAAAAGTTTGAATGCTGTTACTCTACTTGACAATTACTATTCATTTAGAATTTTTTTTTCATATATATATATTTTTTTTTTTATTTCCAGCATAACAGTATTCATTATTTTTGCACCACACCCCGTGCTCCATGCAATCCGTGCCCTCTATAATACCCACCACCTGGTACCCCAACCTCCCACCCCCCGTCCCTTCAAAACCCTCAGATTGTTTTTCAGAGTCCATAGTCTCTCATGGTTCAACTCCCCTTCCAATTTCCCCCAACTCCCTTCTCCACTCTAAGTCCCCATGTCCTCCATGCTATTTGTTATGCTCCACAAATAAGTGAAACCATATGATAATTGACTCTCTCTGCTTGACTTATTTCACTCAGCATAATCTCTTCCAGTCCCGTCCATGTTGCTACAAAAGTTGGGTATTCATCCTTTCTGATGGAGGCATAATACTCTATCCCCAGGGGTACAGGTCTGTGAATCACCAGGTTTACACACTTCACAGCACTCACCAAAGCACATACCCTCCCCAATGTCCATATTCCCACCCCCTTCTCCCAAACCCCCTCCCCCCAGCAACCCTCAGTTTGTTTTGTGAGATTAAAAGTCACTTATGGTTTGTCTCCCTCCCAATCCCATCTTGTTTCCTTTATTCTTCTCCTACCCACTTAAGCCCCCATGTTGCATCACCACTTCCTCATATCAAGGAGATCATATGATAGTTGTCTTTCTCTACTTGACTTATTTCGCTAAGCATGATACGCTCTAGTTCCATCCATGTTGTCGCAAATGGCAAGATTTCATTTCTTTTGATGGCTGCATAGTATTCCATTGTGTATATATACCACCTCTTCTTGATCCATTCATCTGTTGATGGACATCTAGGTTCTTTCCATAGTTTGGCTATTGTGGACATTGCTGCTATAAACATTCGGGTGCATGTGCCCCTTTGGATCACTACGTTTGTATCCTTAGGGTAAATACCCAATAGTGCAATTGCTGGGTCATAGGGCAGTTCTATTTTCAACATTTTGAGGAACCTCCATGCTGTTTTCCAGAGTGGCTGCACCAGCTTGCATTCCCACCAACAGTGTAGGAGGGTTCCCCTTTCTCCGCATCCTCGCCAGCATCTGTCATTTCCTGACTTGTTGATTTTAGCCATTCTGACTGGTGTGAGGTGATATCTCATCGTGGTTTTGATTTGTATTTCCCTGATGCCGAGTGATATGGAGCACTTTTTCATGTGTCTGTTGGCCATCTGGATGTCTTCTTTGAAGGAATGTCTGTTCATGTCCTCTGCCCATTTCTTGATTGGATTATTTGTTCTTTGGGTGTTGAGTTTGCTAAGTTCTTTATAGATTCTGGACACTAGTCCTTTATCTGATATGTCGTTGGCAAATATCTTCTCCCATTCTGTCAGTTGTCTTTTGATTTTGTTAACTGTTTCCTTTGCTGTGCAAAAGCTTTTGATCTTGATGAAATCCCAATAGTTCATTTGTGCCCTTCCTTCCCTTGCCTTTTGCGTTGTTCCTAGGAAGATGTTGCTGCGGTTGAGGTCAAAGAGGTTACTGCCTGTGTTCTCCTCAAGGATTTTGATGGATTCCTTTCGCACATTGAGGTCCTTCATCCATTTTGAGTCTATTTTTGTGTGTGGTGTAAGGAAATGGTCCAATTTCATTTTTCTGCATGTGGCTGTCCAATTTTCCCAGCACCATTTATTGAAGAGGCTGTCTTTTTTCCATTGGACATTCTTTCCTGCTTTGTCGAAGATTAGTTGACCATAGAGTTGAGGGTCTATTTCTGGGCTCTCTATTCTGTTCCATTGATCTATGTGTCTGTTTTTGTGCCAGTACCATGCTGTCTTGATGACGACAGCTTTGTAATAGAGCTTGAAGTCCGGAATTGTGATGCCACCAACGTTGGCTTTCTTTTTCAATATCCCTTTGGCTATTCGAGGTCTTTTCTGGTTCCATATAAATTTTAGCATTATTTGTTCCATTTCTTTGAAAAAGATGGATGGTACTTTGATAGGAATTGCATTAAATGTGTAGATTGCTTTAGGTAGCATAGACATTTTCACAATATTTATTCTTCCAATCCAGGAGCATGGAACATTTTTCCATTTCTTTGTGTCTTCCTCAATTTCTTTCATGAGTACTTTATAGTTTTCTGAGTATAGATTCTGTGCCTCTTTGGTTAGGTTTATTCCTAGGTATCTTATGGTTTTGGGTGCAATTGTAAATGGGATTGACTCCTTAATTTCTCTTTCTTCTGTCTTGCTGTTGGTGTAGAGAAATGCAACTGATTTCTGTGCATTGATTTTATATCCTGACACTTTACTGAATTCCTGTATAAGTTCTAGCAGTTTTGGAGTGGAGTCTTTTGGGTTTTCCACATATAGTATCATATCATCTGCGAAGAGTGATAATTTGACTTCTTCTTTGCCGATTTGGATGCCTTTAATTTCCTTTTGTTGTCTGATTGCTGAGGCTAGGACCTCTAGTACTATGTTGAATAGCAGTGGTGATAATGGACATCCCTGCCGTGTTCCTGACCTTAGCGGAAAAGCTTTCAGTTTTTCTCCATTGAGAATGATATTTGCGGTGGGTTTTTCATAGATGGCTTTGATGATATTGAGGTATGTGCCCTCTATCCCTACACTTTGAAGAGTTTTGATCAGGAAGGGATGCTGTACTTTGTCAAATGCTTTTTCAGCATCTATTGAGAGTATCATATGGTTCTTGTTCTTTCTTTTATTGATGTGTTGTATCACATTGACTGATTTGCGGATGTTGAACCAACCTTGCAGCCCTGGAATAAATCCCACTTGGTCGTGGTGAATAATCCTTTTAATGTACTGTTGAATCCTATTGGCTAGTATTTTGTTGAGTATTTTCGCATCTGTGTTCATCAAGGATATCGGTCTATAGCTCTCTTTTTTGATGGGATCCTTTTCTGGTTTTGGGATCAAGGTGATGCTGGCCTCATAAAATGAGTTTGGAAGTTTTCCTTCCATTTCTATTTTTTGGAACAGTTTCAGGAGAATCAGAATTAGTTCTTCTTTAAATATTTGGTAGAATTCCCCCAGGAAGCCGTCTGGCCCTGGGCTTTTGTTTGTTTGGAGATTTTTAATGACTGTTTCAATCTCCTTTCTGGTTATGGGTCTGTTCTGGCTTTCTACTTCTTCCTGGTTCAGTTGTGGTAGTTTATATGTTTCTAGGAATGCATCCATTTCTTCCAGATTGTCAAATTTGTTGGCGTAGAGTTGCTCATAGTATGTTCTTATAATAGTTTGTATTTCTTTGGTGTTAGTTGTGATCTCTCCTCTTTCATTCATGATTTTATTTATTTGGGTCCTTTCTCTTTTCTTTTTGATAAGTGTGGCCAGGGGTTTATCAATTTTATTAATTCTTTCAAAGAACCAGCTCCTAGTTTCGTTGATTTGTTCTATTGTTTTTTTGGTTTCTATTTCATTGATTTCTGCTCTGATCTTTATGATTTCTCTTCTCCTGCTGGGCTTAGGGTTTCTTTCTTGTTCTTTCTCCAGCTCCTTTAGGTGTAGGGTTAGGTTGTGTACCTGAGACCTTTCTTGTTTCTTGAGAAAGGCTTGTACCGCTATATATTTTCCTCTCAGGACTGCCTTTGTTGTGTCCCACAGATTTTGAACCGTTGTATTTTCATTATCATTTGTTTCCATGATTTTTTTCAATTCTTCTTTAATTTCCCAGTTGACCCATTCATTCTTTAGAAGGATGCTGTTTAGTCTCCATGTATTTGGGTTCTTTCCAAACTTCCTTTTGTGGTTGAGTTCTAGCTTTAGAGCATTGTGGTCTGAAAATATGCAGGGAATGATCCCAATCTTTTGATACCGGTTGAGTCCTGATTTAGGACCGAGGATGTGATCTATTCTGGAGAATGTTCCATGTGCACTAGAGAAGAATGTGTATTCTGTTGCTTTGGGATGAAATGTTCTGAATATATCTGTGGTGTCCATCTGGTCCAGTGTGTCGTTTAAGGCCTTTATTTCCTTGCTGATCTTTTGCTTGGATGATCTGTCCATTTCAGTGAGGGGAATGTTAAAGTCCCCTACTATTATTGTATTATTGTTGATGTGTTTCTTTCATTTTGTTATTAATTGGTTTATATAGTTGGCTGCTCCCATGTTGGGGGCATAGATATTTAAAATTGTTAAATCTTCTTGTTGGACAGACCCTTTGAGTATGATATAGTGTCCTTCCTCATCTCTTATTATAGTCTTTGCCTTAAAATCTAATTGATCTGATATAAGGATTGCCACTCCTGCTTTCTTCTGATGTCCATTAGCATGGTAAATTCTTTTCCACCCCCTCACTTTAAATTTGGAGGAGTCTTCGGGCTTAAAATGAGTTTCTTGGAGGCAACATATAGATGGGTTTTGTTTTTTTATCCATTCTGATACCCTGTGTCTTTTGACAGGGGCATTTAGCCCATTAACATTCAGGGTAACTATTGAGAGATATGAATTTACTGCCATTGTATTGCCTGTAAGGTGACTCTTACTGTGTATGGTCTCTGTTCCTTTCTGATCTACCACTTGTAGGCTCTCTCTTTGCTTAGAGGACCCCTTTCAATATTTCCTGTAGAGCTGGTTTGGTGTTTGCAAATTCTTTCAGTTTTTGTTTGTCCTGGAAGCTTTTAATCTCTCCTTCTATTTTCAATGATAGCCTAGCTGGATATAGTATTCTTGGCTGCATGTTTTTCTCGTTTAGTGTTCTGAAAATATCATGCCAGCTCTTTCTGGCCTGCCAGGTCTCTGTGGATAAGTCAGCTGCCAACCTAATATTTTTACCATTGTATGTTACAGACTTCTTTTCCCGGGCTGCTTTCAGGATTTTCTCTCTGTCACTGAGACTTGTAAATTTTACTATTAGGTGACGGGGTGTGGGCCTATTCTTATTGATTTTGAGGGGCGTTCTCTGAACCTCCTGAATTTTGATGCTCGTTCCCTTTGCCATATTGGGGAAATTCTCCCCAATAATTCTCTCCAGTATACCTTCTGCTCCCCTCTCTCTTTCTTCTTCTTCTGGAATCCCAATTATTCTAATGTTGTTTCGTCTTATGGTGTCACTTATCTCTAGAATTCTCCCCTTGTGGTCCAGTAGCTGTTTGTCCCTCTTTTGCTCAGCTTCTTTATTCTCTGTCATTTGGTCTTCTATATCACTAATTCTTTCTTCTGCCTCATTTATCCTAGCAGTGAGAGCCTCCATTTTTGATTGCACCTCATTAATAGCTTTTTTGATTTCAACTTGGTTAGATTTTAGTTCTTTTATTTCTCCAGAAAGGGCTTTTATATCTCTCGAGAGGGTTTCTCTAATATCTTCCATGCCTTTTTCGAGCCCGGCTAGAACCTTGAGAATTGTCATTCTGAACTCTAGATCTGACATATTACCAATGCCTGTATTGATTAGGTCCCTAGCCTTCGGTACTGCCTCTTGTTCTTTTTTTGTGTGTTGAATTTTTCCGTCTTGTCATTTTGTCCAGATAAGAGTATATGAAGGAGCAAGTAAAATACTAAAAGGGTGGCAACAACCCCAGGAAAATATGCTTTAACCAAATTAGAAGAGATCCCAAATCATGAGGTGGTAGAAAGGGGATAAAAAGAGGTTCAAAAAGGAAGAAAGAAAAAAAAAGAAAAAAAGACAACAAAAAGAAAAGAAAAGAATTTAAAAAAAGAATACAAATAAGAAAAATATAAAAAAGAAAAAATATATATATTGGATAAACTAGTTAAAAAATGTTAAAAAAGAAAAAGGTAAAAGTTAAAAACAAAATTTACCAGAAGGCGAGAAAAAAAACCAAAAAATGAAAAAGAAAAAAATTAAATTAACTGCAAGACTAAAAAAAATCACAAGGAAAAAGCCATGAGTTCCGTGCTTTGCTTTCTCCTCCTCTGGAATTCTGCTGCTCTCCTTGGTATTGAAACCACACTCCTTGGTAGGTGAACTTGGTCTCGGCTGGATTTCTTGTTGATCTTCTGGGGGAGGGGCCTGTTTTAGTGATTCTCAAGTGTCTTTGCCCCAGGCGGAATTGCACCGCCCTTAACAGGGGCCGGGGTGAGTAATCCGCTCGGGTTTGCTTTCAGGAGCTTTTGTTCCCTGAGCGCTTTCCGTAGAGTTCCGGAGGACAGGATACAAATGGCGGCCTCCTGGTCTCCGGCCCGGAGGAGCCAAGAGCCCAGGGCCCCACTCTTCAGTGCGCCCTCAGAGAACAGTGCCCAGTTACTCCCGTCTGCCTGACCTCCGGCCGTGCTCCGAGCTCACCGAGCCTGTGACCGGTTCAAGGTAACACCGAGCTGTGAGCTTACTGTCGGCTCTGTCTCTGTAGCCGGCTTTCCCGTTCCAATACCCGCAAGCTCTGCGACACTCAGACACCCCTGATCCTTCTGTGACCCTGCAGGACCTGAGGCCACGCTGACCCCGCGTGGGCTTTGCCCCGGTTTAGCCTCTGGAGCAATGTCCCTCAGCGGAACAGACTTTTAAAAGTCCTGCTTTTGTGCGCCATTGCTTCGCCGCTTGCTGGGAGCCGGCCCCTCCCCCCCGGGGTCTATCTTCCCGTCGCTTTGGATTCACTTCTCTGCCGGTCCTACCTTTTAGAAAGTGGTTGTTTTTCTGTTTCCAGAATTGCTGTTCTTCTTCTCTTCGATCTGCCGATGGATTTTCAGGTGTTTGCAATCTTTAGATAAGCTATCTAGCTGATCTCCGGC
This sequence comes from Mustela erminea, assembly GCF_009829155.1. Lineage (NCBI taxonomy): Eukaryota > Metazoa > Chordata > Mammalia > Carnivora > Mustelidae > Mustela > Mustela erminea. The sequence continues at coordinate 38,765,199 of NC_045615.1, read as the reverse complement.
TAGCTGAAGTAGTCTCAGCCTGCTACTTCTCCGCCATCTTGACTCCGCTCTCGATCTTGTTTTGTTTTTATGTGTTTTGTAATTTTTGACAGTTCCCTTAATGTATTTTCCAAATACTTATTCAGTGTTATTTTATCCAACAAATGACTCTTTAAATCAGAATGTATGTTTTTTTAAAAAGTCATTATATTTATTTTCTTTTAAGGAGCTCAGCTATTTGATACCCTCTTTTTTGATACCTCCTTACATTTGTTTTGATTCCTGACATAATAATTCAGTTTTCAATGATTTCTTAATTTTGTAGGTTTCTTAAAAGCTTTTTAATGATTTCTTTATTCCTACTAATTTAGAATTAACAATTTATCAAACAATTTGTTCATTAATTCTCAATTTTCATTTTTAATATCTGACAAAGTTCCAATAATATGCCTTTTACCCTAAGTGAGACTGTCCCTGCTTTTGAAATTCCTTTTTCATTTTTTCACACCACTGCCTTCCTCTCACTTTAGTTTATGTTCTAATTATCTCTCTTTCAGAGATAATTACCTTCATTTTTAATGTCATACTCCTTAAGTAGAATTTCACATATTTATTTTTATCTAATTAAAAACTTAAAAGAACTTCCAATTACCTCTGGAATAAAGTATAGTCTTCATTTCAGAGCTCAAATGTACTTGTGATCTGGGCACAAATAAATTTTTCAAAGATTTTTCATTCTACTTCTCTTCATGTATCTTATATCCAACTGAAGAAAAACACCATTATTATACAGATCATCATTCAAACTTTCGAACTTCAGCTTCACTCATGTCCTTCTTGAACTGAAAATTCCCTCTCTTCTTCCTATTCTCCATATTTAATTTTAACTCTTCTTTCAAAATCAGTTCAAATAATAACTTCTGCATAAACTGTAGGAGGTGAAAGAACATGACATTTGAAATGCGACTATTTTTGAGTTCCACATATTCTGTTTATTGGCTAAGAAAAGTAGGACTAAGAACTGATTCTAAAAAAATTCTTACCAACAACAGAGGTTTAACATCTATATTTTCTTACAAAATGCTTTTATATTAAATAAGAAAGTGAATGTTTAACATATCTCAGGAATACTATAAGTATATAATATGTATGACTCCTATCCTCTGGATTCTTTAGCTGGTAGAGCATCTTTATCCTCATGAGACACACTAGTAATCATTAAACTTCTTCTTTAGCTCATATCCCAGATTAATTTTTTACTTTAATAAATATATTTATATTTTATTTCCTTTACAAAATTGCCTTCAATGCAGGATACTATTAAGCTTTCATATTCCAAATGGTATTCAAAATAATGCCCTGCAAATAACAGGTGCTCAGGAAATGTACTGAGTGGAAGTATATCAATCTTTACCATGGTTATTAAAGAAAATTTTTGTTCAAAAGATACATTAACTTAGCTACATTTCATTTATTTTAAAAATGTTTATATTTAATATGTTAAGAAGTAATTGCTATTGAATAATTTAGCCAGAGTAATAGTAGAATATAAGTTAGATATACCAAATAGAATGAAACAACACTAGCTTATATTTAAAATTGTTTCAATACAAATTTGTTTAGTTAAAGTTAAATCCAGTAGTTAGGAAGAAGTTTACTCTTCGATAAAGGTCATGTAAACATATAAAAATAATATATGCACAAAATTTAAGAACAGTAATATCACATAGATTTATTGTTGAGGAAAGGTCAAAGTTTTCTGTTAAAATTTATGTTGTGTTTCTTAGCAGAGATCCGATTCTTTTGCTAACATTAAACTTGAATCAGGAAAAGTACAGTTTGAGCTAAAATTTCTCATCCCCATCCTTTTCCTATCATTCCTTATATTTTCCAAGATCAGACAGGAGATGTTAGGCATGTTCACCACTCCTCATCTTCTTAGAGTCCTGGCAGTGGTTTTACTTTTAGAAAAATAATCGACAGAAGGAAGGAGCGTTCCTTTGATTTGTAATATGTCTGACTGACAAATGTTTCAATTTTCATATGTTTTAATAAGTGTTCAAATTTATTAAATTAAGATTTAATAAATGTTAAATTTATTCATATATTTAAAGTAGGGTTAACTTTGACACTGTTAACTTTGATACATTTCTTAATGGTATATATACAATGCAGGGAATATATTCACTTATCTTTAGAATGCTTCTTTTTGAAGCTCAATACTGCAGCCAAATATTTATACACATATTTCATTTTGCTTTAAAAATAAGGTACCAGAAACTGTTCTTGATTCTGCTTGACCATTACCAAAAATCATTCTAAAATACCTAGCAATATTTTCAGGTTTGTATTTCAATAGAAAAGACTTAGCTTGGGGCACCTGGGTGGCTTCAGTCAGTTGAGTGTCTGCTTTTGTCTTAGGTCATCATCCCAGCATCTTGGGATTGAGCCCTGAATCTGTCTCCCTGCTCAGTGGGAAGCTTACTTTTCCCTCTCCCTCTGCCTGCCACTATGCCTGTTTGTGCTCTCCCTCTCTCTCTGTCAAATAAATAGATAAAATCTTTTAAAAAAAGAAAAAGAAAAGACTTAGTTTAACTTCTATGAAATATTTTTGTCATATTATCTTATATGGAAAAACTAAATGTTTGTCTTACATCTATTGATTTATTCAAGTAGTGATTTTTAAGAAATTACCAAGTGCTAAGGTTTTTACTGTTGTTGTGGTAAGTACTTAAGATACATCAGTAACTAGTAACAAAACAAAACAACAACAACAACAAAAAACCCAAAACAAACAAACAAAAAAAAACAAAAACAACTCTTCTCTTAAGGCTTATATTCTAAAGCAGAGAAGAAGAAGATAAACAATAACATCAATGCAATAAATTGTATGTTAAAAGGTCATATATACTTTGGGAAACAAACTATACAAAGCAAAACCAAGAGAATCAGGAATCCTGGTTGGGAGAAAGAGACATGATTTTAATAAGGATTGTTAGGTTAACCCTCAGCGAGAATTTGATACTTGAACAAATTCTTTAGGACCATCAGGAAGGTGGTCATGAAGAATCTGTAGGAAAACCAGGTGGACAGAACAGCTATTGCACAGACTCATATGGAAGATGGTCTGGTATGTTCTACAAATATCAAGAAGACCAATGCACACAAAAATATTAAACAACATAAGGACTCTTAATAGAGTAAGTAATTGAGGGGCAAATGGTATGAGGTACAATAAGTCATCCTAAGAGTTTGTCATTTACTCAAAAGAAGTTATTGCAGAGCTTTGATTAGAGGAGTCATAAGACCTGAATTTGACTTTAAAGTCTCTGGTTGCAGTGTTGTGAGTTGGCTCTAGGAGATGAGGATGAAAACAAAGAGATGATTTAAGAATGAGTTGCATTAATTCAGCAAATTATATTGAAGACTGGCCACTGCGCTGACAAACTTCAGCTGAAACAAAGTTAGTGGCAAGGAGGTGCGGAGTTCCAGAGACTGGATGCTGAGTTTGGGATAACTTTCAAACCTCCGCAAGAGAGCCACATGGGTAGTTATAAATATAAATCTGAGAAACCATGGTGCTATGTGAGTCTCATTAGCAAAGTGATGGTAGTTAAAACCATGTTCTTTGATGAGATCTTGAAGCCCTGGTTATTTCAACATTAGAAGGAAATGGAGAATGGAAAGAGTGGCAGATATCAATGGAAAGAAATTTCTGGTTGGGTAGTATAGATGCCAAAAGCATTTTGTCTTATACACAATGTAAAAAAAGACATAACAGAGAAAAGGAAGTGATTAACTGTGTCTAAAACTGATGATCAATAGGATATAATTTGTCATTCAAACTTGACAGTGAAAGGTAGACCAGACAACAAACATTTTTGTGGAGAGAAAGGAGCAAAGTCTGGTTGAAGTGGGTCTGAGAGAGAATAAAAGAGGAGGAATTAGAGAGAGTAAGTATAGGTACATTTATTTTCAAGCTTGTGTTTTTCTTAGTTTTGTTGATAAAGGGGTGAGGAGACAGCAGAAGTTGGCTCAAGAGGAAAAAAATACTAAATATGAAAGAAATAATAGCAAGTTTGTGGAAATTGTCAGGGTGGCAAGGAGTACTTATGATATAGGAATAATAGGAGAAATTTGCTGCAGCATTTATCATGTAAGATCATTATAAGAGGGGATGAAAGAGTAGATTATTGATTATGTTCTGGGATCCAACTTCCAATTGTTGGAAAGAGAGTTCCTCCCCAAGAAAAACAAGCAATTTTCTATATACTGGCTAGGTGTCCTACAATTTAACTTCTTCCAACTCCATTCAGACACTATCTATCCAGATATAACGTCAGATTCCGTAGGTAAAGGGTTTAATTCTTTAAAAAACTCTCCCTCGTCCTGCCATCTTACCAACCCTACTTTACCTGTTACCTGTGCTTTTGATTAATGGAATATAGATTGGAGGTTCCAGTGAGCTCCTCTCAGATTACATTGATTTGCTAGAACAATTCACAGAACTCAAACATTTTATTTACTGGATCACTGGTTGATTATAAAAGGATATAAATCAAGAACAGCCAGATAGAAGAGATACATAAGGCGAGGTACATAGAACTCCATGCCTCTCTAGGCATACAACTCCCTCTGCTTCTCCACAAGTTCAGCAACCTGGGAGCTCTATGAACTAATTTCTTTCTCTCTCTCTTTCTCTTTGTTGTCCTTCTCTCTCTCTTGTTATAAATTATATGCCAATAACTTAATTTTTGTTTTTCCTTTTTTTTTTTTTTGGAGCCTTCATTACATTAGGCATTTGATTTATTCACTGACCATAGGCAGTTGATCCAAATTCCAACCCCTCTTTCCCTCTTGGAATTGGTGAGGGTATGAATGAAATTTTCCCTAAAATCTCGTGGCTGGTTCTCCTGGCAACCAGATCCCATCCTTCGGTGTTTCCAAAAGTCACCTCAATCACAGAACAAGAGAAACCTTTATTGTCTTCATCATTTAGGAAACTTTAAGCTCTATGCCAGCAACATAGATGAAGATCAAATATATATTTCTTATAAATCACAATATTATAGTTATGTATATTTGGGGAAATAAAGTGTGAAGTCAGTGTATAGACAACAGGCAGGTAAGATTTGGAAGTTTATAGAGGTTCTTTTCTGACTGCTTCAATTTTCTCAGTGAAATAGAAAGCAAGATCATTTATTTGAGAATGAGGATGGAGAGGAGGTTTTAAAAGTTTGAGGGAATGGTAATAGATGTGAACTAGACATCTGATTATAAAACCAAATGAGTTAGGGAAATGTAGTGTGGTTATTATCCATCATTTAGAGAAGTTACCATGTCATTATCATGATTTCAAAATGAGGAAGTAAGCATGGTTTTGTTTCTATTAAGACACATTCAGATATAGCAGGTACTAGATGAAAATTTGGACCTAGATTAGAGATTTTTGTCAAGAAAATACTTTTTTTTTTTTTTAAGAAAATACTTTTTAAAAGATTTTTTTATTTATCCTTTTGACAGAGAGAGTGAGAGAGCATAAGCAGGGGGAACAGTGGAGGGAGAGGAGAAGCAGGCTCCCCACCAAGCAAGGAGCCCAATGCTGGGCTCAAATTCAGGGCCCTGGGATCATGACCTGAGCTGAAGGCAGACACCCAATCATCTGAGCCACTCAGGGGCCCTGCCACGAAAATATTAACAAGTAAAGAGAAGGTCAGGGTTTGGGAGGGTGAATGCAAAAGACTGATTTGAATTATTGGTTGTGGATTTAAGCTAAGTAACAAGAAAGAAGAGGGAAATTGAGTGAGTGACAGTGAAAGAGTAAAATCTATGGGTTGGATGTTTTGGTGTGTGATTTACCAGAATTGATATACTATACTGAATGAGCTGTGTAGAGTCAGGTTTGTGAAATTGAAATTATGAAGTATTGCAGATATTGGTAATGACAATAATGATTGGTCATGGGAAGGAGTGGTAGAGTAATGGCAAGGACATGATCTTTGGAGCAGACAAGTACACTAGACTGAAAAAACAAAACAAAACAAAAAAAAAGCAGGCTTTTTGAAACATCATCTACAGGGTGTTAAAATCTCAAAGAATCTTGAAGGAAGACAGGGAACCAGAAGCCAAAAATTGTGAAGAAAATGAGGATCAGCAGATGACCACAACTAAAGAGGATTATTATTTTGAGATAATAAATTCTGGTGGATGACATAAGAGTCAAAGCTGAGGCAGTGCTTTATGGTGAAAAAAAAAAAAAATTAGGCTGGATGGGACTTTAGTATGGTGGCTATAGGAGGAAAAAAAAATAGCAATCAGGAATACAGCCAGGGAAGCAGTATCTTGAGGAGGAACCACATTATCATTAAAGTCAGTCAGTGAAAGGAACACTCAGGACAGATTAGGAAATAAGAGATATTACTGATGATGGAACATGAGTTCTCTACAGCATCACAAATAATTTCAGCAGCTGGGAGTTCAGTAGGAAGAAACCACATAGGCAATGTTCAGTCTTAAGGAACTCAGTACTCATTAGGTCAGCCGTGAGCTGTGTGTTGTGCATTCTCCGAGTGACTAACATAAAAAGAGAAGTGAAGAGCATTATGAATGTTTGCTGTTGATTCAAGACAGATGGGGATGGTTATGATGTGTGGTTGGGGGATAGGGTGGGTGGGTGTCTGTGCTCTTTTTTGATCCTGCTGACGAATGATCCAGTGAAGGAAATATCATCTTGGTCTCAGTGCTGGGGACTTTCTTTTGATCACTCTCAAGGAAAGGGAGGACTTACTCTGAGAGCTGGTGCTTGACACCTGTCAAGGATGGAGTATTTGGGGTAGCCCAGCACTCCAAAATGTACTTCACTTACTTGTTCTTCCTTCTGTATTATTAACTAGGATTATTATCTTTATCATCATTTCATTTTCACAGTCCTCTCTCACCCACAGTATGGAATGTACCAGTGGCCAGACTGACAGCTTCACTGATTCCTGACCTAGTGCATCACATTTTCCCCTACTTTTAAACCCTCCATCCTTCTTTGGAATTTTGCAGCCACCTCATGACTGTGCTGTCTGCTCAGTCTTCAAAATGTTCTGTCCAAGTTCTTCAAAATACGCTGAAATATTTTTAAAAAATGCTTATTTCTCTCCTCTTTCGTTATCTTTACTGGCTCTCAATTTGTTGTGAAAAAAGTCCTTCGTAAGTTACACGAATTCCATCCTTTGTCCTCAGTCACTGCTTCAAACAAAATCCAAATATAACTTCCAGACAAATTATAAAAGAACTCTTACATTTCTTTTCAAAACATAGGATCCTTTCCTATCTCTATACATTTAACCATGCTTTTCCTTCTGCTTAGAATGTACTCTGGTTCTTTATACCCTCAATATTTCTATCCATCTGCCAAGACCCAAGATAAATATATTCCATAATTATTTTTCCTAGCTGACTCTTGTGCTGGAATGGAACATTTATAATTCTATACCACTCACCTTATTCTATACTATTTATGTCATCTGTCCTTTGAACAATGAACTCTTCAAGGATAAGGAAACTGATTATTGAATCTTTGTTTTCTCCATGATAAAGAAGGAGACAAGTGAATATTTTGTCTCTAATTCAAAATATGCTTGAAAAATGGGAATATGAAAAGGATACATTTATAACTCATAAATATCATCTATAGTCCAGTACTGAATTACATAAGAGATTTACATTTAAAACAGGTATCAAATTAGTAAGTTTACATCTTTTAATACTTACAAATAAATAAGAAATTGCTATTTATTTTATCACATTAAATTCCCAAAAATATTAGATTTAAAAAATACTAATATATTGATATACTTGATTATACTTTTAGAAAGAAGGGATTTTTAAAATGGAGAGATCCTTTGAATCATTAAACAGCAAGTTTGATGTGCAATCATAGACATTCAGAATATAGTGAAAGAAAATTAAAAAGGTATTTTTGAATATTTTATGAAGAAAGGGCACAGAGTGTTAAATTCCTTTTAAAGGTTACTAACATTTTAGCTATGCAAGGATATGTTGTGGTGTTTAGAAAAAGTTCACTTATTAAATGTCATTTGATAACTTCATAAAATCATGACATCTCCTCAAAACGAGTTTATCAGTTAATGAGCTCTCTAGCTCTGTTTTGATCAAAAGTGAACTAGAAGCTGAGATGGAAGGGCAGCTAGCAGTCTCCCTGCACCAAATGGGTGGTGTAATAGCAGTTAGGGGATGACCGTGGAAAGAAATAGGGCAAGTGATTTTGGGGGAGAGCTGGTTGTGCATGAAAGAGAAAAGGGAAGTGGGACAGGGGCATCTGGAGAAAGACAGTGGGAATACAACAAAAGGAAGGGAATTCTTTACTCTTAGGTCCTGCCTCTTGCTTTCAGGCTTGTTATTTATGTCTCACTGTGAGCAACATTTTTAGTAACCTACATTAGAGTACAAGTTGACCTAGAATTTAAGTTTCTCTGCTTCTTCTTCTTCTTTTTTTTTTTAATAGAAATACAATTCCCATTTTTCTACCCAGGGACCCTACACTGTTCAACACATCACTGGTTCTTCAGGCATAATATTTTACTAGGAAAATCAGTTCCTTTAAAATAATTAAAGGAGATGGGATGGGAAACACTCACATCTGATTTTTAGGATGCTGTTTGTAGCTATAGACTAATCAGTCTTTTAGTTCATTATTTGGATATATTGTCATTATGATACTTGATATTTATGTTATTTTGGACATTAAATATCCTTTTCTCATTCCTAATATCCTCACATCATTCATGTCTTCTTTTCCTTACATGGATTTTACCATCTTTACCTTCCCTTTGAAAAACTGACAAAAGAACCCAAATAAAATTGTTTTAACTGGGAAATAATGTACTGTAATATTAATTCTGATATTGGTAGACTTATCAAATTTGCATTATTAAATGCTCCTGATAATGTGGTGTAATATATAGAGCCCTTAGAGAAAAATAAGTTTTATTACTCTGAATTTTCTAAGGCAAGCTACTTAGAGGCTTCATTTTTTCCTTTTGGATACTTAAAAACTTGGTGATAATGAGATAAGGATGATTAAATATTTAAATATAAGGATACTTAACAATTGTAACCCAGGACTTGATGATTATCACAACTAGATCCCAAAAGACTACCGGAACTATACAATTTTACACACATATAGAACTGAGATAATAGTATTCCGTCTTGTTAAGGAACTATAATAACTCTTACCCCATGTAAAAACAAGATCCCCTATGCAGGACCTTGACCTTGTATTACCTCTTTGCAGGTAAGAAGGTGAAAGGGAAGAAGAAGGAGAAGGAGAAGAGATAAAAGCATGGCTTCTTCTACCCCCTTAAGAAGAAGCCATGCTTAATAAATGAAACAAGATGGGATTAGGAGGGAGACAAACCATAAGCGACTCTTAATCTTACAAAACAAACTGAGGGTTGCTGGGGGGAGGGGGGTTGGAGAAGGGGGTGGGGTTATGAACATTGGGGAGGGTATGTGCTATGGTGAGTGCTGTGAAGTGTGTAAACCTGGAGATTCACAGACCTGTACCCCTGGGGATAAAAATATATTATATGTTTCTAAAAAATTAAAATATATATATATATAAAAGAAAAAAAAAAAAGCATGGCTTCTTATGTTTCTCCAAGTGCCTGGTTTAGCATCTGTGTTATTTGCTTTTCCATCTTTTCCATTCCCATTTGGTTGGAAACTTTTTTTTTTTTTCTTAACCTCTGGCTATTGCTTTTAGACTTATCACTCTTCTGAACGATTTCTTTGCATCTGGTGATCACAAGAAGCATTTTAAAAATTCATTGGTAGATAGATTCTCCATATCTGAAGCCTGAGAAAAGATCTGAAAAATAGCTCACAGCAGCAGCAGCTTGCGAAGTTTACTATTATTAAGAACATTTCTTAGGGGCACCTGGGTGGCTCAGTGGGTTAAAGCCTCTACCTTCGGCTCAGGTCATGATCTCAGGGTCCTGGAATCAAGCCCATCAGGCTATCTGCTCCGCGGGGAGCCTGCTTTCACCTCTCTCTCTCTCTCTCTCTGCCTGCCTCTCTGCCTGATTGTGATCTCTGTCTGTCAAATAAATAAAATCTTTAAAATTAAAAAAAAATTTTCTTAAATCTTTTATTATGATTACCTATTTTAGAGAATTGAAGAGAAAAGCATCTATCCAGTTTAGGGCTTTTATACAAAGCTTTCTTTGCAGATAACAATTTTCATGCCACATCTACTGAACTCAACCTACAACCTCATCCCTGACACAGCCTGGGGTGGAAATATATTTGAATGGCACACTTTAACAGTGGCCCTAGTTCAAAATGTATGATAAACAAGAATAAGGCATGTTTCAAAGTTAATCCCATCTATCCAAAAGGCTAATCTGTTTCATAAAATGTAGTTTCCCAAATAAGAAAGTCTCTCTTTCAGTATATGTTAGAACACTTCCCCTCACATCTGGGTCTTTTGGGAAAAGAAGCCAATGAGGCATCCTGGTTTCTTATATAACTGCTTTGAGGGTGATGATGACACTGATCTCAGGGGCTGGCAGAGGCACGGTGGTTATTACGTGTAGTTGTATGTTCTATGTTGACCTATGTTAGGTCAACATAGACATGTTCATGTTCAACATGACCTATTCATCTTGGAAATCTTTCTCCATCAGTAATCTTTGTGTTGGAAATGATGGGTACGGACACTATCCAGCCATGACCTAGAAGAAGTCATTAACTGTGTTGTCAATAGCCCATGTGAATTCAGAGGGGAAGCAAGCTCAGGTTCAGGGATCATTCTGTCTAGAGGCCTTGTATGCAATGCCCTTAAGTTAAGATATGCATATAAGTCACTTTGAATCTTGTTAAAAATGCAGGATCAGCAAGTCTAAGATGGCCTCATTTTTTTTGCTTCTAACTAGCTTCGAGGTGTTGCCAGTCCTACTGGTTTGCTGACCATAATATGAGTAGCAAGGTTCTCAATGAAGTCAAGGAGTTATCTTCTCTTTATTTCTCCAAAAAATGAGCTTCATTTCCTTAAGTGACAGGAGGTAAAAAATATTACATTTGCCTTGAACTTGCATGTGTCTAACATATTGTCTAAACTGGGGCATTTTGAGAACAAATGAGGACACTTTTAATAATTATTACTCTGGGACAATTAACCTGGAAAATATAGGTATGTTCACCCTTCTTAGAGTGACAACATGCCAAAGAGCTCTGGGTAATTTATTTCGGCTCTACCAAGGAGAAAATCAACTTTAAAAAATGACCCAAAAAACTTCTGTTCTTTCCCATATTAAATGTTTGTAAATATTGTTGCTTTCTTTTCTCATATATTTAAAATCATCTTCATATAAAAAAGAATGTGTAAAAATCCATCCCTTTATAATCCCATCTTTGTGCAAACATATGAAACATAACTTAATGAAGGCTTTCATAGAATATTAATATGAGATTATTCCAGTTTTTCTAAGGGAGAGTTAGTTGATTGAAATTGTCAAAGTCCTAATGTTTTGGGCTGAAACTGTCCTATATTTTCTAAGAAAAATATGAACCCTGTTCTCTATGTTCAAGTGAAAACATGATGTGTTTTGATTTACCCTTGGCAGGTGCTGTTCAGCCTCAACCCTGATGATAATTGTTTCATGATGATAATGAATTGTTTTTGTCTTTTTAACACAGAAGTAGATGTTCAGATGATGTTTTTAGCATTACTGATGTGTTTAATATATTTTTTGGCCTGTCATCTTGTTGTGAGGCACAGGAAGTTTGCCACACGTAGGGGATAGCTCCTAATTCCACAATAAATATTGATTTACATTCTGCCAATTTTAAGAGTTTGGTCTTATAGACAAATTTTATATGCTCATATTTTGCCTTGTACACACACCTTGGATTTTACTGTAAGTTCATGGTCCTTCAGCGAGATATGTTTAAAAATCATCTTTATTTTATCTCAAGTGATTTACTTTTAAATCCTCTGACTGAATTTTATGTGTATGAAATTGCACTGCATCAACTTTAATATCAAACTGTAATGTACAGTTTTAAAATCCTTTAAATCTTAAGAGAAACAGTGGAAGTTAAACTCAATTACCTGCAGGTGGGTTGTCAATGTAAATGAGACAAAGGCTGTTGTTTTCCAGTATAATTAAGGAGCTTTGAGCTGGCACACAGTACTTTGTCAGCTAGCGATAACCCTTTATTAACACTTTTTAAAATATAGATTTAAAATACAGATTTAAAATGGTTTGCTACTTAAATTGCTAGTTCAAATTTTTTTGTGGGTTTTAGAACTATGTAGTTTTCTTAAATTCATAATAACTACTTTAAATAAAGCTTCCTAGGACACAGATACCCCAAAGACAATATTCCTTCTCATCTTTATAGTGTTTCTTATATAGACAAGTGAGTAATTAAAATTTTTTATCATGCCCTTAAATTATCCATTCTTTCCTTTTAAATAACCAAAAAAAAAAAAACCAACCAAACAAAACACAACAACAAAAAATAAACAATAATAAAAAAAAAAAACCACTTAGGTTATAGATTGATAAGACCTGAAGTTTTTGTCTTTTACAAAGCAAAGCTATTATTTGTGTGGATAAAATTCAATCATATACAAATACGTTTTTTAAATAATAACATAATAAGTAGATAAAAATAGATGATTTAGACTTCCCACTGGTTAATTAAATGGCAAAAAAACCCCTCAGTATTTATTTGAAGTTCCTTAAAATATATTTTATCAATTATCATCATTGTTTTTCTTAAGTGAATTACTTTTATACCTCCTGACAGAACTTTATGTCAAGTTATTGCACTCTATTTATATAGTGACACATTCTCATTCTTTAATATTCTTTCCCTTGACTTTATAACCCTGAAATAAATATAAATTCTTTGTCAAATAACATTTACATTTACCTCATAGTAAAGCTGTTCAGTTTTTTAGGTTACCTAGAAAAAAATGGCTTAGCAATTTATTTAGTTTGTTAACTACACAAAGCAAAACAAAGAAAAAACCTCAAACAGGATTTTAATATATTAATTAGGTCTATTATTTTTCTATTCTCTACTTCATTCATTATGGCTTTTAGCTTTGGTATTTCTTCTATTTTTATTTTTTGATTTACTTATTCATTTTCTTGTTTGAGCTCATAATTATATTAAATGTATTGAAAAATAAAATTTTAATTCAAAAGTTTATTAGCAAAATAAAATGCTTTTATTTCAACTAAAAAAAAGGTTTTATTGCCATGAATCGTCTTCTGAAAACTGCCTTGATATATACCATAAAATCAGGTAATTCAGTTTTCTTTTTCTTTTTATTTTGATTGATTAATATTAGACTTTTTAATTCCCTTTTTGTTTTTCAAGTTGTTTAATAACTTCCAGTTTTGTTAATACTTTCTAGTTTTATTGTTTTATGATAAAAGGTTGTTATTTTTAATAAGCCTACTTTATGGAACTTGATATTTTGTTTAGATGATTAATATAACATATGAGTACTAAAAAAGAATTTTTTTCAATTATCAGGTGTAAAGTTTGGTAGACACCCATAAAAGTCACCATAGTGAATATGTTGCTAATATCTCTAATGTGCTTTCTTATTTTTGACCTGTCTTATTTTGTAAGTAGTTTATGAAAATACCCATGATTATATTTGTTTTTATCTATTTCCTTACACACCTCCTATAGTTTTTGTGTTATAACTTCTTTGTAAATGGTGTCTTCCAACTTTACAATATGATTTTCTTTGTGGTGTTTAATGTGTACTTCAGCTTGATTTCTAGTAAGGATCGCTATCCTGCTTTCTTGTGGTCTCCATTTTGCCCATATACTTTTGTTCTCTTTTAGTCTTTTAAAATCCATCTAAGTAGTTCATAGCATAATATTGGTGGTACATTGTTAGCTAAATTGAAATCCTTTTTCTTTTAGTAGGTGAGTTAATATGTTCTCAATATATTTATAAAATAAATATTTTATAATTATGTGTGTTATGTTTGCTAGGTCTATGATGTGTATTTTATTTTTTACTTACCTAATTTTTGATATTTAAGATTTGTATTTCGTTGTATTTCAATGATTTTTACTAGAATAGATGGACCCTGAATGGAGGTTTGAACTTTGGTTTTTCCACTTCAAGATGTATAAAAGCTATATGCATTCAGTAAAGACCATACTTTGCTTTTTGAGCTTTGATCTTTTCCGAGGATAGCAATGTGTGGTGAGATGCTCTGGTGATGCTGGGCAGTGAGCCACAGCTCCCGGCTGGCCATGTGATCATGAGGGAAAACAACTCATACACTTGCAACCATTATAACCATTCTGTATCCATACAACCATTCCATTTTTCACTTTCAGGACGGTATTCAATAAATCTCACAAGATATTTAACACTTTATATAAAGGCTGTGTGTTAGATGAATTTGCTCAACTGTGGGCTTATGTAAGTGTTCTGAGCATATTTAAGATAGGCAAGGCTAAGCTATGATATAGTGTAGTTAAGTGTATTAAATGTCTTTTTGACCTAACGATATTTTAATGTTACAATGGATTTACTGAGACATAACCCCATTGTAGGTCTTATAAGACCTGTAAGCCCAGCAGAATCGTTTACTCTAGTATTTTTACTATAGTATTTACATGACTTTTAATATTTTCATTTCTTGTTTTATTAATATTTTACAATTTAATCAGTTTTTAATCCTTTAATTCATACCTATTACCTATAGGATAGCAATCAAAAAGAATCTTATACTATCTTCTTCCTCTCTTTTTCCATTTTTAGTTGTAGTATTTCTACATTGTCACCACATGAAATATTTATGTTAGTATTCTCCTCTTGTTCCCATCTTTTTTTAGTCTTACAACTACATACACACACATAGTCATGCACGCACACTCACACATGCACACACACTTTTACACATATGCCTGGAAGCACTCAAAGTCTGTTCTTCATCGTCAAAGTCAAGTAATTTTTCCTGAAGATGCGTCAGAATAGTTTAAGTATTCATTCAGGGGGTGCCTTCAGTAGTTATATTCAAGGCATTTTTTTTATTACTGCAAAGTTTTCTTGGATTATAATTTTAAATGTTAAATTGTTTTGTTCTTCTCTGCAGACGGCTTTTATACAAATATTCTTTGTTTATCTTGTTTTTCCATCATTTTTTTCTCTGACCCATTTAGTCCTTCTCTTAGCTCAATTACATTCTCTTGGGTGTTTTCTTGCCTTTCTTTAATGATTTTATTAAATTTTTGAGTCTAGCATCCTTTGGTTACTATATACTTTAGTAATTATTTCTGAGATAATTTTGTCTCTTTATTCCACTTCATTGTTTTTCATATCTTGTTTTTTATCCAAGTTTTTATTTTTGCATTTCTTGCTCAGGTTTTGTTTTGTTTTTGTTTTAATCTTTAAATGTTTACTTGATTGTGTTTAATTCAGTTTGGATTGTCCTATAGTATTTTTGGGTTTTGTTGTTTATTCTACTTCATGGCTGTTTTCTTAGGAGCAAGGAAGCAGGATCCTTAACCAAGAAGTGTTGAATCTCATTTTTTATAAGTTTGTATACCTTTGCAGAGATTTGCTATTTTCTGCTTATTTTTCTGAATTTGGGGTGGTTTCCAAGATTCCTCATTCAGTGAAACCTCTCCTGTTTGTGTGGCAAAGTAAAATTTTGTAGTTTAATACTTTTGTTGGTGGCAAGAGGTGTTTTTTTCTGATGTTTTAGTTCTCTTTTTTCTTATTGAACCCTAAATCTTATTTATTTATTTATTTATTTATTTATTTATTTATTTATGCTTCATTAGCCATTCACCTCTGAGTGCCTTACTTTTTTTTTTTTTTTTCCATTCTGCAAAGCTATACTGTTAAAAGACCAATGTTTTAAATCACACATATGTTCTGCTTACTTCTTTTTCCCCTTTGCTCTTCTCTACTGGAATTTTTGTTTTTTCACACTTAAGATCAACTTTCTCTTTCTATCTGTGGTTTTCTATCAACCCTTGGCCCATTGTTAGCTTCCTCTTTGTCTCTATAATTTTTCTTACTCTGGCCTTGTTCTATGCAAAGGTGAGTGACCAGATAGGTATGTGAGAAGTTGCTTGATGGCATTTGGTATTATTAATTTTAGATTTTTTACATAGATTTTCTTAACTTTGTGTTTTCTTTGTCTTTACATTGTGCTGAGGGCACACTGTGTGTGTGTGTGTGTGTGTGTGTTTGTGTTATATATTCTTTATTTGTTATTGTTCTGTTTTGTTTTGTTTTGTTTTTTTTTTTTAAAGATTTTATTTATTCATTTGATACAGAGAGATCACAAGTAGGCAGAGAGGCAGGCAGAGAGAGAGAGAGGAGGAAGCAGGCTCCCCGCGGAGCAGAGAACCCGATGCGGGACTCGATCCCAGGACCCTGAGATCATGACCTGAGCCGAAGGCAGCGGCTTAACCCACTGAGCCACCCAGGCGCCCAGTTCTGTTTTGTTTTTGAAGAAAATATTGGGTAATGGGGACCTAGGTAACTGCCATCATCCACAGTTAACTGGATGTTCAATATATCTTGATTTCTAATTTTAATGTGTCATGTTAGAAGCCGTGAAACCTAATTAATGACTCCTATGCAGTGTTTGGAAGAATTATTTTTTCCCATGAAGAACAATGGTAATAAAAATATATACTAACATGATATAATAAGAAATAATGATAATTTAAAAAATAAAAATAAATACTAGCAAATTAAGTTTCTATTCACTGTTGCACCACCCTGGGAGATATCAACAGTTAAACTTGGAGGTCATTTAGTGCCCAGTGCTTTAGAACACATTTAGCTCTGGAGTCAAAGTGACTGAATTTGTATCAACTACTTTGAACTGTGTTCCCTTGGGCTACTTCTCCACTTTTTATCATTTTCATTCTCTTCGTAAAATGAGAATAGTAATGTTCCCACTTCATGAGGTTGTTAATAAGGATTAAAGAAGATAATGCAAATAAAGCAATTAAAACACTCCCTGACATAAAACCGTTGCTCACAAAGGTTAACTCTTCTTAGTGATGTTGGGAGCATATTGGAGAATTTATCTCCATTTCTATACCAATATAATTTTTCTTACTAAGAAGCCATTATTTCAAAATATAAAAATACTCGTGCTTAATATGATTTTATTCCTTGTAGTCTTAGAACCTAATCTTACTCTTCTAGTTATTCTGATTCACCAGTGCTAGTAAATAAGTTTTATAAATTTTTATTAATTCAAAGCTTATAAACTTAAAAGTTATTACTATTATGGAGGGCAATGGGAAGCAATGATTTAAAAAAAAAAAGTATGCTGAACTACTTATGATTATGCTACATGCAAACTATTTCCTGATCTTTTAATAAACCCCTCTAGAGTATCTAGTTAAGAAATTATTCTACAGAATGAATTGATTAACAAAATGTATTCAAAATATATTTCTTTATGAACATTCAGGGTAGAAGATGGAACAGTAAGAAGCATTCATAAATATTCCCAAAGAACCTTAGTTAATGGGTTATGATAAGCCTGAGTAATGGTTTCTAATGATATCTTATGGAATAGAGGTTTTAAATTTTTTTGTGCTTTTCCAGAAAGGAATAGATAACACTTCCAAAAGAATAAATCTTGTTCACAATCAGATTTTAAAATAGTAATTTGAAATAGACAAATTATAGTATTTTCTACCTCTAGAATTTTCCCCCCTTTCAATAGCATTACTTTTACATTGTATGTTTTGTAGGATAATTAAGACATGGTAGATATGGAGAAATTTTTTTCATTCACTCGAATTTGTATGTATCTATTTAATATAAACTATTAATCACAGTGTGCAAAGAATACTGTCAGGTGTTATGGAACAACACAACAATAATTGCTGTTATTTAGAGTTTACCCCAACAAAACTATTTTGGACTGGATACTATTATTGACAGTGCATGGTGATAATAAAAAGTAGACTGATATCATTTGACTTTATTATGTTTTTAAAATTATCTATAGACAATTTTTTCCTTATTGCCTGCACTCTGGGTGGAATAGTTCACTTTGTTTCACCTTTGTTATCTCCCTGCTGGTTTGATCAGAAACTGTAGATCTTACTTACTAGGAATGAAGGTTTCTTGGAAAGAAGGAAGGGAATGCACTCAGATTCCAAGATAGAGGGACTGACTTGTAAAGGACCTTGACTCTCTACATCTCACAAGTTAACTGCTTGAAAATCACAATTAATTTCAGGAACCTTAATAAATGTATAGTTTAAGAGAATACATGAATAGAATTTTCCTGATTATCACTTAGGTAACATAAACGTTCATGTTAGTTTGTCTCACTATAAAACTGAAGTGGATATTCAGAGCCTTGCTAACAAAGAATGCTGATTTCCTTACTATAGGTATTGAAGGGACAATCTGAACAGAGATAGCTGGAATATTCATTATGTTGGTAATATAACATGTGGAGTAGAATCAAAATATTCAGTGGATAATAGTGTAAGAGAATAAAACATCCCAGCATGAAAAATTATGCCATGACTAATATCAGGGTATAACAGAATCTGGCTCTAATCAGTTAGCATTTCATCCAAATTATCTTCAATCACGATGATTTTCTGTTCTTTCAGAACTACTCTTTATTTAATGTAGTAAAGTATTACTATAAGTCTTTAAAATATTAGTTGTGTGAACTAAAATTTGAGTTGTCAGTTACTCTCCTATCTAACTTTATATTTACTAAAGACCTTTTAATGCTTAGCAAAGGAGTATAAAACAAAACAAAACAACAACAACAAAAAAAAAACTCACTATTCACTATTCTGGAGTTCCTGGGTGGTCACTTAAACCTCTGACTCTTGGTTTTAGGTCAAGTCATAATCTTAGGGTCATGATCCATGGTCTTGATCTTAAGGTCATAATCTCAGGGTCCTGAAATAGCACCCCACATTTGGGCTTCACACTCAGTGTGGAGTCTGCTTGAGACTCTCTCACCATCTCCCTTTGCCCCTCCCCTACTCAAATAAATAAATAAATCTATAAAAAAATTTACTATTCCAATGTTAGTTTGGATTGTTATGATATTCAATTGAAACTGATTAGCACCACAGTTTCATTATTTCATTGTAAATAGTAACTTTCCCCCTGAAACAACTGAGATTTTAAATATAAATTTCACATTTATTTAGATGGCATCAAGAAAACAAGCTTCTCAGAAGTCCCTTACTCAAGAAATGTTTGAATGCCTTTGCTGATAATTCTACAATTGGCCCTCATTATTTTGTACATTAATATTTATTACTATTCTATGAAATCCTCCCATGTCTGTATTAACAAATACTTTAAACCATAAAATTATTCAATAAATATTTGTGGAATAAAGTTGATAAATCTGTCAGACTTATATGGATATCTGTCTAGGCAATGGTAATAAACTGGGACTCTCAAAATTACTTCAGAGAACCTAACATTATAAATAATATTGAGAGATAATAATTTCAGCTCTTGCCATGCACCAGACACCTGTTTTACATGGTTAGCTGATTTAAACCTTTTCACAGTCTTAAGAGTTATGTTATAATGTTGATTTCATTTTGCACAAGAGAAGATTGAGACACAGAGGGTTCAAGCAAAGTGGCTAATAAGTACAATATTTCCTCTGAGACTGTTTGCTGACCCAAAAAGCTGATTGAGAGGCTGAACAACACTTTTAACAGCCTCCCTTAGTTAGAGGAAAAGCAAATTAAGGTTCAGATCCTACCCAGAGTGAAGCCCTAGTAAAGTCCCAGGACGTAGATGGAAAACCTAAAGATCTTCGCTTTAGGAGAAAAAGTAAACTAGAAATACTTCAACCCTTGCCAGATAGCAGCCCAAATTTGAATCATTTGAATGCACTAATAAATCTCAAGGCTAATCATGGACTAAGATGATGCCAGATTTATAGTATCTTTAACGTCTGGAGGAAACAAACATAAATCTTTCCAGATGAAAGGTGACATCATTCTAGGCCTAGAATATTTTTTTTTTAAATAATGACTTTTAAGTTAAGAAAGAGAAATAAGGAGAAAATGAAGCAAAAAAAAAAAAAAAACCAAAGGAGAGAATATGTGGATAAATATAAATGGATATTAATTGTATAAAATATTTCATGAAGATACATTATAAAAGTATTTTCCAGGGGTGCCTGGGTGTCACAGTCAGTTAAGCATCTGACTCTTGTTTTGGCGTCAGTCATGATCTCAGGATTATGGGATCAGACTCTGTGCCTAGCAGGGAGTCTTCTGGAGATTCTCTTCCTGCTCCTCTTCGCTTCCTCTCTCTCAAATAAAAAAATATTTTTAAAATACCTTATAAATATGCCACATACAAAAAAGGGAAAACTAAATGTAATTAAAGTTTTCCAAAGTCATAATGTCAGTAAAAGTACCAATTAACATTACATTTTGATAAGTCAAAAGACATTTATAATTTCTAAGACAATCATTAATATCTTAGGAAATATTAGCAATAATTTTAATTATTTACCAATGTAAATATTAGATTAAAGATAAATATTAAAAATAAAATGATAAAATAATAACCAAAGAAGACAATGAAAGGTGGGAAAACATAAAATATGCAACAAAGGAAAAGCACAGAATGAGAGGCAGATGTGAGTCTCAATAAATTAACACATTAAATACTCAGGAACTAAATTATTTAAAGATATAGAATGTTAGATTGCATAAAAAATAACTGTTGACTGTTAAAGGACACAGCAAAAACCTAAGTTTATAAAAAGCTTAAAGTAAAAGATGAGGTAAAAGCATACAATTTAACTACAACCAAAAAGAAGGTATTTTACTATATTCTTATACAAGATAGACTTCAAGGCAAAACATAAATATTTTGTATCAGTTTCTAGAAAACCACTGACAATTATAAAAGGGTCACTTCATGTGTATAAAAAGTTTTCCTTTAGTGCAAGATACAAGAATTCTAAGTGTATATGCCATTAATATCATGGTTTCACAATATATAAGAAAAATTGCCAAAATTGTAAGGATGGATAGACAAATCCACAATATTTATGGAACACTTGATGTAACAAACAGGTAAAAAATCAGTGACAATATTTTGTTCAAGTGGTCACGGGACCAAATGACAACTGTATGTAAAAACTATAGCTGATACACTCCTTTCAGGCAGAAAGAAAATGTTAAAAATACTGATTTCAAGACCTCAATAAACACATGTGACTAGCAGTTACTATATTAGTGCAGCTCTATGACTCACTTAGGACTCTTCATATTTTATTTTAATTTTCTGTGTTAGTTATCATTTCTTTATTATTAATTTTTGAAGGGCATGGAGGCATATGTAGACTTGTTACCTAAAGGTAGCAAGGATTATAATCATATTTGGAGTACTTTTTCAAGTAGGATTTCATGTTCCCATGCTTTTTATGATACTTTAGGTGCATGATTTTTATATTAATAGAAAGTTTTGAATATATAAAAATTTTCTATACCTCTTCTATAAAAATATAATGCTAAAATATCCACTTAAATATTGAAAAACAGGAGAATAATAACAGTCAATCAATTCATCAGTTTTACTGGAGGAGTTCATCACTTTCAAGCCAAAGGCAAATTAACCTTGGGTCTGTTATTTGACATCTTTAGAATCTGGGTAGCTAGCAATATATATAAACACCATGGTTTCTATGATCATTTGAGAAATGGTTGTATAAATCTATTTTAGTAATAAATTCAAGAATAAGATTCATCACATATTTTACAATGGAATGGCAAAAATTCCAAGCTGTCTATACAGTTTTTATTTAAATAGGGATGTTCTATACAAGGAGAACAAGTTCAGAGTGGACTAGGTTGGCTTTCCCTGAGATTCTTCAATCTGTGACTTGATTTCTTTCATCAGATTTTGAATAGTCTTACCTACTATACTTTAGATGTATACTTTCTCTTCCATTTCCTTCTCTCACCTTGTATTAAAAAACATGAGTGTCCTAAGACTTTTTAAAAGCATGTCCACATGTAATGCATCTGAATTCTGTTATATATATTTTTTCTCTAATTTATTTTAGCTTGGATATTGTTCTACTAAATTGTCTATAAATTCAC
This sequence comes from Mustela erminea, assembly GCF_009829155.1. Taxonomy (NCBI): domain Eukaryota; kingdom Metazoa; phylum Chordata; class Mammalia; order Carnivora; family Mustelidae; genus Mustela; species Mustela erminea. The sequence continues at coordinate 38,743,056 of NC_045615.1, read as the reverse complement.
CACCCCTATATTTTACCATGTCCAGCAACCTATGAGATATACTAAATTCTTATTTTCAGATATTGTATCATGCAGTCCTAGAGTGTCGATATTTTTATTGACTTGACTTTTCTTATGAAATACTTTACATTTTAATTCATTTTTTTAACTATTTCTTTAGGAATCTTTGATTGCTAACTCTCATATCTGGATCTTCTTCGGGTCTGTCTCTGTTGATTCACTTATTTAATTATGTAATCTTTTTTCACATCTTAGCATGTTTAGTCATTTTTATTCTGTAATGCCTAATATTACAGATTAAAAAGGATTGAAGGCCTGGATTAAGATGTCTTCTTTCACAGAGGACTAGTTGTTCAATTGTGTGGCTCTACTGAGTCTCGGTGTTAGGTTCCATGTCTCATCTAATTTTCCCCATACTTGTACAGACTAGTCTTTTCTACTATAGCACAGCTGTAACTCTTAAGGAGTAGCCTTTCAGGGGTCTGGAATATAGGTATACTTTATCTATGTTTAAAGATAGATATCAATGTTTCAGCTGCCTTGAAACCTTCACATTCTGGTGCTTTTTCTTCTACTAAGGTAGACTATCAATCTCATTCCATGTGACATGGTTTGGAAAGTGCCATCAGGGATAGTCTGTATAAATCCAAGGCTTTTCTTAGGTGTTCTTTTCTTAATTTTCATAGGTCCATATTGATCACTTTCTAAAAACTACTAATATTGGTTTTTAAACCTTGTCCAGTGTAGTCTCTCATGGTTCACCTCCCCTTCGACCATGAGAGACTATGGACTTTGAAAAACAATCTGAGGGTTTTGAAGGGACGGGGGGTGGGAGGCTGGGGTACCAGGTGGTGGGTATTATAGAGGGCACGGATTGCATGGAGCACGGGGTGTGGTGCAAAAATAATGAATACTGTTATGCTGGAAATAAAAAAAAAAAAATAGGAGAGAAAAAAAAAAAAAAAAAACCTTGTCCAGTGTAAATAGTTCCTTTAAATAGAAAGGTAAAACTGGTCCGGCTACTCTGTCAGGATTGCAGACAAGGATCTTTGCCATGCTTTCCAATAAATTTCATTAAAAAAATTTTTTGAAGTTATTTGAAAAGACAATACAGAGTCATAGTTGAATATATTTTTATATTTCCCATAGCTAATATAGTACATATCAAGCTAATATAGTACTTATTAGAATACTATGTGTATGTATGTGTTTGGAGAGTTTGGGGAGGTATATAATATATACATACAAATATACATATTTTTTTTCTACTTAAGCCAAATGATTTGAAAAATTAAATATTAGCACAAGATTTTTTTTTCAATTTTTAATTTTTTATAAACATATATTTTTATCCCCAGGGGTACAGGTCTGTGAATCACCAGGTTTACACACTTCACAGCACTCACCAAAGCACATACCCTCCCCAATGTCCATAATCCCACCCCCTTCTCCCAAACCCCCTCCCCCCAGCAACCCTCAGTTTGTTTTGTGAGATTAAGAGTCACTTATGGTTTGTCTCCCTCCCAATCCCATCTTGTTTCATTTATTCTTCTCCTACCCACTTAAGCCCCCATGTTGCATCTCCACTTCCTCATATCAGGGAGATCATATGATAGTTGTCTTTCTCTGCTTATTTCGCTAAGCATGATACGCTCTAGTTCCATCCATTTTGTCGCAAATGGCAAGAAACAAGATTTTTTTTTTTAAAGATTTTATTTATTTATTTGACAGAGAGAGATCACAAGTAGGCATAGAGGCAGGCAGAGAGAGAGAGAGGAGGAAGCAGGCTCCCTGCCGAGCAGAGAGCCTGATGCGGGACTCGATCCCAGGACCCTGAGATCATGACCTGAGCCGAAGGCAGCGGCCTAACCCACTGAGCCACCCAGGCGCCCTAGCACAAGATTATTAAAGAAGTTAAGAAACTATTTCACCCCACCTTTGAGGGACCTTTATATGTATACTTATTTCATGCAGTCATTTGTAAAATACTCCACAGAACTTCTACAGGCCATTTGCAGTATCAAGGTCAAAGTTCTAGGTGAGGGGGCTTGGGTGACTCAGTGGGTTAAAGCCTCTACCTTCCGCTCAGGTTATGATCCCAGGGTCCTGGGATCCAGCCACATCGGAGGCTCTGTTCAGCAGGGAGCCTGCTTCCCTTCCTCTCTTTCTGTCTGCCTCTCTGCCTACTTGTGATCTCTGTCAAATAAATACATAAAATCTTAAAAAAAAAAAAAAAACTAAATTTTGAATCCACAAAATAATGAAGGAAAAATTTGCCATAATAATCAAATTGAATTATCTTTCTTTGAGACCAATTTCTTTTTGCCTGATGCCATTATAGTCCCTACCATTGCCTCACAATGCAGAACTATGTTTTCAGAGTCAACATTCCTAGAATTTGGGGTACATTTGGGTACCAATTTGGTAAAGTTGTCAGGGCTAAAAGAAGCAACTTTATACACCTCATCTCAAAACATTACGTTTTGACAGGGAAAGAAATGAATGTTAAGAATATAATTTCCTTGAAGACGGGCCTTTGCTTTATTAGTTGTGAATACTTAACAGCTGCCCTTCAATAAATGTTTTTGAATGTTCAAGAAATGAATTGGGGAAAAAAAAGTGAGTGTTTAAATTTTTACATGTCTAGAGGAAAAATATAATTTTCCTTTCTAATATTGTATAAGACACTTTTAGAATACAAAAGTTATAGTTTAAGAGTGAGTGTTCAGACATTCTGCTTAGTAACATTTTTTTCACTGCAATGCACCAGATGTCAAAATTCATTGCACTCGTGTTGTCACTTTCATAATTTTAATGAGTGAGCTACTATGACAGTTATAAACATTGTCAGTTTTTTCCAGGGATTCAAGTCCCTTGCAAATTTTCTTTTAATACTGGAGCCTTTTAAAATGATTGCATTTGCTTTTTCTTCTCTAAAAGATATTTACTAACTCAAAGCAAGTAACTGACGTTAAGCTTCATTGTTTTAAGTTGTTATCCAAAGTGTGGAATTTATGAATTGTTAATTTGACCTATTTCAACACAATTGTTAATGTTTTATTAGGATTCCAACCAAGTGTTTTGGTTTGCCTTCCTATTTTTAAGAGAGCCAGATTTCTGTATAAATAACTTATAAGAATTAGCTGAAAAAAAATCTGGCATTTTTTACTTTAGTTAATGTTTTCGTACATAATAATTGGTGCTTATCACTTGATGCTAGAGAAAATTCTTTGGTTGAAGATAAATTACCCAATCTACCCATCATGCATAGCATCTGAGACAGCAGCAGTATAAGGCAGGAGAAATGTAAAACAGATGAGACAGAATAAGTGGTGGAAAGTGGAACAAATGGAGGAATGAAGTTATTTTGACACTGTTTCCTCCCTCAGGGCCAGTTCCTAAAGCTGAGAACTACCAACATGAAACACATCTGGCTGAACAGGGGATCTCATGTAACTTAGTAAGGTGGTGAATTCTCCTTGGATGAAGTCACAAATTTTGCCTTTCTTCAGGATAATAGGTATCTGTCTTCTAGTTTCCTTTCTTCAAATTAATTATTCTATCCTGGTCAACTTGGGAAAAGGCTGCTTCCCTCACCCTCAAAATAAATTTCCTTAAAAAAACTCTGAGACTTTTAATTTCAGGAAACAAACTGAGGGTTGCTGGTGGGTGGGAGGGAGGGATAGGGTGGCTGGGTTATGGACATTGGGGAGGGTACGTGCTATGGTGAGCGCTGTGAATTGTGTAAGTCTGATGACTCACAGACCTGTACCCCTGAAGCAAATAATACATTATATGTTAATTAAAAAATCAAATATCATATATGTAAAGCACTTAGCACAAATTCTAGTCCATAGTTATTACCTAATAAAAACGTATATTACTTCTTCTATTGGCTATTCCCCATATCCACTAGTAGCAGTGGAAGTGGTAGAGGAATAGGGAAGAAAGCAATAAGTAACTCATTCTAGTTGTTTTCGTCTTTGCCAATCCCTGGAAACTAAAAAAATTTTTAAAGATGTCATTTATTTATTTGAGAGAGAGACAGTGAGAGAGAGCATGAGAGGGAGGAAGGTCAGAGGGAGAAGCAGGGTCCCCATGGAGCTGGGAGCCCGATGCGGGAATAGATCCTAGGACTCCGGGATCATAACTTGAGCCGAAGACAATCGTTTAACCAACTGAGCCAACCAGGAACCTTGGAAGCTAACTTTTTAAAAGTCTTCTCACCTGCTTGCTTACTGCTGGTGAGTGTGATTTCCTTTCAAAAAAATTGATCTGATTCAATTTTCAGTTCACTTTTGAAAGGACTCTTTTCCGAAGTGTCCCCCTTCCCTGGCCAAGCTATAGACAAAGCTCACAGGTGTCTGCACTTGGCCCTAACTCTTTTTTGTTTTTCTAGGTCTGAGAGTCCTAAATTATCAGGAAGTAGACCCCAACAGCAAAACATATTCTTCTCTAGCCTGAACACAATCCACATCCCCCAGGAGCCCTGGGGGGTTCCTGGAGAAACTTGACAAGTCCTGCTCTATTTAGCTAAGACAAAACTCCCTTTCTACACTCCCCTCCCCCACGAACTTGGCTCTAACCCTCTCTCATCCTTAAACAAACAAACAAACAAACAAACAAACAAAACACTTAAAAGGCCCAGTTGGACCGAAAGTCTGGCTGACATCTATCTCTCTTGACATCTGGCGCCTCTCCTCTCTTGGCAAGTGAATAAACTCTGTCCTGCCTGTTGCTCTAATTTTTGGGCAATTCTTTGCTGCCCACTTCACCAGCCACCTTAACAAATTTTCTAGGGAAATAGTAACTCTAAAATAGGTTAGATTAACTATATGAATTGTGTAAAGTCCACATTAGTGTCGCGTAAAAGTATCCTGTCAATTAATATTTTCCATGTATTAGGTGCTCGAGGTTTTCATAAAAGAACAATAATTCCAGGAGCATTGATGAGACATGGGACCCTGAGATTTTTATTCATCACAAAAAAAATTTTTAAACTTTATAATTATTTTTTATTTTAGTAGAGTTGGCATACAGTGTTACATTAGTTTCAGAATAAAATATCTTGAATATGAAAAGTACAGTGTGCTTTTAGCTGTCTTCTGCAGCCAGGACATCTATAGCAGGAGCTCTAGTTTACGAACAGAGCCAGCGCCGTTTGAGCTGATGTAAATTCAAGCAAAGATTTATCCTAATCCTTCAGAGCTATATAGTCTTAAATCAAAATATGGGACTTCATCATCTAAACCGCTAAATAATATTTTAAGACTTAACACCAAAATTGCACTGTCAAATTCTTGCTGTATTTTGTTTCCTTCCTTGGCACTTAGAAATAATCATGACTATTGTAAACAAATCAAAGCAAAGCAAACAAAAAAACAAACAAACAAACAAAAAAAACAGATCTCAGGCTAGTCCTCACCACATTTCAGTTTAAAAAGGGGTTTCTGTTGCTAAATAATGGTAAATAAGAAACTAAAACAAAACAAAGTACTGAAAGTAGGTATAAAAACAAAATGTATGGAAAGATTTTATATTCTCTGTAGCATCATGCAAGATTGAATATATTTTCAACATTTCCTGGCCAACTGCTGATAGAAAAAGAGAGAACAATGCTTGATGAATAAAAAATTACCCATATTATTATTAAATGAATTTCTCCAACTCTGGGTGACAGAGTCAGCCACATAGGCATGGCTTACAAATATAAACTTAGTATATATTCATCTTATCAGTCATTAACTTCTCTCTACGTTAGTATTGCTTTAAGTCTTAATATTCGCTGGCAAAATTGCCAGATTAAATTATACTATTAGTAATGCACGTATTTGTTTGATATTATTTATAAGCTATAAAAAGCCAAAGCAAAGATGAATGAATAACTCAAATAAAAATATTTTCACCAACTCAATATCTGTTGTAGAAATTAAAAATGTAAATCATGAAACCTTGATTTTCATGTCATTTCCAGTTCTATTTTTGAGGAGGCTACAAATGCTTTTTTAAAATTACTAAGATTTTTCAAAAATGAACCTGTAGAATACAGAAAATAATTTAGAAATTGTTTGCTATGTGAAAATAAAACCTTCAAAGAGATTCCTAAAAATTTGAGATTGATTCACAGTGTATTATTAGAATAACTACAAGTCCCTCAGAACTACAACACATACATCTCTGTCATACAGAATGTTGAGATGACACCCACTTATATTTCTGGGTGCACTTTATTTTTCTAGTCAAAGACATAAATCTGTGTAAATATTAGAAACTAGAAATAAAAAAGATAAAACTTTTCTATATAGTTCTTTGGGGGAAAAATTTCTAAATCAAACTTGTAGAGTTTGGAGTTTTATTTCACTAAACTTTATGTCAGACACGATAAGAAATTGGAATCAGGTTAATTCAGTTTGGATTCTGGCTTTTCCATTATGAAATTTCCAGAATTTTCAATTCTGGAAAATTTACTGAAAATTTAAACTTCACATCCTTATCAACAAAAGTAAGCATTATATCCACCCAGATATAATGAGAATTAAATAATGATAGCTTGTGAGAATCAATAATGGAATTATAATGGAATCTTAGGCAAGTAGTTTAAATATATTGTCTCATTTAATTATCAGAGAACTCGAGCACTTGGGTGGCTCAGTCAGTTAAGCATCTGCCTTCAGCTCAGGTCGCAATCCCAGGGTCCTGGGATCCAGCCCCCCAATGGGCTATCTGCTCAGTGGGGAGCCTGGTTCTCCCTCAACCTGCTGCTCTCCCTGCTTGTACACTCTCTCTCTCTTTCTCCATCAAATAAATGGATAAATAAAATCTTTTAAAAAATTATCAGAGAACTCTATATGTAGATATTCTAAAATCTATTTCATAGGTTAAGAAGTTTAGACCAAAAAAAAGGAAAAAAATGTCAAGTAATTTGCCCCAGATAATAATTGCCTTAATAGAGAGTTCATAATATATGAAGCTACAACTAAAGAAATAGTTATTTAAAAAATGTGTTGCTTCCATAGGAGCTAGAACATGATAGATAATAAGTGTCATTGTTTTTCTGCTTTTTTCATCAATAACTCTTTTTGACTTATGGTACAGGAATTATGACATAGGGTATAGGCAAATCTGAGATTAAGGTTCAGTTATTTTGCTACATATTGCAAATCTGTTAAAGCAGAGAGAACACACACTGTAAAATAATTAAGAGAATTACTAGAAGTTAATTATTATTATTCAGCATTTTATCTACCTTAAAAATATTAGAGTTTTGACCTTTCTCAAAAAAATAAGAAATGATTTGGTTCTTTTTAATATGATAGTGTTCATCAATTTCCAACAACTTAAGCCAAGGGAAATATGTGCATTTCCCTGATAGATTTGGGAATAATCAGCACTTTTTTATATATTCAACTAAGAAAGTGATAAGAATTGCTGCAGATGATGCCTTTGCCTCATTCCCACTCATCTTAGATTCTGGGGAGTAGGAGGATAGGGACAGTCTGTGAAAGACTCTTTCATTCTTGATGTGACCAAGAGCTTGCCATCCCATCCCCCCATCACAAAAACAAAATAAAACAAAATAAAGAAACAAAGGATTGCTACAGAAATATATACTTTTCTTCCAAAAATGGGTCTAGGGGATTATAGAAATATGTTCATCTTCAGGTACCTAGGTAGTTCAGTTGGTTAATTAAGTCTCTTCCTTCTGCACAGGTCATGATCCCCGGACTCAAGCCCTGCATTGGGCTCCCTGCCCTATGGGGAGCCTACTTCTCCCTCTCCCTCTTCCTGCTGCTCCCCCTGATTGTGCTCTCTCTCTCTGTGAAATAAATAAAAATCTTTAAAAGATTTTTAAAATAAAAATATTTTTTATATTTAAAAAAATTTCATTTTATTATTTGAAGATAGCCTATCTCTAAGTTTTTCCCCAAATCTAAATATTTTTCATCTCTTACTCCAGAGTCTGTTTATGTTGCATTTATATTTCTACTTTAAATACTTCACATTTATAGTTTTGGTTTCATAATTATTATTTTGTTGCTTATGTTTGTGTTAGGACACATCTTTATATTGTTTTCAAAATATTTCCCATTTTTTATTAATCAAATCACTTAAATCTTATTCAATTTTAAATTGAATTTTGATTCTATCAAGTAATCATCACTTCAATATAAAAATATTAGTTCTTGACCTACAATTCCTGATAAACTAAGATAAATGTGATTAATTTTTATTAAATATTTGGGTTACTGTTTTCCTGCTTATTTCCCTATCAATTCAAGTTCATGTAATTATTTGGTAAATCTTCCTAAAACAGCAGTAGTATGATGAGAACATATGACAAAAATGAAAAGGGTAAAAGTACTCAGCACACTTAAGGGAAAAACAACAAAATTAAGGCAATGAGGGAATTGTAAACCCACTAATGCATCTGTTTTTGGAAAACATATGGGAACAAATAAATGAAATAATAAACATTTGTTATGTAAGTGGTTTTTAAAGTCTATTTCATGGCACTATCCTTGATTAAAACAGAATGAGAAAAATAAATGCAAACATTAAAAGTAGCTTGTAATTTCCTTTGGATAAAGACTCAAAAGTGGAATTGCTGTATCACATTGTGGTTCTATTTGAGTTTTCTGAGAAACCTCTACACTGGTTTCCACAATGGCTGTACCAATTTACATTCATGCCAACACTGTACAAAGGTAGTTATCCTTGACAACACTTGTTATCTTTTGACTTTTTGGTAATAGCCATTTTAACACGTATGAAGAAATACCTCAGGGTAATCTTAATGTGCATTTCTCTGATGATTGATGATGTTGAACAGCTTTTCATATACCTGCTGGCCATCTGTATGTCTTCTTTTGAGAAGTGTCCAGTGAGGTTCTCTCCCCATTTTTTAATTAGATTATTTGTGTTTTTAATGTCGAGTTGTATAAATTCTTTGCATATTCTGGATATTTTTCCCTTATCAGATATGTGGTTTGCAAGCATTTTCTCTTATTTTGTAGGTTGCTTTTCCACTCTATTGATAGTTTCTTTTGCTGTGTAGAAGATGTTTAGTTTGATGCAATCCTACTTCTATGTGTATTTCTACTTTTGTTGTGTGTATTTGATGTTATATACCCCCCCAAAAAAATCATTGCCAAGAGCAATGTTAAAAAAAAAATTTCTGTGTATTTTCTTATGGTAGTTTTATAGTTTCTAGTCTTACATTTAAATATTTCATCCATTTTGAGCTGATTTACCATGTGAAATAAGGGTCTGATTTAATTGGTCTGTTATGTAGCTGTCCAATTTTCCCAACACCATTTATTGAAGAGATTATCCTTTCCCATTGTATGTCCTTGGAAGATAAGTTAACTGTAAATGTATGGATCTCAAATGGTATCTGCACTCCCATGTTCATTGCAGCATTGTTCACAATAGCCAAGATAATGGAGACAATCTAAACGTCTGTCAATAGATGAATAAAGAGAATACATATATATTTATATATATATTTAAACATATACATATAGAATATTAATATTACTTGGCCTTTAAAAAGAAGGGGATTCTTCCATTTGCAACAACATGGATTAAACTGGAAAGCATTATGCTAAGTGAAATAAACCAGACACAGAGAGACAAATACAGCATGATCCCACTTACATGTGAAATGTAATATAAGCAAACTCATAGAAGCAGACAGTAGAATGGTGGCCACCAGAGGTGATGGGGAGGTGCAAATGGGGAGATGTTGGTCAAAAGGTACAAAGTTTCAGAATGCAAGATAAATTCTGAAGATTTAATATGCAGCGTGATGACTGAAGTTAACAATACTGTATTGTATACTTGAAATTTGCTAAAAGTTAATCTTGAGTTCTCAGCAAGCACACAATATAAGAAAGTAAATTGTATCTATGTGAGATCATTGATAAATTAATTAGCTTGATGGTGATCATTTATACAATGTATATGAATAACAAAACAATAAATTGTATGCCTTAAATATATACAATTCCTATTTGTCAATTATACCTCTATTTAAAAAGTAGCTTATTTAACATCCATGTAGTACAAAGTACACTCATTCTTTGAAACAAGTCAGAGTTTTACAGTTAAAAGAAAACTATGAACACAGCCTTTTGATAATATTTAGTGAAAAAATAGAAAATTGTCATCTTATATAATCAATGCATTTGTTCTACAGGTAAAGAAACCAAAAAAACTTTGCAGGATATTTATTTTACATGAATATATTTTATATAAAATTGGATTGGATTGGAGCCTTTGAAATCCACTCATCCTTGTTCATGTGGCTTAGTTTATATGAACTGACAGCACTATGTCTATCACAAAGCCCCAGTTTTATCACTTATGCTAGCTATAACTTGGAGCTCACTGTTGATTGCCAAATGTCTTGAAAATTGTGGTGGTAGAGCAAGAACCACAATCTTTGTTAAAAGGAGTATAATTATATTATGTTTGAAATTAACTGGGAGTAGTTATCTGTGTCACCAATTAACCAATTACATATTAATGATAATTGTCTTCCTCATCGTTCATTACTTTAAAGATTTTCTAAAGATGTCTTCTTAAGACATGGGAGTCATAGAAAATATGCACAGAATTTAAATGTTGTCTGCTTATCAACATTACCATCTTAAAAAAATTAAACAAAACAAAACCTGCTCACCTATGTAATGAAACACTGGAATTGAAAGATCCAAGAAATTGAAAAACTCTTACTATTCTACTTCTTTTAATAATATCACTTGAGTTTATTAGAATTATAGAATAACATCTACACTCTGGTTTGCTGAATCAGAATCTGCATTTAACAATATACTGAGGTGGTTTGAATGTACATTATATTTTGAGAATACAGCAAAATCATACCTTGAGGGAAGCTTAAGAGTTTCTCAACTGAGTCATGCAGTCCTGAAATATAAGTTGATATTAAGCACAGAGTCTGGAGCTTACAAGCAAAATGTGTTTAGGTCAGCTTTCACCAACTGTTAGATGTTAACATTATATAGAGAAAAGTTCTTTAATATTATAGAAGGTAAAGAAAATGTAAATAAAATTTCACCTGATGTCAAATATTGTGTGATTATATAAATTATCTTGCCAATTATTGTATATAATAGCAATAGTATTCAAACCCAGGAGACATGTTTAAAGTAGCTTATACTACTGGGGGCACCTGGGTTGCTCTTGATTTTGGCTCATGATCTCAATCCTGGAGTTGAGGTCCCTGTCAGGCTCCACACTTGGAAGGTAGACTGCTTCAGACTCTCTCTGTCTGTGTGTTCTTCTGCCCCTTTCCCCTATGCTCTCTCCAAAAATAAAAAATCTTTAAAAAAAAGTAACTTATGAAGCTGTATATGCACGCACACACACACACACACACACACATACATACAATCATATATCTAATTTGAAAATAAGTATTGCTTTAGCACTGATGCACTGAAGCTAAAGGGAATCATTTAACATTTCTTTTCACTTTTCTAGTCTTCTCTGACTTGTCCCAAAGTTACATTTTTATCTTTCAATTTTAGAAGATTTTTCTGGTCTACCTTTAGAAAATTTTATTTTGGATAACATAAACTAGATTATTACAATTCCTTTGTTAAAATTGATGTCACCCACCTGTTTGGAGTCATGTTAAAAAATTAAATGACCTTTAACTTTGCAACTGAGTATGGAATACATAGGAAAATTTGATACTGACCAATAAATGAGCAGATTCCAAAAGCAAAGGAAATTCAAGCTACTCAAATAGCTACATTGGTTTTATTTCTTAAGACTTTCAAGCTTTTTTTTACAAATAACAATGACCTAAACATTAAAATATCCAAGATAGAATAATTTACACTAATAATAAAATTTTCCTGACATGGAGAATTATCTCTTTTAAGATAGGTACAGTACAGTTAAGAATACAGTTAATATTGTATTGCATATTTGAAAGTTGCTAAGAGAGGAAGTCTTAAATGTTCTCATCATGAGAAAAAACTTTTATAACTATGTATGGTGACAGATATTAATTTGACTTACTATGTGGATCATTTTGCAATATATTCAAACATTGAATTATTATATCATACACCTGAAAGTAATATAATGTTGCATATCAATTTTATCTGAATAAAAATAATAAAATGAAATAGGTATAGATTTAAAATTAGATTAAAATCAAGGTCTATGTTTCCAGTATCTTTCATAACTCAGGGATTGGAAATAAACACAGCTATGTTGAATTAAATATTTGTGTGAAATAAAATATTATTGTAACATAAACATAATTAATAATCTAGCTGACCTTTCTGACTTTGACCCTTATCAACCATGAAATTATGCATAAGAAATTCCACTTTCACCTGTACTTTCATCACTCTAATTAATGGAGAGGATATAATCAACTGTAACATTTCAGTGACTGTTTAAGTATAGACTAAAATTTAAATAATAAGAAGTACTAAAAAGAAGCACATATTTAAACCTGGAAAATACCAGTAAAAACTTCCAGTGACTGGAGGTGTAATTAGGAATTTTTGATGCATATAACACACTCAAGAGAAGAAATTTTACATAAATTTTCAAATTTATTATTCACCCAGGACTTTTTTTTTTACCATGACCCAAATGGAAGTTAGGGCATTTAAGGACTGACATCTTAACAACCTAATTCTGCAGCTAAATAAAACCCTGAAGGCACAGTTGTGCTCCACTCATCTAGGTTACCTGATGGAAACAAAAAATAACTTCCATGATTATAGAATAATAAAGTCACATAAAATTATTAGAAAATTAATAACATCTAAAACATCACAGACATTTAAATACAATTAGTTAGAAACTCTTAGAGGTCTACCATCAAAGGTAGAGATTTAGACTTAAAGGATTTTAGATTTTGTTTACAAATATTCTTATGAACCCATTTTGTTCTAGACCAGGGTTTTCAATTAAGTTGTTTCAATGGAATCACCTGGACCTTCAAAAATATATGTACATGTATGAGCATCACCTCTCAGGGATTCTTATTATTAAACTAGTAGGTTCTGAGCATTGTGTTTTGTTTTGTTTTGTTTTTAAAGTTCCCTAGAAGTTCCAATGTGCTCCTGAGCCTGAGAACCATTGGTCTAGACATGATAGAGAGTTTTCCTCTCAAAAGACAACAAGGCTTGTTTCCAGGGTGTTTATATTAATTGATAATCTTAATTATTCATCTATCAAACACTTGTTGAATTTCTACAATATGAAATGATGTGGAAATGGCATTTGGAGCAAATGGTCAAGAAAGAATTCTTGAGATATCTTCAGTATAAGATGGGGGTTTTATTAAAGCAAAGGGACAGGATCCGTGGGCAGAAAGAGCTCCTCTGGAGCTGTGATGAGTGACCGATTATGTACTTTCAAGTGGGGAGGGGGTTAAGGATAGTGTAAATCTCTAAGGACTCTTGGAAGCAAGATTTCCAGGACCTTGAGGGGGCTGCTATTGTTAGGAAAATGTCATTTTTTACTGTCTAATAAAAACTTGGTCATGAGACCTTTCATATGCATATCAGAGGCCATGTGCTTAGAAGATGATTGCTAACATATATCTTAGGGTGAGGGGTAGAGATAAAGGAAGTTCCCAAAGCAACTTTTATATGTTAAAGTAGACTTACAGTATCTTGTGGGTCAGGATAATATCAAGCTAAGATTGCCTTTTGCTCTTAGCCAAATGTCAACATCCATACAGCAGAGTTCCTACAGGAAGGTCCCTCTACCTGTTTCAAGGACTTATCAATGGACTGCAAGCAGTCAAGAAATTTAGTTTTTTCTTTTGCTTTTGTTGCCCACATCATGGAGTTATTGGCCAAGGTTCAAAGAGCCCAAAAGTAAAAAATTAAATGTAATCCATGCCCTCAAACTTCTTTCTTTCTAGTGAAAGAGCTAGCCTACCAAAGAGATGATTTCAATATAGTGCTAAGATAAGGATAAGAAAGAGCTACAGGGCTCATATGTGGAATTTAAGAAACAAAACAGATGAACATATCGGAAGGAAAAAGAGAGAAGAGAAGCAAATCATGAAAGACTCTTAATGATAGAGAACAAACTGAGGGTTGCTGGAGGGGAGATGCATGGTGGATGGGCTGAAACGGTGATGGGGATTAAGGAGGCCACTTGTGATGAACATTGCATGTTATGTGTAAGTGAATCACTAAATTCTACTCCTGAAAACAATATTACACTATATGTTAGCTAACTGGAATTTAAATAAAAATTTGAAATAATACATACATATATATACACACACACATTTATGCATACATACGTAAGTAAGTAAGAAAGTGCTACAGGGGACCCTGGATGGAGTTAGGTGAAAAGGAGTAAGAATGGTGAAAAAGGATATCAAAGACAGATATAAAAATGAACAGAGACCTGGATAAAGAAAGATTGTGACTGGGTCCTTTGAGAACTGCAAGTTGAGGCAAGATCATGACATTTGTTGCAGGGGGCATACTCAGGAGTATAAACTTTATCTGAGAAACAATGGAGTGACTCTGAGTGATTTTAAGAACAGCAAGGAAATGAAATACAATAAAGATTCAATCAATGCTATTCATATGGCTATTTTAATGTTCTGTGGTTAATAATAGTGATCATTTGCATAATTTTTAATAATAATGGTAGTTTGCCTTTAGGGAGTGCAAATATTCTTCAAAACAAGCTTCATGAATTAACTTATTTAATATTCTCCCACTCTTACAGTTGAGAAAATGAAGCATAGAGATGTTAAGCAATCCCCCAAAGTTCATGCAAGTGGCAGAGCCAAGATTCAAGCCAAGACTCTGAGCCCAGAGTCTACACTTAATCACCATGTTAATAAGGACATATTTTTTAAATTATTTTATTTATTTATTTGACAGAGGGAGAGAAATGTCACAAGTAGGCAGAGAGTCAGGCAGGAAGAGGGGGGGAAGCAGGCTCCCTGCTGAACAGAGAACCCAAGACCCTGAGATCATGATCTAAGCCGAAGGCAGAGGCTTAACTCACTGAGCCACCCAGGTGCCCCTAAGGAAACATTTTTTTAAAAGATTTTATTTAATTATTTGAGAGAGATAAAGATAGAGAACAAGAGCACAAGTGGTAGGGAGAGGGATAAGCAGACTTTGCACTGAGGATGAAACCTAATGCTGGTCTCCATTTCAGGACTGTGGTATCATGACCTGAGCTGAAATCAAGAGTTGGATGCTTAACTGACTGAGCCACCCAGGTGGCCCAGTAATGACACATGTTTTTAAATTTCATTTTATGATTTTTTTCCCATAGCACTTGCATCATAATTTCATTTATTGATATATAGATGTTAATATTATATCAACTATTATCTATAACTTACATATTAAGAAATGGAATCTTAGTACTTAAATTAGCTTTGATATTCTCATTTCTTTGAAATATTTGTTCCAGATTTATTTATAATCACCATGTAATTCTTTCTGAACAGTGAACAAACATAATGCAATGTTTACTATCCAGAATCCTGCTAACATTACTTTTTTTCCCCTGTAGAAAAATAGCTTGTAGACTTTGATTGTAAAACTGTATTCTTCTCTCCCCTCATATTTGTCATGGGACAATTTTATTTAATTTCCATTTATAAAACATGAGAAATTAATAGGATGGGCCTCCTAGTTGCTACCAAAAGGATATCTTAATCCAATAGTGGAATTTTGCTATAAAGTGGATACAGTCACTGTCTCTTTGTGTTGCCATTCTTCCTACTCACGGGGAGATTGTACAAGACCCTCTGTCTGCTTTGATTCTGTTTCCCTCCCTCCAAAAACAATTCCACTGGAGATAGTTAATGACATGGGATGGGAAAATAGACTAGCTTTTCTCTCTTTTATGCCCAGAAGGATGCCTTGCACGTGAAGAATTCTTTTAAGTGCTTTTGTCAGAACAACGAACCAAAAATCTGAGTAAGTGATACGATTATCTCCGAAGTCTAAAAAGGTAACTCTTCCTGGAAGTTCACTTCAAGCATCTCACTTTTTTAAGCTTCTCAAGGCAGAGAGTCTATCTGATAATTTGTTGAGATTCAGTAATTAGAGTGAATTTATTAATTTAAAAATATCTGAACAAACTTTAATATGCAATTGATAGTAAGAATACAGTGATCTGCAACAACTGAATACTGGGACCAGAAGTAAGAGCATATGCAAATGCCCTGCAACTGGGGAACATGAAGAAATACAAGGAATAGACTTGGCACCAATACAGGGGTGTAAATTAAATAGAAACCCTGTCAAACATAGCTCTCTTATCCCTAAATATTTAGTTTCCTTCATTGATGTTAAAGATCTTACTTTTTTCATCTGTGTTATGAGTCCCTAGGTCTCAGTGAGTTTGAGCCATTGCAAACTCACTGAGTTTGAAGATGAAAAAACAAAAATCACTGAGGACTAATCACAGTATTTCTTCTTTCTGTTGTAGGTTTTTTTTCCTCCAAAAATATTAATGTACTATTTACTCTATTAAGAGAATAACTGACAGATATTGTGGCCAGCCAAATTACAGACTGTCACAATTAATGATAGAACAGTTTACTATCCTTCAAATAAACCTTTTTACTATTCCTCAAATAAACCTTCCATTTTTATATTATTTCAAAAGTATTTACCTTCACTTCAAATTTAATTGCTATTGCCATCAGTTTATTGATTTTTACATTTTACTCATTAGCTAGCAAATTCACATTTTAAAACTTTTCTAAACAACCCATTGAGAATGCACAGACACACTGTGGTGCTAATATTTATCTGTATATGTGAATATTGCCTATAGTTTGGGCATAAAAACTCTGGTTAAGAAGCAATTCTAAATATAAGTGCTAACTTTAAAATAGTACAAGGATATGGAAAAGTGTGGATAACTCATATAGTACAAGGGTATGGAAAAATGTGGATAATTCATGCTTTTAAGAAGTTTTCTCAATACTTATCACCTTTTCAGAATTAGTGACATACAAAAGATCATTGGGGAGAAAAAGTTTGTTGGAAGTCTTAAAGCTGTTCAATGAATATTTTAGCTTCTATTGTAATTCCTTAACAGAGCAAAGAAATCTTATCTTTAGGAAGCATTTGGGTTAGAATTTACTCTCTGCAGCTCTGATCTTTTGAGCTCCCTCCCACCAAAGCATTTCATAGGAAAGTCTGTAAACAGTCTGGGAAGTATAGACATTGACCTAAGTCCACTTAGACACTGTACATATTACCATGGGTATTTTCAACATGTGAGAACAATGCCCATTATTTCCTATAGATCTGATCATTTTAGTGGAGAAATTAACAAAATGACCTTGTGAGGTTCATTCCTCTTAGCTGAGCAAATCTCTCATTCTTCTAACAAAGGACACAAAGGCAGTCTAGTGCAGACATGAATTCTTGTCCTAATCATCCTGTTTTACCCTGAATATAATTATGCCTTGAATTTGCATTCATAACAGAAAACCTGTGACAGGATCTACTTCCATATTTGAATTTAAAAAAAAAAAAAAAGAAAACTCTGTACAGTACTTGGCAAAAGAGTGCTTAATGTACTGTTTATTTATAGATGTGTGCTACTTCCACTTATTATATGTAAAAACAACCAGCCAGCCATCTGCTGTACAAAACACAGACAGTGCAGATAAACTGTGCAGCATATCATATCTAATTTTCAGGTTTCCAGAAATGGTGGTACTAGCTTAGATGAATGGTATGTGCTGTATGTAGGCAGAAAGCACAAATTCAACCTGCCTAGCAACAGACCTTGGCACCTGCCATATTGTATACACACGTGTCTCAAATTCACCCTCCTGGCTGGGAGGCTACCTCACTGGAAGTATGTTAACTGTCAGTCATTCTACACACTGCAGTATTTGGCAAAGTAAAAGTTAACTTAGAACAAAAAAATGTTCAATAATCTAGACTGGATTATAAATTATGCACGCATGCACGCACTCACACACACACACACACACGAAGGCTCTGTAAAACAGACAGAAGTTTCTAAAGAAAAGGACTTTGGGAAGGATTGACTGAACAACTGTTTGCTGTGAGATGGCCCAGGAAGGAATCCTGAGTGAATTTACAGGGACTTGGAAGTTAAAGAAAAAAAAAAAAAAAAGCACTGTGCTATCATGAGTTTTGGTTAAGCAAATGAGCTGTAGTAAAGCAGATCTTTTGACCTAATTATTTTGTTCCTGCAGTTTTGCTCTTGGAATGTTTGTACAATGTCTAAAATTGGTCCTGACAAAATTTATTATAGAAAGAAATATTGGCTGGAGAATAATATCTCAGTAACATTGAAAAAATTAATAGATGCAAAGTATAATGAAATGTAAAGTCCTGGAGAGCTTGCTGTGTTTTTTAACAGATTCTGATCTTCATACATACTATATTGAATAGATGAATGAATGGTTGTGGTTAGCTCTTCCACTCTCTAGAATTCAGAATTCATTCAGTTATTAATGAATAACAAACCACCAAACAGTCATGAAGAGGGGAGTAATGAAGATCAATTTGTGGAAGCTTTGCTACAATGATTCACTCTGGTCGTGAATGTGCCCATGGATCCATGGATGCATACTGAATAGCATGTTTGGAGAAAACATCTTTGAAATTCACCAAGGTAATGTCCACCATCATTCATTTTTATTTATGTTTATATTGTTCCCCAAATGGTGGAGCAAGGCATATTTCTTAATCCTTATGTTCTTAATATTATATTCATGATGTAATAGAGTCTACCTATTAAAATCTCCACTTAGTTAGACAGGGAAAATGACCTATTTAAAATATATGCAATAATTATGTAAAAACTATGGAAAAGATATGTAAAATTATTAGGTCAAGGTGGGATAAACAAAAAGCACTCAGTCAATTTTAGTAAATTTATCTTAATATTATTATTAATTCATAATTAGTGAATTTTTGAGAGTTCTTGCTCAAACATTGCTTCTTATTGTTAATATTTCCTTTTTTCATTATATGTCTTCAAAAGATCATGTCTAAAAAAAAAAAAAGATCATGTCTATATACATGTAGATTTTTATATGTAAAATAAATGAAACTTAATGATTAAGTTGAACAACCATGATTCTCCCCCCAGCTAACAAAAATAAAATATTACTAATAGAGCTTTACTATAAAATATTACTAATAGAGCTTTACTAATAGTCTTTCCTTCTGTTTACTGGTGATTTCTATGTTTACTGGTGATTTCTATTGTCTCTTCACCAGAATACCTAGTCATATCTTTTGTTTATTTTTTTAATTGAGTTGTCATTTACTTATTTATTTGTCAAAGTTCTTTATATATTCTAAATACTAATATTTTAATGTATACTTAATGCAAATACTGTCTCCCAGTTTATGGCTTCTATTTTTATACTCCTTAATGGTGTTTTTGATGAACAGAAATTTTTATTTTAAATTATCAAAATTTATCAGTCATTCCCTATATGGTTTGTTACAGACTCATGTGTTTCATGAAATCTTTCCTTACTCTGATTTCATGTAGTCCTGTATTTATTCAAATAATTTATTGAGTACCAATTACATGCCAGGTATTTTCTAGGACCTTAAGATGATGACTAAATAAAATTCCTGATTTTTTTCTTTTTTAGAAGTGTTTAACTTATCTGAAATTGAATTTTGTTCATGATGTGAAATGTGGATCCATTTTGTTTGTTTATTATTGGAAAGTATACTCAGTGACCACAACACTACTTAAAGAAAACAATATTCTTTTCTCACTAAACTGAACTTTTCTCACTGAACAATGCTACCTCTGTAACAAATGACATATTCGTACATATGGCAAAAATATTTCTATGCTCACTGCCTTGTTCAGTTTATCTCTTTATATTTACATCAACAGTATATTCTTTGAATTGCTGCAGCATTATAATAAGCCTTCATTATCTTGTAAATAAGTCTCTCCAAAAATGTCATTTTTCGTAAATATTTTGTGTATTCTGAGCCCTTTGCTTTGCCAGACAAATTTTGGATCAGTCTTACCAAGTCCCACAAAAAAAATGTTAGAATTTTAATAAGATTACATATTACTTATAAATCAATGTACAAATAAACTGAGCTATTTATTACAACCATGAACATGGTGTATTTCTTGATATTCTGTATAGGTCTTTAAAAATGGTTTTCAGCATGCTTGTATAACTATCTTGAAAAATATTTTACTCCATTCCTTAAACATCATTCCTAGATGATTTCACAAGATTATGCTATTTACATTGTATATTTCTTTTAAATATGTCCTTTTTTTGCTGGCCTATAGAATGCAGTCAATTTTTGTATCATTTCTCACGGTAAACTGATATTTCATTTGTATTTTTATTATTTAGTTGTACCTCTCTTTAATTCGTATTCTTGTTGATATCCACATTCTATGTTTTTGCTTGATTATTCTTGTTAGAATGTCTGAAATTTTATTAGACTTAAAAAATATATTTCTTGTTCTGGTTGATTTTTCTTGCTCTTTTCTTTCTAGCTTATTAATTTATGCTAGTATAATCATCATCTCCTTTCTATTTTTCTTGGATGCCCATTCAGTTGAAGATTTGGCTCAATTTAATTTTAGCATTTGTTCTTTTCTGACATTTAGGACCATATATTTTTCTTCAATTGCTAATTTATCTGAATCACAGAAGATTTGGTTTGTTGTATATTCATCATTATTGGTAGTTCCAAATTATTTTTTAATTTTTATACTACTTCTCATTTGACCCATATATTACTGTGTTTTTATAGTGTTAAATATATTGGAATATTAGTTTTGCTGTTTTTGTTATTAATGTGGAATTTAATTGCATTGTGATCCTACTCTGTGGTCTTTGTTATGCTAATTCTTTAAAAATTAATCTACTCCTTGGTTCATACAACTTTGAAAAAATATTTCACAAGCCCTGAAGGAAAAACAGTTATATAATTGCAATAGGTTTTACTTATGACTAGTAATAAAACTTAATATTTATCAATTTGTATATAATTTTTAGTATTTTAATTTTTATCTACTTAACATATTTACTTAAACAGTTGTGCTTGAATCTTCTTCGTAATGCAAATTGTGCCAATTTATCCTTGTAGTTATACTACTTCTTTACTTAAGTTTAAATTTATTTGTAAGATGCATATAAATTGAGCCAACTGGTTTTCATCATATTTAAGTGTACAGTAAGACCAATAATTAAAGTAAGTTACATCAACAGTAAAAAAAGAGAGGCGATAGTAAAATTTAACAATCATGCTTTTTTGTTTGTTTGTTAAAATCTCCCACTCCAAAGCAAAGTGCTCATTTCAATATGGATGTTTGTCTTGTTTAAGCTTAATACTATTATAAGAAATTTTGTTTGTTCTTAATATAAATTCCCAAATTTCCAGGTAAGAACTAAGATTTTAAAAATTATATATATTCTGTTTTTCAGAGTCTACTCACATTAGTTCAAATAAGATTATTGTAGAGTTACTGTGATATCTCTTGGTATGTTTTAGACCAAAATCCATCTTGCTAGTTGAACATTGACATTTTTGCATGGCCCACAATTTTTCATATTTTTGTTTCTGGAGAATTTTTTTTGTTTTTATGTAGAATTTGTCATATTACAATGGGTATCAAATTACTTATAATAGCATTTGGTATAGCAAAGTAATATAAGTTAATAGCAAGAGAGAAATGGAAAATAAATGTAAGAATGAAAAATATAACCAGTAATAAGCCTGGGATATAAGTCTTAAAGTCTAAAAATGTATTAATGGTGATAATATTAATAGCCAACAATTTTATAGAGCTTTTATTCCAGTCCTATTCTAAGTGATTTTATATATATATATAGAGAGAGAGAGAGAGAGAGAAAGAGAGAGAGAGATATCTACAGATTGTTGTAAATATATATATATATATATATCTGATAATGGAGATACTATTTTCTCACTTTTCAAATGAGAACTCTAAGAGGTAAGGTCAACTTATTAATCATATCACAGCCATTAAGAGTTAGTAAAAGTCTCCAGAAGCTCTCCCAAAAAAATTTTTTTAAAGTCTTCAGGACACATATTCTTAATATTTCACAATTCAATATAGATATTGTGCCATTCCAAAAATTCAGGTCATGGATTCTTACAAAAATAAAATCTGCCAAGAGCTAACTAACATAAATATACAAACATTTGAAAATATAAAAAAAAAACTTCAAAATGCTTTTAAAAACTACATTTGACTTTTATAAACCTGTTTCAATTTCAAATGTTGTTCATATATGTGCTAAATCTTAAACAAACAAAACTTATTACTAGTAGGATAACTACATACACTAAAATTTATGTTTTTCAGTGAGTAAAGAGAAAATCTGATTAATTATAGACCTGATTTTTCATTATTTTTCAACCATGCAGAAAGCCCCAAGCAAGTGTTTGTCATGAATAAATACATAAGGATTGCTAAAATTGAGAGATAGAATAAGTAAGGTAATAACAACAGGGAGCTGAGAGCCATTTATACACATTTTTAAAAGCAAAGGCATAAAGAAAGACAACATATTTACACAAATTTCAATATTCTAATGTAAGTCTGGCAGTTAGATAGCTGTGTAACTTTCTGGTTACAAATGCTATACAGAACTCAGATTTGTTGATGTGTAACAGAGGGGTTAGAGTAAATCATTCTTTTTAGATTTCATTTATTTCTCAATGACTTTCTGGATTAAAAGTATGGAGAGGAAGCTAACCTTCATTGGGGAAGAGAGCCCGTTTCCAGGTGGACCTTAATGCTTTTGTGACCCATCTGGCAATCATAGTAACAGGAAAAGTAAACACTAGATTCCAACCTTTTGTTAGGTAACCTTGCTCTATACTTATTTTCTGTCTTGGCATTTTTGAATATTTTTTAGGTATATAGCCATATGAACACCAGGGTTGGTCAATTAACGTATTCTTATCTAGACATCATAAAGCTGGAAATTGAGGTAGCAGAATAAAATAGGGTTGTGGAATTTTTCCCAGTCTTCCTCCACATTCTAATTGGCTATAATCTCTTATACCAAGTCACCTTGTATTCCTAAACACAAAGTCACACAAGAAGAAAATGTCTACTCTTGGAGGCAAGTATATGAAATCCCAATTTTCAGAAATGTGGATATTGCTAGGACTTTCCATAGTTCTGGCTCACTGAAAAATAGATACTCCTTAGTAGACAGGATTTTTAGTCTCAGAAAACAGCCTTATGGGTCATTTGTTATTTTTGAACCTGATTATTCTTTAGAAAATGTTTCTTTCTTTTGACTCATTCCTGTGTTAGAAAGGGAAATTTCTACACATTTATAGGGACATTGAGATCTACATCATAGCTTTTCGCATGACCTTAAGCCAAACAACTTTATTTTATCCTGCATTTTCTAATTTCCCTTCCATTTTCTTCAATTTTGGTATAAAAAAATGTGTAGATATAGCAAAGTCTAGACACATGTTTTTAGACAATGTGAATTAACGTCAAAACTAAATTTGCAGATTATAATTACATATAAAGGTCAAATATATGCTATTACACTGAAAAAAAAAGAAAGAAAAAAAATGGCCTGGCTTTATAGATTTGGGTCCTAATTTTGAGTGATCTGGCGTGCAAAGAATGACTTTATGTTCTTTACTTAGTTCTATGTTAATCTTAATTATTGCCTGGAAGTATTAGGAGACCAAACTATGATTCTAAATTCTTTGAATGGTAAACACATGTTTTGTATAACTTTCTTAATGTAATGCAATAATTTATTTTTCTTTACGGGTTTGTTTATTTAGGGAGTTCAATCTGGTCCCTGGCCCTAAGTTGAAGCATCAGCAACTAGCACTTTTTTCCAGATGTGAAAGGGAGTTCAGTTATCTTTCTACTGGGTATATTTTATCTCTAGTAAGCACTCCTTTAATTAGATTTTTATTTGGAATACTTAGGTTTATTCTCATTTGAATTCATCTTTTATTTTTTAATTTTTCCCATTGGCATTTCACACCAGCTGACATCTGTTTGCCTTCACATTCACCATAATGCTTTCATTTCCTGTAATGCTAACATTATTACCTGAGTGTGTGCTTTACAAGCCCACTGGGTAGGCACAACTCTGTGAACTTAGACAACATTTCTTCAGTGCACCCTTAGTATCTGATCATTTCTACTTCAGTGCTTAGGGTTCTTCAGAGAAGATGACGATAAAAAACTTGGGCATTGAAATGAGTTTACAACTTAATCATAATTATCCCTGAGCATTGGTTTAATAATATAAAACATTACACCATTGCACTTGGAGACATTATGAAGAATACTTTTTAAAAAAAATTATTGTTGCTGTTATTAGTATTACTGAGATAGGAGATTTGGAAATATAAAAAAATTAAAATGATGTATGCATCTTATAATTTTAAAATCTATCTGCTGGCCAATAAACATTAATTAATGTCAAATAGATAACTAAGTTTCATAACAAATCAAGTGTTACACAGAAAGGGCTGCTGAGTTGTACAGCAAGGAATACACTTTCAGTTTAGAAACCAATCAGAAGGGGTTCTTTCTGAGATAGAGTGGAATATTACCTGTGATCATTACAGCAGAGAAAAATGCTGATGTGGACAAAGGTGCTGACTATAGAATCAGATCCTCAGTTTGAGAAAAAGATCCTATGGTGCCACAAACACTGACAATGTGGTTCTTGGTATTAGTATATCAAGCAAAATCCCTGCATCTAGTCAAGAATCCAGAAAATTATAAATCAATGGATTAAAAACTTGGTTCGTGAGGTAAATTTTGAAAAATCAGTTCAATGCAAAATATGAAGAGGCAATAAACACTAAAATATGCCAGAAAAATATTTCTATAGTTTTTGAAACAAGAACAAAGTAAGCCAGGGATGAAGATTAACCTGATTCCTTAGCCACTCTGGGTGTAGAGTACCATCAATATAAAGAGCGCCTGAAAACTGACATGCAAACACAATGAACTGAAGTGATACTTAAAAAAATATATTATTATTAAAATATTATTGGTTAGTAAAATATGTCTAATGAATCTTAGTTCTCAATACATATTCAAGAATTTTCAACAAATATTTTTACAGTCTCATTAAGTTCTGTTCTAAAAATACTCCAAGTTTTTGCTGCATTATGACTATATTACAGAATGATATAGTTACTAGACTTTATTTTTCTGCATGTTTGTGCTGAAATTAACAGAACATCTTTTTCACATCAAATACTGGTCATTCATCAAAAGAGTTATCCTACCTCTACTCTTACTTACTTGCCATTTAGAACAATGCCTCTACTTCTATAAAATTTTACTACTGAAATACCATTTTAGTCTTAAAACAACCTCTCTACTCTAACTTGAAATATGTATTTCCATTGTCTTGTTAGATACACATGCACTCACTCACTTCTCTTATGTTCTCATTTCATGGCCAAAGCAAGTTCTCAGAGATACTACTACTTTTCAGATCACTCAGAATATACTTTACATCTACAGTATATTTTCTGATTTAGTTATTAATTAGTTTAACAAATACATCTATATATTTGAGGTAATATAAAAAGTACCACAGAAATCAGTCAAGGTCGAAAAGCATTAATTTGGCAGCCAGAAGATCTTGGAATGATTCCTTTTGGACTTACTGGTTATATGCCTTCTTCACTTCCATGATCCACAGCTTGATCATATGGATAAAAAAATGAGAATACCAGACTTGTACACATATATAACATGTTATGATAAACATAAAACAGTACAGTTAAGTGGAGATTTGATGGTCTCTTCAGTAAATTGTACAAACCAAGTAGGATATCCATATAAACAAAAATGAACTAGGACCCTTAGCTCTTAGCACATTAATTTGAAATGTATTACAGACCTAAATGTGATAGGTAAAACAATAAGACTTCCAGAAAAAATAAAAACAGGAAAATCTCTTTATGATGTTGAATAAGGCTTTTTTTTTTTTTTTTTTTTTTTTTTTTTTTAAATAGAGAGAGAACACAAGCGGTGGGAGGGGCAGAGGGAAATGAAGAGAGAAGGTGTTAAGCAGGCTCCCTCCTCAGCCCTGAGACTAACATGGATCTCTGTCTCACAACACTGAGATTATGACCGGAGCCAAAATCAAGAGTCAGATGCTTTAGTGATTCAGCTACCCTGGCGCTCTGGCATACCTTCTGAAAAAGGAAATAAAATAAAAGATTCTGAGCCTGATTCTCAGCCCAAATTGTCCTGTAACTGCAGTAGAAGAAAATATTTTTAAAACTCTCCATACAGTCCCTCTGCCTTTTGGAGAACCCCTTGGGCTGGCAATTTAGCAGTATGAAAAGGGAGGTTGAGATTGCTTTCAGATTCATCTTGATTTGGGAGTGAGAAAGCTAGGCCTTTCTATCTCTAAGTCAGTTACTGGATATAGACCATTCTCTGGGAAAAGGCCATGAATCTACCTAATTTCAGAGACTGAGATGAGGGAAGACCGTTGTGGTCCCATGTTTCAGATTTTTCTCTTAATACCCCTTTTCAGCCCCATGTTTTCAACCTTTTTTATGATGGTTCTAGTTTCAGAGCCTCCGTGATACAATATCTCGGGAAAATGAACCTCTCTTTTGTGTTGCTACATCATTTACCTGGTCCTATGCATTTGGTGTAATAGAAAACTTCTCTCTGAACTTCAGAATAAAAAAGAAATAGAATTTTAGATGTCGAAGAAATTCCCTAAATCACTATGCAGTCAAATACAAACACTTTAAGAGACATTTCTAATCCTTAGAATGGATGTCCTTCGCAATATAATATTACAACACATTTAGGTATTTTTTAGCTGACTGCAACTGGATATCATGAAATGAATGTTTATTTGCTTTATTTTTTAATGTATCAGGAGTTTATAGTCAGAAAAACATAGAATAAATATTATTCTAAATGTTTCAAAATTTTTATTTAATCTAAATGTAATGTTCCCACTCTAAGAAATATACACACCTATATACACAGTTCTCTCTACTTTCACTAAAATGCATCTTAGCCTCAATCTTAACTGCAGTTGGTACCTCCAGTAGAAAGAAGTTATTCCAAAAACAAAACGAAACAAAAAAACCAATACCTCAATGTTAGAAGAATTGTGATAATAAAATAGAATCACACTTTCTCCATATGAAGGTTATATGGTGACTACCACAGTTATCATAGTATTTCTCAAGTGGTTGATTTAATGCAGCACTGAAAAGGCAGTTTGCTAAGAAACTGGGTGAGAATTCATGTCTCAAAAGCCACAGGAGATCCAGAGCTGTAACATCTGGCTGATTTCTGGAATATTAACACAGTTACATTTATGGAGGAAGAAATATATCAGTATTTAATAAATGCAGACTCAAATAGACATTGATATTTCAAAGAGAAGTTCACTTAAACACAATCCTTTGGCTTAATAGATTTTAAATTTTCTAAGTACCATTAATTTGTCAAGAGATCTCATTGTATTTGACTTATATAATGGAAGAGATATTCTCCATTGTACCTTTGGGAACATAGTGAAAAGACTATTCTAAAAAAAACAAAAACAAAACAAAACAAAACAAAAAAAACACTGGTTTAAAAACTAGTTATACAGAAGGAGTTGTTCATTCTTTTTATTTACATGGTTTATCATTCCAAATAAACCATCCAGACATGATTTTATAGTGTGCAAATAATTAGTGTGTTTGGGAAATTATTTCAAGTTTATGAGAAATGCAAATAAAAGAAATTGTATATGAATTTTTTAGTAAGTATTTTAGGTTTGGCTGCTATAACAAAATACCACAGACTGATGACTTAAAGAAAAGAAAATTTTTATTTATTATGTTATGTTAGTCAACATACAGTACCTCATTAGTTTTTGATGTAGTGTTCCATGATTCATTGTTTACGTATAACACCCAGTGCTCCATGCAATCTGTGCCCTCAATATTTTTCACAGTTGTGGAAACTGGGAATTACAAGATCTGGATGACAGCATGGTCAAGTCCTGACGAGGACCCTCTTCTCAGCTTTCTCACAGGTGGCTGCCTTTTTGATATATCCTCACATGGCAAAAAGAGCTAGCTCTCTGATCTCCTCATATAATGGCATTAATCCATCTTGAAGAACCCTCAAGACCTCATCTAACCTTATTCATCTCCTAAAGGACCCTCTCCTAATACCACCCCATTAGGAGTAGGGGTTTAACATATGAATTTTGCAGGGACAGAAACATTCAATCCATAAAAGTAGGACAACAGGCAAGGAATTTAAGAATATGATTTTGAAACCGGTATAAATTTTCCCAAGGGTTGTTTTATTTACCATCTGTACTGAGAGTGGTAAAATTCTGCACACTGTGCTGCTCTGGTGTTGGTTATGCTGAGCTCCACTGGTGCAACACTGATGTGTATCATCTTTGATTCATGACTGACCACAATTCAGCTACTTAGCAAGAAGGGCCTATGGCCAGAGCTGACAGATTCTGGTAAAAGTTCTAGAAGACATATATCCTCCATTTGACTTAGTCTATTTTAAGTCTGTATTTATTTATTTGTTTATTTATTTATTTATTTATTTGAGAAAGAGAGTGAGAGAGATTGTGCACAATGAGGGGAGAACAGAGAGAGAGGGAGAAAATCTTAAACAGACTCTACACTATATGTGTGAAGCCCAATGCAGGGTTTGATCTCAATACCCTGAGATCATGACCTGAGCTGAAATCAAGAGTTGGACATTTAAGTGACTGACACACCCTGGCACTACACTTAATCTATTTTATAATGGTATGGTCTTATGTTTCTACAAAAAGATCACCTTTATATGTTGTTGCATTAAAATACCCAAGTATTTTCAAAGATTCGTGCCTTAGAGTTTTACAGATGACAAAATAAAGCCTCTGAAAAGTTAGTAGCTTACTCATAGTAAAAGAGTTAGTAAATGGCAAAAATGAGACAACAGATATTTTCACTTCTTTTTGTTTTTTTACTTGTTTTTTGTTTAAGAAAATACTCTGCTTTTCTCTGTACACAGGAGGAATTAAAAAGTTACATATGATGTTAGAAATCATGAGTTCACATTGATATTTCCCATTCCAACCCAAAATTTTAATGGTTGTTCCTTAACTCCATTCTTTCTTCATAGTTTCTTTTCTTTTCTTTTTTTTTTAATTTTATAGTGAAATCTCTGGTTCCCAACAGTATCAATACATTATTTATCTGCTTAATCTCATGATAAACATAAAATAGTTTCTGAACTGCCACTTTCATATCATTCTTTGAAATCAACCCATGAGAAAGAGTTCATGATTTGTTTGCAGGTGTTTTACTTTTCTCCCTTGATTTAGAGTGTACAGAGAAAATATTATGTTTAGAAGTAACTTGCATTAATGATTTATGTTCCTTTAACCTGTGAATTACTGTTTCATTTGTATGTGTTTCCATACCTTTTGTGGTTTGTTTTAATATGTAAGACTATGAACATGCTTTCAAGCATCAAAAAGCTGAAGTAAAATATAAACTATAAAATTTTATAATATTAAAAATTACCTACCATTTTTTTATAACAAGGTATAGCCAATGTGGCACATTTCCTCTCCCATACCTTGACCCTACCTTTCCTGGGTCCCTCTGAGAGTAAGCTGTTGTATTATTTGGGAGTTTCTCTTCCTTTTGCTTTCTAAATGCAGATCCATGTTAGTTTGTTTTCATTTCTCCTACTTCACATGAAATGTATACTACATATAACGTTCTGTACTTCATTATTGTTACTTTTTTCTCAACAATGAATCCTACAAATAATGCCTCAACCTGTTTTATGGCTCCAAAGTATTCAGTGTGTTGTAACTATGACTCATAAGTGTTTGTCACACCTTGCATTATTTGTCTTCTTATGACTTATTTCATTTAACATAATATGTCCTCCCATTCATCCATGTTGACACATATGGCAGAATTTCCTTCACTATTAAGGGTGAATAATACTCCATGGAATGTAAATACCTCATTATCTTTATTTATTTATGCACCGATAGACATTTAAGTTTTTTCCATATCCTGGCTATTTTGTCTTGTGCTGCAATGAACATTAGCCTGCTGATAGTTTTCCAAGATTCTAATTTCAATTCTTTTGGATAAATACCCAGAAGTAGACTGCTGGATCACATGGTGGTTTTATTTTTAATTTTTGAGGTATCTCCATATTGTTTTCCATAGTAGTGGCACCATTTTGCATTCCCACCAACACTGTATGAAGGTTCCAATTTTTCCACATCTTCAATTAGTCAATCCTAATTGTCTTTTGTTTTTTTAAAATAAATATCCTAACAAGTATAAGGTGATATCTTATTGTGACTTTGACATTAATGATAATGAGAATCTTCATATACCTTTTAGACATTCGGGTGTCTTTTTTGTAGAAATGTCCATTCAAATTGTTACCTCATTTTTAAATCAGTTTATTGGGTTTTTGCTGTGGAATTGTAGAAGCTTCTTATATATTTTGGAAATTAACTCCTTATGTGTCATATAACTTATAAATATTTTCTCCCATTTTATAGGTTGACTTTCTGGACATTTTTAAAGTGACTGTGTCAACACATGTGTGACATAGTACTGTGATACTACATGGGATGAAAATCAGTTCAAATAAGATATGCAAATATGAAAATGGAGTACCTTTTTGTCATACTCTTTAAAAACCATGCAATTAATCAGTGATCTGTCTGTGATCAAACTGTAAAATTTCCTACTTTGTGTCTCTATGACTGTACGTCTCTTTGCCTATGTTTAGGATAAATCGCTGTCCCTACTTGTATGTTTGATATCTGCAAAATAGATGCATAGAATGCTGAGGCATAGCTAAGATATAAATTTAAAGAGCAGAGACTAAACTAAGATGTGGTTAACATACTTACTAGTAAACAAAAGCTTTTATTTCATAAATCTCTATAATTCTTATAAGGCCTACATTTTACACAGTAGAGAGAGTTATCCTTCTGTAGCCCATGTCAGTAATTAAAGCAATGACCCTAATTTTTAAAACTAATTTTTGTAAAGAAAAACAAAGGTAGTATTTTTGCTAAACTTTCATTCCTTCTCGGAATCATAACCCAACATATATTATGTATTTATATAATCCTGCAGGTAGATGCTATATATATATATATATATACACATATATGTGTATATATATAATGTATTTATATAATCCTGCAGATAGATGCTATATATATATATATATACACATATATATACACTCATTTATATGTATATATTTTCTGTGTGTGTGTGTGTGTATACACACACACGTATACATATATATACACCCCACACACATAATATGTAACTGTGGTAGGGCAGCAAACCCAAACACTAAGGTAATTTTTAGCAAGAAAATCTGAGGTGAGTCTCTCCTTCTAACATCATTCCTTTTTCTCTGTATGTATAACACATTCTTCTATGTATTACCCAAGTCTCTGATTTCTAACTGCATGGAACTGTATAATTTCACAGGTGATTGCTTGTAGAAAATCAATTCGGTAATTTTTTATAAGATTTTATTTACTTATTTCACAGAGAAAAAGCATAAGCAGGGGGAACAGCAGGCAGAAGAGGGAGAAGCAGCCTCCCTGCTGAGCAAGGAGCCTTACTCGGGGCTGGAACTCAAGACCCCTAGATCATGACCTAAGCCGAAGGCATCTGCTTAACTAATTGAGCCACCCTGGTGCCCCTCAATTCAGTAATTTTTAACATATTTTCTAAGATGTATTTATGCTACCCTTCTCAAAATTAAAGCATATGTTGAAACCCAATATGTAAAAAAATGCATTCTTAGCTGCCGTGGTTCAGAGGAAGCTTAAGGGTTAGAAGACATAAACAGGACACAGGCATGTCACATAGCTGGTAGAAGGTTACTGTGTTTCTAACTGACCTGGATGCCTCCTAGTGCCCTGTGTATAGCAGGTGCCCCCATGGCAGCTTCCTTCTAGGGCCAGATATCAGGGCGAACTGTAAATGGCCTCCTCCCAGCATAGTTCTTTCATGGAAGAAATTCACTCCACCTGCAATTTCCAAGCTCCAGCCTTTGGCAGCCTACCATACAATCTTTTGCTGCTTGGTGCTCCTAGGCAGGGTACCAGCAAGACATCTCACGCTCAGCTAGTTTTCATTGCCACTAAATCCGCAGGGAACTAACAATCATCACTCCAAGAGGTGGGCAGGCAACCAGCTTCACACTGCAGCCTCTCTGCCTTGCTGTCTCCCATTCTCTGTAACTTTTAGTCACAGAGACAAAAGAAATAGACCACGGTGTGTGGAATGAGCACATAGCCAAAGGGAAATGAAAACATTTCTCTCTTTTGGCTTTAGGCACCTCAGTTTCATGGCTTATTTTTTATTTTGAGACATTCTGAATTGAATTTTTAGGGAAGATTAAGTCCTTCACTTTTAACATAGGATGAAAATGCTGGATTATTCCTGTCCCGAGTCTGGTGATTGTCTTCTCCCTGATCTTCTGCTTATGCACACTAGGGAGAGGGAGTCTGAGACATGGGTGGGGTGTTGTAAAGATGATTTGGTGGCTTCTTCACAAGTTCATTCTTCTTCTTCTTCTTCTTCTTCTTTTTTTCCCTTAAGGACACATTTATTATGAGCCATTCAAAGTCAGCCAAAACTTCCATGAGTTATGATAATGCAAATGTAACATGTCCTGTGAAAAGGACTGTGTTATTAAAAAAAAAAAAAAAAAAAAGTTGTCAGGTTTTTGTCCTGGGTATCTGATTGACAGGGTTGTCTGTCATGCTGATGAAGTTCTTGAGGAAGTGTCTACTCCTTAGATTTGGGTACTTGATACCTTTTATTCCTCTTATTTTAGCACTTGACATTTTAACTCAATATATTCAGAAAACACTTTTGGGGAAAACATTTTTTAAATTTCTCAATAAGATTACTTTCCTGATAGCCAATAATTTAGAAATTTCTGCTGATATTATTTTTTGTTTGAGCCAAGTGAAGATTTAGAATAGAGGGTATTTTCTTTGAAATGAGTGATGTGTGTGTGTTTGGGAGATGGGGGCTTTGTGTATGTTTTTATCATAGGACCAATATGTTTTTATCATATGACCAAGATTTAACTTGAAGATCATTCTTGAAAGTAAACTTTAATTGAATGTCTGTAGGGAAATAAAACATACTAAAACATAATTATCGATAATCTTTGCAATAATGCATTTAGATTTTATAGATATTTCACATTGTTTTATGGCTCATCTGCTTTCTACATAAGTACAAAGGTACATATTTTCAGTGAAATTTATTTATGCTCTTATGCAAGGTATGAAATAGCTGTAGGTTTTCCATCATGATTTTGCACCACTATGCAGTCACTTTTTAACCAAGTATTTTTAATTAACTGAGAATACAGGCAACACCACCCAGCTATCTAAGATCAATTAGGACTAGTTCTAATGTAAGTCTATTCAATTAGTTATTTAAAAAAAAAAAATTAACACGTTGGGGAATTTACTTTATTATATATCTATATAGTATATACCATTGGGTCCCCCAATAATGGGTCTGTGATTAAAGGAGCGAGACTGATACAAAGCGAAGGTCAAGCAAAGCTTTATTTCGTGCCAGACATCAAGAATCAGACTGACCGGCCAGGGCCACGCCTCTTACAGAGAGGGCGACCTTTCTCTGTTTCACAGACTAGCTTTTAAGGCCAAAGGCCATGCGGTCTGGCCTGGCCACTCACAGGTGGCCACTGAGATTGTAACACACACAGGAAACTCCAGTCATGTTAGGTCACACATAAGTGACCAACTGAATTACCATTTACCCTATAGTAGACATTTGACCTAGCCTATCACCCTCGTTAGAACTGATGCCCAAAAGGCTCCCAAAGGGCAGGACCCATACTCTTTGGTAGCTAAGGAGACAGTATGCAACACCCCACTGATCTGCACCTGGCCTGAGTCACCCTTGTATCTGGGCTTTTTTACCTGAGGCTGGTTTCTGGGACTTGTTTTTAAGTAAGTCCCCTGGGGAAAGGGGAACAAGGATAGTTTAAGGGTTAAACAACGTTATTGTTTTAACCTTGATGGAAGCCTCTGGCTAAATAGGTCCTCACATATACCTCCATTTTTCTTAGAGCACAATGAAATATATGGTAAATGGTAAAGCAAAGGACATTTTATTAAGAAATTTATGCAGCAGAAAATGAAGTTAGTCACTGAAAAGAATGATGTGAATCAGAATCAAGTCATTATTTCTTTTAAGTGACTCTAGTGGCCCCAGACAATGGAAATAATGCAGACTGGAACAGGCTGGGTACTCAACATGAAGAAGTATAATTTAAGCAAAACAAAACATTTATATTTAGAGGGACTGCTACATGAAGGGTTTTATATAAAATTCTTACACTTCTTTTTTTTTTTTAAGATTTTAAAAATTTATTTGACAGAGAGATCACAAGTAGGCAAAGAGAAAGGCGGGGTTAGGGGGGCGGTTGGGAGGGGAAACAGGCTCCCTGCTGAGCAGAGAGCCCGATGCAGGGCTTGATCCCTGGACCCTGAGATCATGACCTGAGCAAAAGACAGAAGCCTAACCCACTGAGCCACCCAGGTGCCCCTAGTTTTTTGTTTTTTGTTTGTTTGTTTTGTTCTTGCTTTTGTTTTTGAGAGAGGTAGGAGAGGGGCAGAAGGAGAGGGATAGAAAGAGAATCTTAAGCAGCCTGCACGCACAGAAGCTATGTGGGGCTTGACCTCACAACTCTGAGGTCACGATCTAAACATAAATGGAGTCCAAGCCTTAACCAACTGAGCTACCCAGGTGCCCCAAAACTCGAATGCTTTTAACTTTTTTTTGGTTAAAATGAATGTCAGAATATATTGTGATTATGTGCTAAAAAATTTAGGGAAAGAAGAGAATTCTCTTTGACATTCATTTAAAAAATAGAACTTTTTCACAAACAGGACGTACAGTACCTAACTAGTAATTTTCTATCCTCCGCTTTCTATTTTTGCCAGCCTCTATATAGAAATAAAAGCCGTCTCCCCCACAAACCTCCTTTCCTTTCACACTCAGCCAGAAGCAAAGCATAATAAAACAGCCACTTCACTGGTTGATAATGGTAAACTTCAGAACCAAAAATGTTCTATTAAAATGTTGTAAAACTGTAGAGAAATTTTAAGAATATACAACTTATTCAGTATATAGTTTGTTCACTTCTTATTTTCATATTTTTTCATTTGGCTTTTGAGTTTGATTCTATAGAACTAGAGTTAAATTCCATTACTGGAATATTAGTGAGCTTAACTTCATTATTTTCTTTGTGATCAAAGAAGTAGATTTTTTTTTTTAACTTTTAAAGGCTTCATGATTAAATCTGTTGAATCTCAATTACTGGATTTTATAAAAAGGAACAGACTTTTCCTGTTGATAGATCTTCTACCCCTATGTTGGGATCACAATATTACATTCCCCTCTGGTAACAAAGTACATCCTCATAGGAAATGAACCACCAAAACTTTTCATGGAAAAAGCCTAAAGGAAATAAAAGAAAATTTTAAGTTTTACAGTACTTTTTCCAATGGGTATTACAGTCAACCACTTAATCAATTTTTAAACTGTATCATGAACCAAAAATGAATGAGAAGAATTTGGCTTAATCCTCAACAATGAGGATTAGTCATTAAATGAGACAAGTCATTTAAACATTCCAGACCTCTGGTAGTTCGTCTAAACAACAGACAATAGCCAGTACAGTGGAAGAAGGGTAGTATGGTCAGATTCATATTTAAAAATGTTTACTCTAGGGGCACATGTGTGACTCGATAAGAATCTCTCTTCGGCTCATGTCATGATCTTGAAGTCCCAGAAATGAGTCCTGCACTGGGCTCCATGCTCAGCAGGGAGTCTGCTTCTCCCTCTGAGCCTTCCTGGTCTCTTGCTCTCTCTCTCTCTCAAAACAAACAAACAAACAAACAAACAAACAAATAAATAAATAATACTTTAAAGATAAGTAAATAAAAATGGTTACTCTGCTTGGCTTATGGAGATAAAAGAAGCAGGAGAAAGTATCAGTCTAAATGATTAAGATGAATAGGTGGATAATTGAACTTCAGTGGAAACATTAAATGTGAGAAAAGGGTTAAGATTGACAGATATTGGGGCACCTGGATGGCTCATTGGATTAAGCTTCTGCCTTTGGCTCAGGTCATGATCTCAGGGTGCTGGGATTGAGCCCCGCATAGGGCTCTCTGCTCAGCGGGGAGCCTGCTTCCCCCCTCTCTGACTGCCCCTCTGCCTACTGTGACCTCTCTGTCAAATAAATAATTAAAATCTTAAAAAAAAATTGACAGATATTTAAAATATAAAAGAGACAGGTTTTAGAAATGAACTGGATTATTCTTTACATTACAGTTCTATAAACTATAAAATTCCACAGGTTGACACACACTTCCAATTCTTCTCTGCTGCTTTTCTCCCTGCTACACTGGGTCTTCACCCATGTCTAGTGGTGAAAGCCCCAGCACACCCAGCAACTTGAAGCTTTAGTTCCATGTCTGAGAAAGGTATACAGTGAGGACAGGGCTTTGTGGTCTCCTGCAACAGTATTTATTTCTGTCTGGCTCACATACATCACTGAGCGAGGCTCTCTCTAATGTTCTACCTCATCCCCAAACTTTTTCACTTTACTAAGTGAAAATTTGTGGAAAAGAACCAACAACTAGGCACAAACTACCCATGCAGCTAAGGCCCTTCATGGTCTCTACTTTCATGATAACGCACACCAGGCCTTTAGCAAGACCTCTACTTTTATCTGATTTAGTTTTAACCACTTGATGGTACCTCTTGCTTCTATTCTGTTCCTCACCACAAGTGATCTGGGCATAGCACTCCTCCTGGAGATACCTGTCCTACTTTACAATTCAGAATTCTTGGTGGTCCCATAATCCAAGGTCTCTGATGGGTTCAAAAAATTATGATTTCATAGTTTTTGTGTCTTTTCTTCATTGTTAGTATCAGAGTGATGGGTCTCCTTTCCAGCTTTTTACTTTCAGAACGGAAGTAGAACTCCTCCCAAGATTTAATTGTTAATTACACATTTTTGAATATTTATGAATTCTGCAAGAAAGTTCAGCACAGATTAACATATATATCCTATATAAGTGGCTACTTGTAGAATTCACCATGGAAATCCAGACCTTGAAACACTTAGGAAGTTCCTTGTTTACTTATTGCTTGGCCTATATATTGCTGGAAACTGCTTATTTCCTCTGCTCAAACTCCTTTCCCCAGCCCATACCACAGCCCCACAACTACCACCAGTGGGAATCCACAGCTACCCAGAATCCACATATTCCCCATATGTGGTCCATTGACCCTGGACTTTATAGAAAGAAAAGACCATTTCCTATTTGGAGAATCTCTTCCTAAAATCACTGACTGTAGGACCAACAACTGCCTTTAGGGTTATCTCATTTTATACACAAGAATGCCATCTGCTCCTGTGAAGATAACTACAGTGCTGCTAAAATCCATTTCCCTAA
The DNA here is from genome assembly GCF_009829155.1 of Mustela erminea. NCBI lineage: Eukaryota > Metazoa > Chordata > Mammalia > Carnivora > Mustelidae > Mustela > Mustela erminea. The sequence continues at coordinate 38,705,453 of NC_045615.1, read as the reverse complement.
TGTCTGGGTGATTTATTTTTAAGCCACAACTCATCGTGAAGACCAAAGCTAATTTAAAGTTTCTTGCTTTAAGACCAATGATACAGTTATTTTCTCAATCTTTCCTCCATTGTGAGGTAATGGGGAAGACAGAGCCTGCATTTACTTCTGGAATAATCCAGTGTAAACTATTATCTCCTTGTAAGCCCATGTTTGGACATTAGCTTGTGTGCATGTGCACACACACACACACACACAAACACATACCCCTATGAAAACACACAAAAACTCATATATCTACACCATTCTCATTAATGCAAAAACAATTTGACAATCTTCATAATAAAGATGTACAGGTACAGATAAGGAAAAAAAAAACTTTTTCAGAGACACAGTTTTGATTAAAGATTTCCATATTTCTTTCTTTTTTTTAAAGATTTTTTTTATTTATTCGACAGACAGAGATCACAGGTAGGCAGAGAGGGAAGCAGAGAGAGAGGAGGAAGCAGGATCCCTGCTGAGCAGAGATCCCGACATGGGGCTCTATTCCACGACCCTGGGATCAAGACCTGAGTCGAAGGCAGAGGTTTAACCCACTGAGCCTCCCAGGTGCCCTGATTCCCATATTTCATTGAACAAAAATTTAAAACCTTAATCAGAAGTTTTCCATTTGGACTTTTTCACTTAACTTTCCTTAAATTTGACTTATAGTTAAATTTAAAGGTCTTCTTTTTTTTTTTAAGATTTTATTTATTTATTTGACAGACAGAGATCACAAGTAGGCAGAGAGGCAGGCAGAGAGTGAGAGAGGAGGAAGCAGGCTCCCCGCGGAGCAGAGAGCCCGACGCGGGGCTCGATCCCAGGACCCTGGGATCATGACCTGAGCCGAAGGCAGAGGCTTTAACCCACTGAGCCACCCAGGCGCCCCTAAAGGTCTTCTGAAGTAGCTTATACCATACTCAATTCCCATCCTCTGGTTAAAAAAAAAAAAAAGTCTTCTGCCTCAAAGGCAAATCTGGATTTCCAAATTAAAAAAGATAGTTACACAGTTAAAACAAACAAACTTAAAGTTTACCCTCAAAGAGAACTGCACGACATTTCTGACAAAGGTTAAAACTGAAACAATTTATTTTGATTTACTCTTTATAAGGTGAAATAGTATTTGGACACTTAAGACTATAGTAAAAAAAGAAAAATAAATAACCAACAACAACAACAAAAAACTGAGTTCTAATGGAGTCTATTTTTCTCCAAAATTACATTGTGTTTGGCACTTCTGAGTTGTAATAACCTTTGTCATCTTCTCACATTGACACCTCTAAGAATCAAACCATAACTTCTGTTCTCACACCTTGCATTACAAATTGGAGCGAAGAAAGTTCTGTCATGTTGGGAATTCTCATAACAAGATGAACTTTGACATTTCTCAGCCTGAAGAGAGGACACTTTCAAAATCTCCTGTCAAGATTTGATAAAAATGGTTTTTCGGAGAACAGAAAAGGAGGGCTATTTCGTATTTCAGGTTTATACTGTTACATGTATGATAACTTTGGATATCTGTTAAATAATTTTCAAATAATTTCATAATAATATAGATGAAATATATCTGTAAATATGAAGTTATGAGCAGAACACCATAATATATAATTTATATGTTTTAATTATGAAGTGTTTCAAGCACAGAGAAAAGTAGAAGACATGAAATACCAGACCATTTATACTTGCTGGAGAAACTTCAAAGGTGTTATTGTTTTTCAGTGTTTGCTTCACATCTTTTTTTTTCTTAAATTTTAAAAACATAAAATCGTAACAATATAGTGTCAGCATTGCTTTTCTATCAACTTCTACATAAATATGATCTTAAGTTGGTATCTAAATAAATCTCGTGTTTTTATATATCCATTGCATGTGTAGGTATGCATAGAAATGCACATAATATTTTTTATCATTAATTTTATATTACTGGCAACATACAGTTTTTATCCTTTGGCAATATTTTTAGGATGCAATATTATGTTTTTTTTTTTAAATCTTTATTTATTTATTTATTTACTTACTTTTAAGATTTTTATTTATCTGACAGAGAGAGACAGAGCAAAAGAGGGAACACAAGCAGGAGGAGTGGGAGAGGGAGAAGCAGGCTTCCCGCCGAGCATGGAACCACATGTGGAGCTCAATCCCAGGACCCTGGAACCGTGACCTGAGCTAAAGGTAGAAGCTTAATGTCTGAGCCACCCAGGTGCCCCCACCATGTTTTAAAATTTTATTTTAGAGAGAGAGAGCATGAGTGGGGGGAGAATAGAGGGCAAAGGAGACAGAGAGGGGAAAAAATCTCAAGCAGACTCTGTGCTGAACACATAGCCCAACATGGGGCTCAATTCTTCACTGTGAGTTAATGACCTGAACCGAAACCAAGAGTAGGATGCTTAACCCACTTGAGCCATAGGCACCCCTCAATATTATGTTTTTAGAATCCATCCATGCTGATACAAATAAATCTTTTTTTATTCATTTTGACTGTAGTAGAGTATTACATATATAAAAATAATACAGTTTATCTATTCATCTGCTAAAGGGTAGTTACATTTAGTCTATTTTTTTCACTTGATAACCTGTGATAAAATAAAAAGCCTTATAAATATCTCATGCACAAGAGTCAGAATGTCTCAAGGTAAAAATTTTAAAGTAAAAGTACTAGGATATGCACATTTTAAAGTATATTACCCTCAAAAATAAGTGTGTGCTTCATCTAATCAGTTGAAAGCCTAAGAGCAAAGAATGAGGTGCCCAAAGAAGGAGGAAATTAGCCCCTAGACTGAAACCTAGAGATTCTACCTATGTCTCCAGCTTTTGGGTATCAGACTACTATTCTTGTGTGAATATCCAGCCTATCAGCCTGCCCTACAGATTTCAGATTTGTCAGCCCTAAGTTGTATGAGCCAATTCCTTAAAGTATATTATATATAATGTATACATGCCATATACTTATTTAATTAATTATCTAATTAATTACTATATATTCTTGGTTCTGTTTCTCTGGAAAACCTTATCTTAAAAGTTCCCCCTGCCCAGAGGAATAGATTTCAAATTAATAGCTAGATATACTCTACCTAATACCTGCCTCACAAGTTTCTATTTCAAATTTTCTTTTTATGCTTTTTATTATATTACTTTATTTTTTCCCTAGCATATTGAATTGAAAAATTGTGTATTTTCATTCATTAATTTTTATTGATATAGATGCTTAAAATTATAACTCTTTTTCTTCATCGCTGTAAATATAGCCTACAAGCTATAATATGTACTTTTGAGCTCACTATTTTTAGAGATTCTGTCATTTCAATTTGTATTATCCTCTTCACCAAGAGTTGTTTAATAGAAGCTTTTGTAACTTCCAGGTTGAAGGCCTTTATACAATTTGTTTATAATTTTTATACTACATTGTGGTTGGAGACTGTGATATTTCTGTCACTGTTATGTAATCAATAATCAATGTTGTAATGTCCCATGTGGATGGGAGAAAAGTTGTATTCTCTGTCATTAGGGTATGGAATTTCTACATTTATCCAAAAGATCTATCTTGCTGATCTCACTGTGTAGATTGTGTGTACATATTTATCTTTCAATCTGCTAAAAGTCTTTTACCGAAGATAGTGTACTAAACTCCTGTATCCATTCTCAGTGGTATAAAGTGGTATCTCATTGTGGTTCTGATTGGTATTTCCCTTATGGAAAGTGATGTGGAGCATTTTTTCATGTGGAGAAAGGGGAACCCTCTTACACTGTTGGTGGGAATGCAAGCTGGTGTAGCCACTCTGGAAAACAGTATGGAATTTCCTTAGGACATTAAGAATAGAACTATCCTTGACCCAACAATTGCATTACTGTATCTTTGCCCGAAGGCTACAGATATAGTGAAAAGAAGAAATACATGCACCTCAATGTTCACTGCAGCAATACCCCCAATAGCCAAACTTTGGAAGGAGATGAGATGTCCTTCAGTGGATGAATGGATAAAGAGGATGTGGTTCATGTATGCAATGGAATATTACCCAGCCAATGGAATATTACCCAGAAAGGATGAATATCTACCATTTACATCAACATGGATGGTACTGGAGGGTATTATGCTAAGTGAAATAAATCAATCAGAGAAACACAACTATCGTATGGTTTCACTTACATGTGGAACATAACAAATAGCATGGAGGACAGTAGGAGTAAGGGAGGGAAACTGGATGGGAAGAAATCAGAGGAGACAAACCATATGAGATTCTTGACTCCAGGAAGCAAAATGAGAGTTGCAGAAAGGGAGGTGGATGGTTGGATGGGATAATTGGGTGATGGGCATTAAAGAGGGCATGTGATATAATGAGAACTGGGTGATATACTCAACTAATGAATTATTGAACATTATGTTGAAAACTAATGATGTACTATACCTGGGTTAATTAAATTTAAATAAAATCATAAAATAAAATAAAACTCCTATATCTTTATATATCTCTTAATCCCATTTACAATTTTAGTAAATATTCACATGCACTTAAACATGTGAAGAAATTTATGTTCACTAGATATATTTTATCAGTTATGTTGCTCATATTATCTATTGTACAGTTTTTTAGATTTTTCCTTTAAGTTGTTAGCTGCAAACAAGTTCAAAACTGCTATACATTCTTAGTGAACTCTTTTATATAATCATCATCTTTTTTTTTTTTTTTGACAGAGAGAGATTACAAGTAGGCAGAGAGGCAGGCAGAGAGAGAGAGGAGGAAGCAGGCTCCCTGCTGAGCAGAGAGCCTGATGCGGGACTCGATCCCAGGACCCTGAGATCATGACCTGAGCCGAAGGCAGCGGCTTAACCCACTGAGCCACCCAGGCGCCCTATAATCATCATCTTTGTTTCTGATAACTCTATTTGCCTTAAAGTCAATTTTGATTACTTAATATTAAAACATTTATATAAGCTTTACTTTTGTTAATTTTTTTCATATATCATTCTATTCCATTCCTTTTAGTGTTTCTCACATCTATATCTTGACATGTTTTGGGGGCATGTTTACAATTGTGTTTTTCCAAACATAGCTAATAAAGATTTTATTTGATATTTCTTGTATTAATATTCTATTATAACTTTTGCTAATAATCTTTTATTTCAAACTGTTTCTAAGTATTTTCCCATATTCTAGTATAGAAGTTTTCTTCACAACATTTATTAAATAACTTGTCTTTTCTTCAAATTTTGTCATTCTCCTTTTGTAATGTATCTAACACCCATACATATATGGGTCTTTTTCATGAATGAAAAAGACCCATATATGTATGGGTCTTTTTAGGGCACTTCATTCATGTATCTGTCCTGATTTAGGGCACTTCATTCATGTATCTGTCCTGTTCTTCTCTGTCCTATACCACTGTCATTTTTCTTCCTTTATAATACATCTTAATATTTTGTAGGGTAAATCTCTCTCTCATCATTGTTCCACTTTTTAAAATGCAGACTTACTTATTTTTTTTAAGATTTTATTTATTTATTTGACAGACAGAGATCACAAGTAAGCAGAGAGGCAGGCAGAGAGACAGAGTGGGAAAGCAGGCTCCCTGCTGAGCAGAGAGCCTGATGCAGTTTGATCCCAGGACCCTGAGATCATGACCTGAGCCAAAGGCAGAGGCTTAACCCACTGAGCTACCCAGGTGTCCCACAGACTTAGTTATTTTTAACTTTTGTTTTATTTTATTCAGCTTCTACAGGGACTGTGCATGAAAAGTCTTAAGATTCTTTTATCTTACATTCTTGCCATAATCAAACATCTATATTATTCATTCTTTTATATAATTATTTTAGGATTTTGTGAACTAACCAGAAAAAAAACTTTTTAAAACTTAATAGCATTCAGAAAATCAACGTTTCAAGGAATATATCTCTGGAAACAGTACTCTAGACCAAGTTTATTTATAGGTGCATAAATTCTGAATAAAATATTAGCAAATGGAATCCATTTGTGTCATTAAAACTAATATACCATGACCAAATTTGGTTTACTTTAGTATGCAAGAGTGATTTTGTATTAGGAAATCCATTTGTGTAATTGATTATAATAATTAGTTGAAAAGAAAAACATATGACTATCTCAATAGAATCCAAAGTGTCTTTTGATAACATTCAACATCTACAAGATAGAGAAAATTTACTACCCCAAATAAACAAAACACAACTTTATTAGTATACTATAATAGAGAAGTTTTTATATAAAAAAATCATATCTACCATTAAATTAATAGGAAAAGTTACAGTAAAATAATGTTATTTATATGAATGTCAAATATACATTAATATCTTAAAAGTATATGTTATCAAGCATTTTGTAAAGCATCTTATTCGTGTAACATAATAAGAGACAAAATTGAGATAAAACGTATTATCTACAAATAATAAAATTCAAACAATAATAAAAACTGTAGCATAAATGTTAGAGTTCAGTAATATAGACTAATTTAAAATTACTATAGGTATTCAGAACCATCAAAATGGGTCTAATAAAAGAGTTTGAAGGATAAATGAATAGAACAAAATGCAGATTCAGGAAGTAGAACTTATTTATAATAATTTATAAATTCAATTAATTAACCATTACTGTATCAATAGTTTCATAGGTAGAGTTCAGTGATTCATCAGTTGTATATAATACTCAGTGCTCATTACATCACATGCCCTCCTTAATGCCTATCACCCAGTTACCCCATAGGTAGCAAAATTTAACAGCTATTAAATGAGGTGTTTCAAATTGGTGACCAAGAGGTAAATTAATCAACAAATTTAATGATACTAATACACACTATTTTCAATAAAGCTAAATCTCTATTTCACAAAATACAAAAATTTAACTCTGTATGAATTATGGATTAAAATGCAAAAGATAGTATGCAATGTATGAATATTATATTTTATATTATCATGCAGAAAATGACAACAAAACACTATATCCATAAGCTATAAATGAAAAAAGAAATTCATGGCTACATAAAATATAAAACTTTTAATATACTATCAACAGAGTAAAAATATAAATGATGTATGAGAAAGATATCTACCATTTTTTTAAAGATTTTACTTATTTATTTGACCGACAGAGATCACAGTAGGCAGAGAGAGAGGAAGCAGGCTCCCCGATGATCAGAGAGCCAGATTTTGGGCTTGATCCCAGGACCCTGAGATCATGACCTCAGCCAAAGGCAGAGGCTTTAACCCACTGAGCCATCCAGGTGCCCCAAATATTTACCATTTTTAAGACCAATAGATGCCTAAATTCATTGTTACAGCAGGAATTTTTATAAATAAATAAGAAAAAGGTTATCAACATAATTTTTATAACGGAAGTATTTCATTCCTCATTGTGATTTTTTTTTCAAATCTTCAGTCATTCTCAGCCTACTAAGAAGAGAAAAGATCAAAAATTTCCCCGACTCAAATGAGAATCTTTGTTCTATTGTGTATAAATCAGGTCTTGTTTTCAAAATCCTCCTCTGCATATGTGATTATGTGAATTTGTTTACAAGGGGATATTGTTATGACTAGGCCTGCATCTGAGGAGGGTGTGCTGATAATTTGTCTGGGTGTTTAGACTCAGTCCACCTGGTGAATGGATGATCTTATGTTTACCTCTACTTTCCATGCCATAGCATTAAATGACTCTCTTTCTGGGTTAAGACTGAAACTTCAGAAGGTGGACCTGCTGAAAGTTTATTTCTTGGCAAATTCCCAGAATCTACTGCTCTTGATATTTACTTAATTTTCTCCTATGAATATTTCTAATCATCTCAGGCTCTGTTTGCATCTTTTACAAGTACCAACTGTATGACTGGAGTTCTACCTGAGCAGATTGTCTTATTTAGAAAGTTACTTAAAAAAAAAAAAAAAAAAAGGTTACTTTCGGGTCTGTGAGCCTTGGAGAAAGTGCCCCTGTTATCACCTCTTATACTATTTGCAAAGGAATATCCTAATGAACATGAATATTCAGAATATAATTTTTCAATTAGTTGCTCTGATAATTGCATTCTTTTCCTAAAACTTTTTTCTTTGTATTTAACATTCTTCTGAGATATTATAGTGGAAAAGTTCTTACTTTAACATTAGATTTATATTTCAAATGTCTTTAATAAAGTTTGTTTCTTCTTCAATTTTATCTCACTTTTCCTATATTTTCGAATTTCTTCACTATTTTTAAAATATCAATTGAACATTATACTATAGACATTATCTTGTCTATAGTATTGTTTTGGAAATATATATTTCTTTGAGAAAAATGTATTATATTTACTATAATACCATATATATTCTTGAATATATAAATATGTATGTATTCATCAAATTAAATACAACTTGAGGCTGAATAGGAAATAGACTTTTTTTTTCCTCAACCACTGTGTACCAGTTGACCAGAAATATTTTATTGATTTTATTAAGCACCAGGAAAGTGTTCATCCTTTTAAAGAGTGTAAGGGAAAACCTTTTGTCCTATTCTCCATCCTCTGGCAAGCTTTTTGCTTTGTGATAAGGACCAAATTCTCTTTATTTTCAATCACACTGCTACAGACTATGTCACAACTATCCTTATTCAAGAATATTTTAATAAACATCTAACTTAAGTCCTTGCTTCCTGTAGCCCAACCCCCTCCAAATCTAATGCTCCCGAGGGAGCCTGAATATAAATAATATCATAAATTTAATTTCCTAATAAAAAACCATCACATATCCTTTTCTCATATATATAAAAAACTCCAAATTCTTTGACCTAGTATATTTAACCCTGCCTGCCAGGCCACGGAAATCATTTATCAGTTACATTTACATACATATACTATTGATCCCACCTTAGAATCTTCAAGACAGCTTTTTCTTAATTTTGAAATTCTCTTTCCTCTAATCTCTGCATGGTTGCCTCCAAAACATCCTCCAGATTTTAGCTTAAATGTTTTGTCTTCCAAACAGTCTGCCATGACCACTTAATCTAGATTACTCCTCTAACCAGGCTAACTCATGACTATAATTCACTTTTCTGATAGCTGCCTTCCAACCACATTTCTGATGACTACTGTATTTCTTTATTACCCTTACTGTGCCATAAAGTCTATGACAGCAGGTACCTATTCTGTCTTGTTCACTTTATCTCTTTTGCTTAGAAATGTGCCAGGCACACAGAAGTTACTCAGTACATATTTATTACCAAAATGTATGGCCAGATGGATGGTGAGATTGGGAAAAAGGCACAGGTATTCATGGCTCCAGTCTGGGTTCTTGGCTAGCTTTCTCTGTTGCTGCTTGTTGTGCTCTGATAAGGACTGGGGCTCTTCTCTGCCTCCTATCCACTGAGTGATAAACAGTCTCCTCCTCAAACCACATCCCAAAACCTCTATCAGTTGTACTTAGGACTGGATGGGCAAAATTAATTCAGGGAAGAATGAGTAGAAAGTCTCTCACTAGGTTTTTACCTGCATTCACAAATCCATCTTTCTTATTAATAGAGCAGATATAGTGATCATTATTTGTCCTTATGCATAAGTTATATAAGAATTTGGAATAGGAAAAAGAAATTCCCGAACATAATACATTCAGAAAGAGGAGACCCCATTAGAAAACTTATTGATTCTAGGATATTGCATAGATGTAAGTAAAGAGAAAGAAGAGCACCAATCATATTGTTGAGATAACGTATAAGCAAAATTTCAAAAGTACAAACAAAAAATAAATTGAGAAAGACTGAAGATTCCATTTTTTACTGGAATAGAAAACCTTGTTCATCATTTGCTATTCTAAGCTATGTCTTGCAATACTTCCATTACTCTAGTTCATGTATATTAAGCACTACAGTTAAAAAAAATACATATCTCTAAGTCTCCATTTCACTAGCACTTACAAGTTCTGCTATACTTTTTTTTTCATCTAAACTAATCATCCTAACATAACTATTAAACAACTTTATATGAGTATTTGTGATAAAAGCAAAATTCAGAAACAATTTCTGTCTTCCTATGGCCCTGTCCATGTTAATTAAAATTGAAAAGACAATTAGATGAAAAATTACCTAAACAAACTGGCTTGATCTATTACAATCAGTGTATTAAACTGACATATCACTCATTCAGTCTAGTGGCTAAAAGCTCTGTTTTGAGTTATCTGATGTACTTATAGTTTTTATTATAATATCTGTGCCAAAAATTCATGCAAAAGAAAAAAAATGGTTTCTTGACTAAATAAGAATGCTTGTGCTCACTAAAATAAAGCACAACCAGCACCAACTACCAGAGGGATGGGTGAGACCATATTCAACAAAACAACTTCCCTCAAGCCACCAGACGAATGTAATGTAATCGCCTCAGTGCCCAAGTGAGATTCAGTTCAAATTTCTAAATACAAAATCATTGCAAGAGAATATGGTTAGAAGTTTTAATTTTGAGAGATTTGGGGCTGGTTTGTTTTGTAGCGGTAGATAACTGATACACTAACTTATGGAGTTTTTATAAACATTAAATGATTTAATATTGTCAAATTAAATACAACTTGAGGCTGAAGAGGAAATAGACATTTTTTTCCCTCAACCCCTGTGTACCAGTTGACCAGAAATATTTTATTGATTTTAGTAATGTTTTACATTGTTTTTAAAATGTTCATAAGACTAGCTAGTACATTGTAAACACTCACCTCATATTGGCTCTTAATATCATTATTGTTTTTTCTCCTGGCTTTACTATGTATCTCAAGGATGTTAAGTATGAATCTAAAAGCACATCCTTTATCCATAAGTTGGGGGAATAAAGGTAAAGGATGGTATAAATGTAGGGCATTAAGATCTGATAAATAGGGGTGCCTGGGTGGCTCAGTGAGTTAAGCCGCTGTCTTCGACTCAGGTCATGATCTCAGGGTCCTGGGATCGAGTTCCGCATCGGGCTCTCTGCTCAGCAGGGAGCCTGCTTCCCTCTCTCTCTCTCTGCCTGCCTCTTTGTCTACTGTGATCTCTCTCTGTCAAATAAATAAATAAAATCTTTAAAAAAAAATCTGATAAATAAAACTAATAGCTTTGCACTCATTTGCACTATGACCTTGGGAAATCAGTGTTCATCTCTGGTTCCTAACTTCCTTTTCCATAAAGTGGTTATCTTAACCAAAGGTTACCTTAGAAAGCACTAAAGCTTCTGCCTTTTTTTTTTTTTTTTTTGGTTTAAAAAAAAATCTGTGGCTAGTTTATTAAAATATGTTACATTTCCCAACCTTTGTGGACACAGCATTGAGACAGTCAGGCACCTTGGTAACAAACCTCTGGGTACCTGGGACACTCCTTGGTGCAACTTTTGCTGCAGAACAACTTACAGGCTGTTTTTGTTTTGTTTTGTTTTGTTTTGTTTTGTTTTGTTTTCTTTCAGAGCAAAGCACCAGCCAAGGAGCAAGCTTAGACCAGTTCAGATTTGTCAGAGATAAGCTTGCCACCAAATGTGACCCTTCACTGACCTTTTCCTTCATCATATTGCTAAAAAAAAACACACCCAGAGATGGAAACTTAATATGTAAATGAAAGATATGATGTATGAAGAAGCATGTTTTATCGACTGCACCCCCAGTGTCCTGGACTTCCCTGCCCCCACATGCTTCAACATCAGTCCTTTCCCACCCCTGGCCCTTTCAAACTTTCCCTGGTTATTTTTCCAGAATCAAGACTGACATCTTAATTGTGACCATGTCTTCCTTCAGCTGCTGCTGTTGTCCCAATAAAACCTTGCCTGTGCTTCTCATGTTTGGGCCCAAGCTTGTTTTTGCTGTCACTTTGCCTAGGGACATGAGTCTGGTGACAGTACGACCAATCTCATGGAACCATTACTAAACGACCCCTGATCACTATAGTATAATATTTTTCCAGATATAAAGACTGGCTCTCATGAAAGGAAATGTTGAAAGTTATCAGGCTATTTGTGTCTATACAACCTCTTCCCAGACTGTTGTGCCACATGAATATTTGTGTCTGCTTAATTTTTTTAACTGTGTAGTTTCATCTATAACTTTACAAAGTGACCAACTGGTACCTATGCTGGGCATTAAAACAAAAACAAAAACAAACAGTTTCTTTTATCATTGGCTGTGATAAAAAAAAAAAAAAAGAAGAAGAAGAAGAAGAAGAAGAAGAAGACCTTTAGAACTATGGTAAAAAAGGAAAGTGAATAAGCACCAATCTATAATCTGGAGATCTCTTTCTTAAAAATAAGCAAAGTCGGTGAAATTTACATACAGATAAAGGCATGTAATTTATTGAGACAGAAAAATCATTGTAATGAATAATAACAAAGTTAATGCTTAATGTATTTACAATTTATTTAAAAAAAAAACAATGTTAGCATCTTAAAAACACCATTTGAGCCCTTGATAATCACCCAACTCTTTCTCTATACATATGCATGTATATACATATATGTACTCATTTTTCACTTGTGTCGGATTTGGAAGTGAATGTTGTTTGGAATATAGCCTATAGAAAACAAAGTAACAAATGTACATAGACATCCATTTTGAAAGAGCAATGGAAGCTAAAAATGCTGTGATAGTAAGATCTAACCTAAGTCAATTACAAGACGGTGTTTATTGGTAGGAAGGAAAATGTTAAAGGACTTAGTGAAAGGTGTTGAACAGTTGTAGTAACTGACACATCCTCTCTCTGAAAGATATTCCCAGGGCACACCTACACTAAGTTTCAGGATGTTGGAGTCTTCTGGGTTTTTGCTTTTAAAAGTTTAGGTGTGGGAGCAGAAGAATGGAAACAATAATTAGTTTTTAAGCTAGGGGAAAATTGGAGATCCTCTTTTTGTTGTTGTTTTGTTTTGAATTTTATTTTTTTTAGTGTTCCTAAATTCATTGTTTTTGCACCACACCGAGTGCTCCATATAATATGTGCCCTCCATAATACCCACCACCAGGCTCACCAAACCCCCAACCAACCCCCCTCAAAACCCTCAATTCGTTTCTCAGAGTTCACAAACTCTCATGGTTCATCTCCCACTCTAATTTCCCCGATCTCAGTTCTCTCCATTTCCCAATGTCCTCTGAGTTATTCCTTATGCTCCACAATATGTGAAATTATATGATAATTGACTCTCTGTGTTCACTCAGCATAATCTCCTCCAGTCCCATCCATGTTGATATAAAAGTTGGGTATGCATCCTTTCTGATGGAGGCATAATACTCCATTGTATTTATGGACCACATCTTTATCCATTTGTCCGTTGAAGGGCGTTTTGGTTCTTTTCACAGTTTGGAGACTGGGATCATTGAGGCTATGAACATTGGGGTATAGGTGGCCCTTCTTCTCACTACATCTGTATCTTTGGGGTAAATACCCAGTAGTGCAACTGCACGGTCATAGGATAACCCTATTTTTCCTTTTTAAAGAAACTGTGCTGCCCTAGACACACAAATTTGCAATCACACATCTTTTTATAGAGTTTTAATTAATTTTAATCAAAATTAATTAATATAATTAATAATATAATTAATATAATTAATTAATATAATTAATTTTGGGGTTTTAATTAATCCAATTAATGACAAACTCTTTTCCACTCAAATCCTGAGTTAATGCTCCATGCTTTAGTCTCTAAGAAACTCAAAGTCAACCTTTGCAATCTTCCTTTAGCTATTTGCACTTTTAGATAGTTAGTAGATAGATAGATAGTCACTGCATGGGACAAGGCCTGCACATGTTTTGTCTAATTTCTCATTGTCAACTTTTGTGCATTTGTCACTTTTCTAAACCCAACTACATTCAGTAACCTAGTAAAAAACAAATATTTGTCAAAACCTATAAATAAAAATAACTTTAAAAATGCATACACAGTTATATGATATATATGATATATATATATATATATATACACACACATATACACACATATACACACACACATACTTGGGAAATACCATTCTCTTACTATTTCAATTTTAATGCATACACTCCCTTCCCCACACACATACTACATACTTACACACATACATACATATGTTTGTGTGGTTTTGTCTATTTTGGAATCATACCTAAATGGAAATATATTACACCTATTCTTCTATGATTTGCTTACTTTTTAATCAATATCTGTGAAATTCATTCACATGGTTGCATATAGTTGTTTTCATTCGTATTTGTTGAGTTATGGTATTCCATTTGTGCCTATATGATACTTTTATTTGCTCCAATCTTAAGAAATATTTGGGCTGTTCTAACTTGGGCTATAATACACAATGATGTTACGGATATTGTATGCAGTTGCTTTACTCAGCTCATGCTACTACTGCAAAAATATCATAGGCTAGTTGGCTTAAATGATCAAAATTTATTTTTCACGGTTGTGGAAGCTAGAAATCTGAGCTCAAGATGTCAGCATGGTCAGGTTCTCGTAAATGCTCTGTTTCTGGTTTGCAGATAGTCATCTTATCCCTCCCCATATTTTTATATGGCAGAGAGAGATCTCTAATCTATTTTTATATGGACACTAATCCCATTCATGAAGAGACCACCCTCATGACTCAATTAACTTCCAAAAACCCTATCTCTAAATACGATCACTTTGGGGATTAGAGTTTTTATATCTATCTATCTATCTATCTATCCATCTATCTGCCTGTGATAGATGTATATATCAATAGATATATGCATTTTGGAGGAACACATTCAGTTTATAGTAGCAAAAATTTCCCTACTTTTAAAATCTAGGAGTAACATTGCTGAGTTTTAAAATATAAGCATATCCAACTTCACTATATAATGCCAAACTGGTTTCTCAACGTGGCTGTACCAATTTTCTCTTATCAATAGTGTATGAGAGTAGCAGCTCTTGCTATAAAAATTTACCAAGTCTTGGTAATGTCTGATTTTAAAAGTGTTGTCCATTGGGCATGTGTGTGATAGTATCCCACTGTGTTTATAATTTGTAAATTCATTGATCATTAATGAAACTTAGAATTTTATCCCATGTTTATTGACCATATGAATATTCTTCATGTGACTCTCAATTTTGTACCATTCATCTATTGTCCCTTTCCATAATATACTGTTTTTATAAGCCACATCTTTCCAACATAATTCTACTTCTTCAGGGTAGTAGGCCTATTCTCAGAATTTTGTATTTTCTAATACACTGTTGAATCAATTTGTCAACTTCCACTATCAAAGAAAAAATACCTACTGGACCTGTTGAGACTGTTTAAATATGTAAGTGAATTTAGGCAGAACTGATTTATTATAATACTGGGACTTCTAATTCATGAGCAAGATATATCTTTCAATTTATTAAGGATTATCTATATATCTCAATATAATTGCATAATTGTCTGTTGAGTTATGCAAAATTTTCTTAAATTTTAGGTGCTTTACATTATATATTAATTTTATATGAAATATAATTATTTCATTATCTTATAAATTCTATTTTATATAAACTCTATATTTCTATCCTCTTACCTTTTATGTACATAATCAGACCATCTTAGGTCAAAAGATTTGAGCTTTCCTATTTAAAACTTTTGTTTCTTTTTGTTTCCATTTATTCTGGTGAAGACCTCCAGTATATAATTAGATCCAAATGCCAATAAATGGCATCTTTGTCTTGTTTCAGATCTCAAAGGGACAGATACTTAATATAAGTCATTTATGCTGATATTCTTTATCAAAGAAGGGAAATTGCCTTCCCTTTTTAGTTTAATAGTTTTACTATTTATGGATATTTAACATTACCAAAAGCTTTTCCTGCCTCCAGTAAGATCACCCTAAATTTTGCTTTGTTCTTTAATCAGTTAATATGATGGATGCCAATGATTGATCACCTTATTTAACCCTCTCACGTTACTTGGATAAAACAAAATTGATTATTATCTTTTAAATTTTATGTATTTATGGATTCAGTTTTCTAATATATTAAGCTGTTTACATATGTGTTTACCACCAAGAATAATGTGTAATTTCCATGCTAACAAATTATTGTCAGATTTTATTATATAAAAGGTTGCCCTCATAAATTATATCAGGGAATTTTCTTTCACTATTATATGGTCATTTTTAATTGAAACTACTTATTTTTGAAATATTTGTTAGAACTCACCACTGAACAAAAAAAATGAGCAGTAAGTTCTCATGATAATAAGATGTTGGCTACTGAGTTAATATTTTAATACTGAGATTATTAAAGTTTGCTGTTTTTATGAGTCACCTTAGTATTATTTTTTTCTTTTAATTTATCTATTTAAATTATCAAATATTGGCTTTTTGAGTGGTTCAGTGGGTTAAGCGTCTACCTTCAGCTCAGGTCATGATCCTGGGGTACTTGGATCACGTCCAGCATGGGGCTCCCTGCTAAGCAAGGAGCCTGCTTCTCCCTCTCCTGCTCCCCCTGCTTGTGCTCTCTCTCTCTCACTCTATGCACACACTTGTTCTCTCTCTCTCTCAAATAAATAAATAAAAACCTTTAAAAAATAAATTATCAAATATACTGACATAATTTTATGACCTCTTATTAGTTTTAATGACACAAGCTTCTAAAACATAAGCGTCTTACCATGCACCCCAAAAATGGTTATTTGTGTTTTTATTATCTTTTTCTTGATGTCCCAGCCCTGGTGTGCCTAATTTGGGATCTCTTTTCATTGATAAAAAAATATACTCTGATACCTGTTTACCCAAACCTTTTTCTGATTTTCTGTTACTAAAAACCAAAACTATTTCCTAATTTATTTCTGTCATTTACCTCTACTTTTATCATTGATTTATAAATATCCAAACTGCAAAGTGTTTGGACAGGTGACTATTTCTTATTCTGTCCCTACTGGATGCTATGGCTTTGAGAGAATAGCCTCTTTTAATACTCATATCAAAGGTAGTATTGATTGATAGTATGAGAAAGATAGGCTTTCATAGAGGTTATGTTGCAGAAGGTTAAATAGTCAAGAAGTACAGCCAGTATTTAGCGCCAAGTTTGCCTGAAAATAAACCTATACATATTCACAACTACACTGAATTTTCTTAAGAAATGCACAATGTAATTGTAATCTCTAAAGGTCCAAATAGAATTATTAAACTACTAGACCAAATAATTAACGCAGAACTAAATCCAAAAGTAAATTATGAGTTTTTTTAAAGCAGTAGATACAAAGTATCTGCAAAGTATAAAATAATTCATATTTTCCATGTTATAACTTACATTTAAGTATTTGTCTAAATACTGTGAAGAATGGTCCTGTACAATTTAGTGAAATCTTCCATACTTAATGTAACAGTATTCAGTTTCTGTAAAAAGTATAGTAATGTATAATATATTTAATAGTTTCATCATCATTACACTATGGGTAATTAAATGTATAGTGTGTCAATTCATAATTTAGAAAGGTAGATAATGTCAGTGCCATTTAGTGAAATTATTTGCTTGCCAAATGTTTAATGAGTAGAAGTCCCTAGATGCTTTTATATAATGTTAGGCATGGCAATTAATTCTTGCTTTCCATTGTTGTATCATTCTCAGATTTAGTAGACAAGAATCATAAAAGGAAGTAAGTAAGATTAAAGGAATGAAAGAATCACTGCATTTAATGAGCACACATGGTGCTCTGTCAGAACAGATTACCCCATGATGCTTGTGATTAATGCCTCTTGTTCTGTGAGCTTACAGTTCCAAGAACCAAGTAAGCATAACAGCAACAGTCGACAGAATTAGAAGTCTGCTTTAATTTCATATTTATCACCATCTTGTCATTTATGATCACAGTTCATCATATATGTGCTTTTGGCTGGAGTGATCAAAATTAAAATTTACTTCAATAGAAGTAGCTCAGTAGAGAACCAATGAGGCTATTCGGTGCGACAAATAATAAGGTGTACAAATTAGAATGAATTTGTTCCAGTTTGAATATAACAACATTACAAGAAGCTCATGGGATTCCCTTTCTTCAGTGCTATCATATATTTCCATTATGGGGAAATATGTATCATTAAGTCTATTGATAGTGATGTACAAATAATAAACTTTTTTATTGTACTTCCTCGTGATGGGATTTCATTGTAGTCTGATTCTAGAAAAGAGCCCTAGGTAAATGTCTCTTTGCAAAGGTGTTATGAAGACTGAATATTTACTGCAAAGCCACACACAGTAAAAATGCAACTAAATAATGAAGAAACATGATCAATCATATCATAGCAGTGTATCAAATTCAGAGCCTAGGGGAGATTACAAAACATATATATATAAAGTGGTGCTTTCACTCCATGTTCTTAATAAATATAGTTGTTTATTTTGAAACCATTTTTGACCAAGAATTAAAGCTCTATTCCATTGCAATCAGGCAGGGGTTGTCCATGTCTCCAGAATAATCATCTACAGTGTTCCCTAATCATTAACTGTGATCTATAATTTCTGCCCTCCATCTATGCTACCTTTATCTGTCACCTCTATAAAACTATATAAAATTGCTCCAGCTCCAACTGCCTCACCTTACTCTACATTCTTATTGCATTCATAACCCCTTGATCTCCATTTGCTTCACACATTCTAGCTTTTATTCCACCCAATAATAAGCTCTGGGGGTCAGGGAATATTATATACTCTATTTTCTCTCCACAGCATCTAGGACAGTGATGAATATCTCATAAATGCTCATACATTCTTATTGAATTTATTTTTTTACTCTTGTAAAATTTTAAGAAGCCTCAAAATATTACACTCTTCTTTTCTACCCAAGTTCTGAACTAATTGATAAATGAAAGACATCATATTTAGAACAAAATCTTAACTATATTACCAATGAAAGAGAAATCTTAGGATGTGGCTTGAGTATTGGGACAAAATGAATTTCCTAATTCTGATTGTACTCCATCATTAGACTGATTAGTCATGCATAAGTCAGCTTCTTCTTCTCTTTTTCTTCTTGGGACTCTGCACTCAAGATGTCTGCTCTCTCATCTTTTTTTTTTTTTTTAATAAACCATAAAGCATAGAAAGGCAGCACAGAAGGATGCTTCTTCTGTGCAGATTCCTAGATGCAAAAAAGACAAAGAGATTTAGCTGTTCATGACCAATTCCTCTTTTCAACCTCACCAGTCAGCTAATAGATGAAAGACTGACAAGGTAGAGAGAGGCCAGGAATTTTATTTTAATAAGTAACATTCCACATGGAAGGACTATTGAATAAAAGCTCTTCCCCAATACTGTTACCAAAGCAAACAGAATAATGTGTTTATACAAACTTTAGTGATTCCAGATTATTGTGAAACAGTTTGTAGATTTTTTAATTCAAGGAAATATCCTGGGTAGATTTCAGTAATCAAAGACACTTGGTTCCCAGACAATTCAATAGAACAAATCTAAAATCTATAGGAATCTCAAATGGGTTTGTTCACCTTATTCAAGAATAATATTAGGAACATGCTGAACTCCACAAGGAACATGTGATATGTATTTCTGAAAACAGTATTATGTGTGTAATTAACAAGGCATGTAGTCTGAGCAAAATCTCTATATCAACAAGAAAAACAATTACACTGATATCAGTGATGGATAAAAGTAGTCAAATACAGGGCCCCTGGGTGGCTCAGTGGCTTAATGCCTCTGCCTTTGGCTCAGGTCATGATCCCAGGGTCCTGGGATCGAGCCCTGCATCATCATCATCATCATCATCATCATCATCATCATCATCATCACCAGGCTCTCTGCTCAGCAGGGAGCCTGCTTCCTCCTCTCTCTCTGCCTGCCTCTCTGCCTACTTGTGATTTCTGTCTATCAAATAAATAAATAAAATCTTAAAAAAAAAGAAAAAAAAAGTAGTCAAATACCATATTCAGATTCTTCTGTAATTCAGTAATATAAAGTTTGAATGTGTGAAAGAAACTTAGCTGTCAGTAGAGAAAAATTTTCACTCAAACTATAACAGGAAAGTTGGTTGAATTATTCAATAATTATCTTTGTCATTTAGAGTATTCTTAAATTATTGTTTTATTGACAGACACCCAAAGAATTAAGAGAAACAATAGCAGCTGTTAATAGTTACTAAGAAAACAAACAAACCTTCTGCAAGTCTAAAAAGGTAGCATATTGGTTCCCCTTGTCCTAATAGAAGTTTAAATATTTTCTGAGAGTCTAACACTGGCATGATATTTTTGAGTGTGTAGCATTTTGAAGCCTTAACATGTAGCTTTTAGAAATGTCCCTTTTTGGGAAGTGCTTTTTGCTTGTCGGTACCTTATCAATTAGTATTCTTTGACATTATACAGCCTTAGTTTCCTTTTGAATAATGCTAGCTTTTTTGTTAATGTACACAGATTCACTGAGTCACTTTGCTCCCCAAATGACCATTATACAGAATCTAGTCTCAGAAGAGAATTAAACTCATTTGTTCTGGTCTGAAAGCAAAGAAAAATGGAATATATTTTTGTACCATATAATCTTCCATTATAGGTTTTCTGAATAAATTGTGCACTTGAATTAGGTTATTACTGTAGTTATGTGTGTCACAGAAAATGAATGATTAAATGAATTAGTGAATGTATAAATGGACATCTCTTGTGTTTTGCAAATCATCCTTTTGAATGACAGGCTAAGTGAGAACATTTAGAAGTGCCACATATATCAATTCCTGGTACCCATCATCAATCAAGGCATATTTTTTACCTCATCACTGTTTTTTTATAATGCTAATATTCTAGACTCACCAGTGGAAATAAATTCTGGCTCTCCTCTGCTATTTATACAAACAATTCCTAAATCTACATGTATAGCTACATTCAATCTTCTGAACTCCAGATGTATATTTCAACTATCTAATGAAAATGTATACTTCTATACTTCTATTGGTGTCACATATATAAAAATATCTATAGTTGTATACCCCAAGAATATTTCATACATGGAATAGCTATCCTTTAACTCATTTTTTCCACCCTAATCTTCTTCTCATGTTTCCTACCTCATCAAATGGCATTATTAACCCAGCTAAACAAGAAAACTAAACACAATACTTCTAGCCCTTCTCTTTCTCCATTCCCTACATCAAATTAATTGCTTCTCTCCTAATAGAGTGGAGAAGTGAATGGACTTGAGAATCAGACCCTGGATTTAAATCCCTATTCCTCTCTTGGTGTTATGTGACCTTGAGCCTCTTTGAGTCTTAGATTCTTTATTTTTAAATTCCTTTAAGACATAATTTTAAAATTTCTCATTTAAAAATATCTACCTCAGTCAAAGAAGAAGTAAATAGATGTTCTACATTCATGTATAGCAAGACTCAATATTGTCAAAATGTCAGTTCTTCCTTATTTAGTCCATAGATTCAATGTAATCTTGATCAAAATCCCTGTTGGAGAGGCTAAAGACCCAGAATAGCAAATGCACTAGGTTTCAAAAGGACTTAGTAGCTAAGTAAGTTTAGTAACCTCCCATTGGCCAAAGAAGAGAAAATTTTACAATTTAAAAATTAAATAGGAGGAACACAGAGGGTATTTAAGGCAGTAAAAATACTATGTATGATACTATGGTGATAGATGCATGCCATTATACATTTATCCAAACCCCTGAAATGTATAGCACTAAGAATGAATGTTGATGTAAATTTTGGATTTGGGTGATAATAATGTTGCAGGTTCATCAGTTGTAGAAAATGCACCACAATGGTGGGGAATGTTGGTAATGAGAATGGTTATGCATGTGAGAACAGGAAGTAATCTCTGTATCTTCCCCTCAGTTTTGCTGAGAATTTCAAGCTCTTCTTAAAAAATTGTCTTAATTAAAAAAATCTAATTCATAGAAATTTGGGAGGAATAAATGCCATCATGCATGGCTTAATAATAGTAGAATATTCTTCTACCTACTATTAATATTATTAAATATGTTTCAAACCCTTCTACTCATTCTGTTATTTCTACCTTTCCCATAGTTTATTCCAACTCATGTTTTACTGGAACACTACAGTTACTTAGTACTCTGATCCTATTTTCACTCTCGAATGCTCCCATCTATTATGCTCTGTGATTTCCCTTACGTTCAGGGCTTTACATGTTATTTTCCTTTCTCTGCCTTAATCCATCTTCTCTTCTCATCCTAACCTTTCTAGCACTTACTTATATTTTGGTTTATAAATTAAATGTCAGTTTCTCTAAAAATTCTTCTCTGACTCACAACCTTCTCCAATAGAAGCTATTTCATACCGTTTATCATTAAATATGTTCTACAACTTTTTCTTTCTGCCTTCTTTTTTATACTCATCATCAGATGGTAAGATTCTTGAGTTCTAGAACCATATATTCCAGGTTAACTATGATATTCTCGGTGCTTAGTCTAATGATCTTTACATAGGTACTCAACAAGTAGGTTTTTTTTAAATAAATTAATTCCTAATCTATCCATTTTTTAGAAGATTTTGTTTATTTATTTGAAAGAGAGTAAGCAAGAGAGAAAAAGAGAATGAGCAGGGGGGAAAGGCTGAGGGAGAGGGAGAAGCAGGCTTTCCCCAGGGCTCAACGCAGGACTCCTAGATCATGACCTAGGCTGAAGGCAGACACTCAACTGACTGAGCCACCTTGGCACCCCCAATCTATCCATTTTTGCTAAGCCATTAGTAAGTGACAGTAGATTCTGGCTATAGTTTCCATAAATCCTGGCATCTTGATTCTGCTCCTTAGAGGCTATTAGAAGTTTTCTGTTTACTAATTTTGTTTTTATTAATAGAATTCCATGATAATCAAGTACAGACCTTTGATATATTGTTTCCCAATTCTATTCTATTTGTTACAATGTAATGGTTCTTTATAAATATTAGAATTTACCAATACTTTCCCAGTAACTGCTATTAATATCTATAAAAATTCTTCTTTAGTTTTCAGGAAAATATCTCTGCTGAAATACACTCCCATTTGTGTTTGGAGAGGTTTAGTAGGTGATATAGAATGTAGTGAAAATATGTAACTTCAGAACACTACATGTTGAGATTGCAAGCCTCCCATAGTACTTAAGAGATCACATTTTCCTAAAATATACAGTACAATGAGAGAATTCAATACTTCTGACTTCCATTTGGGAAACATGACAAACAAAGGTCATCAATCTGTTCTCAAAAATAGCTTGATGTTTAGACTCAAAACCTGTGAAAATATATCTTTTTTGTGGTGATCTAATATGGCTCTGAAAGTTCCCATTAGTCAAGGTGCAAGGTTAAGGAAATGAATCTGCATCCACTGGTTGAGAAAAATAAGTGAGGAGACAACTGGGAAGAGTTATAAAATTTCTCCTTTTTGTTATTTTCAAATAACAAATGTCTTTTAGTTCAAGCTGATTCCACTCCTAATGCCTGATTCTTCAGCCTGCAGTTCTATCTCACTTTATTTAATGATTACCTCCTTGAATGCAATCACTGCTAGATTCATCCGTCCCATTTCCCCTTTTATTGATCTCATACTTCAGACCTGCTTTTTTATTTACTTTCCCATATGCCTAACTCTAGGGGAACAACTCCTGTAGGTGTTAAAAGTTTAATTTTTTCTATTATGAGGAATTCAACTTGTAAGAGAGCACTATGTTCCTCTTAAGAACATTTTCTTTATTTTCCTTCCTCAGGATGTACATAAAAATGACACAAATTATTCCCTATATGTTCTCCAAAGTGTTTCCTTGAAACACTAACCCCTGCGTTGTTAATGCGGTCAAACACATTTAGTAAATACATTTTAAAGGCTGCATATCTCTTTATTGTAAGATTTCTCAGAGGTTTTAATAAATTAATGTGAATTGTGACTTTCTAAAACAACATAATGTATGTGATATTTCTCAAATTTATTTGCTACTTTGTTTCACATATTTTCTCTGAACCGTTCGTGGAACTTTTCATAGAAAAGACTACACTAGGGACACCTGGGTGGCTCAATGGATGGCTCAGTGAGTTAAGCCTCTGCTTTTGGCTCAGATCATGATCTCAGGGTCCTGGGATCTATCCCTGTATCAGGCTCTCTGCTTGGCAGGGAGACTGCTTCCTCCTCTCACTCTCTCTGCCTATTTGTGATCTCTGTCAAATAAGTAAATTAAATTGTAAAAAAAAAAAAACAAAAACAAAACGAAAGAAAGGAAAAGAAAAGAAAAGACTACATTAAATTTTCTGGCATCCATACAATAACTTTTAATTATTACTCAGTTTTTAATTAAATAAGACAAAAACTTTAGTAAATTACTGTACCAGTAGTACTTGCCCAAGGGCTTTATTCAATTAAGGCCAATTCATTTTTCATTTGAATTTTTAAAAATTCATATTAAAACTTGATACATAGAAATGAGTTTCCTGATTTCATTTATTGTAATATGTTGCTCCAAAGAGTGAATCCTATGCTAAAAGCCAAAAAACAAAAACAAAAACAAAACTAACTTTTCCACACGATCCATATTATTTATGGCCTTCAGTCAGAAAGGAAAGGAGATCTACATTTAATTCTACTCATCTTTAATTCATTGATTGAGCCAATTCAACAATGACTACTATATAGCAATTAGTTCAATAAAAGTTGAAAATACAATAATGAAAGAAGAAACTATTCTCATGGAACTTTGGGCCAGTTAAAATACAAGACTTTGTTAGACAAGGCAGTATTTCAGCTAATACCTGAGGAACAAGTAGACAAGTAGACAAGAGATAGCTTTCAGTACTTGCATCTAGGGGCTACTAATAGCTCTGCTCTTCTGAAGGGAACAGTGTGAGGAAAAGAACAGTGTGAGGAAGGGAACAGTGTGAGGAAAAGAGGACATTCTTAGTACATGGTTCCTATTATATGCTGCAGCTTTAGTCTCTTTCAAAGTCAGCATTTTAACTTGATCTCATACTTTCCTGATATCTTTTTTACGAAAAGTAAGAGCTATGCTTAGTGGATTGATTCTTCAGTGTAGTAATGACTCTTTAAGAACAAGACTCTTGCTCATGTATACACTCACAATATTGTAGAGGAGAGCTATGTGAGGGGATGAACAGCAGCTCTAGTTTTGTAATACCAAATATGATGGAAAATGGAGCACAAAACTTGGAAGAGAGAAAAAATTCGATGAGTTAGTGAAGGTAGATTGGTAAAAGAGATAATAAGTTTTAGGAAGAAATCATATTTTTTCATTACATACCATAAAAAGTATGAACTCTTACTATTCAGTGATAATGAAAACTGGAAAACACATGTATACTGAGTATTATCTTGAGCAAAAGGGAAAGATACATCAATAGAATTTTAAGTATAAAAGATTTCTTCAGTTTGAAAGCAAAAGATAAAGGCAAGTACTTAAATCTAAGTGATGCCAGAACTCACAGAGCAAGTGCATAGTCTTCCCATCTGGAAATCTTTCTTGTCATTTCTTTATCACACTTGCCTAAGATTTTCTCTTTTCTCTAACATAAGCAAAGCTCCATTGAAGTTTTCTAAACCTAGGGGGAAAAAAAAAGGATTAAGGAAACTAATTTACTGAACCAAATGGCAGGGTTTTCTGAACTTCTTGAAAGGCATGTCATTGAAATGTAGAAGGATGATCTGAGGTTTGCAAAAGAAAAAGAAAAGAGAAGGTATTAAAAGAATTGTTTTTCTGAAAAGCTTTGTAGATGTGGACTGGAATAGGATGGAAATAATTGCTAACTTATACAGCTATTCCTGTGAACCAAATAGTGTTCTCGGTACTGCATATATTCAATGCTTTAATCTTCTAAATGACTCTAAGAGATAGATTCTATTATTGTCCTCACTTTAAGAATAAGGTATTCCGACACAGCGGTGTTAATGCCTTGCTCCAGGTGACATAGCTAGTAAGTGACACAGAACATTTGAACTCCCTGGATTCAGCCTCTAGAATCTACAACCTTAATATTGATGCTAAACAAATTATTAATGTTAAATGAAAATATTTTTGTGTGTTGAATACATTTTATAAAATCAGATATTTATTATTTTTCTAAAGAAAGAATGTAAGTGTGTAAAGAATATTTCCCATCCAAAACATTTAGGTCATCTCATCTGTCATAACTCCTATTCAAGGTCAGGCTTGAAAGTATCAGTCTGACCATCAGCTGGTTATTATAAAGACTCTATAAGAAGCAGATCAAGCAGGTTTTCATTTCTTATGATGGATATATGAATGTTCTATATATGGATTTATTCATTCTATACCTCATTTTTAAAATTCTAACTGTAAGCCAAGATTAAAATAAATGCTAATTAAAGCAGAGAAAAATTGAATTAAATGTTCACTATGTAAAATGAAATCAATATTAAGTTAATGTATAATATGCAAGCTGTAAGATTCTATCTACTTGTAAGAGAAGAGCCTACAAATGTTGTTTCAAGATTTCTGTCTGTCTGCAAACACACACACACAGACATGAAAATAGTAAATTTGTCAGAAGAATCATTGTTAGCCCAAAAAACATAAGTATATTTCTCCTCTGGAATCTTACAAAGTAGTAAGTATGGTTCAGATACTAAAGGAATAACAGTATCTACCACTTCCTTTATTAAATAAACAACAGGCTCTGTATAGTGTTGTTATTGTTTTATAATGCCCTTTCTTGTAAACTGACAACACTATCCCAAAGCAGAATAATTTTATATGGTACCAGAATAATAGAATCCAGGCACATTATTTAGTGATGTTATAGATTAACAGTTAAACATAAAATACTTTATGAATGAGAACAAAATATGTATTAGCATATATAAATATAAACACACACATATGTAGTGAAACAACAGATACTCTTAATGTCTAAGAAGTCCTCTGAAATTTTCATTGTATTCTGAGTTCATTTAGTATTTAAAAGTTGGCCAGGAAGTATTCGATTAATTTCCCAACCCACAAATGTCTTATGACCTATGGATTAAAAATAATAACTTTAAGCAAATTTGAATCTCACACAATACTTGTTATTTTTCAAAATAAAACCCGATAGATATTGAACAGAAGTAAATTTTAATTTGCATTTCCTAAAATAGAAGATGTGACATAAATATTATATTTTAATGATTAAAGAGAAACACTTTCTTTCACAGTTTAACAGAAGTCTGGATTCTGGGGAAAAGTTATTATTACCTTACATAGATGCAGAAGGCTGAAAAGAATCTGACAAGACACTGTATGTGATTGTTCAAACTTCAGATGAAGGTGAGCCAAGGGAACAAATAGGAGTCTGCACTGTAAGGACCTATTTAGAAACTGTCCCTGCTCCCCTTCCCCCAGGGGATTTACTTGGAGACAAGTCCCGGAAACCAGCTTCGGGTAACAAAGCCCAGATACAAAGGTGGGTCAGGCCAGGTGGAGACCTCCTATCAGTGGGGGGATGCATACTGTCTCCCTGGTTACCAAGGAGTATGGGCCCTGCCTTTTGGGAGCCTTTTGGGCACCAATCCCAATCAAGGTGTAATAGGCTGGTTCAAATGTCTTCTAGGGTAAACTGTAACTCAGTTGGTCACCTAGCATCACTGTAGAGTTTCCTGTGTTTGTTACAACTCATTGGCCACCTGTGTGTGGCCAGGCCCGACCGCATGGGCTTTGTCCTTAAAAGCTAGTCTATGAAACAGAGAAGGGTCACCCTCTCTTGTAAGAGGTGCGGCCCCGAATGTTCGGTTAGATTCTTGATGCTTGGTGTGAAACAAAGCTTTGCTTGACCTTCACTTTGTATCAGTCTCGCTCCTTTAATCATGGATCCATTATTGGGGCATAACATGCACCAGTCTGACTCAGAAAATCGTTTTTAGTTCACTAGTCTAACACTAGGACAAATGAACAGTGAAACCTTAAGGTTTTAGGTTATTGACCGAAGCCCCCAAATATTTTATCTTCAAAATTAAAAATCTCAAAAGAACCTTGTTAATGTGTAACTTTAAACAGTGTGATTTCTTTGTAAACTCTCAAAAATAAATGAAGTTTAAAAATACACCATATATTTTAGTTGTGGGAATAGTTAGTTCATAGCAGCACAGGTAAAAGGATATATTTGCAAAACAAAGTAAAACAAAAACAAAAAACAATAAAAAAAAGATACATTTGCATTTTACAAATGATACCCATCCAAGAAAGACCAACTCATGGCATCCTGGCTAACTATGAAGTACTTTTTAGAGCTGGTACATGGTGGGGAACCAAAAATATGCTTCTAGAACTAATTAATTAATTAGTGAAGGAGGGTTACATAGAAAATGCCAATTGCTGTCTAGGAGTAGGAAAAAAATGTGTTTCCATAAAAGAACAGATAGAAATGAACCACATCTACCTTGATTTCTTTTAATAGAAAAATAAACTATATCTGTATATTTTTCTAGTAATCAAAAAATTCATAATTGGGAGTGCCTGGGTGACTCAGTGGGTTAAGCCACTGCCTTTGGTACAGGTCATGATTTCAGGGTCCTGAGTTTGAGCCCCTCATCAGGCTCTCTGCTAAGGAGGGAGCCTGCTTCCCTCTCTCTCTCTCTCTGCCTGCTGCTCTGCCTACTTATGATTTCTTTCTCTCTGTCAAATTTAAAAAAAATAAAATCTTTTTTAAAAATTCATAATTAATAGGTATTGAAATGGCAAATATATTTTTAACTTAATGAAAGAGGAACAGGGGCGCCTAGGTGGCTCAGTTGGTTAAGCAACTGCCTTCAGCTCAGGTCACGGTCCCGGAGTCCCGGGATCGAGTCCCCTATCGGGCTCCCAGCTCCATGGGGAGTCGGCTTCTCCCTCTGACCATCTTGCCTCTCATGCTCTCTCTCATGTTTTTCTCTCAAATAAATAAATAAAATCTTTAAAAAAAAAAGAGGAACAATCTTAGATAAAGTGCACAAAAATATAAAACTGAAATGTTCATTGCTGAATGTTTTGAAATTATTTTATGAATTTTGTGCTTTTATACTTTCATCTTAAACCACCAGCTAATGACTGACTCAGCTAAGATATTGTATATAACTCTGATAAATTCTATCATTACTCTTCCTTCCTTTATCTTTTACCTCCATAACTCAGCATAAAAGTAAATAATTTATTATTGATATTGTACACTATGAAAATGCTAGAAATAAATGTTAAATAAATACAGAAGGATTAATACAGAAATGGTTAGAATGCAATTTTGTAAGGGATTTGAAACAACATTTGAGAGGGCTAGAAAGTATCACTGTTTACAAAAAGATTATGACACTCACACATTTCTTTCTCTTATAGATAGAAACTATAGCACTTCATCTTGTAAGTAAGAATTTATTATTTACAGGAAAGAACACTGTAATAAAAGTATTCCTTTTTTTCCCAGTGGAATTGTAAAATTAATGAAAGTTGTTTATCATTTGTTTCATGCATAAATATCAAAACTAAAGCCTGAAAATAAAATTTGTAAAAGCAATATTTTAAATTATGCTGGCAATTCAAAATTTCTCTCAATGTTGTTAGAAGAATGTAAATGATGTTTACTTACTTTTTACTGTGCTTACAACTCCTCATTTTTTTTCATGCCTTTTCAATGTTTTGCATTTCTTAAAAATACCTAAATCAAAAGGAAAGATATGCCTTTAAAATGAATTTACTCAAAATAAAGTAGTCTAGTTTTCTTTTGATTTTTGAAAATGCCATTCCCATGCACTTTGAAGTTTAGAAATTAATCTCTACCAGTTATGAGCATATAACCAACTGCTGATTATTCATTCTGATTAATCAATTTACTTTATCTAACTATGATTTATTTCTAAAAGCCTGTAGATATACACATTTCACTTAAAATTAGATTGTTATTTTATCTTTCTCTAAAGTAGGCATAGGTCAAGCCAAACTGTATTTTCCTTCAAAATAGAAAAAAATTAAATACTATTTGTAAGTATAACTTTGATGGGTTTATGTCCATATTCATGAATTTGACTACTAAATTAGGTAAATAATAATGTAATAGTTGACTTGAGTAATAAGGAGAGTGTTTATATACAATGGACACCCTCTCCATTATGCAGATGAAAAATGATTCTCTTCGCATTTGTCATTTACTAAATTTTTAAGACACTTTGTCTGTTTTCCACATTTATTTAGGAGGTTTTCAAAAGACCAGTCAGTGAATAGAGTAAAAATTGCTGCTGAAAATGAATTAGCACCATCTCTGAAAGAGTCAGATCTCACATAGGTGCCAAATGAAAGGCGTGATGACCCTCATAAACACCTTGTGTGAGTTAATAAGAGTGAAGGTTCATTTCCATAATGACTCCACATTTGCATCTGTTGCATACCACTTGGGGTGCACCATAATATAGGTTGTGCATGGTACAGGTTGACAAAAGTCAACTGTGAATCAGGCAGCCTGTGATACTCATCACCTCGGTAATAAAAATGACCATGCAGACTTTATATCTGGCCCAGTGCCCAAGTAAGAGCCATTAAATTGGCTTAACAACAACACAGCCTTTGAAGCACACCATCTGCTAGTCCTCTTTGCTACTACTTCCTCCTCCTTGTAACTACATAAACATTAATATACCATAAAGTATATACTTCCAGACGACCCACCTAGGACAAGGTGAAAAAGCAGATTCCTTTACTGATTTCTACTTTTATGGATACCCTCTGAGCAAAAAGAATAAAATAGCATAGGACAAGTTTGATTATACAGAATAGAAAAGAAAAATGATAAAAATGTGAGAAGAAATAATATGTATTTGAAGGTTCTGCTGAAATGAAAAATACAGATTGCAGCCTAGAAATCCAGCGGTCATATTCTTCAAACACAACCACAGACTCAAAGTATAAAGTTGAAGAGAAAAGTTTCATCTATTAGATATTGCTATACCGACAAGGAAAACTACCCCTTCAATCATCAACAAAGCCCAAATTATTTCACTGCCTTTGTCAACAGCAAATGTGAAACTGGTGGGAAAGATGATGGGGGGGAAGAATATCCAGAAGAGGATGGAATGGAGAAAGTAGTGGATGGAAATAGTATCATTGATAATGCCCTGGTATATATCTGAGAGCCTGCAAAAGAAAGGGATCCATTAACTATGAGGCAGATTGAATGATCCATCTCAAGTCCTTCCCTAAAGGCTCAACCACTACACTTTTTTATGCAGAGACCTCATTTTATTTTATGACTTTAACTTCTATTTTATATCCAGTGGTGTTCATATCTATAAGTTCAGTCCTGTTATCCTTTCCAAACTCAAGCAATTATTTTCAACTATCTCTTAGACTCTTTCATTCAGATGGCATCCTGCCTTTTGAAACCCAACATTAACCAAAGTTGTTTTGTTTTGTTTTTCTGAATAAGGAAGACTTACAAAATTTCTTTGAAATCTTTCACCTGTCCTACCATTTTTTTTTTAATTTTAATGCCACTAGTGCTGTACTCTACTTCTTCAAGACTCAATTCCTGAAATAATCAATTTCATGGTCTCTCAAACTAAATTCTCTCTACCTTGGTTCAGTGTTCTCCTGTCAGACTAAACTGACTCAAATATTGTTCCCTGATTTACTGGTTTTGTGAAAGCAAATTTCCAACCATGTTAAATGTATTATTTCTTTGCTTGACTTCATTTAAGTTTTAGCTAGTATCTATTGAGGACAGACACTGAGTTAAGTACTTGACAAGGATTGTCTCCTTTATCAGCCAGAATGTGGCAGGTGGTGTAATGTTTCTATTTTAATAATATGGAAACTGAGGTTTACAGAGTAAATAACTTACCCATAGTGGGTCATAGCTAGTAAGAGTAAGGTACGAATTCAAATCTGTATAAAAAAGAAATAATTATGTGATGGAAAGATGTATTAGTTAATGCTACAGTGGTTATCATATTTTGGCATATAAATACATCAAATCAACATGTACACCTTAAACTTATACAATGTTATATGCAATTATATTTCAATTAAAAAGTAAAAAAAAATTAACTCACATCATAAAAAAGCCATATCAATCAGACTTCAAGGTTGGTACTCTTTAATGACTCTGCTACGTTGCTTCCACACCACTTACATAACTTCTTCCTAATGTCAACACATTTTCTTTTCATTGAGTCTCTCTTTCCCACCTATGTCTACACACACACACACACACACACACACACACACACATTTCTTTATGCCATTTTCTTTGCATAAAACACCTTCCTTACCCTTCATATTCCTTATTTAAATAAGACAGGACAAAGTTCAAGTCATTTGCATGTTCTCTTTCATGCAGGTTTTCATAAATATTTATCATGATTAATTTCCCTATGCTTTTAACTCTTATACAACCCAATGTTTATCATGGAAATTTTTATACAGTTTGCCTGTATCATTCATTATTTTTTCTTGTATTCTTATCTCTGCAACTCATATAGATCTTCTTCAAAGCACGGAACTTGTGGTTCTCTATAATATACTATATAAAAGCAAGTTATCATTATTATTTCAGTCATTGGACTTCTGTATACTTTGCTTATACTAGCATACTGATGTATAATAGGTACTTATTGGGATTCATGCCAATTTATTAATGGCAAGGGCTGAAACTTAAACAGATTTTAGATTTCCCAATACAGAATGAAACTATTGCTTAAAACCAACTATAAGTCTTTGGAACTAGAATTCGGGTAAAGGAAAGTTTTTTGTCCTCTATAATTTGAAGGGCAAACATTTAGTCCTATTTAAATGCAAAAGGAGCAGCTGGATTTGTTATAAATAGCAATGAAATAATTCAAAATGTGTAGCCACTGAAAAAACTTAATATTGCTGTTCAGTGGATAAAACCACTAGTAGTCACAGGAAAATGATGAAGATAATGAAGATATAAGAATAAATGCAATAAAATTATTCAGTTTCAAGCTTCTCCAAAAAAAAATTATAAAGGTAATTTTGAGTAAAAAAAAAAGAGCATATTTTAGTTTAGACAAAGAAAGAAGTTTGAAGTTGTCAGAAATATAATAGTAGTGAAACTTTACCAACACTGGATGATTAGCCATCAGAAATGTAGTAGGACAGACTCCTAAGAAGAAGCACAAATTAATAAATTCTAACCCCATTTCCAAATGTTTCTTTCTTAATTCTAGATTTATATGTTCTTGAGTGTCTGAAAATGTAAATGGGTGATGCCAGTGTTGCATAACACATAGCAGAAATTCTCAACCCTGGATACATATTAGATTCCCTTAGAGAAAACTTAGAAATATCGGTGCTTAAGTGCAACTATAAACTAATTAAATCAGAATCTCTAGGGATAGGATATAGCTGATCATATTATTTTAATGCTGACCAGGTGACTCCAGTGTGCACCTAGGATTAGGAGTAGGCCATAGACATGGCCTGAGACTTATGGGAGGTTTACAATTACTAACTGGTTGTATAAGTTATATAAAAACTCAAATATTTCTAATAAAAAATCTTTGATCAGAGACATATCATAATAATGACATAAGTAACTATAAATCAGGTAAAACAAGCAAAAGTCAAGAAAACTGTGTTTTAGTTATCACTTTTCTATAAACTTTTTGTGGTGCTCTGGTCCACTAAATCACTTTTTATTTCTGAGCCTCATTTCTCAGTTTATTCTCATTTGTGACTCTAGAAATTGGCCAGTGGGACTGAGATTTCCTTTAACTAACCTTAAAGCTGCTAAATATTGCATAAAAAAATACCATTTATCTGTCACTAACACAGAATCTGTTGATGTCAAATCTTCCAGCTTCTGGTTGAAATACTGGGGATTTTCCATTATAATGATGGCCAGAGCCACAAACATACATTTCAGGATTACAATAACATTAAACCAAGGTAGTATCAGAAAATAGAGGTAGAAATAAAAATTTTTATTGTGAGCAAATTTCTGCCTTTATCTGTTTACTAAGCAGCTCAGAGATTACTGTTCTTAATATAATAAATTCAAATGAGGGTATGAGAAACACAATTTGATAAAAATTAAAATCTAAAAGCTAAAAAAAACCTAAAAGAATATTTGTTGCAGCTGATTAAAACACACACAGAAATGCATCATAAATAATACCATGTGACTTTAGCTATAAAGACTAAACTGAAAATATTTGAAGTTCTGGCCTAAATTTACAATATTTTAAACCACAAGTTGAAAGCAAATTAATAAAGTTTTGCAATGACCTAAAAAAAGTAGACACAGACACTAGCTGGGGTGAAATCATGAAACAAAGTGTTAACTTTTAAATGATTATACAATTTATCAGAAACTCTTGATTAGCAAAATTATTGAACAAATGTGATGTGATACAGCTAAGGTATAAAATATACTTCTAATGCTTTTGAGAAAACTGTCATTTCCAAAACAGGAAAATAAAAACTATTAAATTAGGCCAAATTCTGTATTAATATTTGACATTCTATTTTCAAAGCAGCCTTAGTGAATATCCAAAGGCTTGAATCTTCTTCTTTTACCCAGAGATGGACAACATAGTTTTCTGTGTGAGATTTGCTTTTGGATGTGCTATCTTAAAGGCTGTAGCTCATCCTCCTGACCAAAAGCAATAAGAGTGCCTTCACGCTTTGTTCATGGGAATGCGTAAGAAAACTAGGCTCTATGTCTTTGCGACTTCCAGATCATTTTCTGGAATCTCTCAGTCATTTTTTTACTTGAGTATGCCCCTAGGAGCTTGCCTGGATGACCACCACTCAATCATTGAATGTTTATGTGTATAGCAAAATCTTTTTTCTTTTTTTTTAAGATTTTATTTATTTATTTGACAGAGATCACAAGCAGGCAGAGAGATAGGCAGAGAGAGAGGAGGAAGCAGGCTCCCTGCCGAGCAGAAAACCTGATGTGAGGCCCGAGGCAGAGGCTTTAACCCACTGAGCCACCCAGGGGCCCTTCATAGCAAAATCTTAAAACCATGCTTTGCTTCAGTAATTTGAAAAAGAAAGTTGGGGATTCACCTTCAATTCGCTCAAAAAATCAATCAAAAGCAACACTATAGGGGCACCTTGGTGGTTCAGTGGGGTAAAGCCTCTGTCTTCAGCTCCGGTCATGATCCCAGGGTCCGGGGATGGAGCCCCACATTGGTGTCTCTGCTCAGCAGGGAGACTGCTTCCCCCCCTCTCTCTGCCTACTTGTGATCTCTATCTGCCAAATAAATAAGTAAAATCTTAAAAAAAAAAAAAAAAAAAAAGCAACACTTGGTTTTACTTACTGGATAGATTTTAGAAAATATACAAGACATTCTGATAGGAAGTCTGACTTTATTATTGATAGGTTGTAGTTTATAACTATAGTTTATTTTATCTACTAAACAGGATGAGCTGTCTCATTTAACCAATGGCAGTTGAGTGAAGGAGTGAATCTTCTCATAACCCCAGAAATTTTATTCATTAAGAAAATTTATTCAAACTGATGTCTTGTTTTGTTTTGTTTTTATTGAGAGCCAGTGTTCCTTTTGCATGACTCCCAGATTTTACTGATTAGCAACAGATTCACAATAAATGGTTATCTGATTTTCCTAACTGTCTTATCACTTGTTCCAAGATCATTTTAGTGTTGTTTGTAGAATATCCTACAGAGTTTCTGAATTATCCTATACTTTATTCCTACCTTTATAGGGTAAGGAAGGACAGAGAGAAGTAGAAATGTCAGCTTCCTTGGTAATAAAAGCAAAAATCATCCATCTCTTTCACTGCAGTAAGAATCGCAAAGTTACGTAAAAAAAGAAACCATTTGACCTACTTCCTATTGCTTGTTAGGTAAAAAATATTTTGGGAAAAAAAGTTATTTTTGATTAAGAATGAGTGAGGAAGGGCAAAAATAATTGAAGGAAAAGGAGACTACCCCAAAAAATTATTCAATAAAATTTAACGTAATTGAGAGATAACCTTCTAGATTGAGGTGACAGAGTGCCCAACAGAGTGAACAAAAATGGACCTATACTTAGGCATATCACAGGAAATTTGGGGATATGAAAAACCAAGATAAGTTTCACTAAGTTTCAGAAATTAAAGCAGTGGGGAGAACTCATGCTTATGTGCAAAGGATCAATATTCAAAATGGCAAAATGGCTTCAGAGTTCTATGAAACTACAAAATATTGAAATAGAACCTTCAAAATACAGAAGTAATATTATTTCAGTCTTGAATTTCATTACCAGCAAAACTATAAATAAAGTGTAAAGACAGAATAAAAAACATTTTTAGACAAGCAAAGTCTCAAAAAATATTAACTTTCCCAAGTGTTCACCTGAAAAAAGGTATTGGCGAATCACTTACTCTTAAAGTGATTTCAATAGCCAAAGCCAGAAGGATGTGACCTACTAAGAAGGAACTTCAACATATGAAAAATGTAATGAAAATATGATGATAGCAGTGAAGGGACATTTCTAGGATAACAAGAATGAGCCAGGTAATGGGAGAATTGATTTCTGCTGGTCTTAGTCTATCAATAGTGAGGCTATTGGTTAGAAATACCAGCTGTGCCCACCAGGAGACCAGAGACAATCTTCCTTTCTGAGCCAATGTTGTTGACTGAACCAGCCCTTGTGGGTCCTACTGTGAATGCAAGATGCACCTCAACAATGACCATCAGGGAATCTTAAAAAAAGAAAGCCTTATTACTTATAAAGTCTGAAGGGTATACAGTTTAGGGCCCACACAGTGATGTTTTAGGAAGAGGGAGAAAGAAAAAGAAAGAGAGAAGACAGGAAGAGAGAATAACAAAAGAGAGAGCATATGGATCCAGGCTCTGCTTTCATTGGGGGTGAGTGTGGGGTGACTAGGGTTTCATGGGTTCATTCTTCATTGGTGAATTTAAAACATAAGAGAGGAAATTTAAATTAAGGATGGAAAGAGCAAGTTGTGGAAATTAAGTCAACCAGACATATCTAAAACAAAGCAAGCTTCAAGGGTGGAGTGACCTCTCTCTAGTTGTGTCTTTGGAAATGTGTTTCGGAGAGAGCTGCCCTTGAAGTGGAGGTCTCAGCAATGTAAAGCTTACCTTCAGGACTTGCATTGTAATCAAAAAGGCCCACTTTCATCCTCTTACACTGCAGAGGATAGAATGAAGATGGGGAAATATTGGACATATGTGATAAGGTAAGGTGTGAAATGATTCAAATGTATTAGTGTATAAAAGAAACTAAAGATGAAAATGACAAGAGCCATTCAAGCGCATATTTTAATTACCTAATTAGAATGATTTATGATAAAATGCTGTGTTTCAGTGTGTGTATGCGTTTATTGTTAAATTAGAGTTTCAGGGAATTTAGGGGCACCTTGGGTGGCTTAGTCAGTTAAGTATCTGACTCGATCTCATCTCGGGTCTTGATCTCAGGGTCGTGAGTTCATGCGTGGTGTTGGGCTCGATGCTAGGCATGGAGCCTACTTAAAAAAAGAGAGAGAGAGAGAGAAAAGAATAAACATTTTCAGGGAATTTATTTTGAGTTTTGAGCTGATCAGCAAGGTATCAGATTACAACCTTACATTGTGGATCATTGTTTCGCCACACAAAACAACTCAATAATTATAAGAAGATGTTTGGTTTCTTTGTCCTGTGTCAGTTATTCATATATTTTCCTTTGTCTACAGAGGCATCTTCTTCACTTTCATTAAATTTTTATACCCATCCACAACCTTGACTAAGCTGCTTAAGAACATAAATAAACCCACTGATGCTAAATTTAATAAACACTTAAAAATTTTCATTTATTTATTTGGGAGAGAGAGATGGGGAGGGTGGGCAGAGGAAAGAGAGAGAGAAAATCTCAAGAAGACTCCTTGTTCAGTGCAGAGCTGATGCAGGGCTCAGTCTCACCACTCTGAGATCGTGACCTGAGTTGAAATCAAGAATTAGATGTTTAACCAACTGAACCATGCAGGCACTCCTAGACACTTTTAAATCCCCATCTGACCTGATATTTCAGAAATAGGTGGCTAACATATTCTCCTATTAATAACATCTTCTGCCTTTCTTAGTCTATGTGGAATTGAATTGGAGGTCCATTCAGTTCTAGGGACAGACATGTAGCTAATTCCTGACTAATCATTACATATAATTGTAATATCCTTAGCTGATGTTTGACTGAATGAATGGAATGAATGAAATCAGCACTAATTCTAAGAATATTGATTTAGTGAACAAACAGGAGGCAATTCCTTTTCTATAGACTTAGGGAAAGGAGAATGTAAATCTAGAAAATGGATCAAATAATAAAGGGCAAAAGTTTTAGTAAGAACTTTGCGAAAGGATCTCAATCTAATATGGAACCAGAGGATATGAAATGGAGAATCTCATGCATGTGGTTTGAGAAGTGAGAGACTAATTTTCCATAAATGTCTGACTTACAGAAAACTGAGACTTATCCCCTTAGCAGTGGACATTCATCAAGAATCTCTCCCCATCTTTCCTCAGTCCTTCTCCAATGAAGTTACTGCTTAGACTCTCATTCTTGCCTTTTTCTCCTGCAGCATTCTACCTCTCAGCAAATGGTAATCCCTTAGAATTTCTTGAATGATTCCTTAGATCGAAGCCAAAGAATCATTATCAATGCCTTCCTTTCTCTTAGCCTAAATTCAGTCTGTTGCTAAGTGATACCAATTCTTCTTCTACTCGTATATACAGTTAGTTATCTTTATCTCTTTTGCTATCCAGATCACCATTGTCTTTTTAAAAATTTTTTATTATGTTGTGTCACCATACAATATATCATTAGTTTTTGTCTTTTATTTTTTTTAAGATTTTATTTATTTATTTGACAGACAGAGATCACAAGTAGGAGAGGCAGGCAGAGAGAGAGAGATGAAGGAAAAAGGCTCCCTGCTGAGCAGAGAGCCTGATATGGGGCTCCATCCCAGGAACCTGGGATCATGACCCGAGCCGAAGGCAGGGGCTTTAACCCACTGAGCCACCCAGGTGCCCCCTAGATTTTGTCTTTTATAACTGTACTTCATTCCTCCAATTTCAACCCTATCTCTATCTCACATATTTCCACAGAGAGGACAGAATGATGTTTCAAAAAATGAAACTCAGCTATGGTACTCCTCTGTTTGAAAGCTGTCAATCTCTTTTCATTTTCCTTAGAATATAGACTCAAATCTTTACTTTGATCTATACTATGCTTCAGCACCTTGACATTCTTTCTGTTTCTTGAATGATCAAACTCTTTGCTTACATGAGAGATGTTGGCAGGCCATCTCTTCTGCCTGAAAGTTAATTCCTGGGCCTAGTCGTATTTAATCATATCTATGACTGTTTCTTTAATATCACAGAGTATTTTGTAATTTTCCAATATTTATCACAAAGCTTGAGACTTAAGGGGGCTCAAAACATGCTTTCAAATGAATGAACGACATTTATACCACATTTTTTTTTTTAAATCAGAAAGAGAGAGAGACAACATAAGCATGGGGAGTGATAGGCAGAGGGAGAAGCAGGCTCCCTGCTGAGCAAGGAACCCAATGAGGTGTTCAATCCCAGGACCTGAAAATCATTACCTGAGCTGAAGGCAGCTGCTTAACTGGATGAGCTACCCAGGCATCCTTATATAACAATTCCTTCCTGCTTATTATGGCAAATAAAAATTGAAGGAAGTGAATTACTATGCCCGATTGTTATACATTTGTACTTGGAGACTGAGAGAATTACTTTTATGTGTCAACTTGACTGGACCACAGGGTGCACAATATTCAGGGTGTTTCTGTGAAGGTGTTTTTGAATGAGATTAACATTTAAATTAGTAGGCTGATTAAAGCAGGTTTTTCTTCTTCCTCCCCAACAATGAGGTCTGATTGGATGCGTCTCATCCAATAAACTGAAAGCCTGAATAAGACAAAAAGTCTGACCCTCACCTGAATAAGAGAGTATTCTTTTCAGCCTGACTGTCTTTAGATGAAGATAATGGCTTTTTCCCACCTTCATCTCAACTAAGACAACAGTTGTTAGGTCTTAAGCCTGCCAGCTTTTTAATGGGAGCTACACAATTGGCTCTCTTAGGTCTCAGGCCTTTGGGCTTGGACTAGAACTAAGCCATTGGCTTTGTTGGGTCTCTAGTTTGCTGGCTTGCCCTGCCCATTTTGGGACTTGCCCTGCCCATTTTGGGACTTGCCCACCTCCATAATCACATGAGCCAATTCCTTGTAATAAATTAGTACATAGACAGGTAGAGAGAGAGAGAGAGATATGCAGAAAGAGAAAGAGAGACAGAGAGAGAGAGATCTCCTTATTGGTTCTGTTTCTCTGGAGAATCCTGACAAATACAAAGCATTATAAAAATATAGCCAAAGTGACTTTTTTTTAAAGATTTTATTTATTTATTTGACAGATAGAGATCACAAGTAGGCAGAGAGGCAGGCAGAGAGAAAGAGGAGGAAGCAGGCTTCCCGCTGAGTAGAGAGCCCTATGCGGGGCTCGATCCCACGACCCCTGGGATCATGACCTGAGCCGAAGGCAGAGGCTTTAACCCACTGAGCCACCCAGGTGCCCCGCCAAAGTGACTTTTTGATTAATTAAGAGTGCCTTTGAATAGGTGAGCCTTGGTCATGTATATCATTGTTTTAAAATTTGAATGTTCTGACTTAACACAATCCATCCCCCATAAACAGTTGTATTCTCTGCTATAGTTTGCATAGTTCTTGGTATAATGAACATCTCTACAAATGTAATCTAAGTAAATATTTAAAAAGACTTACTCTACTAAATGCATAATATTTCTATGCATATTTAAGCAGAATTGTATAAATAAGTAGTTCTATGCATTATTTAATAAATAGTTGCTCAAACAACTGTTTATCTACATGAGAAAAAAATACATCCAAATAGAAAACATAGACAAAAATCAATTCCAGGTCAATCATAGATTTAAAATCAAAAATCAGATTTAAAAAAAAATACAAAAAATAGTAAAATGTTTTTTTGACTACATAGATTAAATTCCCTTAAGAAGACACAAAATACCTGAAAGGAAAAGATAAATAAATTCATCCACAATACATTTAAAATACAAATGATTTTCTATAATTCAGATATGATAAAATAGCTAGTATCAGAATAAATTTCCTGTCAAAAGCAATTGTCAAAGTGAGGCCAAAAAGAAAAAAAAGACAATCATCTGAAGGAGTTGGAGAAATATAGAAAAATCTGAAGGACTACTATCCTTGAGAAAGGAGAAGCATAGCCAGTGAAATCCACTTAACCCTATCTTTCCTGAGGCCATATCCAGGTTCTTCTTGCAGGAATCTAGAACACAAGAAGGCTGGCTGCAATCTCACTGGGAAGGGAAGACACAGGACAGAGACTGTGGGAGGCAAAAACAGGTGAAAAGTAAAAGACAAAGTAATGAACATATGCATAGAAGAAGCTCAAAAATCTATATACAAGTACCTCGTAAGTCATTGCCTGATTCTTAACCAGTCATATCAATAAAAACTACCACGACATGCAACAATATGTCTGAATCTCATAAGCAGAATGCTGAATGCAAGAAGCTAGACACAGAAGAGTACATACTGAATAATTTCAGATATGTAAAGTTCAGAGATAGAGAATAGTAATACACAGTGACACTATTTTTGAACTTTAAATGAATGATGTGGAATGATTTATATCAATAGTACTTAGGGGAAAAATGCATAAAGGAGACAAAGCAAATTGCCAAAAGAAGATGTATAATATGAGAGTATTCAGTTAAAACTTAAAAATCTCGGGGTGCCTGGGTGGCTCAGTGGGTTAAAGCCTCTGCCTTCAGCTCAGGTCATGATCCCAGGGTTCTGGGATCGAGCCCCACATCAGGGTCTCTGCTCCACGGGGAGCCTGCTTCCTCCTCTCTGTCAGCTTCTCTGCCTACTACTTGTGATCTCTGTCTGTCAAATAAATAAATTTTTAAAAATCTTAAAAAAAAAAACTTAAAAATCTCAAAGGAACCCTTTATTGAGTTTATGAATATATATACATTAAATCTGAAGTTAATATTTGACAAAACTTGGTAGAAGATACATTATTTTATATATTATTTCGTATGCTGAATATATATATATGTTTTTTTCTTTTTCAACAATAAGGTCTATGTAGTTGTCTTAAAGCACTCTTATCCTGAAAATTATGTCATCAGTTGAAAAGTTGCTGCAATGGCAGCATTACCTGTAGTCAAAAGAATTGTGTGTTTTTGACAGCATTATTACTTTAAAAATGAAATTTTCAGAAGGATGGTTTAATTTATTGAGGGCGGTTTAGATTTATTACTAAAAAACTCATCTAAAAAAGTTTGTCTTATAGGTTAAGACCATTCATATTCTATTTCATACATGAAAACTCTTAAGTATTTATAATTTAAGAATGTATATGCTATCTTTATAATAAAACACACTAGTGTCTATGACATAATTTCTTCCTCAAAAAGTATATAGTTCAATAAGAAAAAGAAAATAATTTGGTACCATATCTCCTTGTACTTCCAAATCTAAATTTCTCAATTGACCAAAGAAAAGAATCAAATAGGGACATGTGGATGGCTCAGTCTGTTAAGCATCTGCCTTTGGCTCAGATCATGATCTCAGGGTCCTGATCAAGTCCTACATCAGGCTCCCTGCTTCAGAGGGAGTTTGTTTCTCCCTCTCCCTTTGCCCCTGCTTGGGCTTGCTCTCTCTGTCAAACAAATGAATAAAAAATATTTTTAAAGATTGTATTCATTTATTTGAGATAGAGATAGAGATAAAGCACAAGTTGGAAGAGAGGGGCAGAGTGAGAGGGAGAAGCAGACTCCCCCCTGAGCAGGGAACCTAATAGGGGGCTCCATCCCAGGATTCTAGGATTATGACCCAAGCTGAAGGCAGACACTTAACTGACAGAGTCATTCAAGCACCCTTAAACAAATAACTCTGAATAAATAAATACATAAATAAATAAATAAAGTAGAAGATGTTCTAAAACCCACCCTCCCCCATGCACATTCATAAGACTTGCTATGACTCCCAACTGCTCCTACATTAAAACCAATATTTTCAGTGTAGCCTCAAAAACCTGCATGGTATGTTTGTTACCTATTTCTAAATCTCACCATGAATCATGGTTTCAATCTCAGCAGGTTTTTGCTGCCTTGCCCTTCATCTTTATGGCCTTTAACTGAATATTTGTCAATTACACATGATATCTCACTTACAAAATTTCATCCGCTCATTGCCTCACTTTTTTGCCTTTTTTCTAATTACCTACTTTAAGTATCACCTGCAGC
Source organism: Mustela erminea (assembly GCF_009829155.1). Lineage (NCBI taxonomy): Eukaryota > Metazoa > Chordata > Mammalia > Carnivora > Mustelidae > Mustela > Mustela erminea. The sequence continues at coordinate 38,662,296 of NC_045615.1, read as the reverse complement.
ATTGTTTCTTTGAAGGTCTCCATGATTCCACTGATTAGGTTGTTAATCTCCCTACCATATATATACTCATAACTCCTGTCTTTGTTTGTTTTTAATTTCTCACTTCCTTGTAATTCTATATGTTTTGTGTCATTATATTTTTAGCACCCACCGTTTCCAGTAGTGTGCAGATAAAAAATAGATTTTGTCCACCAGTAAATTCCCAGCACATTGCCTGACACATGATAAGTAATCAACATTTTTTCGAAAAAAAAACAATAAGTGAATTAATTGCAAATTAAGATTTTTTCTTTGGGCTATAATGTGTTTGGTTTATGAAGTCTCTGTTTCATTCAATATAATTATGCAAGCACAAACTTCATTAGCATTTAAGCCCCAAATCAATTAGTTTTCTGTATTTGGATTTTCTGTATTTGCATTATGCCTAAGTTGTAATTTCTCAGAAATATTAAGTGATTTATTAAGACTAACATACTAAGCTCAATTACAAAGAGATGCATGTTCTAAGTAAAAGCACACCAAAGCATAATAAATAAGTACATTAAACTATAACAACTATAACAGTATACTTATCAAAATGCTAAAATGTCTTAAATTTTATAAAATTTTACTTATGGTGAGAGCTTAATGAAGGTTAATTGTTAAAAATAAAATCAGCTAATAATATCTAATATCAAAAGTATTTTGCTTCTCATTATTGAATTATATAGTGCATGAATGACAAAAATAACTGTTTATTCAAATACCTGTAAAGGGTGGCTCAGTCGGTTAAGCAACTGCCTTCTGTTCAGACCATGAGCCCATGGTCCTGGGATTGAGCCCCGCATTGGGATTCCTTCTCAGTGGGGAGCCTGCTTCTCCCTCTCCCATTCCACCTGCTTGTGCTGTCTCTCTCTCTGTCAAATAAATAAATAAAATCATTTAAAAAAATACCCATACCAAAACACTTAAGTCTTAATGACAAAATGGAGTGAGGATACTGGTCATTATGTACTAATAAACTTCTCCCCAGTGTATTTAGAGATAATGAAATCATTTCCACAAATGAAGGTGTATATTACATTTAGGGAGTAGGAGCATCCAAGTTAGATTTTAAACTACTTTAATATTCTGCAATTAAAAACTAATAATAATAATAACATAAAATGATTTTCCGTATCAGTGTAACCATTGGGTGCTTGACAAAAAGGAAATAAAAACCACACTGTAAAAGAGCATAATCTCATTTCAAGTCTAAAATGACTTCCACTAAAAACGATCCATGCAGAAGAGCTTACACTTTAAAATTACAAAATGTACAAGGTTTTACAACAAAGAACAGACTGAAATCCTCCAGAAAACTTCAGAAAATAGCTGACCATCTGAAAAATACTATAAAATGGTATATCCAAAATTATTAAAAGCCTGAAAGAAGGAACATAAAACAAGACAAAAATATAAGAAAAGCTAACTTAGAAAAAGAGCAAAAAAATTTTCTGAAATTAAAAAAGAAAGAGAAAAATGAATAAGAAGTAAAATTGTAGATTGCTTAATATAGCACATTGCTGGCAAACACAGAATTAATAAACTCAAAGAAAAAAATTGAGCAAACTACATGCATCATATGAAACAAATGGATAGCTATGAAAATAAGATTGAGAAAGAACTTGTATTATTCCTGTCAGTCAAGGAAGCAGAACCAATATGACTGCTATGAAATAAGAAATTTATTATAATAACTGGACCTTACACAATTATGGGGGAAGCCAAAAGCATGAAGTCAGATGACCAAAGAAAACAGGACCTCAAAGAGAAGCTGGTGAAGAAGCGGATGAAAGGTTATTGCCTTCGAATCTGATGGTTGCCTGAAATTGCTGTATGTCACTAAGACAGTTAATTGATAAGAATAAGTGGACACAGAGCAGAGAACAGCAAGGACAAAGAGCAAGAAAATAGTAATATGCTCAAAAATAACCTGGACCCCATAAAGCCTAGAATCTAAGATGAAAACCTATAACCCATGAAAACAATCTAAAACTCACAGTTTTCTCTGACTGCATCTAACCTCAAAGATACAAGGGACATGCACGGGATATTAGTGCCTTTTACAAAATTAAAGCTCAGCTAAGGGAGGAGATATGATAAAAGCTGGAGCAGCAGAAGGCCTGAATATTGTCCCACACCAACAATATGAGCCAACAAATCAGCTATAATATGGAGGAGCTGCAGTAGTGCCTGGGAACAGAGAGAGAAAGGAGAAAATTCTGAGAATGATAGTTCTAACTTAGCTACATTGACAAAGCATGAATTCACCACAGTCCTCTTCTTTATAAATTGATATCCATACATCACTCTTTAGAACACATTTAATTTGCAAACAAATACACAGTTCTTCTTCTATCTATGCTACAATCCCATCCATTACAGCTGAAAATAGCCAACTTTCACAATAAAATAATACAAAGTCACTTTATCTGTTTCTGGGTGATGTTTGTTCCTGTTCTATTTGAGTCTCAATCCCTCTTTGATATCCTTTAATGTAATGCTGATAAATTATATATGTGTGTGTACATGCACACACACACACACACACACCCCTAACACAAACATATATTCTTTTTAAAAAATTAAGAAGCATTCGTAAAGCATGCAATCTTATTTTTGTAACAAATCATGTGGTGGTAGCAGGTGTTTAGACCTTCTTCTACCCTTAATAATTCCGTATTCTCTTTACCATCAGTAAAACCTCAGCTTATTATGGCTCCTTGCCTGATGGGGTAACCCAAAATTTCATTCATAAAATGTCTAGGTTATCAATGAGCTGCTTATATTGAACTCACTTCCAATTGTTGGAAGGGAGAGCAATAGTATCTTTGTAGTAGTGAACTCTGGACAATACCACCTTAACCAAATATTTTAAGGATAACATCCCTAGGAAGAGGTCAAGTTGAATTCACTCACTCTCTGATATGATGAGATGAGGAAAGCATTTTACTTCTGTAGTATTCTCCTTCTAAGTCCATCACTCCAGTTTAATCATGAGAAAGTACCAAAGTCTTAACACTAAAAGAACAATGACATGTTTATAAATATGTATACTAAATATACGATGTGTATGTATATGAATATGTGTATATAATGTATATATAGAATGTATAGTGTGTGTGATAGAAATATAATGGGAAAAAACATAAAGGTAAAGTCAAATCACTTTTGCCATTCAGTTAGAAGAAAATTTGTCTTATTTGGTTTACATTTGTAATATTATTTAAACTTACCAGCTGAGCATATTTGGAGGAGAATTAAGATTTGAGGCATAAAAAACAAAATACTTGTTATTAGTCCCAGTTTATGTCTTATATTCATTCACTCTACCAATATTATATTAATTCTAACAATTCTCCTCCAGAGGAAAGACTAGGGTTATTCTGATCTAAGGACATGATTAGTCTCCCACTTTAAATAGATGCTGTGATGTGATGCAAGCAGCAATGTGTACCAATCTTGGAATATGAATTAGGAATGTAGGAAAGGATTTCTTGAACATATAGTAATGTAAATGGAGTTGGTCTTTTAATAACTATAGCAGCTGTTGAAATAAAGAGGAAACACTGAATATTTTATGTGAAAATAATCCCAGGATGTTTATTTTCTTTATTTTAAAAAAAATATTTAATTCAATTATGCTGTTTCCATGGTAAAGCCATATAATTGCCTAAAAATACACTTGAAAATAATGCCTTGTATTTTTCCAGTGCTAGCAGAAAATTATCAAGGAAGGAAGACGGGCATGTCTAAATATTCTAGGCTTATTTCTGAATCTCATTAATGGTGTTTGTTCCTTAAGCAAGATAATCACTTTTCTGACCTTATCCTAGACAAAGCACAGGTGGTCAACACATAACAGGAACATTAAAAATATTTGTTTTTTTTAAATTCCTCATTTTTTCTCACTTTTGGTGCATATATTATCCTATTATTTTTCCTTAATTCAATTTAACACTTCCCCAGGTTATATTTTTCAGTTATTATCTTCATAATCACTAGTTTTTATTCAAATCAACTCACCATCTTTATGTCAACTTTAAGCAAGATATTTTAAGAATATTTGTGGCTATAAAGAAGAATAAACCATGTATGTTCTTTTGCACCCAAGGAATTTACAATTGGGAGAGAGTCATCTAATTGTAAAAATAACCCTGTTTTTAAGTAAAATAATATTGTTATATACTTAATGGTATAAGAGAGAAATGGCCAGCATCTTAAATATAGTCTCTAGCACTTAACATTCTTCCAAAGACCACATTTGTCTATCATTTTACAGCATTATGCAAAATAGACCAGGAAGCAGCAAGTACTCTGAATACTTTTAAAAAACAAGCAGATAATGAGAAATAAAAGGAAAAGTTTGCAGATCCAGGAGCTGACACATAGGTAAATTTTTTAGGAATATACTGGTCTACGGCAAGCCAGGATATCGCATCTTAGGCAAAAAACAAGTTGCTACACCTTGTTTCCCTATTAGTAAGTCACTAAGTGGTATACCACTTGGTAGGTCTCTTTAGAATGTTGAAACCATATATACTAAACTGGAGAGAAATTCTCTAACCAACTGTCAGGGCATTTTAAAGTTTGTCAATTTTAAGAGAGGTCAAGAACAAGAGATGACTCTGTAGCCAGTCCTAGGTTATAGAGGTATCTTCCCAGTCACCCAAGTCATGGAATCCAGCAGATTTGATGATATTGGATGTATCTATAGTGGATAAAGGTGCTGTGTGTGTACCTAGATGAGCAGTACCAATGAAAGAATTACAAGTCACGTCTTGACGTTATTGTCTGATTCACCAAGTCATATAGTTGGGTGCTGCTACACAATCCATGATACGATGGAAATAGTACATTTAGGATTACACCTGATGTCTATAAGATATAAATAAGGTTGAAGAGCATACAAAAGTAAGTTAGATGATCAAATGGCCAGATTCTCACATCACTTGTCTTTCTTATGCTGAAGCATGCCACTCAGCTCACACTTAGGATTTCTTGGGAGATTGATTTCTATCATTCTCTTATAGAAGAGGGGAAAACCTCATTTGAAATGCATTGTTGCAGGATGTAGAGGTAAATTAAAAATTAATTTCTATTTCAGTGCTATTTATGTGTGGTCCAGAAGAACAGAAGAAGTCATACCACTGGCAAAGCTTCAGGGAGCACATTTGATTGGCAGATTTGTTTGGAGAAAGAAGTACTTTAAGATTTATACATACTAAAAAAAAAGATTTTCACATATGCAGAATTCTGGACACAGATGAATGGTTTGACTGGTTAATCAGAGATAAGGAATATAATTAGAAGATCAGAGACAAAAAAAATCTGGGCAAGGGGCATATGGATGAACCTATGAAAGTGGCATAAGTATGGAGATTTATGTGTCTAACCCCACCATAGAGCATCTAACACAACCTCCCAGGTAGATGGGGTAGGGGGAGTAACTTATCCTATGGTCATCAGTAGTCTCTGTCCTCAACAATCACAATGCATGACAGATAGTGACATAAGTGGAATGGTCATGGTGCAGAGATGGTGGTTGAACATGGGATTAATAGCATGGGCTCCCTCTCACTCCAGTTGATTTAGGTACTGTCATACTGAGAGCCTAACTTGCTAGCATCAGAGACTGACACTGAGATCTCAATATGACAAAAATCTCTCAGGCCTGTCACTTAGTACTAAGTGGATTATGTGAGCTTCCTTCACACTGGAAGGGACAGTGATTGATCTTCACTAGAACTGATACTTACTAATTTAGGTTTCTCCTTCCTGGCTGCAGGATCACTGCCAGCTCCAGTATCACAGAATTTTTTATCCCTCAGACTGAGGGAAGCACTTTATGGCAAAGCCAGAACTACATAGGATCTACATTGTATAATATAGCATTACCTAGAAAGAGTCAGTCAGCTATAACTCAGTTGATCATTTTAGAGTTCTTTTGCCAGGGGAGCAGAAAGAATAAGAAAATAGGGTTATTATACTAGAAGGTAGATAATTAACACTTATTATGATAAGGACCTAAGAATGCTGTTAGATAAGACAGGAAACAGTGTGCCTAGAATTCAAGGATCTACTAAGACATTTTTGATACTCCCATGCCACATTAAATAATGACTGACACTAAAGTAAATGCAAGATGATCAATGCCTCATAACACTTGTCATGATGTATGGGTCAATCAATCAGGCAAACATCAGTCCAGTTGATGTGGTTTCCAAATGTGAAGAAAATATAGAATGAGTAGTAGTGGAAGAAGGAACTGACTACTGGAGCAAGGACAATAGCTTGTTCCACTGATAAGCATTAAGTTCAGAATTCTTGCTGAGGGACTTATGCATATTGTGACTGGACCCAAGTGGGGCAAGAATGGACCATGTGAATATTACTTTTGTACTGACATATATTCTCTGATTACAGCCATGGCTATGGTAAACAATTCCAAGCAGGCTTTAATTTACTTCACACTCATGGTGACTAAAGTGAAGTGTGTACCATATGTATGTATTCAGGACTTTTCTGATGCTGAGGCATGGGATGCCTGAAGAAGACGCTTGGCATCTATATGCAAATACCATAAGAGTGTGTGGGGGGGGTTATAGTCTAAGGACCAGATCTCAAGGAATGGGAGAATGGAGCTGATGGAAAAATCTTCCATTTCATCCCTCAGACAGATAATTACACAGCTCCTCAGAAGGTCCTGGTGGAGTCACCTGTCCAAAGCCCACAGGGACTACCATTCAGTAACTTATTTTTATTTGGCTTTCTCTCTTTCTTTTTTCCTTCTTCTCATTCTTTATTCTTGTTTTGTAATTTTTGTTCCTTCATAAACTATGTGTATACAGGCCTGTATGTCAGCCTCTGCTTTCTGGAGGTATCCATGTTATCTGAGCAAAAATTTAACTTCTCTGCTGAATTGTCTTCACTGGATTTGGATAACAATAATAATATCTATATCATCTGATTGTTATAATAATTAAGTGAGGTACCAATTGTAAACTACTTAGAACAGTGCCCGGCACATGGTAAGTATTTCGTATGTTACTAACAATTAAAGAACAGATGAGGATAAAGTTTTAAAATCTTAAACAGGATGACAGATGATATGACAGATGATATGGTATGACATATTTATGATACATGATAGAATATAATTAGAAAATTAATTTTTCCAGAAAAATAGCTTTCTTATTTGTACTACTATCAACCCCCAAACTTTTCTCATTTCTATGCTGTTAGAATTAATTTTATGTTGACTCTACTTACATAATGAATTTCTGGTGATAGTGTAACACATGAGACCCTAGATCACTCAACATAATGGTGATAATGTAACACATGAGACCCTAGATCACTCAACATAATGAAAATCATTCACTTAGAATAATAATAGAATGCCTAAGTGAACAAATTGAAGATGCTGCTGATAATAAAATCTGATAATAAAATCTGAGCAAAACAAACTACATTGATATATCAAGGCAAAGACTTTAAGCATACACTTTCCAGATTACCATTATAAGTAGATGGGTAGATAGATGATAGATAAATAGATAGATAGATAAATCCCTACTTTTTGAAGTTGTATAGAAAATGGAGAAAGGAAGGAGATATAGTATCTTATAAATCCCAATTCTAATGGTCCATTTCCTTAAGCAGTAGGAAGGGAGGAACACATCTGTGACATTTTCCTTAGGCCACTGACAAGCACCCTGCATTCATCTTCCTCCTGTAGAAAAAGAGTTGATTCACATGAATATATATACACATTCAAATAGCCTCTAGCTTTGCACAAGAAAAATATTCCTAAGAACTACTGAATTATCCTTTTCTAATGTACCATTTCTTCAAATATTCCATAAAATTAATCTCTCAAGTCCTCTTTTCCTCAAAAGTATAATGAAATATATTATTTTATTGTAATGAAAAATATTTCCATGATAAGTTATATAAATAAGCTATCTATCTATCTGTATATATATATGCATATATATAATACTCTTAGAAGAAAAGGAAGTTCAGTAAAGCTTCATGTCTGCATGTAAGAAGTTGGCTGACAAAGGCAGTGAAACCCGGAAAACAATAACGAAAAAAATCTCCTAATGTATTTTTCTTCAGTATTTTCGATGCTTAAAAGTATCGTTCAAATATGTTTCTTCCTTTTTTAATCTTCTTCTGGTTATAAATAGTATCATTTACCATGGAGACAGCCTATATGTTCAACTATCACCCACAGACATGAACAGCACCCTATTTATTCATTATAGTATATTTAAAAAAATCTAAGGTTGAAATATTTCAAGCAATGAAGTGATATCACTGGGATTTTATCCTTAAGTAGGTTTGGTAAAGAGTATTAAAGGATTCATCTAACTATAAAAATATCACTTGAGAATCATCCTTGGTTCTTATTTGTCCTCTGGGTAAAATACTGCCTCTCCCCAATCATATTTTTGGAGAGTAAAGTGTTATTCTTAACTACACAGTCATTCTTCAGAGAACAATGTTAAACACATCTGCTCTGGGTCTATTATTCAGCCCCTCCTTTCATCACATCAATCTATTGTTATGCAGAGAAAGGGACAGAATGTATAATAGATGAGAAATTTATTATTTTATAACACTTGTCAACCTGACACTTAAAACAAAACAAAACAAAACAAAACCTGCATGGAAGTTCTGTTTCAAAGAAATGACATTTTTCTCTTATGGGACCATAATTTCTTAGTAAATCAAGGAGATGTATTTTGTAAAGAATGCACTGAAGGTATCTAATCATGTCGGAAGGGTAAATACAACACTATATACCTAGTTACCATTCCACGATGGAATATGGACAATTCTTTTTCTACTTTAAATATTAGAGAGTTTGGCTCGCTTGGCTTTAAATGATACTGTAAATCAAGTGTGGAGTGGAAATAGTTTTCAAATTCCAAAATACCCCTCTCTCTAAACTGTCTGCATTGTTTTTACATGTTTAACTCAGATTATTTTGATTCCATGTAAATCAGATTAATAAATGTAAGAAAATGTTTGATTTACCGACAAGCTTAGTTTCTCCTTCTGTCTGAGATAAGTTCCTAATACTTCATCTTTCTGAACTGTAAAGAGGAACATGTTCTCATTTCCTTATCTTTGCATTCAGCTATCTTCTAGTTTATATCTCATGATATCAAAGTGTATTCCTTACCAGATGCCCACCAACACCAGAACTTCTCTCTCTGTGAAATATACCACCATGGTGCTTAGGAGGAGAGTAAGATATGATTGAATATATCAACAAAAAACATGCAGGCACAATACTAACATTCTTTGTTTTTATAGCTAGATATCTCTACGTGGGGTCAGGGGAAGCCATGGAATTCTACTAGAAAAGTTTTAAGAGCAATACAAATTTCATTCCTGTCATGACTGAGTTTATAAACAAAAGGATAAAAAGTATACTGAAGAGTAAGAAAGTTGGTGGCGACAGCTCAAGTCACAGAATTATTGTCCCCAATGCCTAATAAAATGAGCATAAAGCTACAAATCAAATCATAAAAAAGAAGAATTCACAGTAGTAACCAAGAAGGAAATGGTACAACCTCATTCAAAAAAAAAAAAAAAAAAAGATTGATTGGTACCTCAATCCAAACTGCATACTATGCACAACACACACACACACACACACAAACACACACCACTCTAAAAATTAATGCCAAGAAGAAGATGGGTGACTGAGTGGCACAATTGGGAGAATTCCCATTATTATACTTGACATTAGAAAGAAATATATTAAGATTTACACAGGATTTCTGCAGAATCAAGAAAAGTGTCAAGTTTTGACATTTTCCAGTGTTCCTTGCAGAAATGTGGTAATGATAAGAAGCCCAAAGTTATAAGTCCTTATGAAAATAGGTATCTTAAATCTTGTTAGAGGATATTTGCCAGGATCTTAGAAGAGAAAAACAGAAGGCCAATTTGAGATTCTTCTACATGCTCAAACAATAAAAACAGGATAAAACACCCTCTAATTGCAGCTCAGAGGGAAGACAAACAGTCCCAGGTAAGTAGGGAGTTACTTGTATAAGAAAAATGGCTTTCAAGATAGAGTAAGCAGAAGTGCTGGCCACCTTGAATTTGAGCAAATAACAAGTGGTACAGCACAGCAACATGGTATCTGTCATGAAGACCATAACTAATGAGAAAAAAAAGGGTAAATTGATGGTAATGAAAGAAAAATGAAAGAAAGAAATGTAGTAAAGCAAAAGAAACAAAATAAGGAGCTCATTTTGGAAGAAAACGTAATGGAATGATTAGTGGAAAATGTTAAAGACAAGAAAGATAGAACACAAATTAAAAAATCAAAGACTACACTGATAAGATTATGAACTATTATTATCCAAAAAACAAAGAGCTGATAAAATCAAGAATCAAAACAGCCAAATGAGAGAACTGCATTACAGAATGTCCCATAACAGAACAAACACAGATGAAAATATGGTTATTGGCCCAAAAGATCTTAGGTTCATCAGTGTGAACAGAAAAAAGAAAGTCAAATACTAAAGAAATCAGAGTCCATAGCTTCTATCTGATTGAACAAGAATTTTTGTGCCCTCAAGAAAAAGGTAAGAAACATTGAACATCTTTGAAAACCCAAAATATGCTTGAATTTCAGAATATGCATGTCCATTTCCAAAACACAAAGCTCTGTTAATCTCGTTATCTCATTGTGCCTTCCCAATAGTCACATGAGGTTAGAGATTTAACTTTTTTCTCTTTAACAGATAACCAAACTGAGGTGCAGAGAAATTGGCTTGGCCAACATCAAATGTCAAGGAAGTTAAGGAGAAAAGTTATTTATGTAGATGTTCTTGACTTAGAGCTGATGCTCCCTCCGCCCCGGAAATGGCCAGTTAAGTAAGGCATATAGTAGTGGTGTGGGAAATACTAAGTGAAAAATTTTAAAGGCAGGATTAGAATAGAGGCATTTATCTGTTGTTTAAAAATGTCTTATATCAGGCGCCTGGGTGGCTCAGTGGATTAAGCCTCTGCCTTTGGCTCAGGTCATGATCTCGGGGTCCTGGGATCGAGTCCCACATGGGGGTGGGGGGGGTCTCTGCTCAGCAGGGAGCCTGCTTCCCTCTCTCTCTCTCTCTGCCTGCCTCTCTGCCTACTTGTGATCTCTTTCTGTCAAATAAACAAATAAAATTTTAAAAAAGTCTTATATCTTTCTTTGAATAGTAAGCAACATCAGATATTATTTCAAATGATATCTCCAGAGAATAACTGAAAAATAACTCAAATTGGATGAAATGCAGCAGCAGAGTCCTATAGGGACCAATTACAAATAAACAGCCTCATTAAAGCTGTAAATGCTTATAAAGTACATCAGAGCAGGAATATCCAACAGTGAAGCACAGGTGTACACAGTTACTACCAATATTTAGCATAATTTAAATTTGGAACATAATTAAAGGAATTTATGGGAAAATGCAGGCATCTGAGAGTTTCCCAACCAAATGATGATAGAAGAAACTGTGGGTACAAGATTGAAATGTCTACTTTGTTCAGTATTATGTTTGTCCAGTTTGCCCTCTCCGTTCCCCTATTTCTCCCTTCATTTTAGAAACTAGTACTTTCTGTAACTCATTGATGGGTCCCACACTGACCTTCCTCCTTTGAAAGTTATTCCTTATCTGTTCATACATTCTCCTCATTTAGACAAGTCATTACATTTTCTTCCTTCGAGAGTTTTAGAACTAAGTTTCATTAACATGACTAGGGGGATATTTATCAATATATATCTTAGTGTGCAAATACTTCTCATAAAATGAATTCCTTAAAGAGAGAAAAATTAGAGGAATAGTGATTTGCAGATGATAAGACAGAAAAAGAATGATTATAAAGAAATGCCTGGAATTATAGTTTCCATTATTGTTTTCTAATACCAGAAAACTGAATTTAACATGGTAAATTCATTTTTACCACAGCCAATACATTTCATCAATACAAGTCAATGCATTATATATGGAGACTAAAATGAAATGTAACTATCAGAATCCATGTTAATGGCCTCAAAGTCAGTAGTAAGTAGCTCTATAAATAAGGAAGATGTCTAGAGAAAAAGGTAATTCATTCTCAAATTGAGTTCACAAACTTAACTTACTATGATTTTTATGTATACATTAGAGAAAAAAGGTTAACTTAAAACACATTATTTGAAATCACTTTGCCTGTCTGCCTCAAACCTAGTTAAATTTGACTTTTAAATTGTTGAAAACTGAAAATGTAAATAGCTTGTATGTGTGAAGTTAGTCAAAATATTAACACTCTTGGGGCACCCGGATGGCTCAGTGGGTTAAAGCTTCTTCCTTCCTCTCAGGTCATGATCTCAGGGTCCTGGGATGGAGCCCCACAATGGGCTCTCTGCTCAGCAGGGAGCCTGCTTCCCCCCTCTTTCTCTGCCTGCCTCCCTGCCTGCCTGTGAACTCTCTCTCTGTCAAATAAACAAATAAAATTTTAAAAATATATTAATACTCTTGGCTAGTTTCCTCATCTATAGAATGAATATTGGGTAGGGTAAACTAGGTACTTTTAACTTGGGTACAAAGAATCTTTTGTTAAGAAACTATGTTATAGGCAACTAATGAATCATTGAACACTACACCAAAAACTAATGAGGTACTATATGTTGGTTAATTGAATTTAAATAAATAAAATTTAAAAACAGAAACAATAAATGTTCTCATAAAGCCCCTTATATTAAGCTATATGTTGGCCTCTGTCTTGAAGACATTTCTGAATGTTGCAGAATTTTTTTGTAAAATGACGTGTAGCTTCCTGTGTCCATTGTTTTGGAGAGAAGATCAATACATTACATCAGATTTTATGCAAGGTGGACTACATGTTACTTTATCGCTCAAGTATTCTATTGATGCTGTGATATTCCATCTGTGGTTCACTGAGTGTGGAGGAATAATCTGTGAAGGTTGTAGAAAATATGGATTATTGAAACACACAAAAGAATTTCTGATTGAGGAGGGCTGGCATCAAGTTGATGTAAGAAGAGCCACTGCTAGGGCGCCTGGGTGGCTCAGTGGGTTAAGCCTCTGTTTTTCGGCTCAGGTCATGATCTCAGGGTCCTGGGATCGAGCCCCGCACATCGGGGTCTCTGCTCAGCAGGGAGCTTGCTTCCTTTCCTCTCTCTCTCTCTCTCTCTGCCTGCCTCTCTGCCATCTTGTGATCTCTGTTAAATAAATAAGTAAAAAAAAAAAAAAAAAAAGAAGAAGAAGCGCACTGCTATATGCCACAGGACTCATCACAATTACAGATGTGATAACCAAAATGTAGTTTAAAGTATTTTAAAATGATAAAAGAATATTTTTAATCTGTGCTGATTAGCATAACTTATTTTCTGTGAAGCCAAGTCCCTTAAAGTTTCTTTATTGATATGTTAATTTTAATACAATGGCTCTCCTGTCTAAACTTTCACAAGCAGGGAAAAGATTGGAGATCTTAAAGCTGTATAGCTTTAAGACTATACAGAATGTCTGATGAAAGGTTTACACATATAGGAAAGCAAAACTATTAGCTAAAATAACATTTGAGTTCCATATACCCACTATGGTACCCTTATGGATTTAATGTAGTTGTGTTAGCTCTGGGATTCTTTGTGTTTGTGGTTGTGGTTGTGTCTTTTATTCTAAATTGGAAAGATCTACTTTTCTTCCTATAGAGTGGTCATTTTTTCTGCATTGCTTGTAATTCTACAAGGGTTTCTATATTAAAGGAACTCTAAAATCAATCATGTCCCTATGGAATCAAAGCCATTACTTTTAAATTTCTTTATTCCATTGCTTATCACTTCCACAAAGTCATCCCCTTTGAAGTCATTGAAGTCTCCTGGAGAATTTTCAGGGGGCATGAGACAACAGTAGTTATATTTCTCATTATTACTGATAAGAAATAGAAATATCTACTTTGTCGAGATGAGGTCATTAGCTAAAAGCTAAGGAAATGACTGCAGTACATTAAAATATTAATCTAATTCACTTTTTAAAACAGTCCTGCAGGCTGAAAAATTAGGAATTTAACAAACCATAAATGTTCTCATAAAGCCCCTTATATTAAGCTGTAGCAAATTAAGACATTTTCTCTAAAAAATAAAATAAATAAACTGTTGGCCTCTAACCACAATTTTAAGAAGTAATTATTAAATAAATGTCAAAGAACAAATTCAGACTTAGTAGAAACTTTATTCAGAAGGATAGTTGAAGGTAAGGAAAAGCATTATTGCAATAGAAAGTGCTGACCTTAGGTCAGCAAATATCTTAGGGGTGAGTCAAGAAGGGCATTTTCCGTACAGAGAGAAGTGAAAACAGCTAGAAAGAATAGAACATGGGTAAGTTGGAAGAAGGACTTGTGTGATAGGATGATGGAGTAAAGAACACTTTACCCTGGGGGAACCTGGCTCCCTCTGCTTGAAGAGCATGTGATTTTTTGTTTTTGTTTTTTTTTTTGTTTTTGTTTTTTTGACAGAGCTAGAGAGAGAGCACAAGTAAGCAGAGCGGCAGGGAGAGAGGGAGAGAGAGAAGCAGGCTCTCTGCTGAGCAGAGAGCCTGATGCGGGGATCGATCCCAGGACCCTGGAATCATGACCGGAGCCGAAGGCAGCCACTTAACCAACTGAGCCACCCGGGCACCCTAAGCATGTGATTCTTAATTAGTTCCAGCCCTATGTTGAATGTAGAGATTACTTACAAATAAATCTTTTACAATAAAGAATGCTTTACACTGAGGTCAGTGTATACTTAGGGGGGCTCTGAAGAAGGGCTGTATGATGGCTCAAGCTGAGGGCATCCCAAAAGCTAGGGACCTCAGGCAAATAAAGAAGCTTGACCAATGTTTGGTTAATAAGAATTTTGTTCCAAAGGATTGGTGGAGATAGCAGTTCATTTAGTCATTAATGAGGCAAAGAATAAGAATTTGAAGACTCTATGTCTGTCCATGTCATAGGTAAACAAGGAGTATCCATGAATCTTTTCTAAGTTATACAAAGAAGAATGGTTCTTTGTAGTAAGCTGTACTCTTAGAATACAAAATCTGTGGGATTTCTTACCTTTCACTGTTTTCCAGGCTCACAGAACTCATAAAAGTCAACATTGTTATAGGTTTTTACAAATGTCATAGTAAAATACCACACATACTCTGAATTTCTACCTCATTGTACATCTTTTATAGACAGAAACTAATTTCTCATTTTCTAGAGATGTTCTTCTCTGAGATAAAAGTGGAGTAGAAGAAGGGGGTATCTAGATGTGATAAGTGCAAAGCAGAGTAGATAGAGCATCCCTCCCCAGGGGCAATTCAGAAAAGGGAGACTTCAATGGAACCATCCAGAGAAGTATCTTGCTCCATCACTGAAACAAGTCTTATTTATGGCCACCCAATGCAGAAATGGTTTCAGACAGAGGGTGTGATAGAAAAAGATGACCCTGGCAACCAATATTAGCTCATTCAATCTTCTATCTGGACTATTAATTAAATTCACAGAAAGAACTTTTCCCTATAAAATGAGTTGACATTGTTCATGATGTTCCAAGCACTATGCTGTTTGCTGGATTGCTAAGCATGAAGGCATCATTCATATATAATTTTGTTTTTTTATTTTTAATTCAAGTATAATTAACATACAGTAGTATATTAGTTTCCAGGCTACAATATAGTGATCCAACAGGTCTATACATTACTCACTGCTCATCATGATAAGGGTACTCTTAATCACCTTCACTTATTTCACCCATCCCCTCACCTATTTCCCTTCTAATAACCATCAGTTTGTTCTTTATATTTAAGAACTTATTTTTTTGTTTGTCTTTTTTTTTTAATTTGTTCATTTGCTTTGTTTCTTAAATTTCACATATAATTGAAATCGTATAGTATTTTGTATTTCTCTGACTGGCTTATTTTGCTTAGTATTATATCCTCTAGATCCATCCATGTTGTTAAAAATGACAAGATATCTTTATTTTCTATGGCTGGATAATATTCCGTTGTTTATATAAACACCACAACTTACCTTCTATTGATGGACACCAAGGTTGCTTCTATATCTTGGCTATTGTAAATAATGCTGTGATAAACATAGCATGCATGTACCTTTTTGAATTAATGTTTTATTTTCTTTGGGTAAATAACTAGTGTGGGACTACTGAATCATATTGTAATTTCATTTTTTAAATTTTTTGAGGAACCCCCACACTGTTTTCCATAGTGGCTATATCAGTTTGTATTCCTACCAACAGTGCATAAGCTGCCTTTTTCTCTATGTCCTCCATAACACCTGTTGTTCCTTTGTTTTTTATTTTAGCCATGTGACAGGTATAAGGTGATATCTCATTGTAGCTTGAATTTACATTTCCCTGCTAATGAGTGACATTGAACATTTTTATATTGGCCATCTGTACTTCTTCTTTGGAAGAAAATGTCTGTCCATGTCTTTTGCCCATTTTAATTGGATTATTTGGGGGGTTTTGGTATTTAATTATATAAGTTCTTTATATATTTTGAATATTAATTTTTTTAAAGAATTATTTATTTCTTTGACAGAGAGAGAAATCACAAGTAGGCAGAGAGGCAGACAGAGAGAGATAGGGAAGCAGGCTCCCTGCTGAGCAGAGAGCCCAATGCGGGCCTGGATCCCAGGATCCTGAGACCATGACCTGAGCAGAAGGCAGAGGCTTAACCCACTGAGCCACCCACGTGCCCTGAATATTAACGTCTAATCAGTTATGTCATTTATAAATATCTTCTCCCATTTGGTGGGTTGTCTTGTTTTATTGATGGTTTCTTTCACCTTGCAAAAGTTTTTTATTTTGGTGTAGTCCCAGTAGCTTAATTTTGTTTTGTTTCCCTTGCCAAGGGAGACATATCTAGATAAATGCTTCCAGCTAATGTCAATGAGATTACTGCCTATGTTTTCTTCTAGGGATTTTATGGTTTTAAGTCTCACATTTGGAACTTAATCCATTTTAAGTTTATTTTTGTGTATGGTACAATAAAGTGGTCTAGTTTGCATTCTTTTGTGCATAGCTATCCAGTTTTCCTACGACTATTTGTTGAAGAGACTTTTTACCATTGTTTATTCTTGCTTTCTTTACCATAGATTAATTGACCATATAAACATAGATAATTCATTTCTAATTTTAAATTTTTTTTATTTATTTATTTGGCAGAGAGAGAGATCACAAGTAGGCGGAGAGTCAGGCAGAGAGAGAGAGAGAGAGAGAGAGAAGCAGGCTCCCGCTGAGCAAAGAGCCCGATGCGGGGCTCGATCCCAGGACACTGAGATCATGACCTGAGCCGAAGGCAGCGGCTTAATCCACTGAGCCACCCAGGCGCCCCTAATTTTAAATTTTTAGGAGTAACAACTACTAGGCTATTTTCAAAGTTTATATATTACCTAGTACTTTTTTTTTTTTTTTTTAAAGATTTTATTTATTTATTCAACAGAGAGAGTTCACAAGCAGGCAGAGAGAGAGGAGGAAGCAGGCTCGCGGCTGAGCAGAGAGCCCGATGCGGAGCTCGATCCCAGGACCCTGGGATCATGACCTGAGCCGAAGGCAGCGGCTTAACCCACTGAGCCACCCAGGCGCCCCAATTACCTAGTACTTCTAAATCAAATTTAGCATCATTAGAAAATAAATTCTTAAACACTTCTGTTTAACAATCTAAGTTGGATATTATCTTAAATATATCTCTGTACCTTCTCCTACTCTCTTTCTTTATCATCATCACCACCATTTAAAACACAAAATGCTCAAGCTGTAGAATAATTGGACTGTTTCTTTAAGCTATCTATCATATGTTGTTTATACTCTCATCTGACTGTTTTTTTTCCTGCTTACTTCAGAGGAAAGCTGTTGGTCTGAAAGCTGTAGATGGATACTCCTCCATCAGTGGAAACTGAATTCTTCTATTAGACTTTATAAAGTGTCATGGAGTTTTATAAGACAAGCAAAAGGAAGATAATTTGTGCAAGCTTCCTTGAGGCTAGAACAGATGGAATGAAGCTCTTCCTATACTAAGATGAAGTGGACCTTTGCCTCAGGCCTGGTGCTTTTAGAATGTTCAGCAATTCTTATGATTGGGAAAAAGCAAAGATATATTTCAACAGCTAGTTCTGAAAAGTAAGAGGCATATAACAATGAATACTATTTCCATATAGAAACATATAGAGCTGTTATTTTAATCATCAATCTATATAATCACACATTTTTTAAAAATGTATTCTCTATAAGTAGCCCTTAAATTGTAAGCTGCTCTATTGTGATTAATTTTCCTAATCCAATGTGTTCCTCCTGTCCATATAAACCTGATTTTAGCTTATAAAAATATTGATTAATGTAGAAAAATATTTAGATTACAATGTTACATACTTGAGAAGCATAGCCCTAGAATATGACCAGGTATGATGATATAATGAAAAGATATAATAATTTTACATATATTGCCAGATATTAAAGGTAACTTTGAGTAGGATGATGAAACATCATAAGTAGATTTTAATACCTGATTATAAGTTAATAAGAAGTCTTGAACAACATGCTGGCCCATGAATTTTCATAATTTATAGCTCTAAAAGATAAATTATGGTCCATGGACTTTTCAACATTTATCTCTAAAATATATAAAAATAACTCTTAGCACTACAGTCCGTAGATTGAAATATAAACAAATATGGTTATTTATCTGTTTTAAGCTGTATACGTCAGTAGAAAATGATGTATGTATATTAATACCAAGCAGGAAGAGACCATAGAGGTCAAGGGCACAAGCTCTGACGGGCTCACCTAAGTTTGACTTCCAGCTGAACCACTAATCTCAGGCCAGCTACCTTGGATGAGCTACTCCCTACCTCATTTCCCCGACTGTACTGTGAATATTAAAATAGTACTGACTTCAAAGCCTGTTCTAAAAAAAAAAAAAAGAGTTAATTATTTTAAAGCTCTGAGAAAAATCCCTGACATATGTTAAACACTCAATAAATGTTAGCTATTATATTAGGCCATGTAACTTTGGCAAAGACTCATTTTTTTACGTGCTCTAAATAAATGTTTATTACATAGTCTTACTATGACAATTATTGTTGATTTCAAGATAAGCACTGTGCTAAACATCATACACACACACACACTCACGTGTGTGTGCACAAACATAAAATTTTATTTGACTTTCTTTTACAATCTAAGGTTTTTAAGTATTATTATAATGCCCATAACACCAAACAGGAATCAAAGCATAGAGTTGCTAAGTAACTTCTCCAGGATCACAGACTTTTTAAGTAAAGAGAGAATACAAAACAAAACACTACCTTAAGAATCAACAAAACTTAGATTCTCAGTCATGATATATAATTTCCTTGCTGTATTATCTCTAAAAAGGTAACTATCTGGCTTATTGCCTCACTTGTAAAAGAGGAGTAATGTTCTATATCCCTGCCTGCTTCTCGAGTTAGTGGAGAAAATCAAATGATGTAATAATGATAAAAAAACATTCCATCCAGTGGAATAGGAATAATTGAAGATTTTTCAGCATGAGGTGTCTAGGTCTCTCTCTCTCTCTCTTTTTTTTTTTTTTTTTTTTTTAAATCAAGAGATGCTCAACCGACTGAGCCAGCTAGATGCCCCAAGCATCTTTTTTCTTTCTTTTTAAATTATTTATTTATTTATTTGACAGACAGAGATCACAAGTAGGCAGAGAGGCAGGCACAGAGAAAGGAGGAAGCAGACTCTCCACGGAGGAGAGAGCCCAATGCGGGGCTTGATCCCAGGACCCTAGGACCATGACCTGAGCCGAAGGCAGAGGCCCTAACCCACTGAGCCACCCAGGCGCCCCTGTCTAGGTCTCTTTAAGAGTGCTTCAGGTTGCGATGTTCTTAGCCACTTCCTCAAAGAGCACCAGAGCCTGGTTTTGCTTTGAGAAACATTCCTATTATTCCCTGCAGCTGAGTCTGAAGGAAAGAAGGGGCTTAAATTCTATAGTCATAGCTGGTGTCTGAATGTGAACTGGCTTTTCTTCTCTGCCTGTGGCTGCTGGGCTGCCAGGAGACGTATCTGCCTGTTGTTGCTACATGCACATGGATAGATCTCATTTGAAATGCTAAATTCCAATAAATTTTTCCCTCTCTGGCCTAAAGATGAATTTGTTCTGCTTCTCAAAACTATTTAGGAGCTACCAAAATGGAGCTGCTAAGATCCTAATGACCCAATTCATCTTCTGTAACACAACCATTTCCACAAAGTAAAGACTCTCAAGAGCATTTTGGTAATTGGGGGTTTGAAAGACATAGATTTAGGGACTAGGGTTAAACTCTATCTCATGTTCTTACCTCATGAGCCATCAAGTCCTTTTTACAGCATAGGCCCTTTTACTCATCCTTCCCCTAACTACCCAGAATTCTGCTTCTCTGTTTTTTACAAAACAGGAGTCCATTCATCTCTCTTTGGCTTCTTTAAAGGACCCACGATTTATCAAACTAGTCTGCATCTACCCCCAAACTTTGATTCTGATAATAATATATGCTTAAATTTGGCAAAACATGATTTATAAAGTTACCATTGCTACCCTGATGCCAACATGCAAGGAAAAAAATGCATATATTTTTGTGGCAAGAAATATGGAATCATACCTAAGGTATATAACTTGCATTATCATTTTAAAATGGGGAAATCTAAATTAAATACTCTACAGAATTTCAGTCATTAACACAAAATATATTAAAAGTCATCTTGGGAAGTCTTATCTAATAATTAGTGGGTATCTGATATATATTTCACATTCTGCTTAGATCGTGATTATTTTTAAAAAGTAATACATGATTTCTAGAGTTAAAGCACTTGGCTGTTTAATACTAAGAGAGGACTTACATACTTTAAATGTGAGAATAAGATAGAAATTTCTGACAAAGATATAATGAGGTAAAGGAAAAAGAATTATGGACTTAAAAAAAGGTTTCTTGAAGAAGAGGGTATTAATCTGAACTTTGGCATTCACTTATGATAAAAAATGTTTTGTAAACAACTAGAAATAGACAATAAATTCATTTCCTATCTGCAATCAGAAATGAGAAAAGGAGACCTCCTATCACTATTTCTGTCCCACATCATTTTGAAGGTCCTAGCTGTTATGATATAGCAAGAAAAAGAACCACAAATGTAAGAATTAGAAACAAAAAATGAAGCTCTAAGGACTCACTAATATGATTGTCTTTAAGAAAATAAAAAATAAAGTCCATATAAATCATTACAATTAAGATCAACAAATTTTCTGGTTATCATCTTTTAATACAAACGTTTTATTTAAGAAAATACATAAAAGAAATAAATATTAAATATAATTTTATAAATCAAGGGTAATTTTTAAAAATTAACAAAAGACTCAAAAGTATTAAATGTCAAAAAATAAACCTCATGGAACATATCCAAGATCTCTACATGGAAAACATAGAACATATGTGAGAGAAATTAAGGGAGACTTACATAAATGAACAAATATTCTGTGCTCCTGGGTTGGAAGATAATATTATAAAGTTTTCTATTTTTCCCTCATTGACTTATGCCTTAGGTGCAGTGAGGGTATGAAGCAGTGGAAAACTTTGTCAACTGCCAATAAGAGTGTACATTAGTAAAATCACTTGCTTTCAGATTATTTGTAATTCAGAAGTAAACATGGTTGATAGATGGGCAGCATTTAAAAATTTTTAAAATACAGAAGTTTGTTTTATAACCACCCACCTTTATAAAATACAGCACCGAAGTTCCATTCATGAGATGGAAGGCCATCTGGTAATATTTTATGTTAACTAATTTTTCTTGTTATCTGCCCAGTGACTAACAATGGAGGCTAACCAAGAAGGATGGCAAAATGGTGATGGAGAAAGGAGGGTAAATATAACTAGGTATGTAGAAAAAAAGTAAATGTAAAAATTTTATATCATAACAAAATACTAAGGCTTTATCAATTTTCAGGTTAATTTTTTTTAACATCATTATGGACTGAGGACTCTCAATATATTTTTGAACTTGGCCATCCAACTGGCCTCACTGCCAGTACATTCAACCCATTCATTCCCAAACGTGATTTTTACTTTAATGTTCAGATCTGAGAGTCACTGAAGAAAAGGACAGAGAAATATGAAGATAGGATATTTTCTGGTTTCCAGAAAGCTGGTATAATTTCAAAAATGCCCATGGTGATGCTAAAAGAACAATGGAGCCAAATAAAAGGGCTACTATTGGCCATGTTCTCATACACTGAGGATCAAAAAAAGGAAAGAAAAAAGAAAAATGATAGTCAACTATAGTGGTTCCCAACCAGTGAGTTTTGTCCCCTATGAGACATTTGAATTGTCTGAAGACATCTCTGGTTGTCACAACTGGGGTAAGTGCTTCTGGCCTCTAACAGGTTGGGGCAGAGGTGCTGCTAAGCATCCCGCAGTACAAGGGACAGCTCCCCACAAAAAACAAACAAACAAACAAACAAAACAAACAAAACAAAACAAAACAAAAAAAACTACAATTTAAAATCTCAGTAGTGCTTAGATTGAGAAATGCTGGTCAACTGAAACAAACTCAATTCATAAACATATTCCAAATAGGGAAAAACCACATAAATGTAAAGTAAGGTTGTTGCATGCAAAAGAGGAGTAAGTTTAATATGTGTTTTGAAATTGCTGTTAATGTGTGACTCGACTTGTCACCAGCTAGACCATAAGACCTGACATTTACTGACCACCTGCATGTACTCACTAATCTTTGTCTTGCATTTTGCCTTAAGCTCTTCTTCCTAGCTTAACCTCTTAACTCAGGGAAATGAAACCCAGAAACACCCCTCAGGGGTCGGAGACTGCTCTGGTAAGACCTCTCACTAGCCCAGGCCACCAGGACCTTTGGAGTTAAACCCCCCCAAGCTCATCATTGCACAGATGGACCATGGAGTGAACCCTGGAATGGCCAACCATTACCTTTACTTCATTATACTAAAATCTCTGCCCAAGGAGGAACCTCAACCTCATTTATATAACATAAATGTAAGTTTAGGCATTTTTCTTTAAGGTGAAAACTTATGCCTGTCTCTACATAAGATGAGAAGTCATCCTTATCTAAATATTCATCTGAACTGAGGAGGGAACAGAAGGCAAGCTGAGGTCAAAGCAGAAGCTGACACCCCACAATGCCACCCCCATAGAATATGTGAGATAAATGTCTTAGCAATTTACAAGAACAAAGCATTTCTATCAATGACCTAGTTTCCAAAGGAAATCTAGATACAATTAAATGTCCTTATAACCTGCAGCCCAATGACAGATACTGGAAGCTGGCAGAGTTTAATGTTCCTCCAGGAAGTTCCCAACTTCCTTCAAGTTAATGCCTTACTAGAGGGGTAAAAACCATTAATTTGACAATGCCAACGCCTCCCATATCCTGTGAATCTTCTTTAGCATATGAAAGTTTTTTCAGAAACCTCCCTTTTTCCTTACCTCATCCCAACCCATAATATATAATCAGCCACCCTTCAACAACCCTGGGGCAGCAACTCTTTCTGCCCATGGGTCCTATCCCTGTGCTTTAATAAACCACCATTTTACACTAAAGACATATCAAGAATTCTTTCTTGGTCATTAGCTCTGGACTCCTCCTCAACTGAACCTCACCCATATTCTAAAACCACATCATTAACCCTAAGCAAAAGGAACCCACTGACCTTCTCTCTGGCATTCTTGACTTTGGAAGTCATTCCCTATAACCTTCTTATTTGCTGCAAGTTATTATTATTATTATTTTTTCTCCTTGCATGAAGCCCAATATGGGCTTAAACTTATAACCCTGAGATCTAGAACTGAGCTAAGATCAAGAATCAGACACTTAACCAAGTCACCCAGGTTCTTCCACTTATTTGCTGCAAATAAAAGTTTTCTTTGAGGGGCACCTGGGTGGCTCAGTGGGTTAAGCCTCTGCATTCGGCTCAGGTCATGGTCTCAGGGTCCTGGGATGGAGCCCCACATCAGGCTCTCTGCTCAGCAGGGAGCCTGCTTCCCGCCTCTCTCTCTGCCTGCCTCTCTGCCTACTTGTGACCTCTCTCTCTGTCAAATAAATAAATACAATCTTTAAAAAAAAAAAAAAAAAATTTCTTTGTTCAACAAATAAACCTGGTGCCTTTTCTGACTCACCAAAGAGCAAACTCATGCTTGTTCAGCTGCAAATTAATGTGTATGAGTGTGCTGATTTCAGGGTTTTGTTTGTTTTTATTAAGAATACGCATGATTACAGATACTTATTGTTTGTTTACTATGTGATGGGGAATGGTAGACAGGAAGAATCATGAGAGAGCCCAGCTGAACCAGAAAACCAAGAACTGTATAATAAATCAGAAGAGTGGTCAGCCAAATGGCTTTACAAAATAATCGGGTAGAAATAGGTCTTAATGTTGGATTGCAGTTCAGTAGTGCAAATGTTCATAAGAGAAAGTAGACAGTGAAGACTCAGCCCTCCAGGAGGGAAATCTTTGTATGGTTCTACTAATTTTAATGCAGTACTAACAAGATATAGTGAAGTAAACTACATGAAGTATCTGTAGCAAAAACTTGATGGATAAAGGAACAAAAAGGGGAGGTGCAAGAAAAGGAATCAGTCTACAAGGTCTGTGAAATAGCATATGAACCTGTTCTAAAAGAGGGAGTCACACCAACTAGTGTAGACTTGGAATTGTAAAAACAGGTCTTGTTTTCAGACCAAGAATCAACTAGTTAATAAATCAGAACCTGATATCTTGGCTTGAAAGAATATTATTTGGGGAATATTATTTGTAAAGATTATGCTGTCCAGGAGTATGAATGAAAATGCTAATTTTGTAAACCCATAAATCCAGAGTATCAATATCTTTGTAGTGATGGAAATATCAGTATAACAAATAAGATTTGTAATCATTGATCTATTTTATGTGTATTTGATTTATTTTATGAAGTTGAAGGATTTAAAAGATCTCTTACAATTACAGTCTTATTTTTATTGATATTCAGGGCTTGCCTGGGTTTTGTTTTGTTTTGTTTTGTTTTAATTATTTATTTATTTATAAGATTTTTTTTTTTAAATTGATTTGATATACAGAGATCACAAGTAGGCAGAGAGGCAGGAAGAGCTCTCTGCTGAGCAGAGAGCCTGATGTGGGGCTCAATCCTAGGACTCTGGGATCATGACCTGAGCCGAAGGCAGAGACTTTAACACACTGAGCCACCCAGGTTCCCCATTGCCTGGGTTTTAATCAACTTTTATTTAATTGTTTATTTGTTTAAAGATTTATTTATTTGACAGAGAAATAGAGTGTGTGAGCCCACCAGTGAGTGAGCGGGGGAGGGGCAGAGGCAGAGGGAGAGAGACTCCCAAGCAGACTCCATGCTGGGCATGCCACTCAGCCACGCCAAGTCAACTTTTAAATGGTCAGAATATGGGATTTATAAATGGATATTTTTACTTACTAGAAATGTAAGTAGTATATAAATATATAGGAAATTTGCCTTAAGTGTTTATAAGCTTAATAAATTGAATGATAAAAAACAAAAGAAGAGGTGAAGTGTGCCTTTGCACCCACAACAGTCTCCCAAGCCTTAATGATGAGAAATGGCCATAAGGAATAGCACTAGTATTAACAAACTATGGCCCACAAACTAGATCTTGCCTGCTGCCTATATATGCAAAGCCTTACTACATTTTTAAGTAGTTGAAAAAAATCAAAAGAGGAATAGTATTTTGTAACATGTAAATTATAGGACAGCCACATTTCTGTGACCGTGTTTATTCATTGTGCTATTTAAACACTGCTGCACTCATTCATTTACATATCGTCTCTGTTTTTGTAGTACAATGGCAGATTAGGTAGTTGTGACAGAAACTGTATGCCGACAAAGCTTAATACTTACTATGTGGCCCTTTACAGGAAGTTTGTCAGTTCTTGGGATAACAGTTGTAAGCCTGGACTTCAGGACAAAATAGACTAGGTTTAAATGCCAATTCTGCCCCACTTGTCATGACTCCGGCAAGTTTCTTAAACTTCCAGAACACCAGTGTGAGATGGAGCCAATTTTAGTAACCACCTTACAGAGAGGCTGGGAAGGATAAATGCATAACACATGTAGGCACCTCAAGGGGCTCCTGGAAATAGGGAATCCTTAACAAAGGCTTTTTATTTTTTTATTTTATTTTATTTTTTTTTTAACAAAGGCTTTTTATTAACACCAACTGTACTGGGCTTCCTTACCGCCATGTGTGGAGTGATCCTGGAGGACTGCAGATGCTATCAACTTGGTAATGGGCAATTTTAAAAATTACACACTTATTTACAATCATTATTTATTTACTTGTTTTTAACAATTTCATTTGACAGAGAGAAGAGAGAACAAGCAGAAAACAAGAAGAGAGAACAGCAGGAGAGGAAGAAGCAGGCTCCCTGCCAATCAGGGAGCATGATGCGGGGATCCATCCCAGAACCCTGGGATCATGACCTGGGCCAAAGACAGATGCTAACCAACTGAGCCACCCAAGAGCTCCTACAGTCATAATTAAAAACTCCTATACCTTCTAAACATCAGACCCCTGATGCAAAGCCAGTTGAACTTCCTTTGAACTCGCCCTGGGTCACAGAGTTGGTAGCAGAAGAGAGAATCAGTGTCTGTCTGGCAGAACCACATGGGCTTTGGAACCACGCAGGTTTCAGATGAATTATAATTCTTCCCCTGGCAAATAGCAGTTTCTAAAACCCCTGGCTTATAGCAGTTCAGTATGCCTTTATGAGCATTGCTTTTCTCATCTACATAACACAAGATATATAACAGCATCATAAATGCAAATACAGGTGCTTGGACCTGCTGAATCTCAAAGGATGAAATCCAGATGTTCAGAATTTTTAAAGAAACCTAAACATCCTTTCGGTGCACATGCAGGCAGGGTTGAGAATCACAAAACTAAAATGTTTACGAGAAGTCTAAGTGAGATAATGAGTGTCAAACTCCTAGCAGAGGACCCGAGACCACCAATCTTCTAAACCACAGCATTTGCTAACACTCTGAAAGTCATCCATTCAGAGGTAATGGAAACTTGAAACTGGGCTTTCTGTCTTCATCCCAAGAAATGAGGAAGGACCATTTTTGTGCAGTAACAGTAGGTGATGAACAGACTTTGTATACAACTGTCCCCCAAACTTTGGGAGAAAATATCTCTATCCAACAGTCAGTATTCCCCCAAATTCTCCATGCCAGAACACAAGATTGTTCCCAGAATCTTACAAAATCCTGTTAACGATCAGTAGCATCAAAAGTTTGAATATAAAGAGCACATTCTCTCAGGGTGATATTTCTATCAAAATTAGACCCTTTCTCCTTGAACAGCATTATGAGCTTATTAACACTTTAAAATCACTGGAAAACCTGTGAGGCAGTGCTTACATAGTCCTGCTGTACTCAGAATGGTTCAGCATCAATACAAAGTCTCATTAACCTTATCACTTTCTAGTCCTTGAGCACAATGGGGTATGCCAGGCAGCTGCCACTGTCTGTGTGCTCTAATGCATAAACTTAATGGGCTTGGAGAACAAGACTTCCAGCAGTGCCATGAGCTATTCAGAGGTACTTTTCAGCTAGCTAATATGTTATTCTGAACCACCCAGCTATTATTGCAATGTATGGAGCCCTTAATTTTGGTTTAATGGTGTTTTTGTAAGGGAGATGTCAATGAAACTTAGACCATGTTTTAAAAGTCCAAGAAAAATAAAAAGGGCTCTCCTTGCCACATAGTCCTAGTGACATTGAACAATGTCATATGATGAGGTCCTCACCTTCCTCCTAGCTGCTACCTAACTGGTTTTGAAAGATATATTCGCCTTATGGATTCAATTGTACAAAGTGTAAGGAAACTTCCAAAATAAACTAAATTCCCTCGGAATGATTGTAAAATAAAGAAAACATCTTTAACAGGGCTTAATTGCCAGAGATGTCTAAAATTTCCTTCTGAGGTTAGGAAAAAAGGAAATTAGAATATTGAACAAAGTATCTTTGTACCTGAGAGCCACAACACCACACCACCATCCCCATCCTCACCACATCCCACAAATATAAATTTCATTGGTATGATATGTTGTATGTAAGAGATGTTTATTATACAGGTAAGCTTTGTGAATAGCTTTGTGAAATGATGTAATCAAAATTTAGTCAGGAAACCAATCTTTAATGATTGAATTATTTTTAAAAAGACTGATTAAATGATTGATGATTAAATGATTAACATAATTAAAAATGATTAAATGATTTAAAAAGTATTTGATTAATTTTTTAAAGTTAAAAAAAAAAAAGAAAGAAAGAAAGCAGGGCTCTTGGGCGGCTCAGTCCTTTAAGCATCTGCCTTCTGCTCAGGACCTGATTCCAGGGTCCTGGGACCGAGCCTGACGTTGGGTCACTCCTGCTCAGCAGGAGCTTTCTTCTCCCTTTCCCTCTGCCCATCACTGTGCCTGGTTGTGTTCTCTTTCTCTGTGTCAGATAAATAAATCAAATCCTTTTAAAAATAAAATAAATTAAAATTAAATTAAGAAGGAAGAAAAATTTAGAAATCTATAACATGAGAAGAGATACCTATTTTATGCTGTTTGTTCTATTAGTGGGTACCACTGACATTCTTCATACAAATATTTCTCATTTGTAGAAAATGCTATAATACATTTTGTTAAATGGAATCAGATTTTGGGTATAGTCTCAAAGAGCTGGGCCATGGAAGAGCAAAGCAGGGTCAATCTTATTCTGGTCAGTCACTACAGCATATTCTCTTGTTGGAAGTTGGAACAGCAATCCAAGAATCCTTGCATCATCAAATGGTTTTTATTACTCACTAGATTGTAAAATAAAAAAATTACTTTGGTGGTCACTTAATTGAATTCTTGCCATCCTCTTACCCCACACACTGATTATATACCACACAGGCACTGACTATACACCTTTTTACTTTTTCCCTGTCTGTGGGTGGTACTTTAAGGAGAATAATTTAAAGACTGTTTTCTGGACTTTTCTCTCTTTGACTTTCGCCATACCCAATCAGTTATAAAGTCATATTTTTTTTTCCTTTATGTGTCAGATGAATTCCACTCTCTTTCCATTCCTAACACCCAAATGCAAACTCATTCCTTCTTACTTAGGTTACTGAAATACTCAATCTCTCCCTCTCTCTCTCTCTCACTATAATCTCTGTTGTACAGTACTCCTTAGTCAACATCAAAGCATTAACTTTCTAAAATGGAACTTTGGTCATTGGGCTGGGATATTCTTTTTCCATTTGCATTCATTTTACACACTCTGTACTCTTTTCTGTGCCTGAGAGGTTAACCTCTGCAGACAGCATCAACCAGTAATCATGTTTTCTGGTTTTTCTTTGAGTTTGCCAATCAGAGTTACCAACAGGAGGTTAGCAAACAAGTAGGACAAAGAGGTAAACATACCTTTCATCCTGGCCACCACACGCTGGGCTCTGGTTTAGTGGTTGCTATAGAGCTCCAAGATAAGGACGCATTCTTATAAGATGGCAGCTTCTGAAACCTTCAACTTCTTCAAATTCTGGCAATCACTTTCTCCTTCTATGTCTCCAAGTCTAATGTTTTGAGCCCCATAGTGATTTTCCCTTAATCCTGTCCACAGTCTTCCAGTCTCTTCAATTATCTCTTCAGTAGCTACCTAACACGATTCTGACTGCTATAATTATGCTACTTACTGAACAGGTACTTTCAAATGTCTTCTTATGCCTCTAATATAAATTCCACTTTCCCATATCTGATTGTTAACCCCATTAAATTTAATCCTAATCTATCAGTCCTGATGATCTTCAATTGTTCAGTTACAGGAACATTACTCTCTAATCAGATTACCTCACTCACTCTGTTCCTCAAATATCACCTGTGTTCCCAAATCCATTCCTTGATAAAAATAATCTGCCCTAATTTATCAGCCTCCTTTTCTCTTAGATCTGCTTTCCATGTTCCCTATTATACTATTAGCAGGTATGTTTCTGCTATATGACCTTCCTCTCCATCCATGAAAAATTGGGCCAGGCATACATAAAAGACTCAAGTTCTCAGGAATGTAAATTATTTCGGAACAAAATTATTGGGACTAGATTCTGTGGGAAATGGAGTATCAGTAATAGGATTGCGGTTTTAAAAAAGGCCCCATCCTTGAGGTTTGTTCGAAAAACTCTTCCTTGATTTGAACGAGACAATAAGATATCTTCTCCAATAAATTTTCTTATGTCAGCTCAATTTGATTTCTTTAACTGTAAAGCAAAGGAACCATCACTAACACACTAAGATTCAACATTTCTTTTCTCTTGGAATAGTAGCATGCCTCACTTTATATATTTAAAGCAATGGTCTCCAGAATAGGTTGTGAGCACCAGAGATGACTAATTAGTGTGGAAAAAAATATTGGACTATTTTCTATCAAAATAACTTTAAATGATTTAAAAACCAACCTGTATTAATATTTAATATACAGATTAATATTCATACCATCCCTTAGCCTGTAAGGCAGCAGGCGAGATGCTCTACACATGCAGGAAAGAAAAGGGATAAGTGGGAGTTTTATAAGGTAGATAGATTGACAGTGGTATTATTTCTTCTTTATTTACTTTCATCACAAGTTAAATTATAATAGTTTATGTGTACCCTATTAGATTGGTTTAAATGCTTATTTAAATGCTGGAGTTTTTAAAACACAATGACATGAGAAAGACAGTGATTCTGATTTATTTTTGTAACACTCAGAGGATCACTGTTTATGTCATGACAAAGTACTTTAAAGACCTGTCAAGTTTAAAGATAAATAAAGCATTTTTCTTTTACAAAGATAAGTGTTCCAAATATATTGAATTTTCAGTGATAAAAAATTGCTATCTGTAATGTGCTATCTAGCAGATATTTTTTTTAAAAATTCAACCTTCACTGTACCCTTAAGATAGAAATGATATTTTAATAACAAAGAAAAGTAATCCATTTTGAAAGCAACTCCTTTGAATTTGGGTATTTGTTAAAGTTTCTTTCAGTGAGAAATGTTATTGTGAAAATATGTAATTTACATAGACTTTAGTGTTATATATTAAAACATGGAAATAGAAATTTCAAATCAGTTTCAATTCTCCAAACAGACAGTATTATTAAGCTTTTAGCCATTTGCTCAAAATATAAAACGTGGCAGCTTCCAAACAACTCAGGCAAGAATAACCAATCTGCATCAGTTAAGATATAAAATTAAGAGCTAAATTTCAGCTAAACACTTTTCATAATTAGAATAGAAAAATGTGTATCATAATCATCAAATATTGCCAATTATTAACCTCTCCAGATAAATCTCTATATATTTCTCAACTGTAACAGGCATCCATTTAAAATCAAATATTGTAATATACTCAATTTATAACCAAAATCTTAAAATATTCAAAAACACAGGATTAAAATTCATTTTTCAATATACTGAAGGATTTTCAGTTTTGCTTAATAAAAGCAAAGAAGTGTGGGTATGACTAATAAAAATAATGTAATAATTTAAAATTCATTTATTTATATCTTATACTTAATTTTTCTCACATATATACAACATAATATATAAATATATTATATAGCAATACATGTATCTGACTTACAAATAAATTATATCGCTATATAATATAGCTTATTGTATATGTATTATATATTACATATTATTCCTATAGTATTTACATAGCATATTTATGTAATAAATATGAAAATGTATTTATAATTTACATATAGTTACATTTTATTAATAGCTTTGTATTCATTATTCTGTAAATAAATTATACATATATACTTGTCTATACTTGCAGGTGTTCATTTTTATTTAACTCTTAGGAAATGGGATCAAAACATTTCAGACATGTCAGCCTCAGTGACGGAGAATTGAAGATCAACAGAAGTGGCCCTAAGTTGATGATTTTTGTAACTGTGCATGGGGTTTTATTTTTATATTTTTTTTATCTTGGGTTATTTTTGAAATTTCCTATTGAATAGCTTCTGAAAGCAAGATATTCCTACAGTTATAACTGTAACAGGTTAAACTTGTAAATGGACAAATAATTTATAGATTTCTTGAATAAGGGAGAAAAATACTTTGGGGGATCAAAGCCATATAAAGTCTGTCCTCTACCAAGAAAACTTTCCGAACCAAGGTTTATCTTTGAATTCCTGTCAAAGCTTGTGTAATTACTGTTTATTTCATATTTATGAATTTTCATATTTTTGTAAATATTTATGTTGTCAATTTTATTATAGTTGACCCTTGAACAATGGAAATTAGGACTGGTAGTCCTTAAGCAGTTGAAAATCAATGTATAACTATTATCTTTCCCCAAACTTAAGTACTGATAACCTACTATTGACTGAAAAGCTTACCAATAATGTTATATGTCTTATATACTATATTCTTTTGTATGTTATATGTCTTATATACTATATTCTTATAATAAAGTAAGATAGAGAAAATTGAAATGTTATTAAGAAACTCATCAGGAACAGAAAATACATGTATAGTACTACATTGTATTTATATAATATGATATGCATTTTATATATAATATAAATATATTGTATATTAAAACATAATAGATATATTTAAAATAGTAAATCTTAATATAGTATATGTGATATATAAATTTTATAAATATATAAATATATTCCTATATATATATATGTATATACATATATATATATATATATTCCACATATAAGTAGGCCCACACAGTTCAAACCCATATTGATTAAGGGTCAACTGTATTTTGCTAGTTACTTGGAAGCAATCACTGTGTTTTATGGTTACATATATTTACATTTTGATCTTCTCTTCTGTCCTTATTTTCACTTGACCCAAATAGAGCTTGGTTAAATCCAACTCTTAACCTTGAAAGAAGTTGGGATAAACTTGTCACCCAGCTGGCCAACCTTACTTTAAATTCAAAGTCACTGATCTCAAATAGATGACAGTATATTTCCATGTTCTTTTCATCCTCCTATGTTTCCTCATGGCTATGTTGTGGCTTCTTTTTCTTCAGACTTCCAAAACTTCGTTTATTCTTACATCAGAAGATCTTGCCTTCTATTTACTGAAGTAATCATAAGAAAATTAAAAAAAAAAATCTAATAAGTGCACCTATACATATCCCTGCATCTATGACCTCCTTTGCTCCTGTAACCTCGGTCAGTGCTTTACCTGAGCAAGATCACACTTTGGCTCACCTACTCAGACTTAGCTCTCATAATGAACCCTTATCTCTCCTCCATCATCACTATTTCCTTCCTGAGCTTTCTCTTCGTCAGCATACAAACCACATTTTCATTTCCCTCACATTAAGAAGTAAGTCCACACTGCTCTCCAACTTCTCCCTTTTCCTCAGATTTCAAAGGAAGCATGATATTTGTTTATAGGTATAAAAAATATTTGTCTCTATATGCTAAATCCATTCCCTTTGGCATGCGCAATGAGGCTTCTACCTCTACTTCTACTACAAAACTCTTAGCATTATCATTGATCATTTGATTGCCAAAATGAGTGTTAATTTCTCCAGACATCATTTTCCTTGATCTATAAGCAACTTTGTCAGAGTTGATCACTCTATCCTCCTGAAACTCTTTTTGTACTTCCTGGAAAATATACTCTCTGGTTTTCCTCCTTTCTCCTGGTTGTATTTTCTTTTTCTTCTCTGTTTGTCATTACTTACCTGGCTGTTAAACATTGGAGTCCCTTAGGATTGTCTTTTTTGTTTTCCACATATATGTAGTAGCTTGGTGATGCCATCCATTCAATATTTGTATTTTAATATATTTATTATGTATAAAATATGCATAATTTAATGTGTTATATATAATTATATATATGTATATATATACCTTGCCCTCCCTTCAACCTACCCTCCATATAGGTATATGTGAGAACAACTTCTATAATTCTACTACCCTAATAATCACTGTTTATAATTTTTGTAGTATTTCAAGTCTTTTCAAAATAAAAACAGTATTGTGTTTTTATTATAGAAATAAAACTTATAATGTAATAAGTATAAAAATAGAGAAAGTGGTCAGAAGGTAAAATCATCTAAATACTGAAAAAGGAAGAAAGAAGGAAAAAGAGGAAGAGAAGGAGGAGGAAGGGGGAAGAAGAAGAAGAAGAAGAAGAAGGAGAAGAAGCAGCAGCAGCAACAGCAGCAGCAGCATACTCTTAAAACATCAAAGCTTGTCTCTAGTCCCAGTATCTTTCCTCAGACTACAATGTCCAACTGCCTAGTCACCTTCTGTACCTGGATGTCAACTCAGTATCTTAAACTTTTACACACCTAAAGCTGAGCTCCTTTTAATTTCCCCAAACCTGCTGCTCTGACAATCTTCCACTTGAATAACTTTACTCTTGAGTAACTCTACTCTTCTATGTGATCAGAACAAAAATCTTAGTCTCTTTCTTTCCAGGGCCATAAGTCTTTCTCTAAACAGCAGTTCAAATGATCCTGTTGAAAACTGTCACATTATCTTATATCCATGCCCAAAATTTCTCAGTGGCTTTCCCATATTTTATAATTATACAATAGGTTTTAAGGATAAATGTCTGTGGGATAAGCAGAAAATTTAAAAGCTTCTATTTGTGCCACTACCACTACTACCAAATGAAAGATTATTAAATGCTGGCCTCCTGAAAGCACCATCAAAATAACTGACTGATAATGCAAAACTGAAATTATTGCTTCCTGCAGTGAAGGAAAACCCTTTTTTGAGAGGATTAGTAGCATCTCAGAAAAATGAGAAAAACTGGGTTACTAGTGAGGCTTTTGGGTATAAAATAGATTTTCCAATATGGAGGTTTATTTAGAATGGTAAAGA
The DNA here is from genome assembly GCF_009829155.1 of Mustela erminea. NCBI lineage: Eukaryota > Metazoa > Chordata > Mammalia > Carnivora > Mustelidae > Mustela > Mustela erminea. The sequence continues at coordinate 38,627,326 of NC_045615.1, read as the reverse complement.
TCATGATATACTAGTATAGGATTGGCAGACACAGAAAGATAAAGATTTTTGAGGCAAGACTCTCGGGGACAGTGTTGACAAACAGTTATTTGATGCTGTCTGTGTGATATTTATTTTCCTGGGTAATTATTTCCTGGAACAGCAGTCATGTTGATAAAAATAGTACAAAAGAAGATATGTTATATGAAGATACAGTCAAATATTAAAGTCATTTAATGTAGGTAGTAATCTGTTATAGGTGATTTTGGTTCTCACCAGATACACTCACTTTCCCACTGGCTATCCATGCCAGCTCTCTGAAGTAAGAATATCAGAGAGTCTTCTTATGAATACATAGAACATATCAAATATGGAATGTTGGGTTGATTCACATAGCATCAGCCCAGTTTGGTCATTAAAATTACTTAAATAGATAACTGCTAAGATGGACAGATTTTTTTTTTTACATAATTAGATCAACTATCACTATATTTATGTCATAGAAGTATATCATCAAAATATTAATTTGAACATAAATAAAGATCTGCTCAGCTATTGCACTGTTTCTGCCATGATTCAAGCCACCATCATCTCTTATCAGTTATTGCACTGACCTTGCACTGCTTCTACTCTTGCCCACCTCTCAGCCTCTCCCTTACAGAGCAACTGAAGTGATTCTGTTGAGAGCTATCAGATTATGTTAAACCCCTGGCAGAAATCTCTCAATGCTTTTGTTTTTTATTTTTCTCAGTTTCTGTTAAACTCCACAAAAGCCACTTATCTTTCCATAATATATAACATCTAGTCATAAGGAATCTCCCTTGAAAAATCATTGATAAAAATAACATCCTGCCCACTAGTCCCATCCCCAACATTTATCTCTGGGCTTATAATATACACTCCAACCACTAGGAGCACACTTCTCAGCAGCCAAACAGGACTTTACCCAGAGAACCAAAAGTAACAGTCACTTAAGTCCTTCTCCTTGGAAATTCCAGCAATTAGAACAAAGTCACACAAACCACACCCATGCTTAATAAAAACACTGGCATTTCATTGATCAGATGCTTCAGAGTACCACCCTTCCTTTGCAGTAGCTCCACCACTGACTCCAGATCTGTTCTCTTAGGATTACAAGGTATTCCAAACTCCTCAAAGAAATGTTCATCTTCAGAATAGTACTTCTTATTATCTTCATCTCTACCTCTTGCTAGCTCAGAACGAGCCAAATTATTTTCCATGGTTTACAAAGCACTTTCCCATCTGGCTGCCTATTAACTCTGATCTTATGTTTCATGGCTCTGTTACTTCTCTGCTCCAGGTATACTGACCTTGCTTTTCCTGGTCCATGTCTGGCTTGCTTGCTCCTGCCTCAGAGCCTTCGCTCTTGCTGTTTCTTCTGCCTGGAATACAATCCTTTGTTTAAACACATATACATTCTTTTTATTATTTTTTTTTTAAGATTTTTATTTACTTACTTGACAGAGAGAGAGAGCACAGGACTGGGAGGAGGAGCAGAGGGGAGAAGTAGATTCTCTGCTAAGCAGGGAGCCCAACCTGGGGCTTGAGGACCCTGAGACCATGATCTGAGCCTAAGGCAGACACTTAACTGACTGAGTCACTCAGGAGCCCCAACATGTGCATTGTTTAGCTGCCTTCCTTGTTTTTATTTTTCTCCATTGCACTTAGTACCACTCAATACACTATATATCTAAGTATTTGCCTTTTTGTCTGTGTTCTTCTACTGACACATAAGATCCATGAGGACAGAAATTATTTTTATTTCCAAATAGAAAACTTTTTATATCAAATGATGATTCACAGGATCAGACTATTCAAGGAGGAACACATTAAGCCTCACATGTATTATTTACAGATGCTACATGAAAATCATAAAAACGAATGAGTTATCCCTCTTGTATGTTCTTATGATCCTGATCACGATCCTTTTAAAACATTCAGCACACTCATTATAGCAGTGCTGTTTGTATATTTAACTTCCTTGCTGCAGTAAGAATTCTCTTAGTTTAAACACATGCCTTATTCACATTTCTGTGGCTAGATACCAGCATAGAATTTGATATTCAATAAGCAGGATGTATCAGTGTTTGATCATTCTTTTGTGATTTTATTTACTTATTCATTTACTTATTTATTTTTACATTTGGGAGAGAAAACAGGCATTTAAAAAAAAATATATTAAAAGCTCCTTACCATTATGCAGTGTGGGAAACCTGAAGGAAGTCAAGCTCATGGCGCTGCACTAATTACACAGTCCACTGGATGAGAAGGTCCTTTCTGTTCTTTTTCGCCTTGTGTACCTATGACTGTTATTGACAATTCCCCTATCTCACTGTTTCTATGTCAGTGGACTTTTCTGACTTCGTTTCAATTCTCAGATCCAAAGATACATAGAAAAGAAATATGCAGAGAGAAATAAAATGGAAATGCAGAACAGGGGTGGAGAAAAGAGAGATAAATGAAGGGGAGTCCAGGACAGAGGAGGGAGAAGTAAATTCTAGCTCTGTGGGGCATTTACATAGGCATTTGCATCATACAACTTTGCTGTGGCAAGAAAGTCAATAGGAGTTAAGCTTTGGAAATTGATCCCTTTCAAACTGAGGTGCCAGGGAAAGAATGGAAGGGAAGAGTGACATAAGGAAGAGATATACTATAGAGTAGATGAGATGAATTCATACACTACTTTTTAAATGTAAACAGGTGTAGATTTTGGTGTATGTTTCTCAAACCTTGAGTAACTGAATGATAATGGTTTAAACAAAACTGTCACCATTGGTGTTTTCTCTTCCTTTTTTGCTTGCTAATTAGCTTTATTTTGAAATACTATGCTTTTAAAGGTCTGCTCTCTCTAAAAGCTAAGCTAAAATTTTCTTTTCTTTGTTTGATTACTGCTTTGTTTGGGAAGTGGTTCAAGGGATACCAAAAGATTATTTTAAGAAAGGTGATTTTAGGGGCATTTGGGTGGCTCAGTGGGTTAAGCCTCTGCCTTTGGCTCAGGTCATGATCTCAGGGTCCTGGGATGGAGCCCCACATGGGGCTCCCTGCTAAGCAGGGAGCCTGCTTCCCCCACCTCTCTCTGCCTGCCTCTCTGCCTTCTTGTAATCTCTGTCTGTCAAATAAATAAATAAAATCTTAAAAAAAAAAAAAAGAGGTGATTTTATTCATTAGTATTGTATTTGCCTACTTTGATTTATAAACCTTTTTCACATTAAACATTTAGCCAGTGACCTTGAAATGAGGCAAAACTCCAACTCAAATGTCAGCAGAAAGAAATGCCAGTTTTTATGAAAATTTTGCTTATGAATTTTAAATGTGAGCATAATGTCCTTTGTTTTTAAAAACGTCCTATTCTCTTTCACCTTTATTATTACTATAACCTTTAATAACAGCTGTTTGAATTAATCAAATTTCAGACAGAGGGAACTTATGAATATTGCTCATTAAAATTTTACCATTTGCTAATACTAAAGTAATTTCTAGAACAAATTCCATAACATTTAACAAAACTTCCAGGTGTATTCTCTAGGTTCTTTTGTCATATGTTTTCTTTTGCAATTATTTTTAAATATTGTTTTAATATGGTGCTCTACATAATGAAGTTGGATTAGGAGGAAGATCCAAGAAAACAATAAATTAGTGGGTGTAGAATAGAAAAGAAATTCAATCACGGTATTTTTACAGAGTTGTGAAATAAAGGTGCATTCTTTCTTTCCCTTTCATTCTTTTTTTCTTTCCTTTCTATTAACTTTTTTTTTTTTTTTTTAAGAGAGAGAGAGAGAAGGGGGCAGGAAGGGTCAGAGAGAATTATAATGGAACCCAACATGGGACTGAATCTCATGACTCGTAGATCATAACCAGAGTTGAAATCAAGAGTCAGACACTTAACCAACTGAGCCACACAGGAGCCCCGTGAATTAGAATTTATTATAATTAATGATTTAGAGCTTTTCTTTTGCTTCCACAATAAAAAAGACACTACATATTACCTTTTTCCAAATCCCTTTCTCTGTCCCTGCTAAAATGTGAAGAATAGAGGAGCATTGTTTATTGCTATGAAGCATTTAAAACTAATAACTTCTGTCATTTTCCATTAGCCACCAGGGAATATTTAGAACTACTATTGTTTTCAAATATATTAGAGAATTTCATTATAATGTTAAAGAATTTAAAAGCATCAAAAAAAAAAAAGCCTTAAACAGAGCTTGACTGTAATAAAACTAACACTGGGTGTTTACAAGTGTCAGAAACTATGCTAAGTCTTTTACATGCCTTATCTAGTTTAAATACTACAATAACTCCATGAAATAAGTACCATTGGATAGAATAAACATTAAGACGTGGAGAGTTTTATTTATTTACCTGTCACACAGGTGTTAATCTGTTGATCAGGGTTTTGAATTCATGTTTGTCTGACTCCAGCAGCCTAAATTTGAGTAATATATTGGATGATATTATCTGTTCAAAATATCTGCTGCTCCTCTTATAGGTCCCTTTGCTATAGAGGACTGTACATATGGTATATGGTACCCAACTCATGATGATTTGACTTACAATTTTTCAAATTTACAATGATGCAAAGCAAAACTCATTCAGTAGAAAGCATACTTTGAGTTTTGATTTTTCTAGGCTACCAATAAGCAGTAGGATATTCTGTTATGATGCTGAATGGTGGCAGTGAGCCTAGCTCCTAGTCAGCTACACAATCAGGAGAATAAACAACCAGTATACCTACAACCACTCTGTTGTCACTTTTAGTAAAGTAGTCAATAAATAGCATGAGATATTCAACACTTTATCATAAAATAAACTTTGTTAGGTGATTTCACCCAACTCTAGGCCCATGTAAGTGTTCTGAACACATGTCAGGAAGACTAGGCTAATCTATGATTAATCTATAATATTTGGTAACTTAGATGTATTAAATGCATTTTTGACTTAACGATATTCCAACTCACGGTAGGCTTATTGGGATATAACCCCATCCTCAGTCAAGGACTATTTATACCTTTCCACCTCATTGACTTTAGGCTTTGATAAATGGATGATAGAAATTGACATGTGCCATTTCCAAACAGAAGATTTCCAAGCCATCACATCGTTTTCCACCTTGTTATTTTCCCCTTTCTCTTGAGTTTGACAGTGTCCCCAGTGAGGCTGATCCTATAGTCTAGGTTTCAGGTGATGGTGACTCTGAACAAGACCCTGGACAGTGATAAATACACAACCGAGTGTTCAATGTTCTGTGTCAATGAGACTTACAAGTCATTTTTTGTTATAGCACAAATGAGCCTAGCTTGACTGATGTATTATTCAGTTTGTGCCTCTATTTGCTTATTCTATGTAGACAAATTTATTTGTAATGTAATTTTTTTCTTTACTGCAAATAAACTAGAACAAATCAAAATCTCCTTCCTGAACATATTCTGAACACATCATAAAGTCCTTTGGTAAACTCTGTAAATATACAACATAATTAAATTATGAGGGCATGAGAATTCTAAAATGCCCACTTTGGTTGGATGCTGCAGAGAGTGCATAACAAGTAGAGGAGCAAATACTTTTCAGAGATTATTTTCCATTATCTACCGTTAATAAAACCTCTGGCTCAACCGTTTAAACTTTGTCGGCAAGAACATTTTAAAACAGATTCTGTTGACAGGTGCAGTTCCAAAGACTGCTTCTTCTTCAGTGAAATTATATTCCCTCTCCCACTCACACTCCTTCCTTTAAAATGGTACTTACCACCCACTGCCGCCTGGATGCTTTTATTGTACAGGAAAGACTAAAGAGTGATTCATCTAGTTTTTAATCTTTTGGCCTTTTTATTGGGATGATACAATCACGGGAATTAGGGTTGGGAAGGATCAGTTGCTTTTGCATTTACATTTTTATACCTGTAGTCAGCAGCTTCCCAACAATGAGATTGAATAAAAAATAATAGGTAGGCCAAAACCCTCTGCTACAGATAATCAACTAGCTACAGACCAGAGGGTGGGTGTGTGCTCTATTTAGAAGAATCGCCTGATAGATGTCACTACCATCATCTTTTAAATTCAGTCTTCTTTGGCTCAGTGTGTATCCATTGATTTTGTTTTGGCCAAAATCTATTTAGAAAACACACACACACACACACACACACACACACACACAAGATAAGCAACTATGAATTTCTCATTTGCAACCATTTATGTATATGGGAAGTGACTTAATGATCTTCTAATTGAACAGTCATTGCTCACTCTTCTTCACACTATTCTTCACCAGTGTTATTTACCACTGCCCAAGCCCTGACCTGACTGTCAGGCTGTGAGCAACTCTGTAGACAGGAGTGCAGTTTCTGTGGTTAGAGCAGCCGTATATCAAACGCTTGAAGCAGGCTAAATGGAAACTTCAGGCACAATATAAATAGATTTTAAATGATTACTGTAACCTCTTCTTTATGGGTAGAACCTAGCAAAAGCACTTTGTCACCTCCTGAGCCATTGCTTCTGGCCCCAATAACAATTTTTTGGTGGATGTTTTTAGTAAAATAGAAATCAACACTCCTCTAAAATCTAGATCATAACAGGTAAATTTAAAAAGTATGTGCTTCCTTCATATTAGCAGATCTTGACATTTCTCAATGATTACTTCATGATTAAACGTAATGAAATTGTAACTGTTGGAAAAACTGTTGGAGAAACTGATGGAAATCCCATCAAAAGGAGTATAAAATACAATAATTTAAAAGGGGGGCAAGACTGATCATTTTCTCCTCCTTGTATATAGTATCATGTATACTGAATTATTGAGTCTTCCATGTGACTTTCTCTCTTGCTTTGCTACTCATTTTACTTATTGCTCTAAAAAAATCGTGTAGACCAGTGCTATGCAATAGAGCTCCTTGTAGTGGTGGAAATGTTCTCTAATCTGTATAATCTAATATACATTTAGCCACTAGCTTCATGTGCCTAATGAGCACTTGAAATCTAGCAAGTGCAACTGAGAAACTGATTTTTAAATCATATTTAATTTTATTTGACTTAAACACCTACATGTGGCTAGTGATTACTGCATTGGATGGTCAGGTCTAGACTGCACATAACTTACATTCTTAGAATCATAGAACTTTAATGTTGAAAGCAGTTTATAGGGAATCTAACCCAAGTTTTCTTATTGTTAATCACCTGTTGGAGAGATTATTTCTGACATTAGCTTTGGAAAAAACTACTGTCAACTATAGTTTCTTGCTCAGTCTAACCACTACAGATAAACCAGAGTCCAAAAAGTTTCTGGGTTTTATTCTTGTCAACCATATAACTGTATTTGTCAACTGTAAAATAGTTCAAGTAGGCAAATATTAGTATTACAATGGCGAATCATAAACATAACTCAGAATGCTACATATCATCTGAAATAATGTTGCTTGCCCTTAGAATTCATGTGGAAGTAAATACAAAACACAAAGTCAGGTTTGAGTATGTATTTTGGGGGAAATGAAACAGAAAACATTATTTCTACAGAAACATTGAGAATATTTTTTCTTTGTTGCTAGAAACCATGACTGTTTATCTCTGTCTCTTCAGAACTGAGCACAGTAATTCCAACTTGAGACCTGACCAATAAGTGTTATATGGACCTACTTAAGTGATTACATTAAGGGAGATGAATGGCATTCCAATGGTTGTTATCTTTCCCACAATAGATTAACCAATAGAGTTTATTACTTCACTGGTCCTTGATTCTGGCTTTATATTGAGGCCACCTGAGAAACTTAAAAAATGTCAAGTCCCAACTCCAGAAAAGGTGGGAGTCAAGGCATTAGTAATTTTAAAACCTTCCCAGATGATGCTAATGAGCAGTACAGGTTGAAAAAGATTATTTGTTTAACTTAATTATTATAATAAGTCAAATTTCAAATATATTTCAGAGCCAAAATTAATCTTGACTCTAATTTATAACCTTAAAATATGCCAAAGATGATTATAACTAGGATGATGAAAACACCTTATCACTAATAAAAATAGAAAAATAAAATTATTAATTTTTAAAATAATCAAGCAAAAGACAGACAAAAGTCAGTGAATTCTATTTTCATTGAGGTTTCATATATCTATAGATATGCCTGAGACACTAGGAAATCCTATGTGACAGAATCAAATTTTCATAGCATATATTGTGAGTTATAAGAGAGAAATGACTCTTAAGAATGAAACAGAGAACTGGACTTCACAACAGGACTTTGGCAGAAGGGAAGAAAGGATATGCTTATGTATGTAGCTGGTATTTGAATAATAACTGTACTTGTCAATAACTACTATCATTTATATATATATAATATATGCCATTGTCATAACAATAACTACTGTCATTTATATGTATATATTAATTATACATGCCTACTACAAGTCACACTATTCCCAGGTCTGTAAGGGTGTGTTCTTTTTTATTTCATAGAGAACTACTAGATTGTTTTATTGCCAGAACTGGAAAGGATTAAACTCCTAGATAGCCATGATAATTGGTAGGAATCTATACTATGAAGAGACCAATATTGGAGAAAGTGGTAAAACTTAGAATGGTTTGTTTGAGATTCTTTCTTCCCTTCCTGTTTATCAGAATCCTTTCTATTCATCAAGGACAACTGTGGAAATAAAAGAAATATCAGATATCTTTTAAATATTTTATTTATTTATTTGACAGAAACAGCAAGAGAGGGAATACGAGCAGGGGGAGTGGGAGAGGGAGAAGCAGGCACCCCGCTGAATAGAGAGCCCAATGTGGAGCTCGATCCCAGAACCCTGGGATCATGACCTGAGCCAAAGGCAGACACTTAACAACTGAGCCACCCAGGTGCCCCGGAATATCAGATATGTTAATAAAACTTTAGTTAGAACTTTAATTGAAAATACAGTCTTCAGGGTGCCTGAGTAGCTCAGTAGGTTAACACCTGACTCTTGGTTTCAGCTCAGGTGATGATCTCATGGGTTCTGGAACGCCCTGCTTAAGGCTCTACACTCAGCAGGGAGTCCGCTTAAAGGTTTTCTCCATCTGTCCCTCTCCCAACTCATGCTCTCCTCTCTCTTTCTCTCTCTGAAATAAATTAATCTAAAAAAAAGGGAAAATATAGGTCTCAATTCTAAATACAGTTAATGGTAATATCTGAGTTTAAAAAAAAAAAAAAAAACTGTTGATAGTGACTTCAAGAACTAAGGTATCCACGATCCTTTACTTGTAAAGCAAAGTGGAGTTAGAAAATATCTACTTACTATTTATCATAAAATTCAAGTAAAGACTACGTTTATACTGTCTATTTGTTACAAAGTTGAGTTTCAGAAGGTCTCTTAAAAAAAGAGATTCATTATAATTTGCATAGATATCTCTAAAGAGTCTTCTACTCTAGACTGTTTACTTATTACTTTGAGATTATATTTTATATAAAAAAGTATATTTTAGGTAGAAAGTTGTATTTTTTCACTTAAAATCAAAGTAAGTATAGCCCCTAAACCTAACTTAAAACCTTGAATGTATATGTGCATAGAATAAATATTTGATGATTGATTTGGATGAAAAGTAAGGACATTTTATGACAAGTTGAAATTTGAGGTGGCTAGGTAGCTCAGGAATATAATTCCCATATGAGAGATACTGTGTGTGTGTGTGTGTGTGTGTGTGCACCTGTGTGCATGCATTTATGGATTTTGGATTCAAAAAGAGCTCTTTGCTTTGGAAGTAAGAAATCATATAGATGATAAATTTTTATTTTCTGGGTCCATTATGAAGAAAGTAAACATATACAGAGCAAAACCACATAGAACAAGACTGTGTATCTCCTGAAACATTTTATGAAGGCCACCCAACAGGAAAATTAAAGGAAATTTATCAGATATATACCTGAGGATTCTGAAAATAAAAATAAAGGTTAAAATTGTTATTTAAAATCACTAATCTTTTCATCATTTGTAAAAAGGAAAATTTCTTTTTAAAATATGGTCAATCAGCTTCCTTTCTAACAGACTCTGCAGTCCTTGGTGCCAGTTGGAATACTGCAGTACAAATAGAAGCTCCATTACCTCATGGAGAGAAAAGAGTTGATGAACAATTGTGAGAACTGTAGAGCAGACTTCTCTGTTCCCCAGTTTCAGGAAACAAACTTGATGATGTATATTTAAGTAAATGGACATAATTCTAATTTTAGAATTTTACGATCAGTGCAACATGATGTAAGATTTTATATCTTTACAAATAAAAACAAATGAAAATATTTAAAAAGGAGACAATGGTTGAACTCTTTCCCTGTAAGAAGAGACAGATTAGAAGTCACAAGGGTCTATTTAAAATCCTGCATGGTGTTTTCATTTTTAGAGAAACAAACTAATGCAAGATAAATCTCTTTCAAGTCTGATGAACAATATCATCGCTCTATTTGCATTTTAGATTATAGATGGAAAAGGAAATGATATATTTGCCTAAGATTTTCCAAAGAGTAAATGTAGAGCCAGGAATAAAATGTCTTTTATTCATGGTTCCAAATCTCTTACTTCCTTTGCTTGACAAGATGACAACATCCTTCTGCAGAAGAACATACTCCAATTATATAACCATCGTTGAATCAGATTAGCAGTGGTCTAAGACTACATATATACTCCAAACTAAAAGTAGCATTATTCCAAAACCTGTGTTCTTCATATTTTAGAAATAACATTGGCAAAAAGTTACAGAAATTATACACCAAATTAGACTTTTCTAAATAATCAAATGATTCCAGATGGAGTAACCACTGCCTTGATTAAAGAGCACACTCCAAACTTCAAATTTTACTGCTCTTAAATAACCTTCCTGGCAGTAAACATTATGCAAATACAGGCAATGAGGGGAAACCGCTTCTGAAAACGGCAGTGTGCATTTAAGTAAACAGCTATTGAACACAGAAATGTGCTTTCTGATTCTACTAAATTATTTCTTTCTAGAAACTCCAAAGCCAGGATTCTGATACACTTAAGAACATTGACTGTGAGTGAAAATAAACTGAGGCAGCAAATGAAATTTTACAGATTTGTACATATTTTTTGTTTGTTTGTTTGTTTTTCTTCTTAAGATTGGGTTGCTTTTCTTTTTCTTTTTCTTTTTTTTTTAATTAATTTTTTATTTTTTATATTTTAATCTAATAATTCACTGTCACTTTAAAATATATTTTTTAGACTTGCCCCACTTTCTGAAAAAAAAAAGTTTGTGATTCTAGAGAATGAGTCTGTCCGTCTTGTTTTCTCACTCAGTAAGTTCATGGGCAGGGCATTCCTGGTCATCAGGGGTAGAAAGGTAGACTTCCTCAAACGGGAAGCTAAAGGAGCTACTCAGAAAGTTGAAGCCCCAGGGCGAAGAATCTCTTATATTAACCTTAAAAATCACATAGGAGATCCTTCCACCAAACAAATGATCACTATGAGTGTGCTCACTCAGCTCCCTCAACTCACCAGTTCTGGTTCAAAGCACTATGTTTGGCTTTTGAGTGAGTGCTCTATTAAGGGAAAGCTTTGCATGTGGGAAAAACAAAAGCAAAAACAAAACTCCCTTCCTTCTTTGTGAGGCTAGAAAAACTCATGGTCTCCCCTCAGAATGCAATGTCAGAATCACCTGTGTTCTCACAGTGAAAATCAAATACTCGCAGGGCCTAGAAAGATAAAGTATGAGAAGCAGGATGATGTAATCCTGGAAGAAGTGGTTACTCTAATAACCTATCTAAAACCATTCATATTTGGGAAAAAACAATTCTCAATCAACATATTATTAAAAACCTTACTTGAAAATTTTAGATCAAAGGGATATAAAGTTTCATATTTCTTTTCAAATCTCAGTGTATATCACCTCCATATCCCTACAAGTATGTATCCCATTTGGGGGGACACTGCTCCAAATATCACCATAGGGCTAGATATGCTACATATGACTTCTTCTGACTAAATTAGTGTCTTTGGAGACTCCACCCCAAGGGCGTATATGAGACAAATATAGGCATTTTCAAGTATGGGTCCCAGGTAACATAACACAATTTGAAAATCAATATTTTACTTTAGGTCACTGACCCAAGCAATGGTCTCTTTTCTTATTTCCACAGAATTCAGAGATTTTTTTTATCATTATATTATATATGGTGGACACTATAGCCATAGAACAGGACCTTATTTCTTCATTTCACTCATTTCATCTTAATTTTATTTCCTTTATCACTTCCTTCATTTTGGGGCAGAAGAGAAAGTCACATTTACTAAGTTTTCTTTTTTTTTTTTATATGGTGTTTGACTGACTACAGCAAAGGAAATATATTCTGATCCTTACATCTGCTATAGTGTAAACTTAGATAGATTTAGGCTTTAATGAACTTGTCTTTATTTTTTAAGGCTGTACAATGTCTTTCTTTTATTATTTGTTTTTGTTTGTTTGTTTGTTTTAGAGAAAGAAAGAAAAAGTGTGTGAAGGAGAGCTGTGGGGGAAGGGGATGGAGGGCATGGCAGAGGGAAAGGGATATAGAGAATCTTCTGCAGGCTCCAGGCTTAACTTGGAGCCTGACACAGGGCTGGATTTCACAACCCTGAGATCATGACTTAAGCCCAGATCAAGAATTAGAACCTTAACCCACTGAGCCACCCATGTGCTACAACCCTGTCTTTAGAATGTGGATTTCATATTTTTTTTTTTATTCTTAAAGCTATTATCTTGTTTTTTGATTTATTAAAATATTAGAATACCAAGAAAAATCTTCCAGTGATTTACTACTTTTTTTCTTTTACTTTTTTTTTTGTTTGTTTTTAACTCCATGTTGTTGAGGACTACTTTATATGCAATAAAATACATTCCTTTTAAGTCTACAGATTGATGGGTATGACAGTGAATACACCACAGTCAAAATGCAGAACACTCCTCTTATCCTCTTGGTGGTAAATATCCTCACCCTATAGCCCTGGCTCCAGGTTAGCTTCATCTTTCTGTCACTGTAGATTTCTTTTCCATGTTACAGAAATTCATACAAATGAACTTATACACTACGTGTAATCTTGTGTCAGCCTCTTTTCTCTTGGCATAACATTTTTAAGAGTTACGTATGTTGTTGGGTTTATCAGTAGTTATTCTTTTTTTGTTCATGAGTTGTATTTCGTTATAGACCTCACCATTGGTTTATCCATTGTTTGTATAGTAATAGTTAATCCATTCAGTTATTGATGGATATTTGGCTTGTTTTTATTTTGGGGTTAATATGAATAAAATGGTTAATGATTCAACTGTTGCTTTCTAGTTCTGGCTGGAACATGTGTAAATATGTTATTTCACTTGGATATAAACTTGGGAGTAGAATGGTTAGATTTTATTCTAAGCATATGTTACCAAATTGTTTTCCATAGTGATTTTACTGCGTTCTCTTACATCAGCAAGACATGAGAATTGCAATTGTTCCATGTCCTCTCCAATACATGGTATGGTCAGTCTTTTTCATTCAACCATTCGACTAGCCATGTATTGGTATCTTATAATGGTTGTACTTTATAGTCTTAATGAATAATGATGTTGAACATCAGTTATGTATATAATAGCATATATATTATTCTTCCTAAAAAGTTAGTAAAAATAATGTAAGAATATTAAGATAGGGGTAAGGGAATTAATCATAGTTACTAATGCCAAAAAATATTTTGACTTTTCACTATTTTTCCATGATGCGACATAATACAGAATATATTAATTATATTGTATTAATCATTTAGAGGTTTACCATTTGGGTGATTTATGTCTTTCTAATAATTTAAAAATTTTATATAGTTATCACATGTATTGGCACAAAATTGTTCATAACATTACCTACTGTCTTGCTAATATCTCTAAAATCTGAAGCTTCCTTTCATTCCTAATATTGATAGTTTGCTTCTTTACTCTTTTGGTTTTTATCAGTTTCGCCAGAAGTTTACTGATTTTGACCTTTTGAAATTTTTAAAAAATTTCTTGGTTTTATTGGTTTTTCTCTCTTAATTACTTGTCCTCTATTTCATTGATTCCCACAGTTATTTTGATTGTTATTTTGATTATTTTTTCTTTTTATTAACTTTGAATTTAATTTATTTCTTTTCCTCATTTCTTTAGGTGCTAATATTGATTATTTCAGATTTTTTCCTAATATAATGATTTAAAGCCTTACACTCCCCTCTAAGTGTTGTTTTAGCTGTATTTCATGAGTTTTGGCATGTTATGTTTTTATTTTTATTCAATTTGGGATATTTTCTAATACCTTTGTGACTTCCCCTTGACTTATGGTTACTTATAAGTAGGTTGATTAATGTCCATGTTTGGGGAAGTTTTATAGATAAATTTCTGCAGTCAATTAAAAATTTAATTCCATTAAATCCAAATATAATCTTTATAGTTTCAGATCTTTTAATTTTATTAAGACATTTCTTATATTCCAGCATAGGGTCCACCTTGATGAATCGTCCATATGCTATTGAGAATATTTATTCTGCTATTGCTGAAGAGAAAATTCCATAAATATCAATTAACTTCTATTTTTTAGTACCACTGATTAAGTCTTTTTTATAGTTACAGAAAAAGATTTCTAGACTTCACATAAAATTGTAGATTTTTCTATTTTGCTCATCAGTTCAGTCAGCTTTTGCTTTGTGCATTTTGAAGTTCTCTTACTGGAAATATGCACAGTTTGGGTTGTATATGTTAATTAATTTCCCTCTTTATGCCTTGAAATATCTTTCTTCAGGTATAATTCCTTGTCCTAAAGTTTACTTTCTCAGGTATGATTATAGGTATGTCTGCTTTCTTATTATTAGTGATATATGACATATAGATATATGTTTATATTTATTATGTATTTGTTTAGATTTATTAATTTATTTGAGAGAAAGAGAGACAGAGGATGGGCAAGTGGAGGGGGGGAGGGACAGAGAGAAGAAGAGAGGCAGACTCCCTGCTGAGCATGGAGCCATATCTCAGGACCCTGAGATGATAACCTAGGCTGAAATCAAGAACTTGACACTTAACTAACTGTGTCACCCAGGTGCCCCTATTTATTGTGTATTTATTATAAAACTTGTTTGTCTTGACACTTGAAATGCATTTCTTATAGAAAGGATATGATTGGGTCATGCTATTATATGTCTGATAATCTCTCCCTTTTACTTGGAGTCTTTATAGATATTAAGTTAAAAGCTATCATTTTGTTATTTGTTTTATATTTGTACCTCTGCTATTTTTCCTTTCTCTTTTTGACTTCTTGTTTTTTCATATTCCTTTTTATTTTTTCTGTTGCTTTATAGCAATGGCTTCCTGTTTTATTGTTTGCTGATATTGTAGGGTTTTTTGTATGTGTCTTTAACTGATTGCACTCTGCCTTCAAATAATATTATACTGCTTCACATAAAATGTAAAAAAAATTACAATACTATAATTACAACTTCTCATTCTTTCTTCTTTTGTTTTCATACATGTGATTTATAACATATGCTACATATATATGAAAACACCATTATATATATATATTTACATTTGTTTTAAAATCCATATATCTTTATAGATATTTCAAATAAGAATAGCATATTGACTCAGCATTGTATTTACTCATATATTTACCATTCCCAACATCATTAATTTTAGTAAATCCAAGTTTCCCTTTGTCATCAGTATCCACTCACCTGAAGAACTCTTCAAAATACTTCTTGTAGTACAAGTCAACTAGTGATAAAATCTGTCTTTGTTTGTTTAAAAAAATTTCATTTTACCTTTCTTTTTGAAGTACATTTTTACTGGGTATAGAATTCTGGATTGACAAATTTTTCTCTTAGCACTTTGAAGATGTTAGGCCATTATTTTCTGGCCTCTTTGATCTTTTTCCCTCTCTAAATAATTTGACTTTTGCTCTGACTTGTGTAAGAGATTTTCATTTAACAATTTGATTATGATATGCCTAGGCATTTTTTCTTGGTGTTTAGCCAAATCAGGACTCATTAAAACTTCCAGTGAGTGACATATAACTATTATTTACCAAATTTGGCAAAATTTTGGCCTTTTCCTTAACTTTTATCTGCTTCCCAATACTCTTCCTGGAATTCCAGTTACATATTATTAGACAGTTTGGTATTACTGACACCTAGGACAATGAAGTAGTATAACAGGTCCCAGAATCACTGTTTATATTCTTGTTTTTAGTCTTTGTATATTTTTTCCTAGGGGGGATTCATGTTAGAGAAATTTTATTTCCACATCTTCAAGTTCACAGATCTTCTTTCCCACAGTGCCATGTCTTCTGTTGAAGTATACAATGAAGTCTTAATTTCACATAGTGTATGAGATATACAAAGCTCCTGATGTTCCATTTGGCCCTTTCATGTATATCTCTAATTTCTGTCATCATGATGTTCATGTTTTCCTTTAAAGGTGTGAGCATATTTTTTTTAGTTGTTTTAAGGTCCTTTCTAGTAATTCTATGATTGCTGTCATTTTTTTTATTTGTTTCTGTTTTGCTGAAATTTCTTCCTTTTATGGATATTTTCCTGTGTTTTCACATAGTTAGACATTCCTGATTAGAAGTTAGATATTATGAATTTTACATGTTTGAATGCTAGCTTTTGTTGACTTCCTTTAAGGGAAATTGACTTTAATCTGCTGATGTGTAAGTTATTGCTAATCAGTTTGGTCGTTTCAAGGCTTGTTTTCAGCGCTGCTAACAGTCTACAGTAGTTTTTAATCTAAGGCTAGTTTACCCCTGAATTAACTATCTGTATTTAGATATTTATTCTGGTAGCTTCCTACATCCGGGTAGTTAGCTATTGCTATATAAAGAATTGTGCCAAAGCACTAAAGCTTTTAAGAATACACATTCATTACCTTACAGTGTCCATGGAATGGGAATCCCAGCACGAATTCTCCTGGCTTACTGCCTCTCATAAGGTTATAATTAAAGTGTCAGCCAGGGGTGCAGTTATCTTAAAACTTTACTGTGAAAGAATCCTCCTCTCAGCTCTCTCATGTGGTTGTTCACAAGATTCAGTTGTTTATAAGGTATTGGTTGGAGCTCTTTCTTATTTCCTTGCCATTTGATCTTATCCATAACACAGCTCACAATGGCCGCTAGCTTCCATTAGAGTAAGCCAAAAAGAAAGCAAGAGAGGAGGGAAGGAAGATTTAAGCCATATTGTTTTCTAATTTAATCTAAGAAGTAACATTTCACCATTTTTTTTTGCTATATTCGATAATTTATAAGCACCTTACTATGTCCTGCTAACACTTAAGAGGAAAAGATCATGAATCCCTGGAAGATTGGATCATGGGAGTATCTATCTTAGAATACTAGCACATTCATATATCCAAATTATCCCATCTTGAGTAAAGACTCTGAAGTCTGAGTGGTCAGACTTCACCAACTCCCAGACCTGAATGAGGTCTGAGAATTGTATAGTTTCTACGTTTCTGACACTGCCTGACCTCATGGAGTTCATCCTTACCTAAGTTTTGCTTAGTATCTCACAGTAGGATCAAGCAGACACTTTTACAGATTTTTGGGAGCTCTATCTCTGCATAGCTCCCTTTTTTTCTAATACCATGTTCTCTAAATTACAGCCACCTCCCCAAGCTCTGCCCTCTGTGTCTTTTACTCAGAATTACTGTTATGTTTTGTTTTGCTTTTTCCTTTCTGCATTGTGGTCTAGACTCTGCCTATAGGCAGAAAGCTGGGGCAATTATAGGGATCATCATATTTGTTTCCTTTATCTTAGGAACCATAGTTCATGTGGCCTGTTGTCTCATATTTGGACATGGATGTATCATCTATTATGCTTGGTTTTGTAGATGTTCATGGGAGAATGGCAAGTCCAGTCCCAATTATTCCATCATGTTCAGAAGCAGAAATCTTCTAGGAATCTTTGTACCAGCTTTATTCTTCCTCAGATATTGTGTTTAGTATAGTTAAAATATCTTTTTCTTATGCAAATGTTAGCCTTGCATAAGCAAATACTAAAATAAGGCTTAGAAGTTGAAAAGAAACTAAATTAATAGGAGTTACAAGTACCCTACCAAAGTAATTTCTATAAAATTCCTTAATATAGCATCATAATTTTTTAAAAATGTAATTTAAAAAAAACCTTTCAGTAGCACTCATTTTATCTTTTTAAAAAAGTAACTATGAATGTCAATCTAACTGTAATATAATTCATTAAGAATTCTTAACCATGAAATATTTAATAGGACTTCAAATTGTTAATGTTGCCCATCTTTGTACACTTTAAATCCTAAAAATGTCTTCTACAGGATTTTTTTTTCCCATGCTTCACTTTATGGTAATACACTTTCAAAGGTTACAAGTGAAAAGTTCATCAGATTAATAACTGATGCTGTACTCTGCTAAACTCCCCAACATTTTCCTTTTACTGTCATTCATTTACCACATGGCTACCTATAATGCCCTTGATTTGAAAACAATTAACAAAAGAGCAAAGTTTCCTTTGCATTTATTTGTTTCTTGCTTTTGTATCTAGGGAACATTTATAGCCTTCTTTTTTATTTCTTTTAAGCATAACAGTATTTATTGTTTTTGCACCACACCAATGCTCCATGCAATACATGCCCTCCCTAATACCCACCAGCAAGTTCCCCCAACCTCCCAACCCCCACCCCTTCAAAACTCTTAGGTTGTTTTTCAGAGTCTATAGTCTGTCATGGTTCACCTCCCCTTCCATTTTCCCTCAACTCCCTTCTCCTCTCCATCTCCCCATGTCCTCCATGTTATTTGTTATGTTCCACAAATAAGTGAAACCAAATGATAATTGACTCTCTCCGCTTGACTTATTTCACTCAGCATAATCTCTTCCAGTCCTGTCCATGTTGCTACAAAAGTTGGGTATTCATCCTTTCTGATGGAGGCATAATACTCCATAGTGTATATGGACCACATCTTCTTTATCCATTCATCCGTTAAAGGACATCTTGGTTCTTTCCACAGTTTGGTGACCGTGGCCATTGCTGCTATAAACATTGGGATACAGATGGCCCTTCTTTTCACTACATGTGTATCTTTGGGGTAAATACCCAGTAGTGCAATGACAGGGTCATAGGGAAGCTCTATTTTTAATTTCTTGAGGAATCTCCACGTTGTTCTCCAAAGTGGCTGCAACAACTTGCATTCCCACCAACAGTGTAAGAGGATTCCCCTTTCTCCACATCCCTTCCAACACATGTTGTTTTCTGTCTTGCTAATTTTGGCCATTCTAACTAGTGAAAGGTGGTATCTTAATGTGGTTTTACTTCGAATCTCCCTGATGGCTAATGATGATGAACATTTTTTCGTGGGTTTGATAGCAATTTGTATGTCTTCTTTGGAGAAGTGTCTGTTCATATCTTCTGCCCATTTTTTGATATGATTATCTGTTTTGTGCGTGTTGAGTTTGAGGAGTTCTTTATAGATCCTGGATATCAACCTTTTATCTGTACTATCATTTGCAAATATCTTCTCCCATTCCGTGGGTTGCCTCTTCATTTTTGTTGACTATTTCCTTTGCTGTGCAGAAGCTTTTGATCTCAATGAAGTCTCAAAAGTTCATTTTTGCTTTTGTTTCCTTTGCCTTTGGAGACATATCTTGAAAGAAGTTGCTGTTCATTTATAGCCTTTTTTTCCCTAGCTCCTACCTGAGACTGTTTCTGGGAATGAGCTACCATTGTAAAGGATTATCTAGTTACTCTAATTTCTACACTGCTCATTGCACAAAGACAATGTTTCTCCTAGATGCAGGTTTGGTGTATACACAAATTCAGCCTGAATGCATATGCAGGAGGAGGGATAGTTACTCAAAAACTGAAAGGAAAGTAAAATTTCATATCCACTCCTTCTTCCCCTTACTGTAATGCAGGCTAAGCCCAAACAAAAGTTCTAAAAAGTGCAGAGATTATTCAGAACCACCAAGCTGCACTCAATAAGACCTCTTAAGATACAGTTCACATATTCCTAATGTTGAGAATCTACATTAGATAGTTTACAGGACTTTTTAACATTGTTTTGTGTAAAAATTGAGTAAATTAAAAAAAGATTAGTGTTAAGAAAAAAGATATACTCTATTTGTCATAACATTTGTAAATAATATTTGTATTGGGCAATAGTATTTGTATTGGGCTATTCATAATATTGATAATAGCCCAATACAACTTCTCTCTTTCATTTATCTGGCTCTTTTTTGTCTGTCCTTCTATATCGTCTTTGCATTTGTCTGTTTCTTGACTTATGCTCTTCTGCTGGTCAGAAGAGTATCCTAAAACTTAACTTTTTGTTAAGAAAGCGAATTTTCAGTTTGGATCTGAGCTGAAAATAGTTCCCAAATTGCCCTGAAGTAATGACTGTGAGGATATTTCTAATGTAATATTTTTAAGCATGCTCCTGTGCTAACAATGTTAACGGTTTAACTACATAATCAGTTTGAACTCAATGTCTAGAAGACAACTGTGGTCTGTTGGCATAATATAAAAAATAAGGGACAATCTCCAATAAGCAGAGGTGAAAATGTTAGCAAAATTTTTTCACTGATTAAGAGTGAGTACTATAAGTACTATGCTTGGAAACTTGTTTTTGTTAATAAATTCTGATTCCATTATTAATAAAAATAATATCTTTCTTTGGTAAATGAGTTCAACTAGGAAATCTACAAAGCTAAATAGAACCTGTTTATCTTCTATATTTTCATTGTGACTTGCAAATGGAAATGTTTGCATATTTTACATATTACAACATTTTACAATTCTATAGTGGAATATCAAAAAAAAAATCTGCAACACAGAATTGGGCAACTGTGTTTGACAGTATCTAATCCTGCCTGTTCTCGGAGTTACTGAACTTATGGCTAAATGTGGAGGAAGCAGACAGCTGCTTCTGTTGTTTCTCTTCCCACAGCACGGCAATGAATTTAAACATGAAGGTGGCATTTGAATACTAAAGCATAGTCATTCTTCTCCTGGCTAAAATTGACGTACTAGCAAATATATAATGTCAGATTCAATCAATTTTATTTTAATTAACATATCATTATTCAAAATGGGCGGTACTTGTTTTCAAAGATAGAGTTAAATCTTTCCTTGTAAATAACTTTTAATCAAATTTGGATTAAAGAAATTTCTATTTCTATACAGAAAAATGGAATTGTAAGAGTTACATTTGCTATTTGCTTTAGACAATTTATAAAACAAACATTGACAAAGTATTTTGGTGTCATGAATACTGCTAAATTTTCAAATTTAACCAGAAGCTCTAAACATAAAGTTCTAAAAATATATCAATTGCTCAAATAAAGAATAAAATTACCTTTTGAAATCTCATAATGGGAATCTAGGGAGGATAATTTCACAATGAGGTATTTCTTATTCATCAATTTTAGACAGATTCATAGCAAGAAAAACATGCAAAAGAATACAATTTATAAAAATTCATTTTTAGTATCATTTGACAAAAAATATTGGATAGTTAGCTCCTTCTTAAATCAATAGATGGAATTAAATATAAGCAATTTATAATAAAATATGAGATCTCAATTTATTGTACTGGTGTAGTGATACCCATGTAATAATTTAGTCTGCTATTCTGTATTGCTAAGGATAGTTGCCAGTGATTCCAAATTATTAAGAACAAAAATTCAGATATTGTCCACAAGAGATTCCATCCAACAGGAAAATATAATGTTCATTTGACATAGTTCTCTCTGTACAAGATGAGAAATTACAATTATTTTTTTACCTGAGTTAACCATTGTTTTTTTTGGGGGGGGTCTGATATAAGAGTTCTTCTATTAAACAAAACAAAGTGACAGACTAGAAAACCCATCAAAAAGCAATGTCTAATTCATGCTGTTGTGAGAGAACTCATGCCTGTTAGAGTGAGCCTCTACGAATGACCCTGGACTGTTCTTTTTTATTGTTGTTATTGTATAAGATTTTACTTATTTATTTGAGAGAGAGAGAGAGAGTACAAGCACAAGTAGGAGGAGGGGCAGAAAGAAGAGGGAGAGGGAGAAGCAGACTCCCTGTTGAGCAGGAAGC
Source organism: Mustela erminea (assembly GCF_009829155.1). Taxonomy (NCBI): domain Eukaryota; kingdom Metazoa; phylum Chordata; class Mammalia; order Carnivora; family Mustelidae; genus Mustela; species Mustela erminea. The sequence goes on along the minus strand of NC_045615.1, from coordinate 38,605,282 downwards.
TAGACAAGAAGCTTTATCCCAGGCCAGGATCTTGAGATCAAGACCTGAGCAAGGGTAGAGGTTTAACCCACAGAGCCTCCCAGACACCTCACCCTGGAGTGTTCTGTTCCTCTTTGCGGTAAATTCTATTTATACTTTCCATCTTGTAGAACTTTGTGGTTGGATCTACTTGGGCTTATTCAACATTTGCAACTAGACTGTATAGAGCTAGCCCCACATTCATAAATAATTAGCCTATATTCTTCTAGCTTTCCAGTAGAGTGACTTGAGGTTAACTAATTGCTTATTTAATAATTTGTTTCTTATTTATTTGTACCCTGATTTTTTACATAAAAAGGTTATAAAGTGATTTGCAAAGCTGCATACAATACATATACACAAAGATGTGTGTAAAGAGGCATACAAGATAAAATATATTAAAAGAAGAGAATGGGAAAAAAGGGGGCATTTGGAGGCAAAAACGAGAAAACAGTTTGGAGCCAGGAGTTTAGTATGGAAAAATCCAGAAAATAATTTAATTTTATACAGGTGAGTCACAATTATGGTCTAGGTTTATTTAATAAGAAGTTTAGGAAAGGAACAAGGTAAATTACAGAATTCTCAGGAGCAAAACAAACAAATGGGACAGCTGTAGCTTATTTGAATGTCTACAATGAAAGTCAACATGCTTTGGAGTCAGCAATCTGAGTTCAAATTCTGCTTTGTCACTCATCACTGATGTAACTTTGGACCTGTCATTTTACCTATATATGCCTCTGATTCTTCATCTATCTAGTAGAAATAATAGTAATAAAACTATTAGTGGGTTGCTCAGAGAAGTAAATGAGTTAATCTACAAGTGCTTTGTTCAGGGTCTGACATATAACACTCTCTACATAATGAATGAAATGAATTATAACAAAAAAGTAATTTTCAAATATAAAAACATGGGAACATGATTATAAAAAGGATTTATCCATATCTGTAAGAGTACATTTAAAAGTGATCTTAAGATTATAAAGCAACAGCATTCTACCATGCGTTAAAAAATCTAGCTCTTATCCTGTTGCTTCTAATATCTGATTGACAATGAATCATTTGTTTAATAACTCAGAGTTTTAGTTTCCTCATCTCCAAAGATCATCTGGACAAGCTCAGGGTTTGTTCCAGCCCTTGTGTTATCTTGTTCAGACAAAGCTTTTTTTGTTGCTGCTGTTGCAATAGATTCTTTAACAGTGGTAGTATTGATTAAAATCAAACTAAAAGAAAGAAAATGAAGATCACTCTCAAAATACTATTAAGTTAGGGAACTTGAAGTTCAATGTTTACATAAGCAGCAACTGAATGGAAACCAAGGGAACGAAGTGAGGAAAATTCGAGCACAAACACAACTGGAGACACTGGCTTCACTTCGACAAACTTACCCATCATTGTAGTTTGTATTGTTATTTTCATATTTGGAGCAAGCTCATCTAGAATTATTATAAGAGTCTACACAAGTTTTATTCATGACTAACTGTCAGAGCAAAATAGATCCAATGCAACAATGTAACTTAAAAATTAAAGACTTCAGCTTATGATGTTGTGAAGGCAAGGATTACTTTAGATTTTTCAGAATTGTTTAGGGCTTATTAAACACAGTTGACAAGAGAGTACAAAAACATGTTTCTGATGATATATTTTTGAAGTGTGTTGTAACAGTCATTTGGTAAAAGGAAAAATATGCATTAATACCTAAAAATACCTATATGCATCCATACAGAAGATCCTAAATTTTATGTATTCACTGAATACTTCATTGCATTAACATTCCTATCATGTGTTTCAGCCTAATGAAAACGATTTGAGGTTATCATCAAACTATGTTTTAAAGACTGATTGATTGATTGATTGATTGATTGATTGACTTTAGAGACACTAAGAGAAAGCATGAGCAGAAGAAAGGTCAGAGGCAGAAAGAGAGAATCCTCAAGCAGACTCCTCCCTGAGCACAGAGCCTGAGATTGGGCTCCATTCCAGGACTCTGAGATCCTGACCTGAGCTGAAATCAAGAGTCAGATGTACACCCAACTGATCGACCCAGGTGCCCCATCGTCAAACTATTTTTTCAATATTTCTTAGGCAGAATATTTCAAATCATCAAATCATCTCCTCTTTCTCATTATTTCTTTTCAAGGGTTTTATCAGCACCCTATCACACTGAGCAGAATGACAGCAGGTTTGCCTTTTTCCTTCTGGGAGGCCTCTTGTGGGATTGAGCGGCAGACGCCTACAGTGGGGTTGTTGTGTGAAGGTGGTGCTTGGACCATGGATGGATATGGCAGACTCAGGAAAAATGAATTGAGACCAAGTCAGCAAGGAATTGCCAACTGACCCTGACCATACTGAGACTAGATGCATGAGTCCAGCTGCCAGTCTAGATGGCACTAGCAGAAAATGTATAGGAGACACCTGGGGATAAGATAAAATGAAGGGCATCTACCTGCTTAAAAGTAGATTGAAGGATTCCCTCCTCAATACCAATGAGAATGCAGTGAGTTACTCAAATCCAGATGTCATCTTAGAAAGTACAGAAGGAGGAAAACAACTGGAGATGCAGCTTGATTTTTAACTGACTGAATATTTATCCAAAAAAAGACCATATAATTTGGAAGAATCCAAAACATTTTTCTGTAAAAAGCTTTAAATTGTTTTGTCATAGCCCAACACTAATGAGAAGATTGGATTCTTGGTGAAATTTCTTGCATATCTAAGTTAACAACACATTGATTTTCAACCCCTCACATGTTATTTTTTAAATTATACCCACTATATGCCTACTATTAAGCTAGAGAGAATTACTTATTCTAATTCCAAAGAGTATAGAGGAATTATTGTCTATGAGTCCAGTGAGATGGCAGTTACGATGCCATACTACCTTTTCTTAGCTTGAGCTGATATAATAAAATACCATGGACTATATGACATAAACAGCAGGAATTTATTTTCTCACAGTTCTGGAGGCTGGAAAGTCCAAATTCAGGGTACCAATATAATGGATCTCTGGTAATCACCTTCTTTCTGAGGTGCAGAAAACCACTTTCTTGCTAAGTCCTTATGATACAGAGAAAGAAAGACAGCAAGTTCCCTAATGCATCTTTTTATAAGGGCACTAATCCCATCATAAAAACCCCACCCTCATAACCCCATCTAAACTTAATTATTTCCCAAAGGTCCTATCTTCAAATGCCATCATATCAGGGATTTGGGCCTCAATATATAAATATGGAGAGAACATAATTCATTCAAATCATATCCTAACCAGAAAGATAACCAAAATTGCTGCATTTCTACATTGTTGGTAAAAATAAGGATGGAAGGAGACTACCCACTCACAAAGGAAGATTAGAAGCAGTCAATCTTTAAAACCTAGAAATTAGGTTATCCTGAAGCATAGACACACAGTTACTTTAGAGTCTGATCGCTGTGTGAATCCCCATGTGAAGTTTGACAAGGGGCAGCTGAAATCAGCCAGTGTAGAAGAACCAGTAGTGCTCACCCAGGTCAAAGCCCACAGCATCCTTAAGCCAACTCAGGAGCAAGCTGTGACCCACTTTATAAAGTGCAGCATTAGTTCCAGCAGTATCAGAATGGATGTTTGGCCAGTCTCCAGATTCCCAAAGAAGATATAGAGGAGTTTTAACAGTGCCATTTTAGGAACTTTGTCCTGTGTCTTGAATAGACAAGGAAAAACACTTTGGAAAGCAATCAAGAAATCTTGTGAGTCATACTGCACTATCATTTTATATAATTTTTTTTCTTACTTGTTGACATGGTATTTGTGGAATACCAGGCATGGTTTTTATATAACATCTATTTAAAAAGAAAATATGCTAGGGGTAGCCCTAGTCAAATGATGGCAGTTACTTTGCAGAGTCACTGTCATATAGTAGAAAATTCACTCAGCTAACAATCTGCATTTTAGAGTCTAATCAGTTGTCACTAGATAACTGTGTGACAATGATCCGGTCACTTAATCTCTAGACCATACGTTTTGCCATCTGTTAAATGAAGCCCATAGTGACCCATTTACTTTCTTCTCTACTTGTCTTATGTAAATACTCAGTAGGATAATGTTGGGGGGTGGGGGAGCTTTAAAACCAAGAGATAGTATATAGGTGCAAAGCATTTTGTTTTTTTCTCTCTCTCTTTCTCTTCTGAATATGCTACCTCAAAAAGCTCTGATTGTTCTCAAACTAGGACAAGGATGGGTAAAATAAAAGTAAAAGTTAGAAAAAGAATGTGAATATGTGAAAGCCTAGCTGGTTACGTATTGAATGGTTTGAGGTTACTTTACTTTTACTGTTTTAACATTTGCTAGAGTGAGCGTGTCACTCCTAGGGACCCTATCTTGTCTTTCTGCCTTCTAAAATGCCAGACTGTTTCATGAAGGACATTCCATTCTGGTTAGTAGTATTTCTGTCTGAACTATTTTACAATCTCTAGTGGGCCTCTTTTCACACAAATTAGAAAACCCTATTCTAGAGTGGATGCCTTGATATCTTGAAATTAACAACCTTAAAACTTGAAGTTTAGTGTGTCCTTAGCTCTCTCTTCCTCCAATGACTGCAGCTTTAATCACAAGAGCATGAGCAAATCCACTATTCCTTATCTCAAGACCTCTTGACCAAAGACATGTTTTATACTTTAGGTGATTTTAGATTTAGAAACAGGTAGTATTACGTAAATTGTATAATGTTGTGTCATGATACCCCCTTCACCTCAAGGAGTGAATGTAGCACCTCACAGTCAAGTACATTAATATTTTGGCAGTGAAACAAATGAATATTCAAAAGTGTGATAAAGGAAGACCAGAAATGGTCTCACATCAGTTCAGGTTAGTATTTGCAGCCAAGTAAGTTCAAGTCAGGCTAGATGTTACAGCCAACTAAGTTTAAGAAGTTATGGTTTTCAGAGTTATTTGGATATTAGAACTGCAAATAATAGAGTATATAGATCTAAGGAAGGAAAGACCTGAGGCTCACTTTTTATACTCAGCCTTAAATACAGAAAAATTGCCAACTTTTCCAAGGTGGAAAAAACAGATCGTCTCTCAGTTTCCATATTTATTTCTCAAGTCTGCGTTTGATGTTAATTTGTTGGTAATGTCAAGACTAGTCATGGATTTCTTAAATATACTTACATTTAATTTGTAAAAGACCTTTGAAATCACATGATATAATACCTTTATTTTCTTAATAATAAACTTACCTCAGAGAATTTACATGAAGCTTTGAACATGGAGAATCAAAAAATACATGTTGGAGTCAATTAGATAGGTCTCTCTTCAAATCCTTCTTCTGCTTCTTGCTTTTAGTCTAAAATGGAGTAAGTTACTCCATTTTCTTTGCCTCAGTACTCTCATCTGTAATGTAAGGGTTATAATAACTCTAGTGCAGGCTTTCACATTTATTACTGAATGTTTATTGAGTGCCAGCTTAGTAGGCACTTGTCTAGGCACTAGGAACACATCAGGATTGTTTTTAGCATTATGTGTGACAGTATGTATAAAACTTAGCACAGGGACACCTGGGTGGCTCAGTTGGTTAAGCCACTACCCTCCGCTCAGGTCATGATCCTGGGGTCCTGGGATCGAGTCTCGCATCAGGCTCCTTGCTTAGCAGGGAGCCTGCTTCCTCCTCTCTCTCTGCCTGCCTCTCTTTCTGCTTGTGTGTACTCTCTCTCTCTGACAAATAAATAAAAATCTTAAAAAAAAAAAAAAAAAACACAGTGGCTGGCACTTTATAGATACTAATTACTATGGTCAGTTATTTTTGTCATCCAACGGTAGAGTCATCGAAAAAAATCTCAGCCCTCCAGGATCACAATTTACTTATTCTTCAAGAAAAGTGGGGAGAGGGGCACCTGGGTGGCTCAGTCAATTAAGCATCCAACTCTTGATTCATCTCAAGTCATGGTCTCGGGGTTGTGGGATCAAGTCCTGTGTCAGGCTCTGCACCAAGCATGGAGTTGTCTTGATTCTCTCGCTCCTTCTCCTCTGGTCCCACCCCACATTCTCTAAATAAATAAATAAATAAATAAAATCTTTAAAAAAGGAAAAAGAAAAATGGGGAGAGGTGGATGTAGAGGTAGACACTGTGGTTAGTTCATACTAATATGCCCAGGAGTAATATTGGATGAGAATTTTACAATATTAGGGTTTCAATATTAGTGATCTCTTGGTTCATGTTAGAGATTGCCTAGGTTTATGGTGCCCTTAAAATGTCCCAGTCTCGGGAAATGTCCTTCTAAAAGGGGTAGAATCTCAGAGATTGCCTAAGTTACAGACTACCCATGTTCGTTGGGTTTGTCAGGATCATTCTTTTATTTCTTTCATACTTAAACTAGAATTTTATTGCTAAATGGGAGCATAGCTATTTTTAATAATAATCAATGTTCCACTATTTCTATTACTGCCGTGATGCAATAGCATTTTTTTTTAAAGAAAAGAAAGTGTAATGCAAACATTTTGAGCTAATGAAAAAGATTGATTGTTAGAATACCATTGCTAATATTAATAGTCAGCAATTTACATGTTTTGTTGGATTAGGTGCTATCTGAGGATGAATCAGCAAGGTATTATTTACATTTTGTATGAAATTGAATGCTTGTTCCTAATTTTTTTTGCCTCTTAGTGAATTTTATAATTTTTAATCTTTTCTGTGCAAGTCAGTTTATTTTAGCTTTAAGTTTAATTTTAATTTTAAAGAAAGCATGAAAGACCAAGAATATTTTTTTACCCCAGAAGATAGAGTGTATGCACTTTGCTTTTCACTGGAACTTTTCTGTAATTGAGTGCTAGTTGCGGAGTTTTTGAAGCATGTGGGAGCAAACTGGCAGTCGTCTTAGACATGTTCCCTGCTTTCACTCAAATCATAGACATGACTAAACTGGAAGCATTTCATTCCAATATAGAATAATGATATATTTAAAATTTTGGATGAAGAGAATGAAATACCTGTGAGTCACAGGCTTCTGGCTCATTTAGGTGAAACGGCACTCAACAAATTGATTTGAATGTGTGTTTGTTATGAATGTGTGTGTGTGTGTGTAGTAAAAAAAGGATGTAAACCAGTTAATATTTTAAAAATTATTTAGATTTTTACTAAGAAAATATATTACAATATGACTGATAGATAAGCACTATTCAGTTTACTGAATCCTATTTATAGAAGCTCCATTTTTTCTATACTTTTAAGATTTTAATATTATTGAGGAATTTTGGTGGGATGGAAGAGACACAAGTAGTTTGAGGAGAGTGGATCCTTTTTATTTTCAAAATCCTGTAACAAAGTGCTTGTTCTAAGATGAGTTTTGTTTTAGGTTGGGCAAGTGACATATTTCCCAGGGAACTTTCCAGTGATTTCTAAAGAGTGTAGAAATTATCACTCCAGGTTTCCAAAATTTCAACAGTACAGGTTTCAAAGACGGAAGGTTATAAAAATAGTTTGCAAAGGGGCTCTCAATGCAGAATGGTAAACTGGAAAAAAAAGAAAAAGTTTAAGTAAAAATGCTTTTCCTTGGCCTTGTCTTTGAAAAACAATATTCTGCATTGAAATGATAAAACACTGGGATCTAAAAGTTCTAGAGGCAGAAGGAATAGCAGCAGCTGACTACAGTATTCACTCCTCTGGCCCTTTAAATGAAGTTGCACAGGAATAAATTTTAATTATGGCTACCAGTTCCATGTTGCTTAATGTAAAGGGAGTCTAGGCAGGGAAATGCAGTCTAAATCAAACAAAGTAAGTTAAAACCTCAGAAACTCACTGAGATGATTATTTATTAAAGAACATACATAATTCCTAAAAACAAGTTTGATAAATATCAATATTAAAGAAATACTATAAGCCTCTCTCGTTGCAATTGCCCAAATTGAACACATGCCTTACCTTTTATGATAGAAAAAATGTCATAAAGATTTGGAGTATAATATCAATTCCTGTTTTTCAGTTTAGTAATGGTGATAGTGGCGGTGGAAAGGGAAGGTAGATAGGTGATATATATCTAACTTTTTAACACTAAACAGTATTATTTACTCAGTCCAGATAAAATTCACCAAGTGAATTTTTTAATTTGAATCACAATTTTTTATGTTTTCTTTTTGATGACTTGGAATACTTTGAGTATGAAAAATTGAACTTAGTATTACTCTCCAACTTAGATATCGTTGTGTTTAATACAGTTGCATAAAGCTATATAAATAGTATATAAATAGCCCTTTTGTTACTCTTGAAAATCAAGTAAGTTGTTTGAACTAGAAAAAAATGTCAATATTCTCATACTCACATATTGTAGCTTCTGAGAATACAATTTATGGTTGTATGAGACAACCTTAATGTATAATTTCATTTTGTCAAACAGGTTCACAAACTATTCTGTTAATGTATATTTATTTTTCTTTTTTGGTATTGTAAACTCATATCAGACACACTTAAAAACAACATAATAGGAGAAATTGTTTTCCCTTTTTAAGGAATAATTTGTAACATTAACAGGATGCAGTGGGAAACCAGAGTGAACCAGACCCATTAATAATTTGAACATCCCAAGGTGCATAACTACCAGCAGACCCAGTAGATTATAAATGACAAAAGTAAAAATATTATTTTCTAAAGATGTAAAAAGAAAGTAGGTCTGAGAAAAGGAGGACAGAATCAACTTTCATGCCTGCATGGTGATACTTAGCAGGCCAAAGAAAAATAAAACAATCTGTCTCTAATGCTCAGAAACCTGCACAAAGACCTAATTAGAATGTAGGTGACAGCACTGAAGGCAAGTAAAGGATTAAGAAACGGAAATATAAAGGCCATTTTTACCGAAGTATTTTGTTTTCCCTTGAGAAGTTACACCAATGGACTGAAAAGTATGATGCTTCACTTTTCATCTAGTCTAAGAGACTGGTCTTGGGAATTTATTTGAGGCAGCCACTTGACAACTACTCATGCCACTGGAGATGTAAGTGTAATCAAAAGTCCTGAAATTTTTAAAAAATGAGTTAATACCCTATACCCAGATAAAAATTACTTACTAGGGGCACCTGGGTGGCTCAGTGGGTTAAGCCTCTGCCTTTGGCTCAGGTCGTGGTCTTAAGGTCCTGGGATCAAGCCCCGCATCGGGCTCTCTGCTCAGCAGGGATCCTGCTTCCCCTCCCTCTCTGCCTGCCTCTCTGACTACTTGTGATCTCTCTCTCTGTCAAATAAATAAATAAATAAAATCGTTTAAAAAAATTACTTTAAAAAATTACTTTCTAAGTGCTCAATACATGTAAAAAGAATACAAACATTAACAATTTAGAGGGAGCTTAGAAGTCCACTCTACCTTTATTTCCTGAGCCCTGCTGGAAAATGATCAACTCAGTTTTACTATCCTGTTACTCCTTGATGGTTTAAGAAGGTCTCCACTTTCTTAAAAGCTCAACTAGGAGATTCAGCCACATGTTGTGCGTCTAAGGATGTTTTTTCTTCTTCTTTTTTTAAGACTTTATTTATTTATTTGACAGACAGAGATCACAAGTAGGCAGAGAGGCAGGCAGGGAGAGAGAGAGGAGGAAGCAGGCTCCCTGCCGAGCAGAGAGCCTGATGAGGAACTCTATCCCAGAATCCTGAGATCATGACCTGAGCCAAAAGCAGAGGCTTTACCCACTGAGCCACCCAGGCGCCTCAGGATGTTTCTTCTTAAAAAAGTAGAAATAATATGTCTAAAGTGTCAGCCAAAGATGTAATTTAATGTAGTAATTAATTATAATAACCGTGATAGACTTGCCACCGAACTAAACAAAATTGTAGAGTAGAGACTAAGAAGATTGTTCTAGATGATTTTGATAAACAAAATTTGTATGTGTTGGTATGGATATAGTTTGGAATAATAGTTTTCAATTTTCATAGCACATTAAAAGTACCTGAGAAGATTTTAATACAAATTACTGTGTCACACACTAGATTTTCTAAGTAAGGGAACCCAAAGACTGTATTTATTAAAAGTCGTCCAGGTGGTTGCGATATGTATTATGGTTTGAGAACAACTATTCGAGACTGAGAATTGTTATTTTACTTAATCCTAGATATGTATCTTTTTTTTCTAACTGAATCAAAAGTATAAAAACTGTCATATATGCAATTAGCTTTATATTTGAGAAATTATCTAATATTTCTTCCAATATTAACATTTTAGTTATATTTGTGTATAGATATGACATGTTTAGGATTTTTTTTTCCATAAATAGTTGACAAACACGTTTGAATTTAAAAAAAAAAGGTAATAACTCCACCTTACTAATAACCAACTAATTGTTAATTGAAACAATTCATTTTTTTTTCACTGATAAAACTTACCAAAGACATGACAGAAATGATTATGTTTACTGTGTTTCAAGTTTCAGGAAAATATCACTAAGTCGAAAACACAATTTTTTAAAAAGAGCATGTAGAGTATGGAATGAAATTTATTAATGAAAACCAGTCCATTCCTTCACCAGAAATTCACTTCATCATTAGATTTCAAAGACTTGACTTGTGAGGTTTTTCTGTACTGTAAGATCTCATTCTTACTGAATACTCAATTCTACTCAGGCATCATTTTTCTTCACAGTAAATCAGAACTGAAGCACATCCTTGCTTCCTTGATTGCCCCCAAACAGTCTTTACACAAACAGATTTAGTTAAAATTTCTGGAAAAGAAAGGGTATTACAATATCATACCACAAAATAAACAAACATGAATTTTAAAAGCCCTGTTTATATGCATGGGTGAATACTATATATGAATGTATGTATAAAATATATTTTTTTCTTTTTTTCTTATTTTGGGATAATAATCATATATTCACAAAGGCAGTAGCTACCTTTAATTTTAAAATGAAGTGGAACAAGACACATTAGGAACTATCTCTTTCCTGACTGGGGAAAAATAGCTTGACACAATTTTAAAAAAATATAACCTTACTAAAACTTCCCATCCTTCAGTTTTCTAGTCTATAAAATAAGTGTAATGCTAGTACCTACCTTCTAGTGTTTCACAAATATACTCAATAAGAATTAGTTACAATTACTTTCCATCTTTATTTCAAACTCCATGATTATAAAGAATGCTCCAGAATCTATTAGCTCTACCACTAACCATGAATTCATCTAAATAATTCACTTTGTTTTTCCTTACCAATTTGGATTTTAAATTATTTTATGAGATAAATTTGTCAATAGGGAGAGAATTTCCTGAGAAGCAAGTATAAGAAGAGTCAATCCTCATTATTTTGGGATTCAATAATTGTGAATCACCCCCTTGCTAAAATTTATTTGTAACCCCCAAGCCAATACACACTGGTGTTTTCACAGTCATTTGTGAACATGTGCATAGTGGCAACATTTTTGAGTCACTGACATTTTTAACTGAGATCTAACAAGGCAATGCTCTGCCTTTTTGTTTTAGCTCTCACACTGTAAGCAAGTGTTCTTTTCATGGTCTATTTATTGCCATGTTTTTCTCATTTTCATGCTCTTTGTTGGTGATTGAGCTGTTTAAAATGGCCCCCAAGCATAGTGCTAAAGCACTGTCTAGTGGTCCTGAGTACAAAAAGGCTATGATGTGCCTTATGGAAAAATGTGTTAGATAAGCTTCACTCAGGCATGAGGTACAGTGCTGTTGACTGCAAGTTCAGTATTAATGAATCAACAGTATGTCACAACTAGAAAAAATAAAAAAAAGAAAATTTGCAAATCTGTACATGAGGCCACTCAAGGAAGTGCTTAAGTAACACCTATAGTGTGTGATGAAGTTATGGATAAGATGAAAAGTGGCTCAAAGGTGGGTTAATGAAATGAAAGCAGAACTTTTTTTTTTTTTTTTTTTTTTTTAAGTATAGCGAATAGCATTGTTGTGTAATGTGTTGAGGTGTAAATTGAGGTGTAAATGTGGACCCATGGTCAACAAAATGTTAAATCCTTCTTGGCTACCACTGCCTGCCTCACATGTTTCGCTGGAGAATTCTGCAGGTCAGGAGCCTCTGAGGGAAAATTTTAAATTACTTGTTAAGTAAAAAAGGGTTACGTGGAAGAGTAAGTTTTCAATACTGATGAAACTGGACTCTGGCTTGTTTTATAAGGACTTTGGCAAATGAACCTATTTAATTCAATGGCCTCCACAGTCCCTGGCTTTAAATCATTCAAAAGCCATATAGTAAATTATTGATGAGAAATATATATTAAATGAGGTGTCTTTAAACAAAAACTAACATAAAACAAGGTTAGGTATTGGTTGATGTTGTGATTAGAGACTTGCAAGAACCTAACTCGGCATTTCCCCAAGGAGCAAAGGTTGGGTTGCCTAATTCAGTGTTTTGAGATGAACTTACATAATTCCCACAAAAGAGTGTTGACCGTATCTGTTTTGATAGCTACATTTTTACTTTAATTAGATTGTGTCATTCTGCTTTTAGTTTTATATGTTTTTTTTCCTATCTTCATACTTTCTCATTTTAGAATGTATTATTCATCATTACTGCCAAGATTAAATCCTCTACTGGCCTCTTTTTTTAATTTATTTTTAATTTTCATAATTTTTTTTCAAGAGAGCGAGAGAATACATACAAGTCAGGGGAGAGGTAGAGGAAGAGGGAGAGAATCCACACTGAGCACAGAGGCCACATAGGGCTCCATACCACAACCCAGAGATCATGACCTGAGCTACAATCAAGAGTCCACCACTCAACTGACCATATCACCCAGGCATCTCAGGACTGGCCTTTTTAATTTCAGTTATTCATGGTTGTTGTTGTTCTATAGAAGCCTCTCAAATCATCATTTCCAATGTTCATCATTCTTATTTTAAGTTTCAAGTTTTCATCCTTTGTAATCATCCTTCAGTCTAAAGTACTTTCCTCTGGGGCACCTGGGTGGCTCAGTGGGTTAAGCATCTGCCTTCGGCTCCGCTCATGATCTCAGGGTCTTGGGATCGAGCTTCGCATCAGGCTCTATGCTCAGCAAGGAGCCTGCTTCCTCCTCTTTCTCTCTCTGCCTCTCTGCCTACTTGTGATCTCTGTCTATCAGATAAATAAATAAAATCTTAAGAAAAAATATAAAGGCATTATCTTATTAAAAAAACAATAAAGTACTTTGTTCTGAATTTGTTTAATGGAGATCTGCTCATGACAAATTTCTTAGTTTTCTTTTATCTAAAAGCATTGTTATACCTTCATTCTTGAATGATATTTTTGTAGGATGCAGAATTCTGAATAAACAGTTCTTTTGTTTTAGTATTTTTATGTTTCTCCTACTATTTTCTGGCCTCCACTGTTTCTGATGCAAAAACCAAAGTTCTTTCAAGGAACTGTTCTTCTGAGTGTAATTTATCATTTTTTATGGTTATTATGATGATTATTTCTTTATCTTTGGTTTTTAATAATTTAAAATGATGTGCAGGGTTGTTTTTTGTTTTTTGTTTTTTTGTTTTTTTGTTTTGCTATTACCACACTTATAATTTGGTGAATGATATAATTTGAATATAAATATTTGCATCTTTTATCAAATCAGATTTTCAATCATTATGTTTTCAAACATTTTTGTCACTCTCTGTCCTTTTTCTAGAATCCTAATTATATATATGCCAGAGGTTATGATACCGTCACATCAGTCCCTTGGGTTGTTTTCATATCACACATCAATTCATATATTTCATTTATATCATTCATTTCATATCTTAACTTTTCCTCTTTTCTATTCACTATTTCTATTCACTTATCTTCAGCTTCACTAAGATTTTTTTTCTCATTTCCAAATTGTTGATAAACCTAGCTAGGTATGTGTATGTGTGTGTGTGTGTGTGTGTGTATTCACATATATTCAGATATTACACTCTCAGTTCTAGAATTTTCATTTTGTTCTTTTTAAGAGATTTCTTTGCTGAGATTTTTGTATTTTCTCTTTTGTTATATTTTACTCGATGTCCTTGAATGTAGTTAATTATGATAGCTTCTTTAACATTCTTGTATGTTAATGCCAACATCTGGGTTAGTCTCTAATGATCACCCTTTCTCTTGATACTAGGTCATATTTTCCAGTTTCTTTATCTGTTTAGTGATTATTATTCTGAGACCTTAAGGATGATATGTTTTAGAGGTCCTGGGTTATTTTATGTTCTTCTGAAGAGCAAGGCTTTTTAAGTATTAGCAAGTAGTTAGCTTAGACATTCTCAAATCTCAAACTATGAAGTCTTAGTTCAATTCTTTTTACTCCTAGCTGATCGTCTTATTAAATATACTGTACATATAGAGTCAGCATTTGTGCACAGAAACTTGTTCATGAAGCTTCATGTTATCTGGAACAGCTCTGCTTTTGGGATACAAGTCAAACTCAGGTCTGCTCCCAATATTTCACTCTGGGCTTAGGCTGGAGGAGTAGCAGCTGTCTAAGGTATGTTCTTCTCCCAATGCCAAGACTGGAAACATTCAAATGAGCAAACAGAAAAATGCAGGACTTCTTAAGACTTAGACTTAAAAATGGCCTCAGCCTCCTCACTCCCTCCATATTCTATTGATCAGAGCAAATCACATGATCAAGTTCACTACCAATGGATAAGAAGATATAGAGGAGGAAAAAGTGGGGCACCCAGGTGGCTCAGTGGGTTAAGCCTCTGCCTTCAGCTCAGGTCATGATCTCGGGGTCCTGGATCGAGCCCCACATCACGCTCTCTGCTCAACAAGGAGCCTGCTTCCCCCTCTCTTTCTCTGCCTGCTTCTCTGCCTACTTGTGATCTTAATCTCTCTCTCTCTGTCAAATAAATAATATTTTTTTAAAAAAAGGAGGAAAAAGCTTATGTATGAAACAATAGCCGCATTTAGCAAATTAGTATCAAAGCCTTCAATTTATCTGTGAGATGAGTAAGAAATTTATTCTTGAGGCGGATTAAATCTATTGAGAGAGATACATAAAAGTTTTCTGTATTGTGGGAATTTTATGATAATACTTTGCATGATCCTGGATCCTTTCTATTTCTATGCATACTCCTTCTTTTCGTCTCTATCTGATTAAAAAAAATGATATCAATGTGATATTACAAAAAAGTAGACCAATATCCCTCTTGAATATACACACATACTTTCTTCAAAAACTATTCATAAATAGATTATAATCATATGCAGAAAGGGTAATATACAGCTATGTTGTCAGATTTACCTCAGATATGTCAGGTTGACTTATCACATTCAGAAAAATTAATCAATGTCATTTATTTTAATAATAGAATAGAGCAGGGGAAAAACACATGATGATGTAAATAAATGTAAAGAATTGTTTTGTAAAAGACATTATTCGTGATAAAAAACCAGAACAGACTAGACAGAGAAGCAGTTCCCTAAGATAATTAATAAGGAAAATTACAGCTCCCATGGTACATAGTGATAGAAGACTGAATGCTTTCACCCTGAGACAGGAAACAGGGCTAAGATGTCCACACTTGCCATCAATGTTGATCATATACTGGAGGTCCAAGCCAGTGTAGTAAGAATAGTAAAAGACATAAAACATTTTTACAGATTAGAAGGAAAATGTAAAATGGTCTTTTTTCATAAATGCATGATTGTATTATAAACAAAAGCCTAAGATATCTATTTAAAAGTACTAAAAATAATAAATGTATTTAGCAAGACCATAATGTAAAAAATTAATATATAGAAATTTCTATATGAGAGCAACAAAAGTTCTAAATAAAATAAAAAATTCAGGGCACCTGGGTGGCTCAGTGGGTTAAGCCTCTGCCTTCAGCTCAGGTCATGATCCCAGGGGCCTGGGATCGAGTCCCGCATTGGGCTCTCTGCTCAGCAGGGAGCCTGCTTCTCCTCATCTCTCTCTCTGTCTGTCTCTCTGCCTATTTGTGATCTTTCTCTCTGTCAAATAAATAAATAAAATCTTTAAAAAAAATTCAATTTAGTTAAAAAAAGCAACCAAATAATATGAAATGCTTAGGAATATTTTAACAAAATAAGTTCAAAGCTAAAAATTATACTGAAAGAAATAAAAGGGAATCTTAAGTAGATGAAGCTATAAACCACAATTATGAATTAAAAATACTTCAATATTGTTAAGATGCCAATTTATCCTAGGTTAATCTATAGATGCAACACAAATATAATACAGCAAATATTTTTGTAAATTTTTCCTCTCATTATAAAACCCACATGGAAACACAAATGACCTAGAATAGCCAAAGCAATCTTGAAAAAAAAAGAAGAAGGTGGAAAAATTGCATTACCTTATTTCAAATCTTATTAGAAAATTACAATAACCAAGATATTTGACAAAGAGACAAACATATAGTTCAATAGAACAGAACTGAAACTCCAGAAATAAACATACACACATAACAGCCTATTGAATTCTGAGAAATAGGTAAAGGTAATTCAGAGATGAAAGGAAATTATTTCAAGAAATGAGACTTCAAAAGGAGGTTGGAAGATGGTGGCAGAGTAGGAGAACCCTAGGCTCATCTTGACCTGCTAATACAACGAGATAACTATCAAGTCATCCTAAAAATTCCGGAAATTGACCTGAAGACTGGCAGAACAAACTCCACAATTAAAGGTAGAGAGAGAAGAGGCCACGTTGAGGAAGGTAAGAGGTGCAGAGATGCAGGAATGGGAGAGAAACAGATCATGGCCACTGCAGTGAGGAGCCACAGTTTCAGAGAGAAGATGAAAAACAGACTAGCATACAGGAGAGTGCACAGGGAAATGAATTTCCATAGCAACTGGCTTGGAAAATGTGAGGGGCTGAATTTCATGAGTTCTTGCAACCAATGGGATAGAGCCTGGAGGGCGCTATGCTGCTCTTGGAAAAAAGACAGGCAAATAACTATGAACATAAGGCATGGAAACAGTGCTCTGAATTGCATCTGAAGCATGCAATGCCAAGGTTATTTGGTCATCTCAGAGGACATCGCAGAGAGATACCGTTCACAGAGAGACCCCTTCAAGAACAAAGGAACTGGCCAGCACTATTTCCCTTACCTGCCCCTCAACCCCTCAGCATAAGCACAGTGCCATCTGCAGGAACCAGCGCAGCACTGCCTAGACACTCCTTATGCTCCCTAATTTGCTTACAAGAACCCCCACCCCCTCACTATAGTTAAAACATAGTTTAACACTTAGTTAAAACACACCACATTCAGGCCAAGGATGAAATACTCCCACAACAGGCAAAGAATGCCTCTGCAGGAGACTGGCCTGAAGGATAAAACCCACAGGATGAAAATAACAGACAATATGCACACACATTGGAGACTCTCCTGGATGTACTAGGCCCTAGGGAACACAGGACACTACATGGCAGGACACTACATGACCTCTTCTTCATAAAGCCATTACCCTTATAAGAGATGTTGCTGATTTTCCTAAGACAGAGAAACAGGCACAGAGACTTAGAAAAAATGAGGAGACAGAGAAATTTATCCCAAATGAAAGAACAGGACAATGCCACAGCCAGAGACCTAAGCAAAACAGATATAAGAAACATGCCTGATAGAGAATTTAAAGCAACGATTATAAGGATACTCAGTGGACTTGTGGAAAGCATGGAAGGTTGAGTGAGACTCTTAACACAGAGACATGGAATAACATAGCAGAGATAAAGGGCTCAATGAACAAAATGAGAAACACATTTGATGGAATGAACAGCAGGTTGAAGGAGCAGAGGAATGGATTAATGATCTAGAAGACAGTATAGAAAGTAGTTAAGCTGAACAAAAGAGAGGAAAAAAGAATTATGCAAAATAAGAATAGATTTAGGGAACTCAGTGACTCCATAAATACAATAACATTCATGTATATATTCAAATATAATAGCATTCATATTATAGGAGTCCCAGAAAAAGAAGAGAAATGAATGCAGAAAATTTATTTGAAGAAATAATAGCTGAAACATCCCTAATTTGGGGAAGGAAATATGTGTTTAGATCCAGAGAACTCCCATTAAAATCAACAAAGGCATATCCACACCAAAGGCATGTCACTATATTGAAAAATACAATGATAAAGAAAAAGTCTTAAAGCAGAAATAAAAGGCAAAAATAAATTACATAGAAACTAAAAAAAAAGAAACACTAATAGAACAGATCAGCGAAACTAGGACTTGGTTCTTTGAAAAAAAAATCAATAAAATTGACAAACCTCATTCCAAATTTATCACGAAGAAAGGAGAAAGGACTCAAATAAATAAAATCACAAATAAGAGAGGAAAAATAACAACCAACACTACAAAGATACAATTATGGGAGAATATTATGAAAAAACATATGCTAACAAATTGGACAACCTACAAGAAATGGATACATGCCTAGAAACATATTAACTAACAAACTGAAACAGGAAGAAATAGAAAATTTGAACAGACCAATAACCAGCAAAGACATTGAACCAGAAATCAAAAAACTCCAACAAACAAAACTTCAGGACAGATGGCCTCACAGGTGAATTCTTCCAAACATTTAAAGAAGAGTTAATGCCTATTGTTCTGCAACTATTCCAAAATAGAAAAGGAAACAAAACTTTCCAGTCATTCTATGAGGACAGTATTACCTTGATACCAAAATGAGATAAAGACACGAGTAAAAAAAACAAAACAAAACAAACAACAACAACAACAAAACCTACAGGCTAATATCCATGAACATTGATGAAAAATTATCAATAAGATACTAGCAAATTGAACCCAACAATACATTTTAAAAAACATTCACAGTGATCAAGTGGGATTTATTTCTAGATTGCAAGGTGGTTCAATATTCACAAATCAAAGTGATACTTCACATCAATCAGAGAAAGGGTAAAAACCATGTAATCATTTCAATAAATGCAGAAAAAGCATTTGACAAAGTACAACATCCATTTATGATAAAAACTCTCAACAAAGTAAGTTTAAAGGAACATATCTCAACAGGATAAAGGTAATATATAAAAAATCCACAGTTAACATCATCCTCAATGGGGAAAAACTGAAAGTTTTAACCCCAAGCTTAAAAACAAGACACGGATACTCTAGACATGACATAATACTCTAGATAGAACACCCGAAAGACTCCACCAAAAAAGAACTGCTAGAACTGATAAATCAGTAAATTTTCAGAACACAAAATCAATATAGGGAAATCTCTTGCATTCATACATGCCAATAATGAAGCAGTAAAAAGAAAAATCAAGAAAACAATCCCATCTACAATTACACCCCAAATGATAAGATACTTAGGAATAAAACTAACCAAAGTAGTGAAAGACCTGTACTCTGAAAACTATAAAACACTGATGAAAGAAATTAAAGATGACAGGAAGAAATGGTAAGACATTCCATGCTCATGGATTTGAAGAACAAATATTGTTAAAATGTCTATACTACCCAAAACAATCTATATACTTAATGCAATCCCTACCAAAATACCAACAGGATTCCTCACAGAATTAGAACAAATAATCATAAAATTTGAATGGAGCCATAAGACTCTGAAAAGCCAAAGTATTCTTGACAAAAGCAAAGATGGAGGCCTCACAATTCCAGACTTCAGGTTACTTTACAAAGCTGTAGTAGTCAAAATAATATGGTACTTGCGCAAAAATAGACACACAGATCAAAGAACAGAATTTTTCACACAGAAATAACCCTAAAATTATATGGTCAATTAATCTTTGGCAAAGCAGAAAAAATAGGGACGCCTGGGTGGCTCTGTCATTAAGCCACTGCCTTCAGTTGGGTCATGATCCCAGGGTCCTGGGATGGCTTCCTGCATCAGACTGCCTGCTCAGCAGGTAGCCTGCTTCTCTCTCTGCCTCTGCCTGCCACTCTGCCTGCTTGTGATTGCTCACGCTATCTCTGACAAATAAATAAACAAATAAAATCCTTAAAAAAAAATAGCAGAAAAAATATCCAAGGAGAAAAAGACAG
This sequence comes from Mustela erminea, assembly GCF_009829155.1. Lineage (NCBI taxonomy): Eukaryota > Metazoa > Chordata > Mammalia > Carnivora > Mustelidae > Mustela > Mustela erminea. The sequence continues at coordinate 38,585,348 of NC_045615.1, read as the reverse complement.
TCTCTTCAACAAATGGTGTTGGGAAAACTGGGCAGCTACATGCAAAAAAGTAAACTGGACCATTTTCCTAAAACATACACAAAAATAAATTCAAAATGGATTAAAGACCTAAATGTGAGATCTGAAACCATAAAAATTCTGTAAGAGAACACAGGCATTCACTTATTTGACATCAGTCATAGCAACATTTCTACATATGTTTCCTGGGAACAGAGGGAAAAAAAGCAAAAATAAGTTGTTGGGACTACATCAGAATAAAAACCTTTTGCATAATGAAAGAAATAATGAACAAAATAAAAGGTATCCTGTACAATGGGAGAAGATATTTGCAACTACGTATCTGATAAAGGATTAGTATCCAAAATATATAAGGAACTTATAAACTCAACACCCAAAAAACAAATAACCCAATTAAAAATGGGCAGAAGATATGTGGATAGATATTGCTCCAAAGAACATATCCAGATGGCTGATACATCTGATACATGCTGAATTATCTCTCATGGTCAGGAAATACAAATCAAAACCATGATGAGCTAGTTGTCACCCCACACCTGTCAGAATGGCCAAAATCAACAGCACAAAAAACAACAAGGTGTTGCTGAGGATTGGAGAAAAAGGAATTCCTCGGTTAGTGGGAATGTAAACTGGTGTATTCACTCTGGAAAATAGTATAGAGGCTCCCCAAAAAAGTAAAAACAGAATTACCTTATGATCTAGCAATTGTACTACTGAGTATTTAGTCAAAGAATACCCAGACACTAATTCAAAGGGATACACGCACCCTTACATTTATAGCACTATTATTTATAATAGCCAAATTATGGAAGCAGCCCCAATGTCCGTCTGTTGATGAATGTATAAAGAAAAGGTGGTTCAGGGGACGCCTGGGTGGCTCAGTTGGTTAGGCCGCTGCCTTCGGCTCAGGTCATGTTCCCAGAGTCCTGGGATCGAGTCCCGCATCAGACTTCTTGCTCAGCAGGGAGCCTGCTTCTCCCTGCCTCTGCCTGCTGCTCTGCCTGTGTTCTCCCTCTCTCTCGCCCTCTCTCTCTCTCTGACAAATAAATAAATAAATAAAAACTTTAAAATAAAAAAAAAGAAAATGTGGTTCATATATATAATTGAATATTATTCAGCCATAAAAAAGAATGAAATCTTGCCATTTGCAATGACATGGTGGAGCTAGAGTATATACTGCTAAACGAAATATCAGAGAAGGACAAGTACCATATTTCAGTCCTGTGTAGAATTTACGAAACAAAGCAAATGAGCAAAGGGGAAAAAGGAGAGGGGCAGAGAGACAAATCAAGAAACAGACTCTTTGCTGTGAAGTGTGTAAACCTGGCAATTCACAGACCTGTACCCCTGGGGATAAAAATATATTGTATGTTAATAAACAATAAAAAATTAAAAATTAAAAAAAAAAAGAAACAAACTCTTAACTGCAGAGAAATCCAACAGTTATTAGAAGGCAGGTGTGTAAGAGTATGGGTGAAATAGGTGATGGGGATGAAGGACTGCACTTGTCCTGATGAGCACCAGGTGAGGCACAGAATTGTTGAATCCTTATATTGTACACCTGAGACGAATATAACAGTGTATTCTAACTAACTGGAATTAAAATAAAAGTTTACGTAAAACTGAGCATAAAGTATTCCAGAAAGAATTGGTTAGAAACTTTCCTAATGATTAAAAATTAAAGATCTGACCTTCCAAAATCTTTCCAGAGCATGTTTATTATTTTATTTTAGACAAAAACTGATTCAAAGAATTTTTCTTCTAAATGTCTATATAGTTTCATTTACTTCCAATGATACCACCTGCCTATAAATTAACAAATAAAATTCTTCAAATAAAATACTTTAAAAGTTAAAAAAAAAAGAAGTTTAAAAAGCAAAAAACAACAAAAAAGAAATATAATTAAAGAAGAAATGTATTTTTCCAAGCAAATAAAAAGAAAAAAAAGAAATGAGGCTTCAACAACAGGACGTCTGTACCATAAAAAAAACCTTAAATTCATTCACATGATACCCAAAAATTATTTTGAAAAAAATTTCTATGTAAAAAAAGAGAACATTTTAAAAATAATAGATAACCAAAAATTTCTTAGATAGGGTATCAGAAGCATGAAACAAAAAGAAAAATAATAATAAACTGAACTCTGTCAAAATAAAAAATTACCCTTCTTAAAATAAGCTTAATGACACAACCAGAAATTAGGAAGGGCTACATATATATATATATATATATACACACACATATACATATAAAAACACATACAGACACACTTGTATCTAGAATGTATAAAGAACTTTAGAACTCAATAAATAATATAGTTTTAAAATTTAGTAAAAATTTAAGAATAATTCTTCAAGTTTTTATTTAAATTCCAATTAGTTAACATACAGTGTAATATTAGTTTCAAAAATAATTTCTAAGATAAACAAAATGTTAATAAACATCATTAGTTGGAAAAGCAAAGTAAAACTTAATGAAATGCAATTACATGCATACAAATGTCTACAATGAAAAATGATGAGAATGAGTGTTGTCAGCTACGTGGAAAAAACTACATAGTTGGTGGGGAAATATAATGATCCAACCATTTTGCAAGAACAATTGGGGAGTTTTTCATAAAGACAAACATACATTTACATATGACCCAGAATTTCACTTCTTGAAATTCATCCAAGAGACATGAAAACTTATGTCCTCACACACACATATAAAAATGCTCTTAGCAGGACCCCTGGATGGCTCAGTCAGTTAAAGGTCCAACTCTTGATTTTGGCTCCAGTCCTGATCTCAGGTTTGTAAGATCAAGCCCCGTGTTGGGCTCTTTACTAAATATGGAGCCTGCTTAAGATTCTGTCTTTTCCTCTGCCCACCACTCCAACCTCACTCATGCAGATGCTTTCTCTCTCCCTCAAAAAACAAATGCTCATAGTAACTTTATTTATAATAGTTAAAAACTGAAAGCAATTCAAACATTGATTAACAAGGAAATGGATATTATTATACATAGCAAAATGGAATACTATGGTTACAAAAAGGAACCAAGGAAACATACAACTGTATTGTGCTGGAAAAAGTCAGAAATGTTATGTTGAGGAAAAGGAGCTAAACATCATAAAGTATATACTTCGTGACTGCATTTATATGAAATTCTAAAAAGTTCAAAATAATCTATATTCATACCACTAACATGTATAAGGAAACTTTTAAAGATGAGGCAAATATTATTTATCTTGATCAGGAGAGTAATTTTACAGTGTATACACGTGTCATAACTCTTTGAATTCCACACTGTAACTAGATACTAGTTATTCTAAAGTTGAAAAAAGAGACTAAAAATCTGAAGCTTCGTTTGTTATTACATTTCATATCTTGAATTAGCATTTGGTAATAATTAATGAACTCACTTGTCAGACATTGTTATAAATGTTTTACAAGTATGAATATTTAATAAAGCTGGTATACAATTTTATTGCATGAGATTATTACTGCTGAATGATTTCCTAAGTATTCTTTCAAGTCACTATAATCTCCATCACAGCACTGCAATGTAGGTTGGGCACATGTATTATCCCCCTCATTCTAAAAGTTAAAAAACTTGAAACATGTTGAGGTTGAAGTAATTTATTAAGCAAAGTCTCTCAGCTAATAAGCAGTAGATTTGGAAATTTAATCCTATCATTCTTTCTGCTAATCATTCTAAATAATTCATGAATTGAATTATTGAATTGAATAAATTGTATATTTTTGAGTAATTTTCAAATTTGGAAATTGATGTTATTTGTCCTTGCACTTTTAGAGGAAAAGGCTTGCATAGTTGACTCATCACTACTTAACTTTGTTCTCATTTTACTGCAGCTATTGTAAACAACTAGTCCATTTGCAACCCACATATGGCAAGAACATTACCTCCCATGGACTGTGTTTATCTTGGGTGGTTAATGATCCCAAATCCAACATCTACCAAGGTTATAGCTCAAGGAAACTTTCCAAAGCACTCATTAAAGAGATTTTTTTTTTCCTTCTCAGAAGCAAGTTCCATATGAATTCTTGCTTTCTGACTCATCTGCCAAATCCAGCACATTGCTTTATGCCCCAAAGGCACCAGAGGATCGAGCCAACCTGTCAAATTCCTGCCATAAATTTAGCTTAAACTATGAGAATATTTCTCCAGGGAAAGATACTTCACACCCCTCAAGCAATCCCCTAGATATTTTAAATATTTGTCTCCTTATATGAGTGGTTTTTATTTAAGACTAAGCACAATATACTTCTGAATTAGATATTTTCTTTAACATTGTGCATTTGCTGTTAGTAATAAGTAGAGATGATTTAGATGTGTGTGCATGCATGTGTGATTGAAAGACAAACAGGATTGGAGGAGAAGGAAAGAGAAGAGCCAGAGAGGGAGTGAAGGGGAATGGGGAAGGGGGAGGGGTGGTAAGAAGAGGGAAAGGGAACAAAAAAAGGACAGTTATAGGAATACAGAGAAGCAGAAAGAGGAGAAGGACCAGAATTGGAAGAGGGAGGGAGGAAGGAGAGAGAAGAGGCTATTAAAATATATGTTTATCTACTGTGTATATGTTTAATATATTATCTAGACATTCTGTGCAGTGATTTTTGTGTCATTTAAGAATGTTTACAGAATATTTTTTTTCTTCTAAGATACTTTTGGAGGAGTCTAAAAAGTAATTTACTTCAGGCATAACATATACACTGGCTATTAATTATATGATTCATGGATAGCTACATTTTCAATATAGAGAGTTTTTATGGAATACATAACTGTAAGAAAATATTCCTATAATGTGATAGGTAAAAAATGTCCCCTGCTCTAAGATGTCCATGTCCTACTCCCTAGAACCCATGCATATGTTACTTTACATGGCAAAAAGGACTCTACAGCTGCGATTCAAGTAAGAATCTTGAGATGGGGAGAGAATCCAGGATTATCCAGAGGGCCTAAAGAAATCTCAGGGGTCCTTACAAATTGAAAGGAAGGAAAGCAGGAGGTCAGAGGGAAATGTAAAGATACTATGCACTGCTGGCTTCTGGGATTTTGTTTGTTCATTTCCTGTTTTACTTTAATTCCAGCACATTTAACATACAGTATTATAATAGTTTCAAGTGCAAAATATGTTGATTCAGCTGATTTTTGAATGCAGAATAGGCTACTAGCTAAGAGTGCAGGCAGCTACTAGAAAATTCGAGGGAATAGATCCTCCCCTAGAACCTCCAGAAAGAATGCAGATCTGTCAACACCTTGATTTTAACCTAGTGAAACCCACTTCAGACTCTGTTTGGCACTCCAGAACTGTAAGATAACAAATTTTTTTTTTTTCTTTTTAAGCTAACAAATTTGTGGTAGTTTGCTACAGCCATAATATGAAAAATAGACATAAGAATAGACAGAGAAAGTTTTTTTTTTCAGCAAAATGTACCCTTTAGTTACTTAGATGTGTATTTACTCCTAGAAAATAAGTGCTTTTCTAGTTTCAAGCAACTATGAGAGAACCGCTGTGTTCTTCTACACTCACTTGCCAGAAGGTAGAACTGGAAGTCACAAGTATGTCTATGAATGGAAATTAAAAGGGAAACTCAACAGGAGATGAAATTCTGAATAGTGTTTAAATTTTTCTTAGAGAAATAGACATTGTTATGTAGAAATATTCAGATGCTACATAAAAATGTATGTAAAAACACTAGCAAAAACCATTGAACTGCTTTACCAAATATCACTACTGAGGAAATGTCTGAAAAATATCACAAAGTATAAAATCATATATTAATACTAATGCCAGATTTTAAATATAGACCTTTAGTTTTCCTCATAGTGTAGTTTTCAAATGTGCAAGAAATTTCACAAGAGAACAAGTCAAGAAGCTCCTAAAAAGGCAGCAAATTCTTCACAAGTCAATCATCTCTTGAACCCAAAAAAAGACAGGAAGCAAGTGTAAGATTATAAAATGTTAAAAATGAAATTCCATCACAATGTACTTTTTTCAAGCTCTCCTGAAAATTTAACAAAACTATCAATGTTAATTGCACTTTGTCATATGATTTGAGTTTGCTTTAAGCTCATGTATTGAAAAAAAGACTCATTTCACACACAAAATCTGTTGCACACCCGGCTTCCTTAAAACTTATAGTTGAACACTTCCAGTGCCAAAAAAAATTCAGGAAAGCTACAGGAAAGTGTTTTAGTAAGCTTTTGCTTGATAGGTCTGAGCAATAATGTGAAGTCATCGAACTGAAACTTAGAAATGATAAAAAGACATTATCTTGATATTTGCATTTTAATTTTAGCACCTAACATTGCAGAAAGTATCCATGTTTCTGTTACTATTTTTTAATTTAACTTTATCATGATGATCAAAATTTAGGAGTCAAAAGGTAACTGTCCCAATTCTATTTCAAATTTGCCATGTGTCTTCCATTTGTGTGACCATATTTATGCCATTTACCTTCTCTTTTATAAGATTGTGGCTGAGGGTGCTTTTTTTTTTTAAGATTTTTATTTATTTATTTGACAGACAGAGATCACAAGTAGGCAGAGAGGCAGGCAGAGAGAGAGAGGAGGAAGCAGGCTCCCCGCTGAGCAGAGAGCCCTATGCGGGGCTTGATACCAGGACCCTGGGATCATGACTTGAGCCGAAGGAGAGGCTTTAACACACTGAGCCACCCAAGCACCACCTCAGGGTGCTTTTGCTCTTGTTTTCCATGCCTTGAGTTTTCAATATTCACCATACATTGCTTTTCATCTGGTTGACTGGGTCCATATGGAGGGAAAAGAGTATGACCAAAGAAGTGTCTATATAGGGGTGCCTGGGTAGCTCAGTTGGTTAAGCAACTGCTTCAGCTCAGGTCATGATCCTGGAATCCCAGGGTAGAGTCCCACATTGGGCTCCCTGCTTGGAAAAGAGTCTGCTTCTCCCTCTGACCTCTGCCCTCTCATGCTCTCTTTCTCTCAAATAAATAAATAAATCTTAAAAAAAAAAAATGAAGTGTCTACATATATGTATCCATCGAACTTTTCAAATTCCCTATTGGTATCTACTTGATATTTCTTCATGTCTTTAAAATAACCCTTAACATCATTACCAAAGTCAGAGAAGAGCTTCTGATCATGTGTAAAGACACCCTTTAGGAAAAGTTTATTGATGAATTGATCAAATTCTTTCCAATGACGAAAACTAGGCAGTTTTTCCAATAAATACATTTCAATTTATTGTTTGAATTAATCTATCCTTACTGTATTTGACACTTCCATATTAGAAAGGTTTTTGAATTCCAATTGAGCACATTCAAACACACCAGAACAATACCTGAAGGAATCCTAATTTTCACTACAGTCATGCTCAGGACTGCATTTATGTCAGTTTGTATTTTTTCTAAATTCTTCAGTGAATTGGTTTTTCTTTCTTTCCCTTTCTTTGCGTAATAGGCCTCTATTACTCTGGTTTTTTGTATGTGCCTTATACTGAGGGTGTAAATAGTCACTAAAGACTTTTGTTAGGTTTTTCTTTTAGCTGATTTTATTTCTGTGTCCCCAAATCTTTTATTGGCCTCTTCATCAAAGATATTCTTGACATATCTTTGAAGTGCCTGAAAATGGATTTAACTGAATCTGAATTTTTTTTTACAGATTTTATTTCACAGCTTCTTTAGCCTGTTTAATTTTTTTTCTCTATGATTCTTCACAAACTCTGTGGCGGAATTCTTCATGACATCAAATGTTTTCTTAACTGAACCCCAAAATATTACATTCATCTTATTTTTAGCCCTGTAGTTTCCTCTACTCCCCTTTCCCCCCCATTAGTTTCTTGTTTTATATTTTGATCTTTTGCTTCAATAAATATAGTCTTTTCCACAAATCAGAACACTACTACTCAAAGTTTAGCTTCTGCTCCAGCTCAGTGAGTCTTTCCATAAGATTTCTATTTTCCTTTTTTTCAGTCAATACATTGGGAGAATCTGGGTTGCCATATGACTCACTAGAACTCTACTGCTGGAGTTCCACCTTTAAAGCCATGGTTATTAGTCATTCTCTCTCCTGTTCCTCCATTAGCACCTTTGCATCTGCGAAAAGAACCTCCCTTTGATTAAGGAAGCTGTGTGTCTTCAGCTTTTTTCTTCCAGATGCTGTTTAAGTTTCTGATTTTCTGTAATTAATACAGTATCTGTCCTTTTATCTTTCAATATCCTAATCTGTTCTCTTAGTTTCCTTAACTCTTCCTGTAATGAAGAAAAGCCTTTTTCTTCTTTTTCCAGAGGTATGTCTAAATTCTGATTTTCTGTATCAATATTCTTTTTCTGAGTTTCAAAGGACAACTTTTCTTCTTCAGTTAGGTCTCAACGTCTTGCAAGATTTCCCTTCAATGACTTACAATCTATGAAAGATTCTTGTTCCTGTTGACATCGAAAAGATAATCATTCATTTCATTCAGTTCATCTTCATGTATCTTTCTGACTGTGGTCGCTTCTGAATATGAATTGTGCCATAGAAATATTTAAATCCCATGCCAATTGCCATCACCAAAGCAAATATAACACACTTATTGAGACCACTGCTGAATTGGCATTTATACAACTCCCTAGAAGTTCGGTTTTTTGTTCAGAAAGTATCTGTTTCTCAGATTCTGAACTAGAAAGTCTGCTTCCTAGCATGGCATGGTCTAAAGGCAGGACTAGGGTGAAGACTGGTTTCATCACTACTTGATTGATCATCACTAGTCTGGGATGAAAATGAAAATACAGTTTCTGACTGGCACAAGGTATACTGGCTGCAAGAAGAAAAGCCCTTTTTTTTTTTTAATTTTTTATTTTTTATAAACATGTATTTTTATCCCCAGGGGTACAGGTCTGTGAATCACCAGGTTTACACACTTCACAGCACTCACCAAAGCACATACCCTCCCCAATGTCCATAATCCCACCCCCTTCTCCCAACCCCCCTCCCCCCAGCAACCCTCAGTTTGTTTTGTGAGAATAAGAGTCACTTATGGTTTGTCTCCCTCCCAATCCCATCTTGTTTCATTGATTCTTCTCCTACCCACTTAAGCCCCCATGTTGCATCACCACTTCCTCATATCAGGGAGATCATATGATAGTTGTCTTTCTCTGCTTGACTTATTTTGCTAAGCATGATACGCTCTAGTTCCATCCATGTTGTCGCAAATGGCAAGATTTCATTTGAAAAGCCCTTTTAAAAAAAATTTGTTTGTTTGTTTGTTTGTTTTAGAGAGAGTGAGAAAGAGAGAGCATGAGCAGGAAAAAGGGCATGAGAGTGAGAAGGAGAGAATCTCCAGGAGACTCTGCACTGAGCTGGGAGTCCCACAAAGTCTCCATCCCAGGATGCTGAGATCATGACCTGAGCCAAACCAAGAGTTGGTGGTTCAAATGACTGAGACACCTAGGCACCTGTAGCCCATGTGAAAGTCTTCTGAACTCTGAGCTTCCTCAACAATTATAGCTTCTTGATTTCGAATATCTTCTTAACTTACGTGGCTCAAGGTTTATAATACCAGAATCATGACAGACAGTTCCAAAATAGACATTGTCTTCAGATGACTTTTTTCCTTCTTTCTTAAGTGCTGATTTTATTTCCTCCAAAGCTGGATAAGCAGTTTCTTCCATTTACATTTGCCGTTTTGGCTACTCTCCCCCTGCTCTGACTGCAGTACTTAGAGCCCCTCTTGCTCTAAAGATGTGCATTCTGGAGCAAGTTCACAGCTGTCACTGGCTGCACCATGTTCAGAATTCACCATCTCTTTATCAGACCCCTCGTGATTGATGACAGTCCAACCACAAGACGAATCACTGTCACTGGAATTTTCTGACATTTTTCAGTTCTGAATGGGCAGTACCATGTCCACCTGAGTCTGTTGGCTGTCACAGAGGCAGTGGTCCCAGCCTGCAGAAAGTACCCCAGTCTTTATATTTCATATCCTGTTCTGTTAGTGGAAGACAATATTGGTGGTATCAGTTTTTAAGGTGACAACACTGAATTGTTTTCAGCAGAGCAGCAACACCAGCATCAGAGAATATTACCCCTCCTGAAATGTTTGAATTTGAGACTATCTTCCCAGAGTGTTCAATAGTATCTGAACCCTCAAGGTCAACAAGTACTCCTAATACAGAGAAAGTTTTTAATAAATACATGTTGAATCAATAGTTAGAGAAAATGGTTGTCTATGAATAATCTGTACTAAAGGGACTTGATGAATTAAATCACCTCCTCTACTAGCTGGTGGGTATCTGAATGTCACCTTGTATTTCTGTGGAGTAAGGAAGAGTGCAATTCTCAAGAAATTAGAGTTTTTGTAAGAGACAATTTAGACCCATATTTTTTTTTTATTTTTAAGATTTTATTTATTTATTTATTTATTTATTTATTTATTTGAGAGTAGAAGGAGAATGAGAGCATGAGCAGGAAGAGGGGCAGAGGAAGAGGGAGAAGAGAGCAGGGAGCCTAATGTGGGGCTAAATCCCAGGACTCTGGGATCATGACCTGAGGCAAAGGCAGACACTTAACTGGCTGAGCCACCCAGGTGCCCCCAAACCCATAAGTTTTAGAGGTAAGTAGTATAAGAATGAAGGGATATATGAGAGATACACATAGTATGGTGATGAAGGGGGCAGGCTCTGGTATCAAACTGCATTGACTCCATTTCTTATTTATAAGCTATATGGTTTCTGGGAAGTTACTTCATATTTGTGTATCAGTTTCATCTTATGTCAAATAAAGAGAGAAGTGTACTTACCTTACAAACTTACTGTGAGGAATGAATGATACAGTATAAGCAAAGTGCATAGAAACATGAGAAATATGTACTGGACACAAAAAGGAGGTCTAAGTAAGCCCCATGAGGTGAAATGGCGTGTTTAGGACTGCAGTGAAAATGTGATTTTTATTAAAGTGATATGATTTTATGAGAAAAAGGGTTCCTGAGATACTGAAGATAAATTTCTCTATTAAAACATTTCCCTAGAGGTAGCTCTGGGCATTAAAACAACTTGACATTATCACTTTGCCAGTTTAGGAATATTTCCTACCTTATCATGTCTTCATACATACATGGGTTTTAGATGAATTTTCACCATTTTAAAGTCATAGGCTCATGTTACTGATCTCATTAGCAAGGGGCAAAGAAAAGCTGTGTAGTCTGCTGATAATAAAAAATTACTGTGGCCTCTAATGGTTAATTAATTGAAATAATACCTGCAAAATGCTTTAAACAAGGTAAGCAAGCACAAAATAATGGCCATTGCTAAATGGCTGCTTGTATATTATATCAAGTCAGGGTAAAACTGCTCCTGGAATTTGGCCACTGGACATAGCCAGTTTGTAGACAGTACCACTCCAAGAGGACACGATTTATTAAATGACTGTTTACTTTATAGCTGTTATTGATAAGATGCCATTATTCCTTTTAACACCCTTCTCACTCTATTTTTTAAAAAATATTGTTTTTATTTGTTTTTATTTTGTGGGAAGTAGAAAACTTATTTTATTTATGTATTTATTTTTAATTTAATTTAATTGTGTTTCACTGGTCCAAGATTCATTGCTTACGTACCACACCCAGTACTCCATGTAATACGAGACTTCCTTAATATTCACCACCAGGCTCACCTATCCCCATACCCTCCTCCCCTCAAAACCCTTAGTTTGTTTCTCAGAGTCCACATTCTCTCATTGTTTTTCTTGCCCTCTGATTTTCCCCAGCTCACTTTTCTTTCCATCTCCCCATGTCCTCTGTGTTATTTTTTATGCTCCACAAGTAAGTGAAACCATATGATAATTGACTTTATCTGCTTGACTTATTTCACTCAGCGTAGCACATACAATAAAATGTACAGATTTTAAGTGTTGCTTTTGATAGGTTTTGACAGCTGCATACATTCTATAATCACCATCCAAAACAAGGTACAGAACTTTTCCATCATCTTAGAAAGTTGTTCCTGCTCATTATCAGACAGTAAGAACCCACTTTATCATCACCGTGGTAACAAAGTTAACCACTTTCATTTAATGACCTCAAAAGTATTCTGTTTGTTCTTGTATTTCATATATATAGAATTATAGAAATGTATTCTTTTGTGTCTGGTTCTTTTTGTGCACCATAATATTTATGAGATTCATCCAGGTTATGAGTACATCAGTAGTGTGTTCCTTTTCATTGCTCAGTAGTATTCCATTGAATGACTACAGTAGGATTTGTTTATCCATTTCTTCTTCATAGTAATATGGTTTCTATCATGGGGTTATTATAAATAAGGATACTGTGCATATTCTTGTCAAAGATTTTATGTTGACGTATGTTTTCATTTCTTTTCAGTAAATAATTGATTCAAGATGGATTGTAGGTTTAAATGCAAAAACTAAAACTATAAATTATCTGAAAGAAGTGATAGGAGAATATCTTCAAGCCATTCAGGGAGGTAAAGCTTTCTTAGAGACATAAAATGGTAACCAGAAAAGAACAAAGTTGGTAAATTGAACTTTGCAAAAAAAACAAAAAACAAAAAACAAAAAAAAACAAAAACAAAAACAAAACAAAAAAACTCTCTCTCTGAAGATGTCATTTAAAAAAATGAATAGGCAAATCAAGGAGTAGGAATAAGATATTTGCAATTTGTATAACCAACAAATAACTTTTGTTCAGAAAATATATAGAACTATAATAGTAAAAAGACAAAGGGCCAATAAAAGGGGGGCAAAACATTTCATTGGATAATTGACAACATACTTACCCATTAGAGGACTTGTATTACCTCATTTCAAGAGTTATTTTTAAAAAAAATAAGTATTCTTACAATGTGATATTGGCAAAAGGGTACAAAAAATGAATGCATGGAACAGAACAGATAGCCCAAGAAGAAACTTAGATATATATTTAGTTAATTCCCCTTTTAAGTCATTCTGCTGATGCTTGTTGCCCCAATTGTCTTTTTAATACCACAGTTTTCTCATTGTTCTTCTGTTTCTATGAACTCCTCTCATAATATCACAAAATCACTCCCAAATTTCAATTTGCTTCTAACTCCTCTTTTTCACTAGAGCGTATGTTTAAGAAATGCTGTTTTTCTCAACAAAACAACCGATTATGCCATAGTTAACTAGTAACTTACTTAATCTTTTTTTTTTTTTAAGATTTTATTTATTTTCATAAAAGGCAGAGAGACAGAGGGAGGTAAAGGCAGAGGGAGAAGCAGATGCCTCACAGAGGAGGGAGCCAGATGCAGGACTCAATTCCAGGACCCTGGACTCATTACCTGAGCCAAAGGCAAGTGCTTAGCCAACTGAGTCCCTCAGGTGTAACTTACTTAATTTTATTTGTACACCCACAACATATTTGTTAATACAAATATATTTCTCTTGGTTGGTTAAGGAAATGTACTAAAATGAAGCAAACATTGCAAGAAAGTAAGGTTAACAACAACAAAAAAAGTGTGAGAAATTATCTCATAGCTCTCCTTATGTCACACTATATAAGAGACCTTGACATCACACCTGTGTATAAAAAGGCTACTATTTCTTGACAATTCAAGTCTCAGACATCTCACTGGAAATGGTATGAGATATACTACTTTATCTCAAACTAGAACCTATATAAGCCAGTCTTTTTTAATGTTAGATTTATTTAAATGGCCTTTGTTTCTAGTTGTCTCAATAATGTGGTGTGGTCAGCTATTAATGGTCACTTTAATTGCATGATCTATGCTTGAATATTAAAAATGGAAGTAAGCCATAGTAATCAGTAGTAATAGGGAAAGAATGATATTCTACAAGCTTCTTAAATCTAAAGCTTCATGGTCTTTTTTTCAGAAGTAGTATAAATCTTGATTTAGGCAAATATTTCCAGTTCTACAGATTAATTCCCATAATATGAATCAAAGAGAGAAAACGTCACTACTGGGAGATTTAAAATGATTTTATTTGTTAAACTAAAAGAATCCCCAACCTGGGGCTTTTTGTGCATTTCTGAAAGCCATACAATAATAGCTCTATTAGAAGTCTGCTTTTACATTTGAAAATTTATTACCATCATCCAGAAGCCTGAAATCAATAAATTAAAAGAAAATTGTACCCAAATGAAAAGGGAAAAAAAAAAAAAGAAAAGAGAAAGAAAAAAAAAGAAAGAGAGAAAGAAAGACCTAAATATGTCTTTGAGACAAATAATTACAACCACCAGCATTAATGTTAAGAAGCAAGTATAGCAGGCAGGGGCACGGGTGGCTCAGTTGGTTAAGTGTCCAACTCCTGGTTTCCATTCAGGCCATGATCTCAGGGTCATGATCTCAGTCTTGAGATCAAACCCCTCCTCGAGCCCTGCCTCGAGCCCCCTCACTCAGTGCAGAGTCTGATTGAGGTTCTCTCCCTCATTCTCATCCTCTCTGCCCTTCCCTTCCTTGGGCTCACTCAACTCTCTCCCCTCTCTCTCTTTTAAATAAATAAATACATACATAAAATCTTTAAAACAAAAGAAACAGATATACCAGGTAGGAGAGGTTCTTTTTCTTAAATATTTCATTTAAAAATAAGCCAAGAGGTAAACACAATGGCAGAGGCAAATCACAAAACTGGGAGTGATAATGTTCAGACTTCTAGAATAGGAGGAAATAAGAGCTTCCACTGTGTGTACTAGCCTGACAACCACATCCATTTTGGTGTGTGTCGGGGCCAGGAGTTGGGGTGGACCTTCCAAAACAGCCCTCTTCCATTCAAATTGCAAAATGGACAAAATAGCAAGAGAAAAAATTTCTAGTTTATTTTGGTAATTATTTAACATCAGAATAAAAGTACCACTGATATCCAAGGACCGCATTACACACTACCTTACCTTCAAACACTACATTAGTTTCAAACCCTCTCAAGAGGTATTTTTATGGATTGGTTTCATGATTTTTATTTGTTTAATGATTATTTGCTTATTTATTACAAATGAAGATTTTAAATTTGAGAGAGGTTGAGGAATAGTCTTCAAGTCACAGTCACGACTGAAATTTGAGCACAAAGTCTAAGTTGGGCTAACTCAAACTCCTATTGTTCCCACCACCAAGACAGTATTGTTCTCTGGTTAAGGACATACACTTGGTAGAGGAGTCCTGAGTGAAAATTCTGACCCAGTCATTAATTCATTGTTTAAGTCTGAATAAGTTATTTGATCTTTCTAAAAACCATGTTTCTCATATATAACATGGGGATAATAAAGAACTTGTCTCAAAAGAAAATGATGAGGATTAAACATGTTAATATATGTAAAGCCCTGGTAAGAGCTCCCTGCACATAATATGAGTTCAATAAATGCCTATGTTATTGACACACTATATAAATAAATTTTATTACATATGTTAGTGAGTGTGTATTCATTTAGCATGTTGTAATTCTGAATATCTTTTAAGTGAATTAAAATGAAATCTGTGAAATGTAATTCCTCTTGAAAAATAAATTTTATGTATTTATTTATATCATACACTAAGATTATTTTCGGGAGAAAAACATTATTTTGAGAAAAATATATGCTAATCGTATAGTGGGTAATATGATCATAATTGTTTTGACTGGATAAGCAATAGAACTAAATCATGCCCATTACCCAATTAACTATGATCTACAATCATCAAAACTATAGCTGTTATCTTAGCATAATTATTCTTTCTTTTCTTTTTCTTTTTCTTTTCTTTTCCTTTTTTTTTTTTTTTTAGGACATAAGGAGTAACTGTAGATGACTGTCTGACAATCTAAATGATTACAGTGTTTCAAGATGTCTACCCACTAATTAGAAAAGTGATTGATAAGGTACAATTTGCAAGTTTGTCAATATTAGATATTAGTATCCTGCTATTACATATTGAAGTTTAAGGGTTCATTTTCTCTCAAAAATTATTAGTGTTTCACCACCTGTTTCATAGGAATGAGTTTTAGAACACAAATCCTAAACAATTATTTCTGATTATGGAGAACCTATCCCCAAATTATAGCTTCAGATTTTTCACTCAGAGCAATGTAAGCTTTTAGGGAAACTTATTTTCAATCATGTCAGGACTGTATCACTCATGTTTTTCTGTCTTTCCCCTTTCTGTTTCTAAAAATTGTCCTTTTCCCCTAACTACTCCAGAGCATTGAAATGGCAGGGACATCTTAGACTTAGATTTTCTTTTACCCATTGAGGTTTCTCATGAGGTTCTGAGTACATAGCTGCTAGGAATGTACATATGATAATCTCCTCAAATTACCATACTTTTGTTTTCTTTTGGAATTTGCCATTTTTTCCCTTTGAAAAAGTCCCACTTTTCTCCATATTCTCTCTACCTCTAGCTTGATTCTCCTTTGAGTTTCTCAGTTCTTTCTCCTACAAAATACAAAATACAGGGGTGCCTGGGTGGCTCAGTGGGTTAAGCCGCTGCCTTCGGCTCAGGTCATGATCTCAGGGTCCTGGAATCGAGTCCCGCATCGGGCTCTCTGCTCAGCAGGGAGCCTGCTTCCCTCTCTCTCTCTCTCTGCCTGCCTCTCCATCTACTTGTGATTTCTCTCTGTCAAATAAATAAATAAAATCTTTAAAAAAAATACAAAATACAAACCTATGATTCTTGATTCTGTCCTTAAAAAACTCTTTAAAATGCAATAATACATTAGGTGTATTCATTTATTCATTCATTCATTCATCCATCCATTCATTCATAAAAAAAAAAAAAAAGAATGCTATTTGCCAGGCTTTATTTCAGATTCTGAGAACATTTTAGTAAATAAAACAAACTAGGTATCTGTACTCATGTTGTAAGGAAGTCATAAAGATACTTTAACCAACTAAACAAGGGACATAGTAGAGACCACTAGATAGACCAAGAATGACCAGGATGGCTTCTTTGAAATAATGGTGTTAGAGCAGAACTTTAAAGATGAAAATGCCAACTCTGAGTATATCTGTATTTGGGGCAGAAGGGACTTCGAATTAAGAACCCCCAAGGTGATGATAAATGGCATTTTTGGAAAGACAAAAAGAAAATCAAAATATCCAGAACACGGTTAGCAAGTATGAGAGAATATGCAAGTTCAGAGTTTTTTGTTTCAGAGTTGAAAATCCATTCTAAATAGCATATAATACATTATTAAAGGATATTAGGAAGGTAACATGATCTCCAAGAAGGTTGGAGAGCCAGTCCCTGCAGTTTGGACCAGCAATTATAACATGGAAGTTGCTTCAGTGAGAACATCATTGCCACTGTCACTAAGCACAAGAATTACAGCTCAGACCTTTGAGTGTATGGGATCCCCAAACTCTAACTTTTGAACGACAAAACCATGTAGACAGTAGGGATGCTGAGAAAAAGTGCTCTACCTTCTAATTTGAGAACAGGGACTGATCGTGCCACATTGGAAGGGCAGTCAAAAGATACCAGTTCATCAAATACATGATAAATGCCCACCATATCCCAGAGAGTTTTAAGTGTTAATATAATTTGAAGTATGTTATATGTGATTTTCATACTCTCCAAATTCTGCATTATGGAAATAAAGAAATTGAAAAATATGAAATGTGTTTGAGCTCCCCAGCATCACAGAATTAGTGTGAGAGAACAAGAGCTGTGGTGATCAGGGGCACTGATATGTGGCTTAATTTATGGAGTGCCTCTGAAGGGGATTTAATCAGCAGGATCAGCTCTGCAACATGAACAAGGGCTGTTCGCCACTATGTGGAATCTCATTAGTATGATCAAATGGAAGTAACACCTCTCCCTTGAGAATAAGTACATCACTTCTGTAGGACTCTGAGGTAGAGATAATAGACTACTGAAAATGAGCATGAATTATGAAGAGTTTGGCAGCAAATGAATGATCTCACAAATGTCATTCAAATCTTACACTCCTTGAGTTACACTGCCACACTGTTAACAAAATCAAAATCATGTTTATAAAGTAACTTGAAGTTTGAGACATTTAAAATCCATCAAATATACCAAAAGAGTTTCTTCCTTGTAAATTTAAAATGCATTATATTTGCAAATTAACTGGTTTTCAGAAACCATCTTTTCTTCCTGTGACTAGACAAGGGCTTACCCAGATACTTGTGTCCAGATAACATAATGAAGCAAAACTCTGAATCTTTTAGGATTTCATTTAGCACCTTAGGTTATAAATAAACCTTTTAAAAAAAAAAAAAACTCCATTTTGCATGTGGTCGGAAAATACTTAAACTCCATTCATCCCACACAAATGTCTACCTGTTACAAGCAAAACACTGTACTGTTTCAAGACAGTGGGAAGGATATATTGGCTGTGTATCAGAATAACCTAGGGAAACGTGCTAAAATAAAGACTCAGGGTTCCACTGCAAGATTCTTATTCATTATTATCTCTCAAAGGTTCAGAGAGCCAATACATATATCTAATGTACTCATCAGCACTTGATTATTATTGCAGTCTGCTCCCAAGCAGATCTCTTAGTGAAATCACATGATCTTCATCTCATCAGAAATATACAGGAAAAGAGTTTTTACAGAAAAAGGACCCAAACATTCTTCAAAAGCCATTTAAATAGTTACTAAATAAAGGACATGATGAAAACGTATCTCCCCAGGGAAATCCATTAAAAGTGGTCTCTTGGTGTGTCTGGGTGGCTCAGTGGGTTAAGGCTCTGCCTTCGGCTCAGGTCATGATCTCAGGGTCTTGGGATCAAGCCCCGCATAAGGGCTCTCTGCTCATTGGGGAGCCTGCTTCTCCCCTCTCTCTCTGCCTGCCTCTCCGCCTACTTGTGATTTCTCTCTGTCAAATAAATAAAATAAAATAAAATAAAATAAAATAAAATAAAATAAAATAAGTAGTCTCTTTCCTTCCCTAAGGTCTATAATCTTTTGATAACCTCAGTGCAGAATCTGCTTCTCCCTCTCCCTTTCCTCCTCCCCTAACTTTATCTTTCTCTCTCTCAAAAAAAATAAAAATAAAATCTTTAAAAACCAAAACTGATTAAGAAAAAAGACAAATTCACAAGTAACATAAGATATGCAAAATATCATACAATTAAAGAGCATTTTAGAGATCATAAGAGATTATTATGAACAACCTCATAGCAATGAATTAGAAACTTTAAAAATGAATATGTTTTACACAAAAATATGAAGGTCAGCTCAAGAAAATATAGAATATATCTAAGAGCATTTAAGAATAGATTTTCAGCCAAAAATAGATCCCCCAAATAGGATTCAAGCAAAATTGAACTATACTGCTCTCTAATGTTAAAGTTCAGGCAGTTCAGAGCCTGGGAGTAGCCATGTTCCAGATCACTTCTCTTTCATTCCTTATGTTTAGTCCTTATCTCAGTGATCTGACATGATGTCTGGATATGTGGCCATCACAGAAAAAGAAACAAAAGGAGCTTTAGTAAAGAAAATTCCATGCCAATCTTATTCATGAACTTAAATGCAAATATCTTAAAGTTTAAAAACTTGAAAAAGGAAATACCTACACATATAGAGAATATCCACACTTGGAGTATAACAAAAGTGGCAGTAAAATCAGTGGATAAAACAGGTATTATGCAATAATAGTCAGAGATAAATGGTTATCTGTTTTTAAAACAAATACAACCAGATCATTTTTTCATTACCTTGTATAAAAATAATACTTTCCATGTTGATTAAAGTTTTTAAATCTAAACTTTAAAAATATTTAGAATAAAAAACATGTCTGTGTGAATTTAGGACAGAAAATTATTTCTTTATTAAAACACATAATCTACAAATTATAAACTACACTGTCTTGCAATAAAAGTGTCTGTATTACAGAAGATATCTAAAACAAAGTATAATGTTAAGCGACAGATTTAGAGGAGATTTTGCAATTAAAAAAAAACTAACAAAAGAATAATATCCAGTGCATAAGGAATTTTTTCAAATCAGTCAAAAAAAAAAAAAGAACAACCAAAAAGGGGAGGGGGGACAAAAACCTTGAGTAAACATTTTATAGAAAAAGCTATGGTAATAAACATAAGAAGATTATCAACTTCACTGGAGAAAAACAAATTAAAACAAAAGTGTGATTGAAAGAATCCCTTCAAAGTACTAGTGGGAACACACATTGCATATGAAGGTATAAAGTGGTAAAACCGTTCTAAAGAGACATTGTCACAAACTAGTAACACTGAAGATACACATACTTTACAACCTAGCAATTCTACTTAAGTGTGTATACCACAGAAAAAAATTCTGCTTATGTTGTCTATGACATATGTACAAAAAGTTTATTGAAGTTTTGTTTGTAAAAATAAGAAATGTAAACACCAATATTGAGTAAGAAAATCTCTTATTAAATACCTATTATGGGATAACATTTAACCATTAAAATGAATGGACAACATAAGCACTCAGCAACATAAAAATTTTTATAAATTGTAGTATACCTAAAGAGGTATGTCTTCAGGATTAGTCTGACTCAATCTTCACCACATACCTCAAAGACTTTAGGTTGTCTGCTATCAGTCTGTTTGGACTGCTGTAATAAAATGCCACAAACTGAATAGCTTATAAACCACAGACAAATGTTCTCACACATTTTTTTAAAGATTTTATTTATTTATTTGACAGAGAGAAAGGGATCACAAGTAGGCAGAGCAGCAGCCAGAGAGAATGGGGAAAGTAGGCTCCCTGCCGAGCAGAGAGCCTGAGGTGGGGCTCGATCCCATGACCCTGGGATCACAACCCGAGCGAAAGACAGAGGCTCAACTCACTTAGCCAGCCAGGCGCCCTAATTCTCACACATTTAATTCTGGAGATTGAGAAGTCTAAGGTCATGGAACCCACAGATTTGGTGTGTGATGAGGACTCACTAGATGGCCATATTATAACTGTACTCAAATGGGAAAAGATGCTAAGGAGTTCTGTAGGACCTCATTTATAAAGGGCCCTAGTCCCATTCGTGAGAGCTCCACCACTGTGACCTATCCAGCTCCCAGAGTTCCCACTTCCTAACACTATTACATTGAGCAGTAGATTTCAATATATGAATTTTGAGGGAACACATTCAGTCATTCAGCATAGGGGAAGATATAGATAATGTAGAGTCCAGATATAACGGGAGCAGTTCTACAAGCAAAGTCAAAAGTTGTTTATCTATCTTCAATGCTATCCAAAACCTGAAAGAAGAGCAATAGATCTATAGGCAATTTTAAAGAAATGCACATAATAAAAATCAATATGAATATAGGAAAGTAACTCTTAAAGTATTAGATGAAACTATTTGTGTGTGTGTGTATACATAACTGTGTCTCTCTCTGTGTATATATATATACACATGTATATGTATATATAACTGAATATAAAGGATATAAGGGCAAAAGTCTCTAATGCATAATACAATGTTCATTATAACTGAAGAAATACAGAACACTAAAGATAATCATTCATGCTAGTGACCTCAATGAAACATGATTTCGGTTGAGCACAAATTTCTTCAACAAAGGAAGAAAATACAAACAGAATGTAGATATTCAATAGAAATTAATAATATAGAAAATATGGCAATAAATATAAAAATTGGCAAACTTTAAGAAGTATGAAATGCAAATTTTTTAACTGGAAAAAATTTATATCGTTTTCCCATTTGAAATATAGTCTTCTGCTGGACTGAGACATAATCAGACAGCGATAATGATAGAAAGATACTGACACATACAGTTCTGGGCAAATGATACATAATAATTTATAAAGAGTTTTATATAAAGCAGGAGAAAATACAGAGAAACGAATGGCTTCCCAGATCTTCACAAATTTCCAACAACCTACATGTCCCTTAGTGATCTAGATCCTACCAAGCAAAAAACTAATAAAAAAATAACCATCACACATTTATGGTGTTTACTGTGATATTGCATGAAGAGACTGCCTGTACCCCAGGAGAATCACTTAGCAGGTCCAGACTTCAGGGTTGTCTGGTCATAGCTGCCTTTCAGTGCTTTAACATCTAACGCCTCCTTTTTTTTTTTTTTTTTTTTTTCCCTTATTGACTTAGCTGGTAAAATATTTTATTCAATCTTTTAGGCTTACAATAGTTATTTGATAAACCCAATTAAGGGAAGATGTTTCATCAAATAAAACAAATGAAAGCATTTCAACTTCCCTAATTTTTCTTTTTTGCTACCTGTGATATAGAATACTATATAACTCCATTTGTATATAAAGCAATATGTGTTTAATTCATGTTATTTCCATCAAATTTAATTCCTCATTTTCTTTTTCAGTTTCATGCCTCTAGTGGCATTTTAAAAATGTCTCTAAAGTATTCGAATTCAGTATAATTTTGTTAGTATTGTTTAACTGCTAACTGGTTGCATATAGAAGAAATTCCCAATTGCAAGTAATGGTCAGGATTTTGCTAAACAGAATAGAATCCATCGCAGCAATGTGAAGGAAATAGTATATGGTTATAGATCCTTCAGAAGTGCTACAGATATGGACTCTAAAATTAGTTATTAAGAATACCATGCAGTGTCAAACTTTGCTGCCAAGAAAGCAGCTACTTGTGACAGCTATTGAATTAAGCAATTGGCTTCAGAACTACACTGCTCCTGCCTTGATCCAAAGGCTGCTGGATTAGGAAGCTGCTGACTAAATTTGGAAGTTGGCTGTGTACCTGCCTCCTCCTGGACAGTGATACCTCTACTGTGCCTCACAGCAGCAAAACAGATCTCCACATTCTATGTCTTTCCTCATTATGACTCAGTTCCAAATCCAAATCTATTAAGTATACATCAGAGACAGTAGAGTCTAAGTTTCAGAGAGAACTCTAGCTGCAAGGGAGCCTAAAAAATATAGTTTAAACTTTCTGGTCTCGGGGCACCTGAGTGGCTCAGTGGGTTAAGCCACTGCCTTCGGCTCAGGTCATGGTCTCGGGGTCTTGGGATCGAGCCCCACATCGGGCTCTCTGCTCAGCAGGGAGCCTGCTTCCTCCTCTCTCTCTCTCTCTGCCTGCCTCTCTGCCTACTTGTGATCTGTCTGTCAAATAAATAAATAAAATCTTTAAAAAAAAAAAAAAACTTTCTGGTCTCCAGAAGAAAAAGGGTTTGGAGTATAGATAGAAGGGGTTTGGAAGGCATATTGAAAAGCCAAACCAACAATAATAACCTCATAAGCAAAGAACAGGCAGAACCCCACATGAAATCACAAACGATTACACAATAAAAATGAAAATGGGAATATTGACAAATGTATTTATTTATAATAAGGATATTGTCATTTTAAATCTTGTACAAATAGCAGATTAGTATGGAATAATGCTTTTTAAAAAGCTTTTGCATGAAACATGTTTATTATTTTGATAGCTAAAGTAGTAAAAGTCCAATTAAGTTTGTTAAAAATATAACCAAATTAGGGGCACCTGGGTGACTCAGTTGGTTAAGCAGCTGCCTTCGGCTCAGGTCATGATCCCAGCGTCCTGGGATCGAGTCCCACATCGGGCTCCTTGCTCAGCAGGGAGCCTGCTTCTCCCTCTGCCTCTGCCTGCCATTCTGTCTGCCTGTGCTCGCTCTCTCCCCCTCTCTCTCTGATAAATAAATAAAAATCTTAAAAAAAAAAACCAAATTACTGCCAACAATAATCAGATAGTAAAGTTAAAAGGTTTAATATGTACACATAAATATATAAAAATATATTATGTCACAAAAAAAAATATATTATGTCACATATACATACATAGCATGTGACATATATTCACATTTTTTATTAGCCATCTTTAAAAACTATTGATACTATTAGGTACTCTAGAAAAAAAGAAAACAATTTATTTTGGGATTTTAGCATATACAGTAGTAAAATTTATGCCAACAGAAACAAGGGTTCTGGTTGAATGGTAAATGTAATTGTATAGGTTTTCACATTGTACTCTAGAGCAACCAATAAAAGCTAATACAAACAGGCATAGTTAAAAACACCAATGTAGGAAATAAAATAGAATATTTTTATTTTCTGAAAATTTACTGAAATAAAGCAGAAATTGAGAAGCATAAGAAGAGTAATAAATGGGCTAATTATAAAATACCTATCATGACGGAATACTTAAACTGGACCATGTCAAAAACTACATTAAAGATAAATGGACTGACACTCTATTTGAAAGTGAAAGATTGTCAAATTGGATTATAGAAAAAGCAAGATTATAGTTTATACAATTTTCAAGAGTCCACTTTTTTAATTAAAAAGACACATACACCTTGAAACTAAAAGTATGGGCAAAGACAAACAAAGGCAAATTCTTAGTTTAAGAAAATTAATGTTGTATCAATAAAAGGCAAAATAGACTTCAAGACAAATAAAAGAAGGCATGTCATAATGATAAAAAAAATCAATTCATTAAAAATACATAATTATGCTGAGTGAAATAAGTCAAGCAGAGAGAGTCAATTATCATATGGTTTCACTTATTTGTGGAGCATAACAAAAAGCATGGAGGACATGGGGACTTAGAGTGGAGAAGGGAGTTGGGGGAAATTGGAAGCGGAGGTGAACCATGAGAGACTATGGACTCTGAAAAACAATCTGAGGGTTTTGAAGGGATGGGGGGTGGGAGGTTGGGGTACCAGGTGGTGGGTATTATAGAGGGCACGGATTGCATGGAGCACGGGGTGTGGTGCAAAAATAATGAATACTGTTATGCTGGAAATAAAAAAAAATAAAATAAAAAAAATAAAGTAGACCTATATTCAAAAAAAAAAAATACATAACATTGTTAAATATGTACTAGCCAACCAAAGAGATTCAAGTTACATGAAGCAAAATTGAGAAAACTTCAGGGAGAAATTCAAAAGAACCCACAATGATAATAGAACATTTTCACATTTTTCCATCAGAAATTGATAGCAAAATCAGACAAAATGCAGCAAATAAATAAATAAATAAATAAAGATAAAAAAAATAAATAGCAGTATACAAGTTGAACTAATTTACATCTATAGAATATTACAACTGAAAATCTGGGAAATAAATATTTTTTTTCAAGTTCACATAGAACATTTACCAATATAAATTAAATATTGGACCATAAAATACATCTCAATAAAATTAAAATGGAGTGAACTTACACAGATTATGTTCTGTGTCCATAGGGAATTTAATTAAAAATCAATAGCAAGAAGATATCTAAGAGAAATTCCCCCAAACTGGAAATTAATAACACACTTTAAATCCATAGGTTAAAAAAAAAGAAAAAAGAAATTATGAGTAAAATTTGAAAATATTTTGAACTGGATGATAATGAAGGAACAATATAATATTGTAGAATATAGCCAATGATATTTTTACAGTAAAATGTAGAGTTTTACATTGCTCATACTAAGAAAATGTATTTGAGAATAAAAAAGTCAAAGATTCAAGGTTCCATATTAAGAAGATAAAGCAAAATAGCAAAATTATAAAAGTAAATAAAAGATGAATGAAATAGAAAATAAATAATAATAGGGAAAACTAACAAAGACAAATGTTTTTCTTTGAAAAAATTAAAAAATACTGATAAACTCTTAGCAAGAATAGCCAGTAGTAAGACAGATATTAAAAAATTAATAAAGAAATATTCTGAGCAATGTTATGGTAATAAGATGGGAAATTCTTGAAAAACATTAAAAAGCTGTCAAAGTTTTAAAAATTGAAATAATTCTGCATTTATTATAATTTTTGAATATAAATTAAAATGCTTTTCAAACAAAGAACAATGCAGACAATCATAGTTGCATCAGTGAATTATACAAATACTTGAGATATAGTGTCCATTTTCTTTGAGTAGAGATGTACTTTTATTAGTACTCATTATTCCAATACAAAAATCAAAGAAAAACAATGCTTAAAAACAACAGTAACTCATGAACATAAATAGAAAAACTCTATTGAGTAGAATAAAGCCTAATAATAAAAAGCATAACATTTTTGGGGGGGTAAAACTCTTGGTATTTGCAAACGGTAAGTAAGATACATAGGAAGTTCAGAACAATCTACAGATTATTGTGACTAATCGAAAACAGTATGACCAAAGGAAAAATGTCATTACATAAAACCATTTGACTATCTCTTTAACACACAATCAAAAATTAAAATTCAAGTGGTGCCTAGATGGCTCAGTTGGTTAAGCATCTGACTTTTGATTTTGCCTCAGGTAATGATCTCAGGGTCATGATCTCAGGATTGTGAGACTGAGCCCCATGTTGGGTCTGCACTGGCAGTGGAACCTGCTTAGAATTCTCTCCCTCCCAATCTCTCTGCTGTTCCCTTGCTCATGCATGTGCTCTCTCTCTCTCTCAAAAAAAAAAAATTAAATAAATAAAATACATAAAGAAAATTCAAGCATCAATTTATTCAGGGTTCTCCAGAGGAAAAAAAACCAACCATATGTATATGTATGTGTGTGTGTAATATATATATATGCATACAGATATATATATACCCACAAATATATGTATATATTCACATGTATATATATATATGTATTTATATATATATATGCATGTTTATGTAAGCATATATGTATTTGTTTGTGTATATGTGTGTATGCAAGAGATTTATTTTGAGGCAATGGCTCCCTTAGTATTAGGGCTCTTATGTCTGGAATCCGCAGAGAAGGTTAGCAGGCTAGAAAGTTAAACAAGATTTCTATGTAGCAATATTAAGGCAAATTCCTTCTTCTATGGAAAATCTCAGACTTTGCTCTTAAGACCCACATATAAATTGTATAAGGCCCACTTACATTAAGGAGAATACTCTGACTTGCTTTTAAAATTAACTGATTTTAAATGTTAATCATACCCACAAATACCTTCTCACCTTCTCAGCAGTATCTCAACCAGTGTTTGACCAAATAACTGGGCAGTGTAGTCTAGCCAGGTTGACACATTAAATTAACTATCACTGAGGTCAAATCTTCCCCAGATGATCTACAGATTAGTATCAGTCTCACTCAAAATCCTAATGAGTGTTTTTTTTAATTGATTAGAGTATTCTAAAACACTTTATTTTTTTAAATGGAAGAAAAGGGCTTTGAACAGCCAAAACAATCTGAATAACCAGAAGTTGGAAAAGAAAAAAAAAAAAAAGATCAAATTTAAAGGATTTGAAATACCTGATTTCAAGAATTACTACTATGAATATTGTGAAGACAAAAGGTTTTACTGGCATAAATATAGGTAAATAGATCAGTGTAAAGGAAAAAAAAGAGTCCAAATATACCCTGGACAAATGATTTAAGTCCATTCATAGGCTAAAGGAATCTTTTTAACAGATGTTCTTAGAACAACTGGATATCGATGGGGACCGGGAAGATGAACCTTATTCTCACTTTATTCATCCACAAAGATTAGACCAAGATGGATCTTGGACTTAAACATAAAACTATAAATCTTCTAGAAGAAAACTGGTAATTTTCACAACCTAAGGGAAGATAAAGGAGTTCTAAGGCTGATAACAACAACAAAAAAATTAAAATTCCAGAAGAAAAAAAAATTGATAGATTACAAATGTTTAAAATTTAAAAATTTCTGCTCTGCTCATGAAGAGAAAATAATATGCAAGCCAGAATATGCAAAAAATATTTATAATACATATGTCTAACAAAGCACTTATTTGCAGAAAATAGAATAAGCACTAATTAATAATTTAAAAATTAATGTGACAAAAATTGAGCAAAATACTTAAATAAACACTTTTAAGAGAATATCTATGAATGGACAATAAATAGATACAAAGGTTTTTAATGTCATCAGTTCCCAGGAAAATATAAATTGTAACCACAATGAGATACAGCTACATACCAACCAGAATGACTAAAATCTAAAAGACTGACAAAACCAACTATCAACTGGTACTTTCCTACACTATTTTTGGGAGTATAAAATGTTCAACCTTTATGG
Organism: Mustela erminea; assembly: GCF_009829155.1. Classification (NCBI taxonomy): domain Eukaryota; kingdom Metazoa; phylum Chordata; class Mammalia; order Carnivora; family Mustelidae; genus Mustela; species Mustela erminea. The sequence goes on along the minus strand of NC_045615.1, from coordinate 38,557,449 downwards.
AGAACTGTTTGATACTTATCTATAAAGTTAATCTTATACCTACATCCAAGAGAAGGATTGTAAGTGTAAGATAGCATATTATTCAGTAATAAAAGGAATGACAAGCACAATGACTTGCTAGAAACAAAAAAGCTAGGCACAAAAGAGTACTTCCTATGTGATTTTATTTTTCTAAAACTTATAAAACAAACAAACTATTCTAACTGAAGAGAAATTGGATAATGGTTGAAGGATCATTGGAGAATAATTGCCTGGTAAGGGGCATCAGGGAACTTTCTGAAGGGAAAGAAAAGTCCTTAATCTTGCTGTAAGTGGTGGTTATAGGGTATATGTTATTATAAAACTCCTTGTACTGACCACATAAGATTTGTGCATTGTTTTGTTAAATATATCACAACAAAAATAATCAGAGAATTTTGAGTAATTCGTGGAAGTTTAAATGGCACAATTTATATAGTTCACAATATGGTCACAACTTTCACAGATGACTTTAGACCAACTAACAAAAACCTGCCCTTTTGGATTACGAAAAATTTACTTGTAATTTTATCGCACATTACAGTTAGAAATGCCCTCCCCACACCCAGCCCAGAAATTTGCATAGAACTTCTATTGAAAAGACATGAAAGATCTGAATGAGACATAGGGAGCAATAGGAAGGAGAATGTTGTGTGTTATCATTAGAGAAATAATTGATGGTATCTTTCAGATTTAAAAATGAAAACAGCCTCTCATGAGAAATCTTGCCATAAAAATAATTGTATTTCTCATACATAAGCTTGTCTTGAGGTATTTAAAACAACCTCAGTAAAGGCTTATTTATGTTTCCAAATAAGAAGCAGCACACAACTCACTTTGTCTGTGAGAATTAGCATTCTAAGGTGTATCAGCCAATATAATTCCTGGGGTTGGTTTATTCCAAGCCTTTGAGATTAGAAGTTTTCAAAGAAAATGCTGACACAGTCTTAGTTCTGGCAGTCAGATTGCTTGCATTATAATTAGATAAGAATTTAATGATATTAACTGAAGCTGAGCAGAAAAGCCGCACAGATAAATTAGACAAATAGGATTTATGAGGGTTCATTTCTGATGCAAAAACTACACCATCATTCAGTAACATCCCCAGCCCTTCAAAATCAGCATAACCACATAGACTTCATATCCATCCGGGGCAAGTATTTGAAAATGAACCCTTAAAATTCTAGCAATAACCATTGCTTTGTAACAGGATGCAGATTTAAAATGAGTTTGCTTTTGTAACTGTCTTCACATAAACCACCTTGGGACCGCGCTGAGGATCAGGAAGCTTGTCAAATGAAACACCAGTAAGTCCCTCTCCAGTGGGATAAAAATAGAACGAGACTGACAAACCTCATCTGCAAGAAAATTAGTGCAGCCGTAGGTAACAGTAAGAAATAAAGTATTAATTGTCAAATATGCAGAAAAGTAATAGAAACTGAAGTGGGAGTAGTTTCATGGATTCAAAATAGCTAAGTTCACTGACATGATGAGAGTGCATATGAGATGAAGAGGGAATTAGTCCAGGTTAATTTTTTTTTTACTTTCTTATCAAAATAAATGTCTATTAGAGAATATGACTGATTAATCCTGAATCAATTATAAAATGTAGTTAATTCTTTTTCGCATTAATGAAAGGGAAATTACCTCTTATTTAAAAAAATGATGTGTGCAGAGCCTCTTACTTAGACTGGTACTGGCAAGCATTAATATTTCATAAACCTTAGGAAAATAACAAAAAAATTATTACATCAAGCTGATAGAGGGAAAGGATTACCATAATGGTAAGTGATCTTTTTGTTTGTTTGGACTTGAAGCCTCCTTAACAGTCCCTGTAACAGTAGTGTATCAACCACCTTGGTATAGAGATAAGGAATGTTCTAGTTAGTTTGCCTCCAGGAAAGACTTTCTTTTAATCAACTTCATTTTTCAAACACAAAAGCACTTGAAAAATAGTTTAATTGTGTAGGAATGAATGACCTCGTTTGCAGTATTATCGGCACCTTATCTTCCTCTAAATTGCTTTTGAGATTTTTTCAAAGAGTTAAGAGGTAGCTGAAAGTCAGATATGTTTATTTTTGGTGGATTCTTCTCTTTTGTTCAATTACACAAATACGCTCAAACTTCATCTAACGGAGACTACAGTTTCTGACTTAACTGTTACTCAGTTTACTTTTTTTTACTTTATGATGATGCAAAAGCAATACACATTCAGTAGAAACTATGCTTTGAACTTTGAATCTTGATGTTTTTCCAGGCTTGTGATATGCACTACAATACTGTCTTGTGATTCTGGGCAGTGGCAGCTCCCAGTCAACCACATGATTGTGAGGATAAGCAATCAATACAGTTAAACAGCCCTTCTGCACAAACACAACCATTCTGTTTCTCACCTTCAGTACAGTATTTAAACAATTACATAAGATATTCAACCCTTTAACTCTATTCAATAGGCTTGTGGTGGGTAACTTTGCCCAACTAAAACTTCCATTAGGGACTAATGGAAGTGTTCTGAGCTCATATAAGGTAGATTAGGCTGAACTATGATATTTGGTAGGTTAGGCATATTAAGTGCACTTTTTTTGTTTTGTTTTGTTTTCAAGGTCATTTTTATTTTTTTTTCATTTATTTATTTTCAGCATAACAGTATCGTTACTTTTTCACCACACCCAGTGCTCCATGCAATCCGTGCCCTCTATAATACCCACCACCTGGTACCCCGACCTCCCACCCCCCCGCCCCTTCAAAACCCTCAGATTGTTTTTCAGAGTCCATAGTCTCTCATGATTCACCTCCCCTTCCAATTTACCCCAACCCCCTTCTCTCTAACTCCCCATGTCCTCCATGCTTTTTCTTATGCTCCACAAATAAGTGAAACCATATGATAATTGACTCTCTCTGCTTGACTTATTTCACTCAGCATAATCTTAAATGCACTTTTGACTTATATTTCAATTTACAGTAGGTTTATCAGGACTTTACCCCACTGTAAGTCAAGGAACATTTGTATTTAAAGACTATTTATAATATGCCATTATAAAATCCATGCGCATAAGAAACATTTTTTGTAAAAATTAACAAATGCCTGGGCGCCTGGGTGGCTCAGTGGGTTAAAGCCTCTGCCTTTGGCTCAGTTCATGATCCCAGGGTCCTGGGATTGAACCCCGCATTGGGCTCTCTGCTCAACAGGGAGCCTGCTTCCTCTTCTCTCTCTGCCTGCTTCACTGCCTATTTGTGATCTCTGTATGTCAAATAAATAAGTTAAAATAAAAACTAAAAAAAATAAAAAATAAAAAATAAACAAATAAACAAATGCCTTGCAATGATATCTATTTTTTGTTCTAACATTATTTATGCTTCTGAAAAATTCAAAAATTTTGTCTCTAATCTATAGCAAGTTGGCAATATTGTTGTCTTCAAAGTGGAAATTTAACAACCACAAAAAGAAACCACATTATTTTTTTCTATGAAAATTATTTTATCAATTTATTATTTCTATAAGAACCTTGCATGTGACAAATATTTATTGTTCCTCAAATTATTAATGTAATGGGATTTATCTAAACTGATTAGATGTTTATTAACTAACCAGTATATACCCAAAATTATTGAAGGAACAAAGCCCATGACATTCAAGAGCTCACAGTTTAATCATAGAGTCACAAGATGAGATGTAAACACTAGAGCAACACACAAAAAAAAGGTGAAGTCAAAATGTGGGAACAGAAGAAAGAGTTCTGGCATGCTAGATGATGCAGACAATACAAATATTATTTTGTTTTCTTTTTTTGTCTTTTCTTTTTCCCCAAAAAAGAGTTTGCTGAGGAGATGGGAAAGAGAAGGGTGGGGAAGAGGGATAATCCAAGCAGAAGGAAGAGCATGTGATACAAATGACAACCAAGAAAGAGACTGACACAAGTCACATATTGGTGACTAATGATTCAGGCAAGTTTGTGCCTTGGGTACCAGCATGGTGGTGAATGTGTCTCCCATGGTGGAGAGAACTAAAAGGGTCTCATGTGCTAATATTTAAGACACTGCGTTTTATCTAGAAACATCGATCGAACGATAATGGGCTAGCAGAATTTTTATGAACAGGAGAGTCCTAAGAAGTGGTAACATGGTCAGCAGACTCAAACCTTACAAAGAGGTCAAGATCAAGTAAAAATAGGACTAAGAAGGGTTTTTGTTTTGTTTTGTGCTGTTTTTCATGTGGAATTAGGTAACTCTTAGATTTTTTTTTTTTTTTTTAACTAGAGAGTGAACTACAAGCTGGTGGATTCCACTCTGGTTCAACCATAGAGATGTCAGAAAAACCAAAGGGAGGTAATAAAGAACTCTCAAACACATACCCAACACACACACACACACACACACACACACACACGATGAAGTTAGAGGAAACTCTTTTGAAGAGTTGGTGGTATTCCTCTTGTGAATAGGGTAAGGATGGGGTGCTAGAAACAGATAAAAGGCAGGCAGTTTAGAAGAGGAATAGATAGGGAAAGATTTCTAGAATGCCACCTGGTTCTTTTCAGATCACTGTCCTGAGCTAGTGAGCTTAGACTGAACCATATCTTAGCTTTCCTCTGGTTTCTTCTCCTTCCCCCATGGTTTAGATCATTTCAAAGAGGCAAAAACATAGGGAAGGGTGAAATCATCTAGTTTGTGTATCTCTTTGTATAGTGGTTGGGGAGCGGGAAAGAAGACAAATTCATGTTAACATCAGAAACTCTATGATCAGAGGTATACCCTATACTCACTCCTTATGTCATCTGGAGATTCTGTTAGCTGGGACTCAAGCTTTAAAATTTATACTTCTACAATGCAACTGTGAAAATTGTTAGCCCCAAGGATATTAGATTTCCATGTACCTCCTCACAGGCTTTCCCAACCATACAAATAATCTAAGCTACATATCTCCCTCAGTCTCTTCTGAACTATCTTGCATTATTTTCCCTCTTAGTTTCCTGACCATCTGAAAATAACCCATTAATCAATTTTCTTATCTGTTGACTATATGTTCTCTCTCCTACACCTCACTGCCATATAACAGCTAGGCCTTTTATGTGTTTAATAGTTTTCCCTTAGAGTCTAGAGCATGAGAAGAACTCATCAGTTATTTTACATGAATGTATAAATTAATGGAATTCAAAGTCTTTGGAGAATGTTGGAGAATGACATGGAGGGCAACAGATGACAACAATGGAAAAGACAAGAAGGTGATGTAGTTTGTTATCTTTAACCAAAAGGACAGAGAATCTTATGGAGGCCTACAAAATCAATGTTTTAGACCTGACTATCTTAATTGTATTAAAATTATTCATAGATTCCAGTTCCTAGATGTAAAAGAAGTAGCAATAAGGCAAATAGAATAAATTTTTCAAAAGGGTAAAGAGTATAGGAATATGTATTGTAAATGTAAGCTAATGAGGGAGCATTGACAAGGAGGAGTGAAGAGTTAGTACTGTGAGAATGGTGGGTAAGAAAGCTTAAAAATATAATTGTGGGTACTGCAGAGATATGGAGAAGTTTAAATTTTGGTTATAATTTAAGGATGACAAGAATCAGTCAATCAGTATAAAAACTTGTATTGAGTATCTAGAAACAAAAGATTCAGTTATAAGAAAAGTTGATATATTTTCAACTTCTGTGGGCTTGACAGTCCAGTGGGATGAAGAAGTGATTCCAGTGTCACATTAATCATTGCGTAAGTACAAGCTAAGTTTAGCTGCCACACCAAATGAAGGGGAAAAAAACACACACACAAAAATATGATTCCATTTTGATGTCAGAGCTGAAGGGTAAGTAGGAGTTACCACTGGGGATAAGAGGAAGAAAAAAGCAGAAAAACAGAGAAACAATGTGCTCAGTGATACTGTTGGTATTATAGGAAAATTGTAACATTCCAGTAGTGAAAAAATGGAAAAAATCTGGTATGGAAAGAAAGAGTAGATAGAATCATATGAGATAAAACCTACATAGTAAGCAAGGACCAGGCCATAAAGAGATATCTGCTTTAATTTTATTTAAAATTGTGGATTTTTTACCCTGCTGTGAAGAATAAGTAAAGAATTTTTTGATCCAAAGTGGCAAAACGTGTATTTTGAAAATGTACTGGGACTGAAATACATAAAAGAATTGGAAGGTGGACAGGATGGTTGCCAGGCTACCTGTCAGGAGGCCAAAATAGTCATTCAGGAGAAAGAAGATGGAGGGTTGGACTAGGGTGCATTTTGGTAGAATTATAGAGAATTACAGATTCAAAAATAAATTCAGGAGGGAAAAAACACACAGGATGTGAGACAAAGGGATGCACCAAAAATAACTAGGGTTTCTGGCTTGTCTAACTGGATGGCTTGTGATGTGATTGTCTGAGGTAGAAAAGCACAGTCAAGGACCAGATGCGGGATGAAAGGGTATGGTTTCGTCATGAACATGCTGAATTTGACATCTGTTTCAAGCATCCATGTGACATGTACAGAATATGGAAATTCTGTACATGTCCCATGTGACATGTACAGAATGTGGAAATTCTGTACATGTCACTGAAGTCTGTGGTAGGGAGAATACATAGGAAGAAAAGTATAGAGAGTACAGAACACAGCTCTGAGAGATTTCAATACCTGAGTACCAGAAGAGCATTCACCATCAAAAGAGACAAGACAGCCAGTTAGATAAGACAAAACCAGGTGATACAGTGCTGGGAAAAGGGAAGAGAGTTTCAATAAGGAATGAGTTACCTCAGGGTCCTGTGCCAATGAGAGGTCCAATAAAATGAGTTCTGAGAAGATTTCCAGTGCATTTAACCCCTTAGAAAGGGACTGGTGATATTAGAAGTCATAATGAAGTGGATTGAGGAGGAACAGGAAATAGAAAGATAGAAAGTACACACGAAATTGGGGTATTGGGGACATCAGGAGAGAAATAAGAAGTAGCTGAAATGAAGTGACTTTTTAAGATGTGAGAAACTTAAGCATGTTTAAATGTCTGAGAAAAAAATCCAAATAAGAGGTAGAAAAGGAAAACTTAGGGAAAGGAGAGTAACTAATAGCGAGAGGTGAGAAGAAAAGTTCCAAAACACAGGTTAGTGGGGGTGTGGAAGGGATGCTTGTCCACATATATGGAAGAGTCATTAGGGTTCATGTAAAGGTTTTCTGGCAGGAAGTTTAGGAAAATTTATGTCAAATAAAAGCCCAAGTCAGCTGCTGGGAATGAATAAGGAAGTAGTGTATGCAGCTATAGAATCCTGACCATAGCCTAGTATTAGAAACATGGGGGAAGACTCTCCCTTAATATGGCTTGCTTTTGAGCTAAGTGGTATTAAGGGAGGGTCTTTGTCATGTTTTAAACAGCCAGCAGGCTATAGAAGGAACACACCACACATTTAGCTCAAAGTTCACTTCCCAAGAAACAAGATTCTGAGAAAAAATAACATTTTATAAGCATGGCCACTATAATCCAGATTTAGAAAAAAATCCAGTTCCTTAGGTCTCTGTGTATCCTAATCCACACACTTCATGCAACAGAATATCTCAACCTTATGGAGCTATATAATTAAATAAGTCTAACAGTATTTCCCAGATCTCTGTAGGCAATCTATTACATTGTACAAGATATGTTAATTTAATCGATAAAATTCTATAGTAGTTTAATTTTCAAAATTTGAAGTTATTCAGGCATTTGAGGTAATTTAATTTTATTTCCATTTCTTTAACTTAACATACCGGTCATGTTTTCATTGCATAAATATATTGCCAGCTCCCTTTGTAGCTACATGTATTTGATGATAAGGTGAAACTGGGCATACTGTAAAAACAGGCTGTAAATATCTATCTAAAAGTTATTACTGACGATTGTCCCTGATTCAAGTAGGTTATCTCCAGAATAAAACAAAGGCATTTTTTAGAAATGCAATAAAATGCTTTAAAAGATTTTAAAAGCAATATGAAGATAGAAAAATAAAAGGACAGATTTCACTGATTTGAGAATAAAGTAAATGTTAATGGATGACTGACAGAAGGGAAATATCAAAACTTGTGTTTGCTTCAGTTCTTTTAAGCAAATGTTAAACATTTTTCATATCAGAAAGGTGGAGTAAACAACATATGGAGGGACTTGAAGCCCAGGAAAGACAATGGGACAGTAAGTGAGCACCTGGCTAGTCCAAATGAATTAAAATCTAATCCCAGATGGAAAACACCTGAAGGTAGGAAGGGAAAATATTTTTGTTATTATTTTTTTTTAATTTTTTATTTTTTATAAACATATATTTTTATCCCCAGGGGTACAGGTCTGTGAATCACCAGGTTTACACACTTCACAGCACTCACCAAAGCACATACCCTCCCCAATGTCCATAATCCCACCCCCTTTTCCCAACCTCCCTCCCCCCAGCAACCCTCAGTTTGTTTTGTGAGATTAAGAGTCACTTATGGTTTGTCTCCCTCCCATGGGGGCTTAAGTGGGTAGGAGAAGAATAAATGTTGTTATTATTTTTATCCTCACAACCACTCTCTAAGGATGAGAAAGTAGGAACAGTTTCCCCTTTTGTCAATCCCAACCTGTCCTTGATTTCAGTGTTCCCAGAGCTACAGGCTCTCAATGCTGACAAGGGTCTTGCAGATCATCTTTACAAATTCTCCTGTTTTACAATGTAGCTGGCCTCCTGAGAGATAAAAGAGTTGCTCAAGGACACTGGTTGATGTGAATCACAGTCATCAAGGAATCCAGCGGTCCTGATACTCAATGAAGAGACAGAATGAAAGGGAGAGAGAATCTTTCACAGGCTCCACTCTGAGCCAAAGACAGGGCTCGATCTCACTATGCTGAGATCCTGACCTGAGCTGAATTCAAGAGTTGGAAGCTTAACCGACTGAGCCACACAGGCACCCCAAAGGAAGAACACTTTTAACTACAACTGGTCACTTTTTTAAGAAAACTCTCCTAATCATGATGAAACCAAAGTATCCCATTCTCATTCTTCAATTTCTATAACAATTGATATAATATCAGTGAAAACATTTTCCCATAAAATTGAAGCTTAGCAAATATTGCCCATATTTAGTGTTGATCAGAGGTAAAAATTCAGTTTAGGGTTAGTAAATATGTAACATAAAAACAACAATCAATAAATTTTTATGTGCTTCAGTAAAAGCTTTACTTTAAGAAATCACTATTGTCAAGTCAAGCAGAGAGTCAATTATCATATGGTTTCACTTATTTGTGGAGCATAACAAATAGCATGGAGGACATGGGGACTTAGAGTGGAGAAGGGAGTTGGGGGAAATTGGAAGGGGAGGTGAACCATGAGAGACTATGGACTCTGAAAAACAATCTGAGGGTTTTGAAGGGACGGGGGGTGGGAGGTTGGGGTACCAGGTGGTGGGTATTATAGAGGGCACGGATTGCATGGAGCACGGGGTGTGGTGCAAAAATAATGAATACTGTTATGCTGGAAATAAAAAAAAAAAAAAGAAATCACTATTGTCATTTTGCTTACATAAAATCAACTAAACTTCACATCAAAATTATTAAAGATATTAATTACTGTATTAATTTTCTATTGTCGCTACATAGATTACACAAACTGTAAACCTTTCTTCCATTCTTGCAAGTGATTCTCTACATCTCAGCCCGAAATGGCACATCAATCCTTTTTATGCTCAGAATCTCTCTGATACCACATCTTATACCACTTCTGCCTTCTTCCAGCTAACGATTGTTCTCTGTTTCTGCAGGTTCATGTAATTAAAATAAGCCCATCCCAATTATCCAGAATAATTTCCCCACTTTAAAGTACACAACCCCAATTTTATCTTCAAATTTCCTCTTGGTATGGAAGTTAACATATTCACAGGTAACAGAAGTTAGTGCACCAACATCTTTGGAAAACCACTATTTTGGCTAAACACATTTACCTAATTCTAGGAGGAAACGTACTTTTCCTTCCAAAACTACATTGTGTAAGATCATACATATTGGAATCTAAAGCCTGGTTCCCATTCATGCCTTATCCCAACTTTATTCTCTGCCTTTTCAGTTCTTGCCTGGGGACTTTGCCAGTTCTAAAGATCACAAGAAAACTCTGGAAACATGCTGTGACTCTTCTAGAATATAAGCTTCAATAAAATAGGGAATAATCACACTACAATTAGGTGAAACTGAACCACATCGTGCAACTGACACCAGTAAAAATTGGCTATTAACACCTGGTCAACATAAAGGGAAATCCAGTAAAGCATTATAGAGCTTGGACTTTTTCTGTGCTATTGAAGTGAAAAAAGTGTGAAGATGTTCAAGATATGCTTCTTGTATCTGCAAATGTCTGAAAATTGGGCATGACAATGATGAGAACAATCCAGATTCATGGATATCTCAATAAGCTAGGCTACTGAAGAGAAACCAAATTAAATCCATGAGGAATGAACACAATGCTACTCTAATAACACAAGATAAAGAGGATATGATGTTATAGCAAAACTTGTGAAAAATTTCAGAGAATTTTAGTCGGCTCCCTCTCTTAACATTAAAAACATTCAAAAATGATTTCCCATGAAAATCTGCAATGACTCTTCACCATATTTCTATTTAAATAAGGCCAGAAGAGATAAAGAATGTGTTACCTTATACTTCTAGAGAGGTGGAGGTAATGGACTCAAAGCATTTGCTTTTCTAAGAGGTTTATTATGTGTCTTATAATAATTAGAGAGAATTGAGTGGAGAGCTGTTCTTCACACCCTCTCTAATTACCACTACTTGAAGCAAATTAGAATGAATCCAACTGTTTCTTACCTTGTCAAAGGCGATATTGAGGACAGGAATAATTAATTTTCAAATGGAGCGGATTTCTACAGCTTTCATGTGGGTTGAATGCAAATTATATCTAAAAATACGTGCTATAACTTTTCTATCAGAAATGCTGTTTTTCATGACATTGGAGATAAGATTATGTGACCTTATATACTTTTCTGTTCTTCTGTATACTAGAAACATAAATGGTAAATTAGTATGCAAACACATACACAAAACCATAGCTTCTTTTAGTTAACATTTTCCATGGCAGGTATGTATGACCTACTTAAAAATATATGCTCACTATAGAAAAGCCACATTGATAAAAATGCATTAAATGGTGATTATTTAGACTATAAGATTTTTTTTGCTTTACAAAATGATGCTTAAGAAAATATTCCTACATAATCAGCTTCTCTAATGAATATAAAGTGTAAGTTGGCTTATTTAGATTTAACTTATTCCATTTTAAGGCAAGAATCTCTACTTTTTAAAATGGTATATATTTCTTTGAGCTTATTGTTCAAATACAGGTATAAAAATAACAAAATTTGTGACTAATTGTATTTAGGAATATATGTTCATAATTACTTCTGGAAGTATTTGAAAAATCATTCAAAATTTAGACTTTTTTTTTCCTAGAGAAGTGGTTCAGAATTTTGACAAGTTATACCTTCCCTTATATGTGGTCAAGTCTCTTGCCCAAATCCCCTCAAAGGCTATTCTAAAGTTTAGCTGTTTCCCTTAAATCCTGATACCATCTCTCCAACCTGTTTATTTCTCCTTATTTACATGCATTTCTTTTTTAATATATAAAAATATAAATTATCAGTTCCTGGCTTAGATCCACTGAATCACAGTATCTATAACAAGCTCTTGGAATCTATATTTTAAAAAATGTTGAGATGATTCTGGTAATGACACAGGTGTAGGAACAATTGACAGGTGTATCAGTAATTCCCAAAGGCTCCTTTTCATTACTCCTCCCTCCTGAACTCCAAATCTATATATTCAATTGCCTTTCAGATTGATATTTATAGTTCATATAGTTGATAATAAAGAATCCCTCAAGACTTGAAAGCAGGGAAATAAGACTGCTGTCTAAGAACTACAATGATTGTATCAGTTTATATTGAGACCTGACCTGTTATTTCTTGGAAAAGGAAAGTAGATATTTGAACGAGCACCACTACTTAATTTCATCATATTTTAAAGAAAGATGAAAAATGGAACCTGGAAAATATATGGAAGTATGGTTCAGAAAAGTACAATCATCATTTTGGCCATGACCAGAGAAAAGAGAAGAAGAATATTGATACATGAGTATACTAGTTATAGGAAATATCTTTTCTCTTGTAAGATGAAATATTTGAATGTACATCATGATGATCTGTATGAAATGACACTGAAGACCTTGGACGTCATTTGTTCTAATTTCATGTTAATTAGAAAATGAACCTACAAATTGACATGTTTGTGTATATATATGTATTATATAGAATATAATTTATATTATTTAATATATATACTACATATATATTCACAGTTATTACAGTTATTACACATTAATGAGGAGGAAAGAGTAAATAAACAAATAAATGAATATAAGAATTTTGTTTTAAGTGCTATGACAAGTAAACCAACACACTATTATGTCCCCATGACTAAAGCAGACTAGTCACTCTATCAGAAAAGGCAAAACTGAGCTGATATTTTCATGATAAGTAGTTACTGATCAAGAAAATAATGAAAGGCAAAGCATTCCAAGTAAAAGAATTAGCAAGTGTAGAGGCCTTAATGGAACAATGAATTTGGCGATATGGAAAAACGGAGAAACCTAAAGAAGCCTAGCAAGCTTGTAGATAAAGAGGGAGAGTGGTAGAACTATGTAGAGACGGGAATTCATTCTCAGTGTGTAACTGGAAGCCAAAGGAAGGCTAGTTCATGTAAATGTTAATGATTAGATTTGTTTTGATATTTCTCTTGCCTGCTTGCTGAAGAACAGACCGTATAAGGGTGGGAAGAAGTGTTAGAAGTCCAGGTAGGAGGATATGATGACAATTCAGTTAAGAACTGATGCTTAAAATTGGGAAACATCAGTGAAGATATAGAAAAGTGGGCAGATACTGAATCTTTTTTTGAACAGACTGAAATATCCTACCAATAGCTTGGATATAATAGGTTAAGAAATATATGAATCAAGGATGAGTTCCAGGTTTTGGGTTTGAGCATCTGAATGAAATGATGTTGCCTGGAGAAATACATTGAGGTGGTGGTCATCAAGAATTTGCCCATCCAATTAGAATATCAAGAGACAACCAACATGTGAGTTTGGAGATCAGTGGAGTTATCAAGGTAGAAGTATACATTTAACAGTTATCAGCTTATAAAGCCACCTGATAGGTAAGATCACCAATTGAAAAGCATGGGGAGAAGGATAGTACTAAGTTCTGGGCCTTCCATCATTTTTCAGAGCCAGCCAAAAATGTTAATTAATATTGTAGGAGGTTAATCCTGTTCTAAAGTTCCGATACATTTCAGCTCCAATCTAAGTAAAGTTTAACACGCCTTCACCTGAACACAAAACCCGGTCATCCTTAGTAATGTCCTCTCTCTGACTATTGACATTTACTATATCCCTTAGTCTTACCAATTTTACCTCTCAAATATCAATTGAATATATTCAGTTCCTCTCCCCTGTGCTCCCCCAACCTCTGTTTCACTGTCTCTGTTTTAGTTCCTTCCTACGCCCATAATATAGTCTGTGTATTCACCTTAGTGGTGACTGTCTCCAGTGTTTGGACTTCAATCCTTCCCTCCTCTGCTGTCATAATGGTGTTTTGAAACTTGGCTTTTACCATTCCCATAAAAGACTCTGATGGGCCTATTGCCTTTAGGATGTAAAAATTCAAGCTCTCTTACATAGTTTTATGATCATCTATAACTTGAAGAATGACCCTCTTTTCCTGAAGCATCTTATCACATCATACCTAAATCAAAAGAACTCAAACTTATATGCCTCTTTCTATGCATTTTCCTCTTCAAGATCTTCACGGTCTAGCATGATGGTTACTACCCACATGTGGCTATATAAATTTAACTTAAAGTTTAAAATTCAGTCCCTCAGTCACACTAGCTGCAATTAAAGTGCTTATTAGCTACATGTGGCTAGTGTATGCTTCATTAGATGTTGCAAGTATAGAATATTTTCACCATCACAGACACCATTCTATGGGATAGTAATGATCTAATGCAACCTTTGAACATTTTTTCATTAATTCCCTACAAAATAAAGGTAAAATGTCACTGGAAGAAATAATTTGTATCTTTCCTACTCTTAACCTCAAAAATACTAAATCAGATGTTTATCCTTAATCTTACCATAAGGCCATGCACACACTTCTTTCACAGTATTTAAATTACTAACTTCACTAACTTATTAAATAACTAACTTAGTTTACTAACTTATGAGTTATAGCTGTTTTAATTCATTTTCTCCATAAAAGTAAACTATGGTATATGAGAAATCACCATAGTATCTATAATGTTTTCACTGGACACCAAATATAATAAGCATTCAGTAAATATTTGTCAAATAAAATTAACAAAAATCAACAAATACAGGAAAGAAGGAATAGATGAATTAATATAGACTTTGGGACTTTTTTATTTGTGTTATATCTTTTTTTTTTTAATTAATTTTTTATTTTTTATAAACATATATTTTTATCCCCAGTGGTACAGGTCTGTGAATCACCAGGTTTACACACTTCACAGCACTCACCAAAGCACATACCCTCCCCAATGTCCATAATCCCACCCCCTTCTCCCAAACCCCCTCCCCCCAGCAACCCTCAGTTTGTTTTGTGAGATTAAGAGTCACTTACGGTTTGTCTCCCTCCCAATCCCATCTTGTTTCATTTATTCTTCTTTATCAGTATAAAAATATAAAATAATATACCAAAAATTTATATAATATAATAAAATTTAAGAAGTAAAGAAAGATGAAAGTAGTTCCTTTTTAGTTTTTTGAAAATTCATTGAAAATAACTGAGCATGGAGTTTATATGGTACAAAATAATGCAGATAGTAGTTAAAATATTAAGTACTTGTTTAAGAGAACAGAGAGAGGCCTTCAAAAAAGGCAGTTGAACATACTATAATAAGAAATCCACCATTTGAGGATCAGTTAAAAAGAGAGCGATATTAGACACATTATGCCATCAGTCTTTAACAAGTTACATGTTAGTCTAGTTGATATAAATAACCTGTTTTATCTTGTCTTATAAAAATCCCAATATAATATAACTAATATAACAAAAAATTATATAACATAATATAAAAGTAGCCAATACAAAAGCCAAAATTATTCTGAAAATATTATGCTATAAAAGGCACAAACACTAGGGGATTTTTTTATAACTAATTCAATGAATATATGGCATTTAAAAAAAATATACTGTTTGAGATGCCTGGGTGGCTCACTCAGTTAAGCCTCTGACTTAGTCTCAGGTCATGATCTCAGTCAGGGTCCTGGGATTAAGCCCTGCCTGGGACTCCAGGCTCCATGGGAAGTTTGTCCCTCTTCCTCTCCTTCTGCCCACTCCCCTGCTACTGCTCTCACACTCTCACTCTCAAGTAAATAAATACAATCTTTTAAAAATGTACTAGTAAGAATATTTAGTGGATTAAGTATTATACATGAAGTATATTTTTAAAGTTAAAAAAAAACCCTCATGTTTATTTAACAGCCTTTTCAACTTTGGATGGGATATGAAATATCTAGATATATTATCTCCCTAGGCTCTTCATGTTGCTTACAGCCCAAAATATAGCTGGATATCTCATGGAGCCCTATTAATGTTATTCTTAAATATTATTAAGTTCTTTGCTGAAAGTAACAGAATTCTCAAGAATTAGTTAGTTAAACGAGGAAGCCATTTAATAATTTCATACCACAAAATGTCTGGAAATAGGTCATTTAAAGTTTAGTTCATTCACTAAAGACCCCACAGCTTTTTCTTTGTTTTGTAGTTGTTGTTGTTGTTGTTCCACTCAGATATGTGTCAATGCCTTCACCAATGCCTCATAATGTCTGTTGCAATTCTGAATATGTCATTAAACAAGTACCCCCAAATAGGAATGAAAGGCATAGAACAGAAAAGTTTTCTCTATACAGGACTCCCTTATATGTAATGATAAATTTTCACAGTAACATATTTTTTTAAAAATTCTATTTGCCATAAGAGAAACAAGGTCATATCTATTCCCTTCATTTAAAAAATGGAAATAGATTGCTCTGAGTGATAGTCTAATCATGATTTATCCTCTGGGATGGGCATATTGCCATCCAAACAAAATTAGGGCTCAGAGAGCAAGGAAGACAGGGGAAATAACTAGTATGCAGACCAAGATGTGTGCCATAATCATAAAAATCATAAAAGAAAGCTTAGGCAGTTACTAAAACTGATATATAATTGTAAGTATAGGTTGTCTGAGAAATAATTCTGAGTATTAATAACAAAAGAAACAAAATATCCTGGTTTTTTTCTTGTATTACTAAAGCAATTCTTAGCTTTTCTTCAAAGCAGTTATGTCTTCTGATGAAACTTTACCACTATGAAATGTCATTTTATGCCTGGTAAAACTCTTCTCTTAAAATCTATTTTACCTGATATTAATATAGCTACCTCAGGTGTCTTATGATTAAGGTGCATATATGTGTATATATATATATATACATATATATATATATATGTGTGTGTGTGTGTGTGTGTGTGTGTATACATACACATGTATGTATATATATATACACACATATGTATATATATATATACATATTTTACCCTTTCATTTCTATTCTATTAGTGTCTTTATGTACACATAATCATTTCCAGCTTTATTGCAGTATTAATTACCAAAATTATATATATTTAACATGGATCACATGATGTTTTGGTATACATATACAGTGGATGTGAAATGACAATCAACCTAATTACCATATCCATCACATCATATAGTTACCTTTGAATATATGTGTGTGTGGTGAGAACACATGAATCTATTCATTTAGCAAATTTCAATTAAAAATAAATTATTAACTATAGTTATCATATTGTATATTGGTATATAAGTATCCAGAACTTTATTCATTTTATAAGTGAAAGCCTGTACCCTGGTCAAAATCCCCTTCTTTCCCCCATGCCCTAGCTCCTGATAACTACCATTCTATTTTCTCTTCAGAGAAAGAGTTGAGTTCAACTCTTTCAGATTCCACATACAAGCAAGATCATGCAATATTTGTCTTTTCATGTCTGGCTTATTTCACTTAACACAATGTCTTCCAGTTTCATCCATGGTGTCATGAATGGCAAGATTTCCTTCTTTTATGGCTGAATAGTATTCCATTCCATACATATACCACATTTTTTAAATTTACTCATGACAAACATTTCAATTGTTTTCATATCTTATGTACTGTGATTACTGCAATAAACCTGGGAGTACAGACAGTTCACTCTGCAATTCTGATTTTGCTTCATTTGGGTATATACATGGAAGTGAGATTGTTAGACTATATGGGAGTTCCATTTTAATTTTTTGAGAAACCTCCATACTGTTTCTCATAATGGCTGCACTAATTTACCAATTTATACCAATAATGTAAAGGTTACCTTTCTCCACACCTTTACCAACACTTTTTATCTATTGAATTTAAAATTAGGGGGCGCCTGGGTGGCTCAGTCGGTTAAAATAAAAGCCATCATAACAGGTATGAAGTAATAACTCATTGTGGTTTTGATTTGCATTTACTTGATGATTAATGGTGTTGAGCACTTTTTTACGTACCTATTGGTACCTGTGTATTCTTTGGGGAAAAAAATGTCTATTCAGATCCTTTGCCTATTTGTTAATGGAATTATGTGTTTTGCTACTGAGTTGTAGGAATTCTTTCTTTTAATTATTAACCCTACGTCAGATATATGTCTTAAAAAACTATTTCCCATTCTGTAAGTTGCCTTTTCATATTATTGACTTCCTCTGCTGTGCAAAACTTTTTACTTTGATGTAGTTCCACTTTTGTTGCCTTTGCTGTCACAACCAAAAAATTGTCACTAGGACTGATATCAAGGAGTTTTTTCCTATGTTTTCTTCTAGGAATGTTATGGTTTGAGGTATTACATTTAAGTCTTTAATCCATTTTGAGTTGATTTCTGTGTATGGTGTAAGATAGTGGTCTAGTTTCATTCTTTTGCATATGGCTCTCCAGTTTTCCCAACACTATTTATTGAAGAGACTGTCCTTTCCCCATTGTATATTCTTAGCTTCTCTGTTGTAAATTAATTGACAGTATATGCACAATTTTATTTCTGGGCTCTCTATTTTGTTCCATTGACCTCAGTGTCTGTTTCCAGCTAACACCATACAGTTTTGATTACTACAGCTTTGTAATATAACTTGAAATCAGAAAGCATAATGCCTTGAGTTTTGTTCTTTTTGTTCAAGATTAATTTCGCTTTTTGTGTCTTTTGTGATACCATATGAATTTTAGAATTGTTTGCTCTATTTCTATGAAAAATATCATTAGTATTTTGATGGGGATTGCATTTAATCTGTAGATGACTTTTAGTAGTATAAACATTTTAATAATATTAATTATGCTAGTAATATTATTTGGAAGAATTAATGTTTTTTGTGTTTCTTCAATTTATTTAATCAATGTTATATAGTTTTCACCTCCTTGGTTATATTTATTACCAGGTATTTTTTTTCTTTTTGATGCAATTTTCTTAACTTTTGATTTTCAATAATTTGACTATAATGTAACTGACTGTTCTTTTTTGTTTTTTAATCTTGTCTGGGAGATATTGAGCATATTTTCATTCAAATTTGGAACATTTCGACACTCATATCTTCACATAATTTTTTTTAATTAATTTTTTATTTTTTATAAACATATATTTTTATCCCCAGGGGTACAGGTCTGTGAATCACCAGGTTTACACACTTCACAGCACTCACCAAAGCACATACCCTCCCCAATGTCCATAATCCCACCCCCTTCTCCCAAACCCCCTCCCCCCAGCAACCCTCAGTTTGTTTTGTGAGATTAAGAGTCACTTATGGTTTGTCTCCCTCCCAATCCCATCTTGTTTCATTTATTCTTCTCCTACCCACTTAAGCCCCCATGTTGCATCACCACTTCCTCATATCAGGGAGATCATATGATAGTTGTCTTTCTCTGCTTGGCTTATTTCGCTAAGCATGATACGCTCTAGTTCCATCCATGTTGTCGCAAATGGCAAGATTTCATTTCTTTTGATGGCTGCATAGTATTCCATTGTGTATATATACCACATCTTCTTGATCCTCAAAATGTTGAAAATAGATCTTCACATAATTTTTGTTTCAACTTCTCTTTAATTGTTTTCTGAGACGCTAATTACTTATTGCTAGACCACTCAATATTATTCCACACATTACTGAGGTTCCTTCTTTTTTTTCCCTCTTAGTGTTGCAGTTTCAATAATTTCTATTGATCAGTCAGTCTTCAAGTTACTTTATCTTCTGCAGTGTCCAAACTTCTATTAAGCCTATCTAGTGATTTATTTTAAATTCTTATATTGCTGTGTCATAGCTTTAGAATTTGCATTTTTTTCCTTTTTGTGTCACTTTTAAAAAAGAATTTATTTATGTATGTGCCAGAGAGAGAGGACAAGCTGGGGGAGTAGCAGGCAGAAGGAGAAGCAGGCTCCCTGCTGAACAAGGAGCTGGATGTGGAACTCAGTCCCAGGATGCTGGGACCATGATCTGAGCCAAAGGCAGAGGCTTAATGGACTGAACCACCCAGGCATCCCTGTGTATATTTTTCTAATGACATCCCTCATCTCTTTGTCTATTATGTCCATCTTTTCCTTTAAAATATTGAAATTTTTATAGTAGCTGATTTAACATTTTTGTCATCTCTAGGTTGGCTTCTATTAACTGCATTTTTTAAAGGATTTTTATTTATTTATTTTGGAGAGAAATAGAACATGAGCAGAGGGAGGAACAGAGGGAAAAGGAGAGAGAATCCTAAGCAGACTCCTTGTCACCTCAGTCTGAGGATATTGAGATCATGATCTGAGCCAAAATCAAGAGTCGGCCACTTAACCAAATGAGCCACCTGGGTGTCCCTCTATTCATTGCATTATGGAGATCATATTTTCTTCCTTATTTGTGTGTCTGTTATTTTTTATTGTGTGATGGACTTGTGGATATTTCTCTATTTATTTTAGTTGTAGTATAGTTAACACACAATATTACAGTAGTTTCAGGTGTACAACATAATGATTCAACGAGTCTGTAAATTAGGCTATGCTCACCACAAGTGTAGCTACCATCTGTCACCATACACCACTATTATAATATCATCGATTATACTCTCTATGCTCTACCTGATGCTGCCCTGTTTAGAACTGGTTTTTTTCTTCTCCCTATTAGTGCATGTTGAGTTTTGTTCCAGCAATGAGTGCATTTACTGATGACTTTTTACTGATATTTATATCAAATCTGAAAAAGGCGCATGTATTATTCAATTATACAGACAAATCAGGATTGAAAGGTAATTCTTTGAAGACCTCAAGAAAAGATATGGTGATTGATTTCCATTTTTGGTAAAATTATTGTCCTTGGGCGCCTGGGTGGCTCAGTGGGTTAAGCCGCTGCCTTCGGCTCAGGTCATGATCTCAGGGTCCTGGGATCGAGTCCCACATCGGGCTCTCTGCTCAGCGGAGAGCCTGCTTCCTCCTCTCTCTCTGCCTGCCTCTCTGCCTACTTGTGATCTCTGTCTGTCAAATAAATAAATAAAATCTTTAAAAAAAAAAATTATTGTCCTTGATGATCATATGTAAACCGTTTTTTTTTTTTATTAGCATACAATGTATCATTTGACCCAGGGGTCCAGGTCTGTGAATCATCAGGATTACACATTTCACAGCACTCACCATAGCACATACCCTTTCCAATGCCCAATAACCCAGCCACCCTATCCCTACTTCCCCATCCCCCAGAAATCTTCAGTTTTTTTCATGAGATTAAGAGTCTTTTATGGTTTGTCTCCCTCCTTGTTTCATTTTTCCTTCCCTACCCCACACAAACCCCCACTCTGCCTCTCAAATTCCTCATGTCAGAGAGATCATATGATAATTGTATTACTCTGATTGACTTATTTCTCTCAGCATAATACCCTCTAGTTCTATCCGTGTTGTTGCAAATAGTAAGATTTCATTTTCATTTTATATATATATATATATACCACTTCTTCTTTATCCATTCATCTATTGATGAAAATCTATGTAATTTCCATAGTTTGGCTATTGCGAATATTGCTCCTATAAATATTTTGTCTTACGGTATCACTTATTTCTAGAATTCTCCCCTCCTAGTCCAGTAATTCTTTGTCTCTCTTTTGCTCAGCTTTTTTATTCTCCATCATTTTGTCTTCTCTATCACTAATTCTCTCTTCTGCCTCATTTATCCTAGCAGTAACAGC
This sequence comes from Mustela erminea, assembly GCF_009829155.1. NCBI lineage: Eukaryota > Metazoa > Chordata > Mammalia > Carnivora > Mustelidae > Mustela > Mustela erminea. The sequence goes on along the minus strand of NC_045615.1, from coordinate 38,536,100 downwards.
CTCCATTTTTGATTGTACCTCATTAATAGCTTTTTTATTTCAACTTTGTTAGATTTTAGTTCTTTTATTTCTCCAGAAAGTGATTTTATTTCTCCAGAAAGAGATTTTTTAATATCTTCCATGCTTTTTTCAATCCCATCTACACCTACAATGATAATCATCATTCTGAACTCTAGTTCTGACATATTACTAATGTCTGTATTGATTAAGTCCCTAGCTGTCAGTATTGCTTCTTGTTCTTTTTTGTGAGGTGAGTTTTTCTGCCTTGTCTTTTTATCCAGGGAAGAATAGATGAATTAGGGAATAAAATTAAAAGAGTGGTAAAGACCCCAGAAAAATATATGCTAATCATTTCAGAAGAGACCTGAAACTGGGAGGAGAGGAAAAGGGGAAAAAAATTAAAAAATAAAAAATAAAGAATGAAAATATATGTATATATTAGACTGGAGAATAGAACAGAGCCACCCACTTCATTTTGGGTGTATTCTGGTCTCTTAGAAGAAACTACTCCCAAAACTTTAAAGAAAAAAAAAACTTATATATATACAAAAATAAGGGTAAATATTATGAGGGGATCGAATATGACTGTAAAGATGAAAATTTAAAATATTCTAAAAAAGGAACTGGTAAGATAAGACATTGGTTGGAAAAAGAGAAAAAAAAAAAAGGGAGAATGTGATCTGGCTGGAGACTAGAACAAAGCCATCACTAGATTCAGGGTATATTTTGATGTATTAGAAGAAATTATATCCCAAAATTTTAAGGAAAAAAACCTATATTTATACAAAAAATAAGGTTAAATGCAGTGAAAGGATAGAATATGACTATAATAATGAAAATTTTAAAAGATTTTTTTCAAAGGTATGGATAAGATAAAATATTTTCTAAAAAGTTAAAATAGGAGTGTCTGGGTGGCTCGGTGGGTTAAGCCTCTGCTTTCAGCTCAGGTCATGATCTCAGAGTCCTTGGATCAAGTCCCGCATTAGGCTCTCTGCTCTGCAGGGAACCTGTTTCCCCCATCTCTCTCTGTGCCTGCCTCTCTGCCTACTTGTGATCTCTGTTAAATAAATAAATAAAATCTTAAAAAAAAAAAAAGTTAAAATAGGAAAGAGGAAATTTCTTTTTAAATAAAAAAAATAAAATTTTAAAAAGTTAACTTTGAAAGACTAAATGATCATGGGGAAAACGCCATGAATTCTATGTGTTGCTTTCCCCTAGCTCTGGAGTTCAACAGTTCTCATTGATAAATGAACTGGGTCTTGGCTGGATGTTCTTGCTGATACTCTGGGGGAGGGGCTTGTTGCAGACATTCTCAAGTGTCTTTGCTTGTTACAGAATTGCACTGCCCTTGCCAGGGGCTAGGCTTAGTAATCTGCTCAGGTTCGTTTTGGTAGCTTTTGTTCCCTGAATGCTTTCCATGCAGCTCTTGAGGACAAGAATGAGGATGGTGGCCTCCCAATCTCCAACCCTTTAGGAGCTGAGAGCTCAGGGCTCACTCTTTAGTGTACCTTCAGAGAAAAGCAGTCAATCCCTCCTGTCTCCCTGGTCTCCTGTTACACTCTATGCTCACCCAGCTTGTGACCAGGCATTTCTATCTCTGGCACATGGCCCCATTTGGAGTCTCCAAACCCAGTAGATTCCTGCTGCATGCTCCCACACTGCTCATCCCAAAGGAGGAAGGAGGGTGTCTCTCTGGATCTGCCACTTGTGGGGCCCTGCTTGAAGAGCAGTGGTCTGATGGTGCCTCAGATCATGGCTTAAAGTAACCCTGAGCTGAGAATCCCCTCCTTGACTCCATCTTTGCAATCATCTTCCTCACTCCAATACCTGGCAGCTCTGCCACACTCAGACACACCCAGTCTTTCTGTGACCCTGTGGATCCTGAGTCCACACTGCCCTGCAAGGGCTCCACTCCCTATTTTGCTTCTGGAGCAATGTCCATCAGTGGAGCAGATTTATAAAAGTTCTGATTTTTTGCTCTGCTGCTTTCTCAGTTGCCAGGAGCCGGCCCCTCCACCCGCAGTCTCTTTTCCTGTTGCTTCAGATTCACTTCTCCACACATCCTACTTTCTAGAAAGTGGTTCATTTTCTGTTCCTAGAATTGCTGCTCTTCTCTTCTATCTTCTGTTGAATTTGTGTGTTCAGGATGGTTTGATAAGTATCTAGCTGAACTCCTGGGACTTAATAATATTTCAGTCTCCGACTTCTCTGCCATCTTTCCTACTCTCCCTAAACTGTTTTTTTTTTTAATCTATCAAAACTAAGGTATTTGTTTTGCTTTAAAAAATATCATATAAGAAAGGACTATATTTGTATATAAGTTGGTTAACCATAGAATGAATTATGCTTTAAGTAATTAAGAAATGTATTCAATTAAACTATTTATAAATTTTGTATGTGTTAAAAATAAAACATATAGATGACCAAAAAAAAAAAAAAAAAAAAACCACAGGTTTAAGTTTTAAATTTTGTAAGGACAAGTCTAGAGTAGACTGTACCTTAGGGCTAAAGTAGCCCTCCTTTCTTCTAGAAGCTTTTTGAATATTTGAAATGTTACCCAAGATCTCTCCATTCTGACTGGAATTTTCCAGCACTGTTTAACTTCTAAGATCTCCATTCATCTCAGAGACCTCTAGAGTGGTTTGTTTATTTCCTCCTGGCCTCATGGACTCTTACCCTGACTGGGTATATAGTTTAGTATTTGGCCAAACACTCAAGGAAACACCTTTTCAGACATCTGGGCTCTTTTTCTTGCAGAGTTAACTCATCTTTGCTACCCTGTCCCACAGATCCAGACACCTCAGTAACCCTAATATCTGATCTCTGCTTCCTCTTTCCAGAAATTCTGCTACTCTTTGCTTGGGATCCAGTCCCCTGTGCAAGGTCTGAAATATGTTCTGGGCAGGAAACTGAAGTAACTGTGTAGCTCACCTATTACTCTCTCAAGGATCACATCAGAGTGCTTTCTAATACCTGAAAGGATTGCAGATATATATATATACACACATATATATATACACTTGATAAAAAATATATATGTGTATATATTTTATCACATATATATGTATATGTGTGTGTATATATATATGTATATATACACATATATGTATATATGTACATATATATTTTATCAAGTGTATATATATATATATACTTGATAAAAAAATACATATATATATATATATATGGTTTTTTTTTAATCAAGTTTCATAGCTGCTTACCAGGGGCAGGTAAGCATAATACCTTTACTCGTAATATCCAGGCCAATGCACTTTTCCAATGTACTTATAAATAATACAATTCCTTTGTCTCATATTTAGCAATTTCTCCCAGACCTATCACCACACTTTAGTGAGTAAAAAAAAAAAAAAAAATCTGCTTTCCAACATACTTTATCCACTCACATCCTACTCACTTTTATTTAAAACAACAGACTAAAAATAAAAAAGAATTTACAGGGTCTCCTCTTGAAGATTCTTTAGAGGATTTCAGAAAACAAAAACAACAATAACAACAAAACAAACAAACAAAAAAACCACTGGAATAAATATAAGACAGAGATTCCAGCCATTTTCCTTAGTCCTGTCACTTCTAAATACTATCACTTCACCAGTATTTGAGGCTCCCCAGTGATCAGTGCCCTAAATTAAAACCATGAAGCTTATTTACTGAGGAGCTATGATTTGTGTTCAGCGCTAATCCCTATGGCCTCTAAATCCCCAAGGTGCCCTCTTCTTGCCTCGTTTACATTCTGATACCTCTCCTGTTCCATGGAGACAAGGTTCAGATCAGCACTCTGCAGTTGGTGTTCAGTAGCAAACAGTGAACACAATAAGAACAGCTAACTTATAATTATTCTAAACCAAAACAATTTGCCACTGAGATAATAGAGAGAATAATGGCATCCAGGAACTTATATAATGGATGACTCCTTATTTTAACCTACAATTCTAACAATTCCTGATCACCTTTGGTTACATATTTATTTGCAACTGTGATTTAGTTGCCCAGCAGAACTGACAGGGAGAACAAAGGGGGAAAACTGGTAGGGAAAAAAGTGGCTGTTATAAAATTGTCCTAAGACCAATTATTCTGTTACCTTCATATTTCTTTTTTATCACCCAATGGTGAAACACATTTTTTTTTTGTTGTTTTTGTTGCTATAATTCATCTTCTGGTGGGTGATTGGATGGGTGAAAGTGACTTGGATTTATTTCTTCCCTGCTTGCCATATCACTATGTATTTATTTGGCCTGCTCTTAAAGTGTTCAGTTACACTTTCAAAAACTTAAACAGAAATACTGACTGAATGAGAATAGCTTGAAAAATATTGGAAAATATGACTTAAAGTAAATACTTGTAATTAAATGATTGTTCTCATGATATGGATGGAGCTCAAGTGTATTATGCTAAGCAAAACAAGTCAGTCAGAGAAAGACAAATGGCATATGATTTCACCCATATGTAGAGTACAAAAAACAAAATGGATTAACATAGGGGAAGGGGGAAAAAAAAAAGAGAGAGGGAAGCAAACCATAAGAAACTCTCTCTTTTTTTTTTTTTTTTTTTTTGGTAAGCTCCATACCCAACATGGGGCTTGAACTCACAACCCTGAGATGAAGACCTGAGCTGAGATCAAGAGTTGAACACTTAACCACCTGAACCACCCAACTGCCCCTAAGAAACTCTTAAGGAGGGGTGCCTGGGTGGCTCAGTGGATTAAAGTCTCTGCCTTCCGCTCAGGTCATGATCTCAGGGTCCTGGGATTGAGCCCTGCATCTGGCTCTCTGTTCAGGAGGCAGCCTGCTTCCCCTCTCTCTCTGCCTGCCTCTCTACCTACTTGTGATCTATGTCTATAAATAAATAAATAAAATCTTAAAAAAAAAAAAGGAAAGAAACTCTTAAGGATAGAGAATAAACTGAGAGTTGTTGGAGGGGAGATGGGTGGAGAGGATGGGGTAAATGGGTGATGTGTATTAAAGAGGGCACGTATCATGATGAGCACAGACCAATTACTAACTTCTCCTAAAATTAGTATTATACTATATTTTAACTAACTGGAATTTAAATGAAAACTTGAAATTAATTTAAAAAAAATGTTATAAATAAATAAATGATTGTTTTCAACTGTAGGAAGGTAGGAATTTAAATCATGAAGATCTGACACATAACAGCTTATATTACTGTTAAACTCATGTTTCAAAATGTCAATTAAAGAAGTAATCTATAACCATTGTAGTTAACATGCATATCTAAGGTTTTTATTATATGTTATATATAAAGATATATAATATATAAATTATATATAATATAACATAATAATATAATATATATTATATGTTAATGTATTATAATATTAATATATTTAATATATATCTGACATTATTACAACATTACTCCCTACACATGTTTCCCAGTATGTATTAATATCACACTGGGAATTCTGTAGGAATGAGGACTTGGTCAATACTTCCATGTTGCTATATATAGGGCAATTATAGTGGTTAACAGAGGTTTAAAAAAAGTTAATAATAATTAAAAATGATCTTGATTCATAAGTTTAATTATTTTAGTACTCATTTGGATTCACCCCCTTGCAAGTCTGACTTAACACCTTCCAACACCTTGATTTTACCTTCAGTTACTTCTCTAACACTATGCCTTGAATCTAAGACAAAAAGTAGCATGGGCCATCAAGATTCCCAGTAATTCCTCAATTAAGATTCAAATATTTATGCTTTTAAAGTATAAGATAAGTTTTCTCCCTTATGTCATTTCATTTAAAATGTTCTTTTTATTTGTTAATTATTCACTGAGAGTGGGATTATGTGAATTAAATATCACCTGGATATATCTGAGAAATATTCACTAATATTTAGAAAGGAAAGGATTGATCAAACATTATAATTCTCATATGGCAGATGAAAAAAAGGCATATGTTTTCTTTTGGTACAAAACATATTAAATAATAGTTGTATTCCTGAAATGAGCCCCTCTCTCAATATAATTTTTTTCTCTTGAAACAAACAAAAAAAGAATTAAAAAGAAATGTCTTCTTAACTGAAACATTGAAAAGAAATTAAATTAAATCAAATTATAAAAAATTTAAAAAAAGAAATGTCTTCTTAATCAAAATAAGTCCTAAAGCAAAAATATGTATATTTAAGATTCCAACATATTCACAGTATGCTTGAATTAACAGGCATCTTGAACCTTTTTTATTATTTTGAGTACTGTTACATAGCTTAAAATTTCTTCTAATGTTTAAGTAGATCATATAAAGTAAGATTGTCTAAATGGGCTAGTTTAATAAATGCCATCCAAACACATCAACCTAACTATTTCTCATTAAGAACATAATCTGCTCTCCTATCTTCATTAAGAAGAAGAAATGTTTCCAAAGAAATATTTTGCCAAGTAGCTTAGTTCAAAATGTTATAACTATGCATGTGGAAAATTGGAAACTCAAGTACTGATGATTCTTTTTACATTAATTTTCAAGTAGCCAACATATAGACTGCACTTAGTAAAATCAAGGTTTAATTGTTTCATTGGTCCCATTAAAATAATCTTAATCAAAAGATATACTGGCAATGATTTGTGCATTAATTACAAATGCTGAGCATCACAAAACAGCATGATCTTTCATTCAAAAAACACAGCTCTTTGCCCAGTTAAGTAATGTAGCAAAAGGAAGTGTGATTCAGGAACTAGGCACTGTAGTAGAAGTTCTGGGATTTTTTTAAATCTCAATTTACCTACAGAATGACCTTAGATTAATCACTTGATACTAGCTAATTCCCCAAGTTTCATTATTAGAACATAGTTAGAAATTGAGAAAGCTTATTTAACAATATGTTGTGCAGAATAAGCAGGTGCTAAGGCTGGCCATTTGTTTGGAAATAAACTCTGAGACTATGCAAAATAAAAGAACCATAGTAACTTCATCAAAAACAGAATTGCTGCCGTTATGAACAAAGACATTTTTCCAATGAGATAATGTTAGCTACAAGTTACTATTTATTTATCCACCTTGGCCTAATTCTTTATTTTGACTCATAGCATTCAAAAATATTTACAAATAATATAATTACAATGCGTTACAAGTTAGAGGGAGAGTATACATAACAGTGTGATGTCATAAACTCCAGTGCTTGGAGAGGTTAGATATTCCCTTAAGCCCACGTCTATTACTGATTTGATGATTGAACATGGGCAGCAAACTGAATATACTGTTTTCTTATCTTTACAAGTATGATATACAAAACATTCTTCCTCATCTATATCTCATGCCTGAGAGAATCTGATTAGAAAATACCTGTAAATAGCAATCCACTCTTGCAACTTAAATCAGCACAATCATTACCATGGATCTTTACTTATAGCTAGTAACTAAAGGTAACATGGGTCCAGTCATGCCTAAGCCATGGCTTTATTCTAACTGTTGAAATTCTAAATGCTTTTATTATAGGCAACATATGAGACATGTGTGTAAGTACTTGCCTCATCCGTGGTGGACAAATATGGTGTGAGAAGTGGACATGTGAGGATGGTAATAGGAAAGAGATAAAAAGATGTTAAATATTTTTTCATCTGCTTGTCTTGGCATAGAAAATAGCCTATTATTTGTTGGTGAACCTAAGAGTTGTGTGTTTGTGTTAATTTTTCAGAAAATACGTCATTTAATCTCAGTTTACTTAGCTTTACTAGAATTGTATTCCAGTGTGGATCCCAAGACAATCAGAATATTTTCATGGTTTTTGGAACTAAAACCTATACTAGCTATCTCTTGTTATCAAAACCAATTTTCTACAGACACAGGAATGATACCAAGAAAAAAGCTGTTACTTTTTGAGTTAAATGGATTCTTGAGAGGAATGTATTATCCTGTGAATAAGTCTTTTTTATTTGATTGGCAGACTAAACTACTATGACAGAATAAACATTATTTCAGTTTTACCATACTCCATTGCTTTTCAGAAAATATATTTGTAATCAGTGTAAAAAAATACACCTTAGTAACCTAGCACCTGTTTCCATTCCCCCAGAACAATGCAGAGACCATAGCAAGCAGTCATCAAAACACACTCAGCCAGCCACTAATTGAAACTCAGTCTTCTAATTTTTTTCCTGTATTTTTAGGTCATGCAGATTTAAGGCTCTATTTCATTGCTACAGATCTATCATTTGCTTCCTAGCTTCCCCCCACCCAAAATTCTCTCTTTCTTTATTTTTGTGCCAAATAACCATATTCTAGAAACCTCCTTCAATCTGCAGCTGTTTATGTTTACATCTTCTGCTCATGGACACTTTCACACTCGAATTATAGATAATGTATGCTAGTATATCATAAATGCTAGCAGGTTTAAAATCCATGAAAACAAGAAACTGTATTTTTGCAGCCTCTACAACACAAAGCAGTGTGTCAGTGTTTTGCACATGGTAGATAACACATTTTTCAAATAGTCAGAATAACAGGATGTTTAGATAAATCCAGTCATTTAGTATTTATTTCTAGATGTAGGAGTGTTTGTGAAAGATTTTAGACACTTGTCAAAATGAATCTTATGTGTGTGTGCTTTTAAGCACAAAATTTCAAAATACCTTAAAAAAAAAAAAGCATGTTTTTAGGTCAAAAACTGATCACCAAAAAAATGTACTTGCACAAAAATACTTTGTTCGTGAAATAAACATTAATTAAATTGCATGTCTATGGGACCATTTAAAGTCAAGATACAAAAATAGTTACATGTTACTATTAATAGCAATATGTTCTTATAAACCAAAATACATTTTTTAGTAATAAAAATGAAGCAGATTTTTCTTTTCAATTTTAATATGCAAGTTTTAGATTATTTTTGGTTATTGCTATTCATTCTCATACATGATAGAAAAGGCACAATGATCAATATAGCTGCAGAATTCAAGTATCTGTTCAAGAAAGAAAGGGAGAGAGAGGAGAAGGGAGAGAAGAAAACAGGAGGGAAAAAGGAAGGAAGGAGGGAAGGGAGGAAACAGGGAGAGGAAGGAACAAGAAAGAAAGAAGGAGGGAGGCAGGAAGGAGACGGAGAGAAGGGAAAAAAGAAATTACAGGGATAGTAGCAACATGCCCTAATTTTAACTCCCCATTAGGAAAAAAAGAAACTCTTCCACATATGAAGTAATTCTCAAACTTGACTCATCTGCATGTTAATGGGAAAATATTTCAATTTTACCGGTGTCTATTACAGACTGGGTATGACCCAACTCCCTGCTATTTCAGAAATCGTCATTAGAATTTAATATTGCTGTCTGTTGCATTCACAGTCTGAATATTTTAATACATAGGAGGAAATGATTCTGTATGAGAAAATGCTTGAAAATGCTGTATTTAATTAATGCCCAGGGGAAGCCATGAAAAAGAAAAAAAAAATGTTCTTGTCTCATACTAATTTTAAACACTGTTTACCAGATTTACTTACATGCACTGCTCTAGCCTCCCACTCAGCAGTTTGATAATAGCAGAGCAGTTCCGTGAAGCACAGATCCTTGATTTCTGGAATTCAGTGGGAGGAATAGGATACAAAGAATATAAGAAGAAGCTGCACTTTAGTGCATCTGAATTCTAAGGCTTTGGGCAGACCCTCAGTTATAAACACCTGCTCAGAGACAAGCAGATACAAGGGAGATTTTATGCTTAAACTGGCATACCAGCTATTTATATCGTTTATGCATGATAGATAGATAGATAGATAGATGATAGATAATAGATAGGTGATAGTAGATTGATAGATGATAGATGATAGGTAAAAGATAGATGGTGATAGATCAATAGATAATAGATGATAGATAAATTATAGATAGATGATAGATAATAAAGGTTTTATCAAACATTTTTAGTCAAATTAATCTAAAATGGTAGTTTATAAGTGTTTCTCTTCAAAACGAAGAGACATTTCTATGAAGAAAAAGAAAATGAAAAATTACAAGAGGTTTTGTTTCAATTTTACTACATGGTCAGAAGAGGTAAGTATTATTTCTGACCTGAATGAAGTAAATGTAAACCTCTACTACAAGGGGCAAGAGACCCCTCGCATTGGACCACATCGGTGCATCCATATACCCATATAAAAAGAAGGGGAAAAGAACTAGTATGAGAATTGCTTGCCTAGGTGCCATACATTAATTTTTATCTCACTTGACATCCACAGTAATGAAGTGAGGCAAATTTTAACCTCATGTATTCATGAAAATCCTTAGAAAAGCAACTTGTCAACCAGAATACTAAATACTAAATTATGTATCTCTAATTTAAGCATGTGTTGTTTCCACTCATCATGTGTTTTGTGAAATAGAATCAAGCTTGTTGGAGTTAACTATTTATTACTGTTTATCTTCCAAGTCTGCTGGCCAGTCCACAATTACACAATCAAATTGTGGTTATATATTTTCATGGCATCCTCTCCTTCCAGGGCACTCTTTGATGCAATCCTGAGGCCTGGCCTTTGACTTGTACTCTATAATTATCTTCAGGTCTTTCCATTTTTTTTTTTTTTTTTTAACCATAGGGGATAAGATGTGGGGTGGAGAGAAGAACATCCAATGGCCTGGATTGAATAGTCTCCCCGCAAAACCCATGACCCTGCCAGAACCCCAGTATGTGATCATTTGGAAATACCATCACTGGAAATGTAACTAGTTAAGATAAGGTCATTGGAAATGTAACTAGTTGAGATAAGGTTAAGATACATTAACTACTTAAGATAAGGTTAAGATAAGGAAATGTAACTAGTTAAGATAAGGAAAACTGGATTAGGGTTGTTCTAATCCAATATGACTTGTGTCTTTATAAGAAAAGAAGCACAGAAACAGACAGGGGAAGGTGAAAGCCATGTGAAGACAGGGGCCAAGATTGGAGTGAAGGTCCTATAAACCAAGGGACACCCAGGGTTGACATCCATCACTAGAAGCTAGGAAGAGACAAGGAAATATCCTCAACAGAAACTTCAGAGAGAATATGGCCTAGCTGACACTTCAATTTCAGACTTCTAGCCGCTCAGGACATTGAGACAATATATTTCTACGGCTATAAGCCTTGGAGTTTGTAGTAATCTGTTATGCAGCCCTAGGCTACTAATAGACCAACTTTACTGACTGAGAGACTTATTCCATATGTCCTTCTTTAATCTAGCCTGCTCTTTATTTATGCTTCTTCAAGAACTATAATCTTTCTTCCATTTCACAGTCTTTCTCTGTTCTATTCCAAGTCCAAATCCTTTCTTTTCTGTGAGAGAATTTCCAGAACCCTTGATCTTGTCTGCTCTTTGCCTCAAACCTTTTGAAAATATCGATGCCTAGATCATTTTTTCATGAAATTTCAAGTAATTTCCCATAATCAGAGAGGTAAGGAACTGAAATACTGCTTTAAAGTCAGGGGCTCAATATCCCTGGAGAATGAAGAATGTGTCTCAACCTTGTTTGACCTCTCTCTTACTATGGCCAGTCAAAAGGATTTGAATTTCATCTCGATGATCTCTCGGAAGTGACTGTTCTGACTCTTTATTCTCCCCTCAGAACAGGTGGCATATAGAAGAGACAGGGCCATCCTTCGTGTTATTTTAGACCACTGTTGGTGAAATAATTCACAGTACCAGACCTAATAATAGTGTTAAAATGGAACAATATAGCAGAGATTTGGCTGTCAATTATTCAGGTTGTTGACAACATGCCCTTGGTGCTCTTTCCATGGAAACAAATAAAAAGATGAACAGGAGTCACCTGCTGTCCTCTGAAGCTTCTTGTCAGGTAGGCTGGTGTCATGGGACTTTGCCAGTGTGTTCTGCGGCAGCACAATGACCCTGCTGAGGTGCCATCTGCACTCTGAGACCTGGAATCCTGACTACAATTACCTGCCAGTGCCAAAGTCAGGGACGGTACAAGTCTCATGTTTACAGTGACAACATTTTTTACCCAAAAATCAGGCCACAGTGTCTGACAGGTACAGCTATACCTGTGGGAATGATGAAATAGGATATTTAAATTCAAGAGTGTCCTAGAAAATCTGAGATATATTTCAGCCTAAAGTTATCTGACCTTCTGGGTGCAATAGGAATTGGGAGAGAAAAGTAAAATATGGATTCATTCATCTTTAAAAAAAAAAAAGTGATTAAAATAACCTTCAAATCACATAAAGTATTTTTAACTTTGATCTCAGAGTGCTGAAAAACTATTTTATTATATTACCAAGTTATCTGTATTATATATTTATATTTCATATACATCTTTAACTATAAAGGTAGGATGAAAAAATGAAACAAAATTTAATGTTAAAGAGGTGTATATATGCAATACTAGGAACTTTTAACTAATTTTCTGTTAAGATTCAAGTCAGATTCATGATAATGGAAATAATGAGAGCTGCTATTAACAACTGAGTGCATTCTATATGTTAAGCACTGGTAGGTGAGATAACATATGTATTAAGCCTCCTTCACAACTTGTCTCATCTAATTCTCTCAATAATCCATGGGGTAGGAATATTAACTCCACTTTATGAATGAAAAAAAAAAATTAAGCCCAGAGTCACATGGCTAGAAAAGCCACAGATCAGGAGTCAAACATAGTTCTATCTACATGCACTGCCACAGTGGTAAATGGGAAATTAGAGTTCACCAGAACATCACTTTAGTGAAACTGCCCTCCACCTTTTTCTACTTGACAGACAATGAAAACAAGCCAACCACGTCCAATTTCAATTCCCAGAACGTTAGCCATAGTTACACCCTTTTCCCTTCCACATTAGAAAGAACCATCAGAGAAGCAAGTAAATGGGAATGAAGGGAGTAACTAGGAAACAGATTTGGACTATGGGACATTTTCATTTTCAGTGATGAGGATTTTATTTAAATGTGGTCCAAATATAAGAAATAGGAACATTTTATATTCAGTAGAGATGTGTTATGGATTGGCACATGTATATAAGATGGAGATTTTTTTTAATGAAAAAAAACTGTAACTATTAAAAAGGGCTAATCAATTTTGTTTTTATTTTTGTGAGAATCTATTTTACTTTATTTATATACCATACCCCCAAAATATACATAATTATATTAGCAGCAGTATGTGATTGCTTTTTGACAAAGGACAATTTTACTGATTAAAAACCAGGCTGCTGTACTTAAATGTGTAGCAGTTTCCATGGAAACAATTTTACTTTGACTCAGAGCATATCTTGTTTTAGGGAGACTGGTCTGTTGTTATGGCAATGGGAACTTGAGCATTTTTCCCAAAAGAAGACTAACACAAGATAGATAACAGTGTTGCCAGTTATGAAGCATATAGAAATATGAGTGTATTTACCTTAGCTTACAGAAATCACAGCTGCTAAAGATAGTAGACACCATTTTAGTCTTGTTAGAAAAATCTCTTGTTCCATGTGCCCCTCTTGCTTTATTTTTTTTTTATTTCCAGCATAACAGTATTCATTATTTTTGCACCACACCCCGTGCTCCATGCAATCCATGCCCTCTATAATACCCACCACCTGGTACCCCAACATCCCACCCCCCGTCCCTTCAAAACCCTCAGATTGTTTTTCAGAGTCCATAGTCTCTCATGGTTCACCTCCCCTTCCAATTTCCCCCAACTCCCTTCTCCACTCTAAGTCCCCATGTCTTGCTTTATTTTTAACTATAACATATAATAATAAAGCCATATTATCCTCAAAATTTTGTTCATTGAAGGCAACAAATTTACATTGTCATTTCTATAGGAACTATAAATGCTGTCTCATTAAAACATTAATATAAACAAAAAAAGACCCATTAATATGAACTACACTTAAGATACTAGAAAAATCAGAAGCACCTAGGTGGCTTAGCCAATTAAACAACTGACTCTTGATTTTGGCTCAGATAATGATCAGGGGTCCTGAGATTGAGCCCCAAGTCAGGCTCTAAGCTCAGAGGAGTCAGTTTGAGATTCTCTCTCTCCCTCTCCCTCTGCTCCTCCCCTTGCTCACTTTCTCTTTCTCTCTCTAAAATAAATAAATACTTATTCTTAAAAAGTACTAGAAGAATCATAATTTGTCACATATTCATGACATTATGGCAATGATGATGAGAATAGTAAAAAATTTATAGGATATCTCCCATGTGTAGAATACTCTGAGACAGTTATAGTCACACATCAAAATTCTCATAATACCTATCTTTGAGTGAGGTACTATTAATATCTCTATTTTACAAAGAACTGAAGCACAGAAGTTAATCAATTTATCCAAGATCACACATCAAAGAAGTGCCAAAGCCAGGAACCAAACCTGTGAAGTCTATCCTCTTAACTACCTCCTTATACAAGCTTTTCTTAATCGCTTCACATATTAGGTTTTATTTTCTTATATTAATATTAAATCCCAAATTAAGTTTGAAATATTTTAAAATTTTATTTAAATACTAAATTATGTTTAGTATCTAAAGTTTTTCCAAGAATGAGTATAAAATTCAGACAGCAATTGACCATTGGAATTTAGCTGAACCAAATAAAAATACAGTGACTCATCTCAAAAATGACCCTTTGATATTAGTGTATTTAATCTTAGAACTGATTAATATTTAAGTAATTTAGGGTTGTAAATGTGAAAGCCTTATTCAGAGTGAAAAGAGAAAGATTTCTTGAGGGATTATTCTGAATATATTTGTAAGTCTGAAATATATATGCAAATATGAAAATGGCAACTAAAGGATTTACTGTGATAGGTCTCTAATTAGAATTGCAAAATATTTCATTTCAGGGGCTTATGCCTTTCTTCATCAAAAATGTTCAGCCTTTTAAAACCAAAGCCATTTTTCCTACCAGTTTATATGTTGCAGATGAATCATGAATTCATCTCATTTTAGTCTCTGAGGCAACGATTACATAAGTATTTCAATAACACAAAATGTTCATTCCATTTTGTGTTATTGAAAACACTTGCATTATTAAAAAAAGAAAACAACAAACTGCTTTCCCTGCTACTTTGTTTCAGAATAGACAGAGAACTTTTGATAAATAAGTGGTATGTAAAAAGATAATGGTTGACCTGATAAAGGTTATACACATAAAAAATCATTGCAATAAATATTTTCTAAATGCAGGGATATTTAAAGTATTCCCTTTTGAAACAGAAGTAGGACAAGAATGCTACTATTACCACTCCTACAGCATTGCACTAAGACCTGAGCCAGCTAACTAACACAAGCAAGAGTGGTTAGCAGAGGTTATCAGATGTTCCTTTTATATTAACACTCAAAACACTTAATAGTTGATATTAAGATGTTCTTAAATAAGGAGCATTGCAAACAGTAATTTGCTTAAATAGCAATGTGGGTTAGTAAAAAGCCATTGCTCTAGCTAATGACTTTTCCCTTGTCTGTGCTTTGGCAAACCTGCCAATGCACATGTCCTGTGCGGCCCAGACACTCCCACCTTCTTCACATCCCAAAACCTCACCTTAATTTCTTGACTCAGCTTGCACCTCAATTATTAATTGTTCACACAATGCTTGTCCTCTACTTTCACTCTAATTTTTGTTCTCACATTCACATATGCTCAGATCTGATTTACTGATAATACGTATCTAGCTATGACCTTGATGCTTCAAATTGCCGAGAAAAACAGGAGTTTACTTCTGGGCATGCTCATTTCCTGATGATTCTGTAATCATTACATAGTTGAAAATATGGACTTGGACCTCAGAGAGAGGACAAATTTAGAGACACAGATAGGAATCATTCACAAATGTGTATGTGTGTGTGTGCTATAATATAATATAGTATGTAGTGTTCTAATACCATACTAATCATAATCACAATTTACTGATTACCAATGAACACACATACTGCTACATCAGCTTTGAAGGTAGGAACTATTTTCATTGAACAGATAATTGAAGTCTAGGGAGAAAAAATAACCACTAAAGTGAGACAATTTGTCAATCAGTAAATGATGGAGTTGTTATATGAACACAAGTCTCATCAAAAAGCCTTGTTCCTTTCTCTATAACACAGTAGATCTCAAAAAACCTTAAAATATTTCAGAATATTGTGAAAAAGGTGTTTTGCCTACCAAATTATTACTTTGGAAGCTATGTTTTTATCTTCCTTCATTTTCCACAAGACAAACATTACATTCTATAGTTTCATCGTTTCAACGGCTCCTAAGGCTTTTTCTTCATGCTTCATAATCTTCTTTATCTCTTAGGTCATATTTGTTTATGTATATCAAATATTCCAAGATTTTTAAAATGCAACTCCTGCAAGAAACAACAGTTTTGACATTGAGTATATTTGCTCTGTCTCCATCTTTGTTTCTATCCTTTTTTTAAATTTTTTCTGTGTAAACTTCTCATCTATCTATCATGTGTTTCATATCACTTGTGGGCATTGAAAATGAACAGAATGCACTGTGCATTGGTCATGTACATTTTCTTTTGCCTGATGCAGAATCTTTTTTACTTCATTTAAAATGTATGATACCTATTATGTCTAGGTTAACATATCATTTTTTTTCATCAAATATACTTGTTCCACAACAACCATTTCTGTGTATCATATTTGATACAAAATTATATGCAATCATCTTGGATTTTTTTTAATCATCCCTTCATTCTTTCCACATTTATTTGAGCTTATTATGAGAAAGGTCCTGAGCTAAGGGTACGATATAGGAGGCAGTGACAATCTATGCTGTTAGGGAGTTTACATCCTGGGAAAATAAAAAGGAAAATAACTAGAGCATATAGTAGTATATAAGTACCATTAGAGAGATAGCCAAAACTTATGTTTTCTGATTCTGCAGATCATGGAAGTCCATGCTCCACCATAACAATAAACAAAAAGCTAAATAGACTAAAAAAATCAACAATTCTTCTAGAATATATAATAGAGGGGAGAACATAGGACAAACCAAAGCCCACAAGATTAGAGAGACAGATAGGGAGTCACAGCATACTAGAACAGAGACTCCACAGTAGAAATAGCCACTGAAAGCAGTGTCAGGGTAGGAAAACTTAATTGTGGCTGATGAACTGTTGGATAAGTCAGAGAGTTATCTTATAAAGAATTAGTATCATGTTGCTAGAGGGGAGGTGGGGGGAAAAGGCTAAATAGGTCCTCATAAGGAGGACACTTGTGAGGAGCACTGTGTGTTATATGGAAGTGATGAATCACTAAATTCTGCTCCTGAAACCAAGATTACACTATATGTTAATTAACTAGAATTTAAATAAAAACTTGAAACAAAAAAATAAATAATTTAATCATTTTTAAAAAAATAGAAACTCCAGGGACCCTCAATCATAGGGAGTCCCAACAATTATGTTAATTTTACCTCCAGGAGTTTAACCAAGTTTCACAGTAAATATGAGAGAAAAATTCCCTGGTGCTTCTGACAGAGGAAAAAAAAAGGCAGCCATTTTGAAATACACCAGACATCCCATTCTTAATAAGAACTACCCTCAGAAGAAGCTAGTTAACCAAGCCTAGCCTATTAGGACATGATGAGGAAACATAACTGACCTAGTAGAAGGAAAATACTGAACTCCAGCCAACTATAGCCATCCTGTTCCACCTAGCACAGAGACAAAAAGCCTGAGAGATACCTGTGAAGTCCCATTGTCCAGACACACAGACTCCCTGAGAACTAACCATAGGACTATAGGATGTTTTTCTCCTCCCACACCTCACCACCACATTACTAGAGGCCTACTTATAGCAATTCTCTTATCAAGTCCATCAAGAAAAAAATTACCAGATATACCAGAAGATAAAAAACAAACAAACAAAACCTCCACAAATTACAGAGATAAAACAAGCATCAAAGCCAGACTCAGATATAGGAGGGATACTAAATTATCAAAACAGGAATGTAAAATAATAATAATATACCAAAGAGACTATAGGATAAAGTAGCAAGGTGGAAAAAGAGATGGTCAATGTAAGCAGAAACATTGAAATCCTAAGAAAGAACTAAAAAGAAATGTCAATGATCAAAAACACTGTAATAAAAATAAAGAGTGCCTTTGATGGCCTTGTTAGGACACTGGACTTGGCTGAGTCTGAAGGTGTCTCAATAGAAACTGCTGAAACTGGAAAAGGAAGGAGATAAAGACTTGAGAAAAAAATATCTGAGGACTGTAAGACAAATACAAAAGGCATCGCATAAGCATGATCATAGCTCCAGAAGAAAAGAGAGGAAGGAACAGAAGAAATACTGAAAAATTAATGACAGAATTTCTCCAAAATGAAGTCAGACACCAATCCACAGACCCAGGAAGCCCAGAGAATACTGAGCAAGGCAATTATCAAAACTATACCTAGACATAGTGCTTTCAAACTGCAGAAAATCAAAGATAAAATCAGTAATGAAAGAAGTCAGAGACAAAAACAAAAAACAAACCAAAAGAACCTTACTTATAGAGGAGCAAAGACAACAATCACAGCCAGCTTTTCTTTGTGGAGGTGAAAACAAGAAAGCACTAGAGTGAATTAGAGTGTTGTGAGAGGGAAAAAAATAATAATAATAACAACAACAACCACCCAGAATTCTGTATCCAGTGTAATTATCTTTTAATTATTAAGGGCAGGGGTGCCTGTGGCTCAGTCTGTTGATTTCAACTCAGGTCATGATCTCAGGGTCTGAGCCCTGCACAGGTCTGAGCTCAGCATGGAGTCTGCTTGGGATTTTCTCTCTCTCCCTCTGCCCACCCCTCTGGTCTCTCTCTCTCTCTTTCCCCCTTTCTCTCTAAAATAAATAAAATTAAAAATATTTTTTAAAAACATGAAAGGTAAATAAGGAATTCCCAGACAAAAAAAAAAAACTGAATTTGTTGCCTGTAAATCTGCTTCACAAACAGTATTAAGTTCTCTAGAGAAGGAAAACTGTATCAGTCAAAAACTCACATCTATGTAAAGGAAGAGCATTTGAGAAAAAATGAGTGAAGATAAAATGCAAAATTTTATTCTTTTACCCTTAACTGATCTAACAGAAGACAATTGGTCCAAAATAGTAATAGAAACACTATATTCGATGATGTATATTTATGGACATATGTATGCATATGTGTAAGTGAAAATAAAAGGCAACAATGATACAAAATGAAGAAAGAAATCATAATTATTTTGTTATCAAGTATTCACACTTAGTATAGTGTTATTTATGGTAACATTTGATACAGTGTTACTTGAAACTGGACTTATGGATTCCTTATAAATGTGTATTACAAACTCTAAGGCAACCTAAATTCTAAAAAGAATTGTAATTGATATGCTAAGAAAGGAAAGAAAATGGAGTTGTACAAAATGCTCAATGAAAACCACACAAAAAAAAAAATCAGGAAAAGAGTGTAACACAAAAATAGAGAAATAGAATAGAGTCAAAGGACAAAGGCAACAAATAGAAAACAGTAGCAAACAAAGTCAATGTTAATCCAACCATATCAATAATTACTTTGAAGGTCAATGTTGTAAATATGCCAATTAAAATACAAGGACTATCACAGTGGATCAAAAAGAAAGACCCAACTATATGTCTACCATAAGAAACCCATTTTAAATATAAAGAGGCATATGGACTAAAAGAAAATGGATGGAGAAAAATGTGCCATGCTAACAGTCAAAAGAAAGCAGAAGTAGCTATATAAATTTTAGACAGAGGAGACTTCAAAGCAAGAGAAGTTATTAGTTATAAAGTAGGGCATTACATGCTGATAAAGAGATCTTAACAAAAAGAAATGAAGGTATTCAAATTAACAAAAAAGAAGTCAAACTGCCTCTCTTCACATATGACATGATACTTTATATGTAAAACCCAAAAGATTCCACCCCCAAACTAATAGAACTCGTACAGTAATTCAGTGATGTGGCAGGATACAAAATCAGTGCACAGAAATCAGTTGCTTTCTTACACACTAACAGTGAAAATATAGAAATGGAAATTAGAATTGATTCCAATTACTATAGCACCAAGAACCATAGATACCTTGGAATAAACCTAACCAAAGAGGTAAGGATCTGTACTCAAGGAACTATAGAAAACTCATGCAAGAAATTGAAGAAGACAAAAAGATGGAAAAGCATTCCATGTTCATGGATCTGAAAAATAAACATTGTTAAAATATCTATACTGCCCAGAGCAATCTACACTTTCAATGCCATCCTGAATAAAATTCCACAAGTATATTTCTCAAAGTGCTGGAACAAATGATCCTAAAATTTGTATGGAACCAGAAAAGACCCCAAATTGCTAAGGAAATGTTGAAAAAGAAAAACAAAACTGGAGGCATCACATCACCTGATTTCAAGCTTTACTACAAAGCTGTGATCAACAAGACAGCATGATACTGGCACAAAAACAGACACATAGACCAATGGAACAGAATAGAGAGCCCAGATATGGACCCTCAACTCTATGGTCAAATAATCTTTGACAAAGCAGTGAAAAATATAGAGCGGATAAAAGACAGTCTCTTCAATAAATGGTGCTGGGAAAATAGGACAGCTATGTATAGGAGAATGAAACTTGACATTCTCTTACACCATACACAAAGAGAAACTCAAAATTGATAAAAGACCTCAATGTGATGCAGGAATCTATCAAAATCCTAGAGGAGAACATAGGCAGTAACCTCTTTGACATTGGCCACAGCAACTTCTTTCAAGACCTATCTCCAAAAGGCAAAGGAAACAAAAGTGAAAATGAACTTTTGGGACTTCATCAAGATCAAAAACTTCTGCACAGCAAAGGAAACAGTCAACAAAACAAAAGAGGCAATCCACAGAATGGGAGAAGACATTTGCAAAGGACACTACAGACAAAGGGCTGATATCCAAGATCTATGAAGAACTCCTCAAACTCAACACTCAAAAAAAAGATAATCATGTCAAAAAATGGGCAAAAGACATGAACAGACATTTCTACAAAGAAGACATAAATGGCTAACAGACACACATGAAAAAATGTTCATCATCATTAGCAATCAGGAGGATTCAAATCAAAACCACATTGAGATATCACCTTACACCA
Organism: Mustela erminea; assembly: GCF_009829155.1. Lineage (NCBI taxonomy): Eukaryota > Metazoa > Chordata > Mammalia > Carnivora > Mustelidae > Mustela > Mustela erminea. Next base: position 38,515,061 of record NC_045615.1, on the reverse strand, counting down.
GTAAGAATGGCCAAAATTAACAAGACAGTAAACCACAAATGTTGGAGAGGATGTGGAGAAAGGGAACACTCTTACATTGTTGGTGCGAATAAGTTGGTCAACCACTTTGGAAAAAAGTGTGGAAATTCCTTAAGAAATTAAAAATGGAGCTATCCTATGACCCTGCAATTACACTATTGGGTATTTATCCTAAAGATACAAATGTAGGGAAAAGAAGGGCCATATGTATCTCAATGTTCATAGCAGCAATGGCCACAGTTGCCAAACTGCAGAAAGAGCCAGGATGCCCTTCAACAGATGAATGGATAAAGAAGAGATGGTCCATATATACAATGGAGTATTATGCCTCCATCAGAAAGGATGATTACCCAACTTTTGTATCCACATGGACTGGACTGTAGGAAATTATGCTGAGTGAAATAAGTCAAGAAGAGCCAATTATCATATGGTTTCACTTACTTGTGGAGTATAAGGAATAACATGGAGGACACTGGGAGATGGAGAGGAGAGGTGATTTGGGGGAAGACAAACCATGAGAGACTGTGGATTCTGAGAAACAAGCTGAGGCTTTTGGAGGGGAGGGATGTGGGGGGTTAGGTGAGCCTGGTGGTGAGTATTAAGGAGGGAACATATTGCATGGGACACTCTGTGTGGTGCATAAACAATGAAAAAAATTAAATTTAAAAAATGATAAAGAGATCAGCTTTCCAAAAAGATATAACAATCCTCAACATGAATGCACCTCACAATGGAGCATCAAACTATGTGAGGCAAGAACTGATAGAACTCTAAGTTGAAACAGATGACTTCATAAATGAAGTCTTCAATACTCCCCTCTCAGAAAGTGATAGATCCAGCAAGTAGAAAATCAAGAAGTACATAGTTGAACTCTACAACACCATTAATTAACTGAATATAATGGGCATGTATAGACTGCTTCATCCAATGACAGCAGAAAGCACATTCTTCTAAAACTCACATGGAACTTTCACAAAGATAGATCACAATCTAGACCATAACACATACCTTAAGAGACTTAAAATAATAGAAAGCATAGAGATATCTAGAAAATTCTAAAGGAGCACAAACATAAGTCATTTACTCAGTCGAGAAAGGAACATAAACCTGGAGATGGAGCTTAATTTTTTTTTTTTAGAATTTTATTTTATTTTGTTATTACTTTTTTTAGTAAACTATATTCCCAATCTGGGGCATGAACTCATAAGCCCAAGATCAAGAGTTGTCTTCTCTACTGACTGAGCCAGCCAGGTATCCCTTAGACTGAGTCATTTTTTAAAAAACAAGGATTTCACAAGATAGAGAAGAAGATGAGGACTTTTATGGGGAGGGAATTGTATGTGTAAAAGTACAGAAGCATGACAGCATGGAACACCTGGGAAACCAGTCAGTACTCAAGGAGGCTGTGAAGCAATGATAAGAGACAATAAATAAAAGAAGCAGGGCCTAGATTAGGAAGTAAACTGTGTACCTGGTGGGTAGTGAAACAAGCCAGATGAAGTAGGAATGTGTAATTTCAGACTGACATCTCTTTTAGAAGCTTTCTGGTAAGGGAGCAAGAAAGAGGATGGTGATTAGGTAGGTATGTTAGGCCAATAATTGTGTGTGTGTGTGTGTGTGTGTGTGTGTGTGTGTGTATTTTGCTTCTTCTAGATAGGAAAAGTTTAAATCTTTCTCTTTATCAAAAGGGAGGAGGCACCTGAGTGGTTCAGTTAATCAGGTGCCTTGGGCTTAGGTCATGATCTCAGGGTCCTGGAATTGAGTCCCACATTGAGCTTCCTGCTCACCAAAGAGTGCTTCTCCTCTTGCTGGTGCTCATTTTCTCTCTCTTGTGCTCACTCTCCCTTTCTTTATCAAATTAATAAAATCTTAAAAAAAAAAAAAAGGAGAGAAGTATGGGTTGAAGAATATTGCTTCTACTGCTGGGAGAGAATGAGATTAACATTATGGTGAAAGAGACATCCCTTCCACCTCAGAGTAGGATTGGTATGGACGCAAATGTTGAAGTCAGTGCCTGACACTTCTCTGTAAACAAAAGAAAGTCACAGATATTGGATTATCAGTATTAGATTATCTGATATTGCAGGCATATATTAAATTATCTCTTCTAATAGCATAATGCAATAAAAATCAGTACATATATATATTCAAGCAACTCAGTTTCAAGTTTTAAATTAATTTATATTAGATGATTTGCACTTTATTATCACTTATTATGATTTATCAAGAGCTAATAAATTCTTGACTTTATTCTGGAGATGACTTTTTACTCAGATTTTAGCTAGCAGCAGAAGGCAGGGAACAGGATGTCTTGTTCATCATTATATCACTATGTACCTGAAACATAGTGGTCACTCTGTAGATATTGTCAATGAATAAATTCATGAGCACTAACATTATTGAGAGGGATTCCTTATTCCCCAATCCCATTTAGCATAAGACCCTTGGTGTCTCTCCTCTCTCTTGCTCTTTCCTTTCTGGAGGAAGAGTGTCTTTATCTTATTAAAGAGGTTTGAAAGACAAACCTAGCATGAAATGTCCAGCTCCTTTCTTATTCCTTTCCCATAGCAACCAGCTGTGGTACAACTCGGGCTACAAAGTGGGCAGGTCTTTCTAGCTCTGGAGTTGTAAACAAGTAAGTCCCTATTCATGAGTTTCACCTTTGTCAGAAAGCTGACAAATTTTTGTCTATATTTGTCAATTCTTTACCCTATTTCTCATTCAATGCAGAACTTGAATGAGGAAGCTGGTTTATTTATTGATTTCTTTCAAAGTTTGCCACACATATAGTTTAGCAGAGCAATTAGAGATCAGCTTTGTTTCAGTGGGTTCATACAGAAATATTTATTTCTTAATTAAGATCTAAAGTAAAGTCTTTTCTGACAGTCAGGTCTGTCCCTCATTTGCTACCTGACCTTAAAAAATCACTTATGCGGGGCACCTGGGTGGCTCAGTTGGTTAAGTGACTGCCTTCAGCTCAGGTCATGATCCTGGAGTCCCGGAATTAAGTCCCGCATCGGGCTCCCAGCTCCACAGGGAATCTGCTTCTCCCTCTGACCTTCTCCCCTCTCATGCTCTCTCTCACTCTCTCTCTTAAATAAATAAATAAATAAATAAATAAATAAATAAATAAATAAAAATCTTTTTAAAAAATCACTTATGCTTTCCATACCTAAATGTCCTCATTTGGAATATGAAAATTATCCCTCCCCTACACACTTCACTTAAATGATATAGACATTAATGTGAGGTTTGACATGTACCACTTCCCAATCATTATACTACCTCCTTCTTCCCGAAGATCACCAGTAACCAGACTACAGATACCAGAACTTAGTCTGACAGGTTTTGGATTTTATACAAATGGAATAATAAAGAGAGAGGGAGAGAGAGATTTGGATTTAAAAAAATAAGGGAGCAACTTGCAAAAAAATTTAAAACCTAAAATGCTTATAAACAATTTTTGAATATGATGAAGCACTATCTAACTATAAGGCATTTTTATTATATTGGCTGGTATATGTGCTCCATCCCAGCTGGCACTATTCCAGAAAGGACCAGAACCTTGATGCTGTTTGCCTTTATCATAACAATGGCCTTCACAGAAGTCTTTCTGTCTCTCTAGGACTATTCCTGTCCCTTAGTGGTCCTCAAACTCAGTGAGAAGTAGAGAGAATCATTAAGGGAGAAAAGTCTATCCTCAGAAGTGGAGGCTGAGACAAAACTTGTGTTCAGGTTGTTTATTTGGGAGGAACTCCCCAGAGGCAGAATTAAGGGAAGGAGGAAAAGACTAATGCAGAGTCATTGTCAAGCTGGTCACTGGCCACAGAGAGTGGATCCATCTGGAACTACTGCAAAGACTACAGAACGCTCAGAATCGACCTCCTCGGGATCAGTGGGAAGACGAGTGGATCCATACAACTGCTCTTCTTGAGAACTGCCCTCCGGAATGTTAGCTCCTCCACACAACAGAAAACAAAGGCCCATGTGAGCCTTGAGCTGAAATATGGGCAGCACGAAGTGACGAATCCCTCATGAAACTGTCTGTTGTGGCCAGAGCTGAACGCAGAGGTGAAGCCAAAAGGGCATGAGACAGAGCAGCAGTCAAACTGGGCAGAGGGACTTTGAAAGCTATTTTTATTCTGTGGATATCATGAAACATTTAGAGATTTATTTCAGCACATAAACTGGGGAATTTTTCATAACAGAAACCACAATTTTTTAGATCATAAAGTATACAAACACATCCACAGGCAGTATGCTTGCAAAAACTAAAGTTAAAAAGAAGCATGGAGGGCTGTTTCAATTATTATAGTTAATCATTTTTGTCAAATCAACATCACTTATTATATTTGTTTTTTTTAATTGGTGATACTTGTAGGCAAATAAAAGATTTTTTAATGAAAATACAGGTGAAAATTTTACAGTTGAGGAAACTACCAATTTTCCTGATAGTTAAGCCACTGTTCCTTGATGTGAGCAGCTTTGACTACACCAATATTCTTCAGGCATATAGCTGGAGATTCATTAATCCAGTCTACTTTGCTGCCACATTGATTTTTCTAAAACTCTAATCCGAGCAAGTGACTTTTCTCCTTAAAGTCCTGAGGCCTCATGTCTTACAGCTCGCAGTTCCCTAAGTGCCCCACCCTTGTTCCTGCCACTTTGCTTCAGTACGCATCAGCCCTTTCCTGCAATGTCCACTGCCCCTCTGACTGAAGTCTCCATTCATCCTGTAAGCCCAGCACAAGCCTCCCCAGATCCCTGGAGGTGGATGTTCCCTCCTGGGGTTTGCATACATCCTTTGCAAATGGTGCATCTATTTTTCAAAATTATGGTGGATAACCACTTTGAATATCAACTGAACTCTAACTCCATCTCCAAGTATGCATGCACGCTCTGGTCGGGAGTTACCCCGTTCATGTAGTAGCAGCTGTCTATTCTACCATTCTATCTCTGTTCACCAGTCCAGGGGAAAGTATACGAAATACCAAGCTTTCATCTTGTGCCTAAAATACAATCTTCCTTTAATGCCCTTTGAACTAAAAAATTATTAGGGATGCAGTACCATCTCCTTAAAATATGTCACTCACTGTAATAAAAGCATGATTTTGAATTGAGAACATTGTTGTGGCCATTGATTCTTAAGAGAACCTACCAAAAAGTGAAATTTCAAATTAGCAAACTGGGACTGTAACTGTAGCAGATGGTTTGGGGGGAACGGAATGCAGGCTCACATGCTGTTTGTAATAGGAAGCAGCCTAAAAGTATTTTGGTTTATAAACTTCATGTTCTCTTTCTTTATTCACCTATTGCAAGCTTGCTCTTAATGTTCTCTCTGTAAAGCACTACCATTAAATATTCATTGAAAAAGCTGGGGGGACATGAAGGCAAGGAGAAGGGAAGAAATAAGGGAATGAAAGATAGAAAAATGGAAGAACAATAATGGTGTATAGGCTTTCTGAGACATAGGAGAAAACTTGAATATACAGTCAGCAGGAATGGCATGAGAAATGTTATCTTACCTAGACAGGAGATCATGGCAACCAATACAAAAGCAAACAGTTGTAGTTAGAATCCAAAACAGTAAGCTAAAATGACTTGAAATTCAAATATAGGTATTTATATTTGATCTGATCAGTACCAAATGTCCAATAGCCAAGTGCTATGTTACCTTGAATCACTATGGTGGCTACACACTGTAGGCTGTGGCAAAAATAGAGTTTTAAAGATATAAATCCTCAAAGTGCGGAATACATCTAAAACAGGGTAATTATCCATCACGAACTAACAGCAACTTTCACTAACTGATATAAAAAAGAAGTATATGAAAAAAGCATGCTGGAAAAGTTACAGAATGTGTTATTGGAAAATGAAGACTTTGTTGTACAATAGGCAAAAATGGATTTGGGAAATGCCAGCATGGATGGGATTATAACTGCATGATCAAACAAAAGAAGAGGATGTAGATGAAGACCCTGAGATAACTAGCCATTTTATGGATGCTGATTTTCAGAATTTTCATTTTGGGGTGATGTGGACACAAAGAAAGATTATGATCCAAACTGAGGATGAGATACACTAAGGACACATGGAAGGCAAAAAAGGATTTTAATTCATAGGTTCACCCTTCACAGGAATGTTGTAATTATTTATTTTCCAAGGATAACCATTATTTTCACTTGAGGAAAGGATAGTTTTTTAAAAAAGAAAATTTTTAAAATGTATATTCTAACTATTAGATATCATCCACATACAGTTAGTCAAACTCAGGAAAGATTTATAATGGAAACATTTACAGTGGTAAACAACAGAAAGTGATTTTTCCCTCCTAACTATTGCAGAAAATTCTATCACAACTGACATGTTGATGTGATGTGAGTCAAGCTGGGTCAACGAGGATGCTTGATTTCACAGAAAATTAGTTCTCTTTTTTCCTGTTCATGACATCCAGGACTATTTGAAGAAAGGGGGGGGTCCAACAGTGTCAGATGCTCTCTATTCTCTCTTGTATTTGTGGGATGTTAGCATATGGTATAGCATTTGGGTACCAGTCTCTGCAACGGGGTGTAGTAGACAGGCTGAAACCTGCAGTGTTTGTAAATGTCAGGTTGGAAGGCTTCTTTTTTCTAAAACCCTAAGGGAGTTATCTCCTTGACAGATAATGCATGACCATCAGGCTACATCCTTCAGACAACTTTGCTTGTCAACCCCAACCTATGAAATAGAGTTGGAAGTGTGGGAGGTGTGTTAAAATGGAAACCTACGAACTACGCTTCCTCCCCTCCCCCTGGCTTCTTCTTACACCTTAAAGTCTCAGAGAGCCACTGCATGGCTCACTGGAAGGTGGACCCAGGTGGTTGGACTGCCATGTTGTAGGGTTTATTTCTATGGAGTCTAAAGCAATAAAACGAGTTAAAACAAACAACTCAAAAATTTGAACAACATTCATACATCTGATTGTCCGACACTGGGTTCAGTACAGAACCACCACAGACCTGATGGATTTTTTTCTACCCACATTTCCCCACTTCTTGCAAATCTAGATTAGGCAAATCTAATCCAGGGTCTCCCAGAATACTACACACTCAACAAAACACAGACTGCTTCTTCTCAGCAGTCTTGAATGTTTGCTGCAGGAATAACCCTGGCTTGCAAATATTTCTCATGCTGTGCAGCTGACAAGCTAAAGGATCTTGTAAATATCTGGTCTAGATCCCCTGCCTTTGGTACATGAGGAACTTTGCCCAGTGCCTCTGCAGGCACCTGAATACTGAACTTTTCCCTCTAAAAGCATTTATGGATTAGTCACCATAGAAAACTGAACTTAATTCTTTTCCTAAAAAACTTTGTCAGTTTATCCTTCACAGAACATCACCTCAACCATTTACAGATGTCCCTTCGGATGCCAGATCAATATCAGACTTTTGTGTAGACCCATCAGTGAGCAAAGCCCAGGCAGGGCATTCTCCTCAAGCATGTCTCAAACTCCCTTATTAAAGCAGCCTCACCACAGAACTGTGAAGGTCTTGGCAACGGCTTTGTCACAATGCCGCTGCATATGGAGGAACTCCTGAGCAAAGTTTAAGATTGAAAAAGGTAATTCCTCTTTTCTCTCTTTCCAGCTGATTTTTATAAAGGCCTACACTTAACAAATTAAACTTTATTTTATGAATTTGGTTTTCAAATGTCTCCATAGAGTGCTTGCTTTAAAAATGAAGCAATGATCTGTCAGCATGAGTCACTCCACGGTACTCATGAGGTTTAGTCATTTGTGAAAAAACTCACATTTATAACATAAGGAACCGGATTTGAACTTTTAAAAAAGGTAACATTGAGGAAAATCTTTATGAAAGCGTTACTTGTACCACCTAAATTAGATTTACCTTATATGGTTCAATAATGTTGCTGTCCTGTTTAAATAAAGCATTAGACTTCTAGTTTTTTTGTTTTCACCTTTTCCTCCCAGTAAGGATGATTGACTTGTGCAGACACAGAAATATTCTCTTGCTAAAACTCCAGATTAATGGAAAACTCCAATTTTATCCAGGTACATTTGGCTATTGTTGTATATTCTGTCTAAGCTTGGGCCGCTATTATGTAAGGTCACGCAGGTGAGACAGTGAGAGGGGACTGAAATCCAGTTTATGTTCGGCGTGGGTCAGCAAGAGTCACCTTTTCAAACCAGATGGATCCTAGTAGGTTAGCAGCTGCCCTAAATCTAAAGCAATGTTTGCAACCTATAATGGTTAAGGACTCAGGCGGGTGAGTTGGAACAGAAACAAAATGCGTGGGCTGAGGAAGGGGAATGGAGAGGCCTCCAAAGGAAGCAGCAGCTTCCCTGCTCCCACCAGTTGGTCTCTTGTAGGGCATATGTGTATGAGCTCAGACAGTTTTGGCTTTTTTTTTTTTAAAGTAATCTCTCTACCCAATGTGGGACTCACTCTCAGAACCCCAAGATCAAGATTTGGATGCTGTACCATTGGACACCACAGAGCTGCTGCTTTTTAAATAAAAATTAGAAATCGAGATATTCCTGTTGTGTCTTAGCAATAATAAACATTTAGAAATGAGGTCCTAAGGAGACATCAGAAATTTCAATCTTATATGCAGGCCATGAATTAGCAAACTGAGTTATGGTTAGGGATGCACATGGGCATGCAGTCTCTAAGAATACAACTTTAAAACTCATACAGGGATGAAACTCACAGCCTTGTTTGCCTCCAAAGTCATGATGCTCTACACAACTCTCAACTCCACATATTTTATGGCATTCAAATCAATCTTCAAAAGAGGAAAAACATTTATGGCTCTTTGGCTTGTCTTTTCTGAGTGTTAGAGATAAAAACAAATTAAAGGTGTCTTCTTCCATCGACCACACTTTACAAATTTGCAGGGAAGCTGTAGTCATTTTGACAAAATGCAAGGTCTAACTCACTCCAATATAATTTGTAACTGGCTCCGTAGACCAACAAGGCTCAGAAAGAAGACATCGTTACCTTAGAGCTATAGAATTCCTAAGCCTGGCATGTTTGAAAGGGAGAGACCAATATAACATTTGATGTGAGTTGTCTTTATTTAATTCTGAAAAGTGTCATTTTTCAACAAGCCTTGCAGTTTATTAACAGAATGAAAAACAGGCATAAACCCATAATTTTATAGGGTTCACATACTCAAAATGGTTTCCTATCAAATTGTTTGCAGAGAATTATTTATTAAAGAAGTTGTGTTTTTCTCTAGCACTAAAAAAGAAGAGTTCCTGAACAAGCAAACAAAAATATGCAGGGGGAAAAAAATAGGAACGTTTGTATTTCTTACTTTTGAGCTCTCCCTTTTCTCAAAAACTGATTACTACAACAATAAAATTATAGAGCTGTAGAGTTGCCATAGTAGAATAAGCATAATAGGTGAATTCTGAAAGATAACTGGGTATGACATCATATAATATGATACATGTCTCTCCATGATCAGACATAGAGTAAAACTAAAACACAGTGGATCCCTACCTTTATTTTAATATATCTATATTTACATTTAAATTACTATAAAACACTAAATCTCTACAAGCTGTTACGTGTAATGTTGACTGAGGATTTACAAAGCCAATAATGAGCATGCACTGAAACAGGAAGCAATCCTTAACTACCTTTCTTCCCGATTCCCATATTTCGATGGCAGTCTTTTTAACACTATAGACTAAATAAGTACACATGACATTAGCAAACTGACTGTCTATAACCAACCAGGAGTCAAGGCCTGAGGTAGGGGACTTTAGAATGAGAATTTGTCTGGCAAGTTTCCTTCCCTCCCTTCCTTCCTCCCTCCTTCTTTCAGTGAGATTTGTTCCTAGAAGTTGAATTCCATTTTATCAGAGCTCTACAAAGAAAAGCCTACTGATCTCTGCACAGTGAATAAGACACCTAGCCCCTGACAGATAGGATAGTATGCACACTGGTATCCACAATGGCACAATGGTATAAATGGTAAGCGAAAGTGAACAACCACATAAAAATGCAGCTGTATTTTAATTAGTGCAGAAAGCAACACTTCCTGCTGTAGATGTAGTGCCTCACTTCCATTGCTATAGTACTTTTATTGTTAACATTAGTACACACTCTAATTTCTATCCCTCTCAAGAATTCAGTAGCTTCAATTACTAAGTGTTTTAGATACATTTTGTAAATCCGAGGTCATTTTTGTCCACTTCAAAATGGCCATGTTTCCTTAAACCCCATGGGAGTGAAGAATAAGTATCATGCAATCTTAAAAACTTTATGTTCTCAGAGTTCAAAATAAATATTTGTATATTTCTTAATTTGATATTAATGCCAGTAGTGGTGGGGGAAAGTGATTATGAAAATGTCATTTTCACAAAATCATTTCACTGTAGTAAACTATGAATAAAAACCTATTACTGTTTCTCGTTTTGGAACATGAAGCCTAATGTGCAACTAGAGTGAAATTGGAATGTTTTGCTAATGTACAATAGAAAATAAAAGTGCCCTTATTATAGTAATGAGAAAGACAACTGCATCTCCCTAAACAATAATGCATTGTTGACTATTTCCCATGTATACAGCTCGTCAAACATATTTCTAGTGGATATAATATATGTCATCCTATCCCTAAAATGTCCTACCTTGAAAAAGTAGAAGTGTTCTTTCAAGGGTGCTTGGGTGGCTCAGTCAGTTAAACGTCTGCCTTTGGCCCAGGACATGATCCCAGGGTCCTGGGATCCAGTTCCACATCAGGTTCCTTGATCAACTGGGAGCCTGCTTCTCCCTCTGCCTGCTGCTCCCCCTTCCTGTGTGTCCTCTCTCTCTCTTCATTATAAACAAATAAAGTCTTTAAAAAAAGTGTTCTTTCAAATTTCAGAGAAGGAAAGGAATAAGAGAAAAATGAGAAAAATTAAAATGGGAAGTAAGAATTTAAAAATAGAAAGAAAGAAAGGAAATTGTGTCATATTTTGGTAAATACCTACGCATGGTCCAGTTAAAAACTGGAGAGGCTCTGAAAGGTTCAAAAACAAGGAATTTGATCCCAGCCAACAAGAAAGACAGTGATTAGTAAATCTAAGGGCAAACCACAGACAATAAAAATTCAACACATAAAAGTAGAAGCAAGTGTCTCCTTAGGTTGGGCATGGTGAAGGACACTCCAGGTGCAGGGAATTTGGGGAAATCTAATGAGCAAGTAGTTGGCAATCAGTGATAATTGTGTACTGGTGGGCTGGCTGGGATTCCAGAGTAGGACTCTGGTACCTAGGAAGGAGACTGCAAAGCAAGCCATTTTCCAGAGGCACACAAGTACCAAGCAGATTACCAAAGCAGGTATTGATTTACCATGCTAATACATAGGGAGAGGATTAGATTTGGGAGAGTTCCATTATTCAGATAATTATAAAGTATTAAAGTATTTAGATCGGCTTGCTACAAAAACATTATTAAACTGGTAATAAGGGAATAGGGCATCTTAATCTATAAGGACAAAAGAATGGGAAGAGAAGCAACAGTAGCTGGTAGAAATCAGCAGATTTTTAGAAAGAATGAAAGTGCATAATAAATCCAAACATTTCTCTAGCATCTATTATATGTGTCAGGCACATTTATAAGTGCTTTCATTATGTTAGAAGCTCTTTGGGATAGGTACGATTATTATCCACAATTCACAGGTGAGGAAGACCCAATGTTGAAGTATTTGCTCAGATCATACCCTTAATATAAGTGGCAGAGTTAGCGTTTGAAGCAAGGCAGTTCATCTCCTGAGTCAGGACACCTAAACCGTATTAGCTCTATTGCTGTGAGTAGTAAACGACATAGAAGAATATAGAAAGTTCCACCCTATGTGCTTGCCTATGAAGAAAACTGGAAGAATTAATCTGGTTTGAGTCACATAATCTCAGACTCAGAAATTGAAGGTATGTACTTTTGAAAGGGGTTGGGGTTGAAGTGTGTAGGAAGTAGGGGTGACTTGAAAGCCAGAGCATTGACTCTGTACAGGAAGCAATTAATCCTGCAGACCTGGAAACATAGCTCAAGGAGAGCTGACATGCTGTACCAAACACTAGGAATTAAGTGAATGATGGGATTCTTAGTCTTCTTCACACACTAGTTTACCCAATGTGACAACCAGGCAGAAGACCAGATGAAGAAAATGGAGAAATCAAGAAAAAAAGACACATCTTCACAGTTGGCAGTATGTCCTCTCATGCGCCTTAATGGGTAAGCCCCATGTGTGCACTCAAAGCTTCCATTTACTCTTTAATATGAATGTGCAACCAGGGAGAACTGAGAAAACTTTATAACATTAAAGATAGAAACCAAATAAGAAAACACAATTTTTTTTTATAATTTTTATTTTTTTTTTATTTCCAGCATAACAGTATTCATTATTTTTGCACCACACCCCGTGCTCCATGCAATCCGTGCCCTCTATAATACCCACCACCTGGTACCCCAACCTCCCACCCCCCGTCCCTTCAAAACCCTCAGATTGTTTTTCAGAGTCCATAGTCTCTCATGGTTCACCTCCCCTTCCAATTTCCCCCAACTCCCTTCTCCACTCTATTTTTTTTTAAGAGAAAAAGAAAAAGGAACAGTCTCAAAGGAAAGGGACACAGGAGTAGGGAACAGATGAAATTTGCAGAAAACCTACAATTAATGTTCTTAGAAACATTAGAGAAAAATATTGTTTTTGTGACAACAGATCCTAAAAATAGACTGAGATTTTAAGCAGGAAATAGCTCAGCTGGGAAGAGAGGCAGGCTGTGGAGAAAGGAAATGGGTAGAGTCTTATGATAAATGTCTGGGTGAAGGGTGAAGGGCCACTAATGACTGTCAGAAAAGGAATGCTGTACCAGTAGAAGAATCTCTACTCCAAAGTCTAGGATCTTTCATGAGAGTATTGATCTTCTACTTGTTGACCCAAAAAGATATAAAATCTATAGGTATTTTTCTAATGTTATTTTTGTAAGAAAAAAAAAGGGTAGAATAAAAATGTTATGTATAAGGATGAAGATAGAAATCCTAATTCTAGCAGCATGTATTATTAGAAGGAAAACAGAGTATAGACAGGGAGATAACTGGGTTCACATCACAATCACAACTCTACTTTGGACATGTTGCTTTTACTCTCTAGATTTCAGTATCCTGGGCGCCTGGGTGGCTCAGTCCTTAAGCGTCTGCCTTCAGTTCAGTTCATGATCCCTGGGTCCTGGAATCCAGCCCGATGTTAGGCTGCCTGCTCAGCAGGAAGCCTGCTTCTCCTTATCCCACTCCCTCTACTTCTGTTTCATCTCTCACAGTGTCTCTCTCTCTGTCAAATAAATAACTAAAATATCAATCAATCAATCAATCGATTTCAGTATCTTCATCGGTAAAATGGGAAGAATATCATGTACTATGTAGAGTAGATTTATATGAAACAATCAGAAAATTCAAAATGCCTCACATGTTCTGGATGTATAAGAAAGATTATCTCTCCCCCATAAATATAGTATTTTTAGCTATGAGACTGAATGATATCACTAAGGGAATGAATGTAGACAGAGCAAAGAAGAGATACGGGACTGGGCCTGGAAAATTCAATGTAACCATCACTAAATCAATGGAGCTGGAATCAAGGTAAGACAAAATTATGGAGATTTGATCCCATGAACAAGCAGAGAAAACCTAAGATAATGAATGCCTAAGTTATTTGCCTATGTTGAATGAGCAATTAATATTATTGAATAAGCAAATAAAACCAGACTGCAGAGAGTAAAATGGAGATGAGCAAAATCAGGTTGAGATAGAAAGATACAAATTGCTTGACAATTTTTCAATTCCTATTTACCCCAGCTGTATTTTATGCCCTAAACTTTTATGGTTCCTGTATATCCTTTTAGCTCAATCCCTTATTATCTGAGTAAGTTTCAGCAATTGTCTCCCCTTCAACCAACAGATTACCACTGGCAACAAATTACTCACTTGCTGTACCCCTAAACCCTCCTAGTTTAATTTGCCCTCCTTACAGCTTCTAGAAAGGTGTAAGCCTAATACTATACAACCTAATTTTGCACCCAGGGTACAGCTAGACATCTGACAGAAGAGAAATCATGGAGTTGAGACCAAATTTTTTATCTCTAGAAATTTTAAACTAAGGTCAAGAAATGCAAATTAAGAATCACAATTCAAGGGAGAGGAGTCAAGATGGCGGAGAAGTAGCTGGCTGAGACTGCTTCAGCTAGCCGGAGATCAGCTAGATAGCTTATCTAAAGATTGCAAACACCTGAAAATCCATCGGCAGATCGAAGAAAAGAAGAACAGCAATTCTGGAAACAGAAAAACAACCACTTTCTGAAAGGTGTTTTCCTTTTTTTTTATTTTTTAATTCTTTTCTTTTCTTTTTTATTTTTTTTTCTTTTTTTTTTTTTCTTTCTTCCTTTTTGAACCTCTTTTTATCCCCTTTCTCCCCGCCTCACGATTTTGGATCTCTTCTAATTTGGTTAAAGCATTTTTTCCTGGGGTTGTTGCCACCCTTTTAGTATTTTACTTGCCCCTTCATATACTCTTATCTGGACAAAATGACAAGACGGAAAAATTCAACACAAAAAAAAGAACAAGAGGCAGTACCAAAGGCTAGGGACCTAATCAATACAGACATTGGTAATATGTCAGATCTAGAGTTCAGAATGACAATTCTCAAGGTTCTAGCCGGGCTCGAAAAAGGCATGGAAGATATTAGAGAAACCCTCTCGAGAGATATAAAAGCCCTTTCTGGAGAAATAAAAGAACTAAAATCTAACCAAGTTGAAATAAAAAAAGCTATTAATGAAGTGCAATCAAAAATGGAGGCTCTCACTGCTAGGATAAATGAGGCAGAAGAAAGAATTAGTGATATAGAAGACCAAATGACAGAGAATAAAGAAGCTGAGCAAAAGAGGGACAAACAGCTACTGGACCACGAGGGGAGAATTCGAGAGATAAGTGACACCATAAGACGAAACAACATTAGAATAATTGGGATTCCAGAAGAAGAAGAAAGAGAGAGGGGAGCAGAAGGTATACTGGAGAGAATTATTGGGGAGAATTTCCCCAATATGGCAAAGGGAACGAGCATCAAAATTCAGGAGGTTCAGAGAACGCCCCTCAAAATCAATAGGAATAGGCCCACACCCCGTCACCTAATAGTAAAATTTACAAGTCTCAGTGACAAAGAGAAAATCCTGAAAGCAGCCCGGGAAAAGAAGTCTGTAACATACAATGGTAAAAATATTAGATTGGCAGCTGACTTATCCACAGAGACCTGGCAGGCCAGAAAGAGCTGGCATGATATTTTCAGAGCACTAAACGAGAAAAACATGCAGCCAAGAATACTATATCCAGCTAGGCTATCATTGAAAATAGAAGGAGAGATTAAAAGCTTCCAGGACAAACAAAAACTGAAAGAATTTGCAAATACCAAACCAGCTCTACAGGAAGTATTGAAAGGGGTCCTCTAAGCAAAGAGAGAGCCTACAAGTGGTAGATCAGAAAGGAACAGAGACCATATACAGTAACAGTCAACTTACAGGCAATACAATGGCACTAAATTCATATCTCTCAATAGTTACCCTGAATGTTAATGGGCTAAATGCCCCTGTCAAAAGACACAGGGTATCAGAATGGATAAAAAAACAAAACCCATCTATATGTTGCCTCCAAGAAACTCATTTTAAGCCCGAAGACACCTCCAGATTTAAAGTGAGGGGGTGGAAAAGAATTTACCATGCTAATGGACATCAGAAGAAAGCAGGAGTGGCAATCCTTATATCAGATCAATTAGATTTTAAGCCAAAGACTATAATAAGAGATGAGGATGGACACTATATCATACTCAAAGGGTCTGTCCAACAAGAAGATTTAACAATTTTAAATATCTATGCCCCCAACGTGGGAGCAGCCAACTATATAAACCAATTAATAACAAAATCAAAGAAACACATCAACAATAATACAATAATAGTAGGGGACTTTAACACTCCCCTCACTGAAATGGACAGATCATCCAAGCAAAAGATCAGCAAGGAAATAAAGGCCTTAAACGACACACTGGACCAGATGGACATCACAGATATATTCAGAATATTTCATCCCAAAGCAACAGAATACACATTCTTCTCTAGTGCACATGGAACATTCTCCAGAATAGATCACATCCTCGGTCCTAAATCAGGACTCAACCGGTATCAAAAGATTGGGATCATTCCCTGCATATTTTCAGACCACAATGCTCTAAAGCTAGAACTCAACCACAAAAGGAAGTTTGGAAAGAACCCAAATACATGGAGACTAAACAGCATCCTTCTAAAGAATGAATGGGTCAACCGGGAAATTAAAGAAGAATTGAAAAAAATCATGGAAACAAATGATAATGAAAATACAACGGTTCAAAATCTGTGGGACACAACAAAGGCAGTCCTGAGAGGAAAATATATAGCGGTACAAGCCTTTCTCAAGAAACAAGAAAGATCTCAGGTACACAACCTAACCCTACACTTAAAGGAGCTAGAGAAAGAACAAGAAAGAAACCCTAAGCCCAGCAGGAGAAGAGAAATCATAAAGATCAGAGCAGAAATCAATGAAATAGAAACCAAAAAAACAATAGAACAAATCAACGAAACTAGGAGCTGGTTCTTTGAAAGAATTAATAAAATTGATAAACCCCTGGCCCGACTTATCAAAAAGAAAAGAGAAAGGACCCAAATAAATAAAATCATGAATGAAAGAGGAGAGATCACAACTAACACCAAAGAAATACAAACTATTATAAGAACATACTATGAGCAACTCTACGCCAATAAATTTGACAATCTGGAAGAAATGGATGCATTCCTAGAAACATATAAACTACCACAACTGAACCAGGAAGAAATAGAAAGCCTGAACAGACCCATAACCAGTAAGGAGATTGAAACAGTCATTAAAAATCTCCAAACAAACAAAAGCCCAGGGCCAGACGGCTTCCCGGGGGAATTCTACCAAACATTTAAAGAAGAACTAATTCCTATTCTCCTGAAACTGTTCCAAAAAATAGAAATGGAAGGAAAACTTCCAAACTCATTTTATGAGGCCAGCATCACCTTGATCCCAAAACCAGACAAGGATCCCACCAAAAAAGAGAGCTATAGACCGATATCCTTGATGAACACAGATGCGAAAATACTCAACAAAATACTAGCCAATAGGATTCAACAGTACATTAAAAAGATTATTCACCACGACCAAGTGGGATTTATTCCAGGGCTGCAAGGTTGGTTCAACATCCGCAAATCAGTCAATGTGATACAACACATCAATAAAAGAAAGAACAAGAACCATATGATACTCTCAATAGATGCTGAAAAAGCATTTGACAAAGTACAGCATCCCTTCCTGATCAAAACTCTTCAAAGTGTAGGGATAGAGGGCACATACCTCAATATCATCAAAGCCATCTATGAAAAACCCACCGCAAATATCATTCTCAATGGAGAAAAACTGAAAGCTTTTCCGCTAAGGTCAGGAACACGGCAGGGATGTCCATTATCACCACTGCTATTCAACATAGTACTAGAAGTCCTAGCCTCAGCAATCAGACAACAAAAGGAAATTAAAGGCATCCAAATCGGCAAAGAAGAAGTCAAATTATCACTCTTCGCAGATGATATGATACTATATGTGGAAAACCCAAAAGACTCCACTCCAAAACTGCTAGAACTTATACAGGAATTCAGTAAAGTGTCAGGATATAAAATCAATGCACAGAAATCAGTTGCATTTCTCTACACCAACAGCAAGACAGAAGAAAGAGAAATTAAGGAGTCAATCCCATTTACAATTGCACCCAAAACCATAAGATACCTAGGAATAAACCTAACCAAAGAGACACAGAATCTATACTCAGAAAACTATAAAGTACTCATGAAAGAAATTGAGGAAGACACAAAGAAATGGAAAAATGTTCCATGCTCCTGGATAGGAAGAATAAATATTGTGAAAATGTCTATGCTACCTAAAGCAATCTACACATTTAATGCAATTCCTATCAAAGTACCATCCATCTTTTTCAAAGAAATGGAACAAATAATGCTAAAATTTATATGGAACCAGAAAAGACCTCGAATAGCCAAAGGGATATTGAAAAAGAAAGCCAACGTTGGTGGCATCACAATTCCGGACTTCAAGCTCTATTACAAAGCTGTCGTCATCAAGACAGCATGGTACTGGCACAAAAACAGACACATAGATCAATGGAACAGAATAGAGAGCCCAGAAATAGACCCTCAACTCTATGGTCAACTAATCTTCGACAAAGCAGGAAAGAATGTCCAATGGCAAAAAGACAGCCTCTTCAATAAATGGTGCTGGGAAAATTGGACAGCCACATGCAGAAAAATGAAATTGGACCATTTCCTTACACCACACACAAAAATAGACTCAAAATGGATGAAGGACCTCAATGTGCGAAAGGAATCCATCAAAATCCTTGAGGAGAACACAGGCAGCAACCTCTTTGACCTCAACCGCAGCAACATCTTCCTAGGAACAACGCAAAAGGCAAGGGAAGCAAGGGCAAAAATGAACTATTGGGATTTCATCAAGATCAAAAGCTTTTGCACAGCAAAGGAAACGGTTAACAAAATCAAAAGACAACTGACAGAATGGGAGAAGATATTTGCAAATGACATATCAGATAAAGGACTAGTGTCCAGAATCTATAAAGAACTTAGCAAACTCAACACCCAAAGACCAAATAATCCAATCAAGAAATGGGCAGAGGACATGAACAGACATTTCTGCAAAGAAGACATCCAGATGGCCAACAGACACATGAAAAAGTGCTCCATATCACTCGGCATCAGGGAAATACAAATCAAAACCACAATGAGATATCACCTCACACCAGTCAGAATGGCTAAAATCAACAAGTCAGGAAATGACAGATGCTGGCGAGGATGCGGAGAAAGGGGAACCCTCCTACACTGTTGGTGGGAATGCAAGCTGGTGCAGCCACTCTGGAAAACAGCATGGAGGTTCCTCAAAATGTTGAAAATAGAACTGCCCTATGACCCAGCAATTGCACTATTGGGTATCTACCCTAAGGATACAAACGTAGTGATCCAAAGGGGCACGTGCACCCGAATGTTTATAGCAGCAATGTCCACAATAGCCAAACTATGGAAAGAACCTAGATGTCCATCAACAGATGAATGGATCAAGAAGATGTGGTATATATACACAATGGAATACTATGCAGCCATCAAAAGAAATGAAATCTTGCCATTTGCGACGACATGGATGGAACTAGAGCGTATCATGCTTAGCGAAATAAGTCAAGCAGAGAAAGACAACTATCATATGATCTCCTTGATATGAGGAAGTGGTGATGCAACATGGGGGCTTAAGTGGGTAGGAGAAGAATAAAGGAAACAAGATGGGATTGGGAGGGAGACAAACCATAAGTGACTTTTAATCTCACAAAACAAACTGAGGGTTGCTGGGGGGAGGGGGTTTGGGAGAAGGGGGTGGGATTATGGACATTGGGGAGGGTATGTGCTTTGGTGAGTGCTATGAAGTGTGTAAACCTGGTGATTCACAGACCTGTACCCCTGGGGATAGAGTATTATGCCTCCATCAGAAAGGATGAATACCCAACTTTTGTAGCAACATGGACGGGACTGGAAGAGATTATGCTGAGTGAAATAAGTCAAGCAGAGAGAGTCAATTATCATATGGTTTCACTTATTTGTGGAGCATAACAAATAGCATGGAGGACATGGGGACTTAGAGTGGAGAAGGGAGTTGGGGGAAATTGGAAGGGGAGGTGAACCATGAGAGACTATGGACTCTGAAAAACAATCTGAGGGTTTTGAAGGGACGGGGGGTGGGAGGTTGGGGTACCAGGTGGTGGGTATTATAGAGGGCACGGATTGCATGGAGCACGGGGTGTGGTGCAAAAATAATGAATACTGTTATGCTGGAAATAAAAAATAAATAAATAAATAAATAAATTTGAAAAAAAAAAAAAAAAAAAAAAAAAAAAAAAAAAAAAAAAAGAATCACAATTCAAAAAAAAAAAAAAAAAAAGAATCACAATTCATGTGACCTATAAACTCATGTGGACATAAGGCGGGACTAAATCAAAACAAGCCAGAGATATATACAATTTTAAGTTATGGGGAACAGAGAAGTCTTTTGTGAGCACAGAAACTTGAGTGACCATAAAGAAGTTAGGTGCCACAGATACACAGGAACATTGATAAGCCTTCATGATTTCAGCCTATGGTGCTATAAAGGAATACACTTGGACCCTGCCTCCAGCTTCAGCCTCAGAGGGCTAACTATTCTTTGTGTTTGTCTTTGGACAGTCATGATCCTGTTTGTTTCTTTGTTTGTTTGTTTGTTTTTCAATAAATCTTTATAAGTTTTGCTCTTGCTTTCAGTTTTAGCCTTGACTATGATGAGAAGCATTGTAGGAGCTTCAAAAGCTTGGACTTGAAGGACAATTTTTTTTTTTTGAAGGATGGATTTTTGCATTTAGAAAGAAAAGGAAAAGATTAATAATAATAACTGAAGTTATCATCTACTGAGTACTTGCAATGTGTGTCAAGTATTTATAAAAATTCTCTCATTTAATTCTTACCACATCCCCATGGAAGAGGTATAATCATTTTATCCCCATGCAATAGGTCTTCATTTTAAGGATGAGAAGTACAGAAGACTAATGCATCCCTAGATCATACAGCTAATAACTGGTGTGGTCCAGGAGTCACTTCTGGTCTGTCATACTCAAAATTTCTGTTAAACAGTCTGCTATAATGTTTCCAATTTGGGAGAATAACAACAATAAAAAAATAGGAACCAGAACTTCACAATGCTTATGGCATATCCCGTGATACAATTGGCCTAATCATAAGAGTGGTTATCTATGATCTGGGAAGCATTGGAAAATTGGAATGAGTATGAATATACCAAACTCAGTCATACTATAGGGTGCCATGAAAGCTCAGCAGGTGAGTTTTCACTTTATATTGTGTGCAATTTTGCAGAGCTATTTTAAGTTATTAAGTAAAGAGATAATTGGCACTATTAAAGTAAATTTTAAGTCTAAAATGGCTGCAATAAACATAATGCCTTATCACAAAAAGAAGCTAAAAGCCTATGAATCTGTTTATTCCTCCACCCTTGATTTTGCCTCTAAGCTTTAGAATTAATTAAACTTAGAATCACCATTTAAGTGTCTAATGGCTATCTTAGATATTAAAATGTTACCATAATCTATCTAGGTCCTCTAACCTAGAAATTATACTTGATTCTTCTTTTCCTCTCCATCCTCCATATTTATGCCAAAAGAAACTCTTTTTGACTCTTCTTTCAAATAATTAAGAGTCTGAAGAGTTTCTTTATTGCTGTGACACTAGTCCAAGCCAAAATGGTCATTTACCTGATCACTGCACTAGCCTCTATGGTGAATATTTGTCACTTTATTATCTGTCAAACATATGAATCCTTCTCACATTTAAAGAATATGCCATGCAAAACTTGCTTCCTGCTTTAAAGCTGAAATCACAAGACGTACATTTCCCCAGATTTTCTTCTTGCAGAACTTCAGCAAACCAGATGCAACTGCTCAGGACCTTGAGTCTGAAGTCAGTGACCCACAGAAATGGAGCAATTAGAACAGCTGCAGGAGTCAACACCCAGAGTCTGGATACTGAAAGGCCTCTGGGTATTCAGAGCTCAGTGAAGCCTCAACTGCAGCCCTATTATCCAGATATGTGTTGGGATCCTGGTTGTGTTTCTGCCTATTTCTTCAACCTTCTGGGTGATTCTCTGTGCTAACCAATATGCTGACCAAAAAATCACTTTCTGTTTAAACCAGCCAAAGCTGGGGAGTTTTGTTTGTTTGTTTTGCTTTGTTTTGTTTTGGTTTTTGGTTTTTATTTTGTATTTGTTTTTTTTGTTTTTGTTTTTGTTTTGCTGACAACCAGGGACTCATTGAATAAGGCTCATAATTTGTATCCATTGTTCATAGAGAAACCCAAATGCCTGTATGAAATCTGATATTGTCATTCCTTGACTTCAGTCAACCAATGGAATCCCATCTTGCTTAGAATCAGTGACAACTCCTCAAATGAAATCTTAGAGAGCCTACAAGATCAAATGTGATTTGACCTATAACCTACTTCCTGCCACTCAGTTGTTGTTGTTGTTGTTGTTGTTGTTTTATATACCACACAGAAAGGCCTTCTTTATATGTCTCCGAGGCAAAGGATGTATTCTTCCCTAAGGTTCCAGCATTCACCCTTCTACCTATACGAATGCTCCACCCACAAATTTTCACACACTGAGCTCTTTCAGATCAGTCAAAACTTAGCACAGATTAACTCTTCAAATAGGTCTTCCTTGAATACCCAGTTCAATTAGCCTCCCTCAAACCTAGCCATACCCAAGAAAATTGCCCACATTTCCTTCTTAACACTTACTACTATTAGAAACTACTTTGTTGTTTGATTTGTTGACTTAGTATGGTGCATACGCACATAAGCTTTAAGAGTACAAGTTTTTCCCCCTCTCCCTTTACCCTTCCCCTGCTCATGCTTCCTATCTCTCTCTAAAATAAATAAATAAAAGCTTTAAAAAAAAAAAAAAAGAGTGCAAGTTTTGTTTATCTCTATGTTGCAGGGCCCAGAGCAGTGTCTGGAATGGAGGTAGGTACTCTATTAATAAAATGTAAATCTGAAAAGAAGTTTTTAAATCAAAAGCAAAAAACAACAAATTTAACGTCGATTTAAAAAAAAGTCTTCAATATTTTTTACTTGCAAGGGAGTAAGCAAGTAAGTAGAATAAAAGATGTTTCATGTGGCATAACTCAGAAGAACTGGGATATGGTGCTATTATTTTTGGAGACAGATATTTTGAACCCCCAAAACTCTCAAGCATGAGCACAATAGTCTAGAATTTTATCAGAACTCATTGTATTTGTAAAGGTCATCATAGGAAAATTCTGATGAGGAAAAATAATTAGAAATGCTCAGGACATGAAGGATTTCATATTGTCAATGAGGAGAGCCAGAGCCAAATGCATTTTTACAAAGGAGAGGTCTAAATGAAGAGCCCAGATCCCTCAAGAAGCTCACCATGAGTGACATAAAGGAAAGTCATACAATTCCAGGTAAACTTTTCTTGCTAGTCATACCTAAGTACAATTACTGACTTAAATAGATACATTTGTGCCTGTATAATTAGTCACCCAATAAAAATAGTCAAAGAAACCTTCTGTGCTCCCTGGAAGAGGATGAAGAGAAAAGGTAGGGCAAGGAGAACTGTAGGGGACAGCAGGAGAAGGAGGAGGAGAGGGAGAGAGACACAGAGAAAAGGAGAGAACATTGTTGTTGGTCTGCTAGTAGGTAAATCTTCAGTAAACCCAGGGTTACAACACTGAATCTCTTCCTTCTTTTTCTCTCTCCACTGGAATACTTCTTTCCCTCTGTAGTAAGCACCATGATTTCATTGTATTTATTGTATTTCCATCTGAGCTCAAAACTCAAGAAAGCTTTTTTTTTTTTTTCTAACTGGTTCTTGTCTCCCATACAACAGAACATACTGTGCATTATGTACTATAAAAGAATAAATATTCAACTCAACCTAATGGAATAGAGATAAAGCATTATCTTACTTATGTAAGCAATTTACTTGATACACTTGAAATATTGCATGAGAGGCAGATGTTCAATCAGTACTGCAGAGATACCATATGTCAGCTTCCATTCTGAGTTCTTCAGGTAATCAAATATGGAGTAAAAGAAGTAAAATTAGCAGCTAATAAATTAAACATAACTAATATTTCATGTCTTAAGACAGACCAATGATGTACACTAAAAGCTTAGCATTAATAGCAAAAATGAAGAAAAAAAGTAATTTTCAGGATTTATCACAACAGAATTGTGAAAGCCAGTACCCTGATTTATGAGATGATTTCTTCTGTCCTTTATTTATGAACCAAATTCAAAAGGAATGAAGGAATTGCTTGGAAATGTGGGGTAGAGGTGGATTTGAGCTTCTTTTCTAGTACTATCTGCCCCCAAGCAAGTGCAATGAACTAAACTTCATACAATCATGGGATAAACAGATCCATCCAGCATATGCAACTTGCTGACAACAAATCAATATGCTTTTTGGATTCAGGTCTGACAAAACCTAACAGCAAACAAGGAATATTTCTCTGAAACAATTCTATACAGCAGTGCAAAAGATCTCTATCAAGCTTTTCTTTCTAAATACAATTCATATCCTACCTCTTTCAAAACTGCTGACACTCTGCAGATGAGTTCTGATATGATCTCTATAAGCTCCAAATAGCTTAAATTTACTTACGTATTATTAAAAAAAAATAGAGGTGCAGTGCTGTTTTCAAAAAGCTCTAGATGGAATTGTAGCACCTAACGTTTTTAAAGGTTCCTGCATCAGTTTTCATTTACATAATACTTACTTGAAAGAATAGCATTCAAAAATCAATATGCATAATTAGATTAAGTGCTGGATTTTTCTAGATTTTGTTATATCCAAAAAAAAAATTTTATGCCAAATATATGCATTTGTAGTTAAATCACACGTAGACTTAAGAGTGTCTGGAAATACATGATCATAACTAACATTCTGTTTTGTTTGCTGCCAGTGAATGTGAGGAGAAACTTGGAAAAATCCCCTTACTAAGTATGAAAGAAATGGATGCTGGTGCCATTTCTAAAGCATTCGAGTCCTATATTGTACAGTGGAAAATATCATAAAATATGCTATTAATATCAACCTGTCTAGAAGTTCTCAGAAAGACCCATATTTATTTTCAGATGTCCCAGAAGAAAAATAACTTTAAACTTTAAACTGTGAATTTTTATACCACCTACATGATGGAGAAGGTCTACCAGGCCCCCAGTCTAGTAAGGAAATAAAACACACCCTCCAGAGAGAGGAAGGGAAGAAAAAACAAAACAAAACTAAATAGTAACTCTAAATTTAATTGAAAGCCTCTTTGAAACTAAGCACCCATTATGTCATGACACTCTATTATACACTACCTACTTTATAAATGTGGTAAAGGAAATTTTTTAGTATTAAAAAAGAAATGCTCTTTTGGTCGAAAACATTATAGTTTGATATTGAAATACTACAGTTGTAACAGAAAGTAACATTGATAACTAGGGTTATGGTATGAAAAGCATTATAACACCAACCAAAATGAAGTGAAATATGCATGAAAACTCAAAATATATTCCTTGAGGCAGAGGGAAGTAAGAGTTGTCATAAGATAAGGAATAAGTAAACCCAACTTGTCCTTAAGTGAAGAACCTCTGAGGGTAAACGTATAGGGGAGAGAATATTTCTATAGATAAACCTGGATGGAAGAGATATCTGGTTTTACCTAACCGATACTGTTTTCCCAAGCACTCTAAGTAAAGCTACCCTGACTCCTCTTCCTATAAATTCAGACTGTATGAGGCAACCTGAGGAAAAACTATGTTCCAGAATTCATGTTTTAGCTTTCCCTCCCCTTCATGCCTTCTCTATTAGCCCTGACTCTTCTTGGACACAAATTCTCGCTGCCATACTTCTATCTGTGACTTCTATCTGTGGCCCAACTTAATTTGACTTTCTGAGCTTCCTTCTCGCAGTCCCTTGCTTTTCCTCCATAGATTTTATTTTCTCAATACTTTGAATTCTGGCACTCCTCAATAAGAAACTTCTGCTCCATCCTTTAGTGCCAAGAAACTCTAACTGCATTTTGTCAAAACTCAGGTCTCAAAAGTGTGTTGTACACTTAAGAAGATGTTATACTCTTAGGATGTGTACATCAACATTTTGTATCAGGTGTAACTCTCTGTAAACACAAGATAATATTCTGGC
This sequence comes from Mustela erminea, assembly GCF_009829155.1. Classification (NCBI taxonomy): domain Eukaryota; kingdom Metazoa; phylum Chordata; class Mammalia; order Carnivora; family Mustelidae; genus Mustela; species Mustela erminea. The sequence goes on along the minus strand of NC_045615.1, from coordinate 38,489,139 downwards.
TAATTCATACAAAAGGAAATTTATAGGAAGCATATTGGGAGCCCACAGAACAATTGAGTAAACTGAAGCTTCAGACTTAGAAATGCATAGAAACCAATACCAACATCCCGGGACTAGAAAGCAAAAACTACAGGAATACTTTTATAGCAAGAATAGTCTATAGAGCATGTGACCTTTGATATGGATGAACACCAATGTTTTCCAGTCTATATATTATCTTAAGATTAATATTCCATAGAGGGAAAGTCTCGTTTTCTAGCTTAAGGGATATGACTTTGGATTACAGTGCCATCTAAATAGGCCCAAAGGGGAAAATTAAACAATGCTATTTAGAAAGGACAAAAGGAAAGATTAGCCAACACTACGACTATTACTATGACTACAATTACTTCTGCTCCTCCTACTATTACTACTAATCCATTGGGTTTCCCAGAAGAACAGTGGCCTGACCAGAGACTATATTTAGCAAATACAATATAATCTTAAAATCATGTCAGTGAACTGTTTCTTCTGTGTTAAAAATACAATTCTATTAGAATTTCAGAACCTATTTAACTCTTAAACACATATACTTTCCAGCTAATCAAAGTCCAAAAATCTCTAGAACAAGAGATTCTTATTACAGATATAAAGATTAAAAAAATCAAAATGATAATGTATATAATTGAATTAATCTTTCAATGTGAACCAAAGTATATTATTTGGGTTAGATAGTTCCATATACTTAACAAATTTAATGCTCACAAAATCTAATGGGTGTTACTAGCCATCTTTAAAAGTGAGAAAACAGCTTAGAGATCAAAAATACTTTTAAATTCCTGAGGGCAGTAGTACTGGAGCCTGGATATGTCTGCCTATAAAAGTAATATCATGCTTTGTGTGGTGAAATCAAGATATGCAGGGACAATGTTAGTCATCGTTGTGGAAATGACCCAAAGGAAGCTAGATTATACACTGATAAGGGGACTATTAGGAAGTTTAGAGAAAAAAAAAATATATCTTTCTTAGAAATTTGAACTGAGAAATACGGAGTAGATAAGGCAGCTAGTATCCATGCATCCAACTGTCTATTTGACCTGGCCCCTTGCATGTCAAATTAGTATTTCAGAATTAGTGTTCCAAAAATAAAACTCTTCATCTCCTCAAACTTCTTGTTCCAATAATCTGGGCTAGCCCAGCAAAAGACACCATCATCAAGATCACCGCCATTAACTATGTGTATCTTGATTTTATTTTGGAATTATCCTTTCAAAAAATTAAGTTCTGAGAGGTTCGACATATTTTCTATCCTATTAACAATAATTTTACTTTGACTTCTAATGCCTGACACAAAGTAGATGGTAAATAAATAATTCTCAAATTAACAAGAGACCATGACCAGTCTTATGAATAAATAATCATAAGCTAGACAATAAAAAAAGTAGACTAGAGGGCGCCTGGGTGGCTCAGTGGGTTAAGCCGCTGCCTTCGGCTCAGGTCATGATCTCAGGGTCCTGGGATCGAGTCCCACGTCCGGCTCTCTGCTTAGCAGGGAGCCTGCTTCCCCCTCTCTCTGCCTGCCTCTCTGCCTACTTATGATCTTTCTCTCTGTCAAATAAATAAATAAAATCTTTAAAAAAAAAAAGTAGACTAGAAAAAGTGATCATGAGGATTTCCAGTTTCTCTTCCTTCACTAATGGAAGAAGTCACTATTCTGTCCTAATAATTAAAAGCCTAAACAAACTGAAAAGTCAACAACTCCATTTAGATTTGTCAAAGTGAGGTTGCAGGCAATCTCTTGGCTATAAAATTGGAGATATCAATAAGAGAATAGAGAGTATTGCAACTTACCAGAGCAGAAACACTTGAGCAGAAATCTCCATGGGAACCAGCGCTGAAGTAGGGACACCTGAACTGTAACAGATAAAATACTGGACGGCTCAGTATGGACAAGTCAGAGATAAAAGCTCCAAGGTTACCCAGTCATAGGAGGGGGAAGAGTCCCCATACATTAATGAATTTTACCTTCAAGAGCTCAACCAGATTCTCACAGTATATATTACAGAAAAATCTTGTGCTTCCTTAGGGAGGAAGAGAAAATGTACCATTTTGAAGTATGCCAGAGCACACTGTTTCTCTTAAAATCAGCCCTCAGAAGAAACTAACCAGATCCTAACCTACTGCAGTATTATCAGAGCCTAACTGACCTAAGGGAAGAAAAATGCCCAGCTCTAGCTGGCTCTAGCTATCCTGTCTGATCTAAGGAAAAGCAGAGAATACTAATGTGTAAAGGTCATAGCCTAGAGTTGCAGACCCACTAAAAGACTGAGACCTAATCATAGAACTGTAGAGCAATTCTCCTCCCCTATATCTTACCACCACATTAATAAAAGACTGTCTTAAACCATAAGTGACTCTTAATCTCACAAAACAAACTGAGGGTTGCTGGGGGGAGGGGTTTGGGAGAAGGGGGATGGGGTTATGGACATTGGAGAGCGTATGTGCTATGGTGAGTGCTGTGAAGTGTGTAAACCTGGCGATTCACAGACCTATACCCCTGGGGATAAAAATATATTATATGTTTAGTAAAATAATTTAAAAAAATAAAAAATAAAAGACTGTCTACACCAGTTCCTTTTACCCAATATATCAAGTCTGGCAATCAAAGATATAGTAAAAGGAAAAAAAAATACAGTTTAAAAAGACAAAGCAGGGGTGCCTGGGCGGTTTAGTCATTAAGTGTCTGCCTTTGGCTCAGATGTGGATTCCAGAGTCCTGGGCTGGAGCCCCTCAGCCAGAAGTCTGCTTCTCCCTCTCCCACTCCCCCTGCTTATGTTCCTTCTCTCCTGTGCATCTCTCTATCAAATAAATAAATAAAATCTTTAAAAAATAATAAAAAATAAAAAACAAATAAAAAGACAAAGCAACCATCAGAACCAGACTTGAAAAGGACAGGGGTGTTGGTATTATCAGGCCAGGAATTAAAGCAACTATTTTTAAGATGCATAGGGCAGACAACATGCAAAACAAAAACAAACAAACAAGCAAACAAAAAACAGAAGGGTAATGTAAGAAAAGAGATGGGAATCCTAAGAAAGAACCAGAAACAAATGTGAGAAACCAAAACCACTATAGGAATGAAGAATGTCTTTAATTAGCTCATTAGGACATGGGACACAACTGAGAAAAGAATCCCTGAGTTTGAGAATATCTTAAACTGACAAAACTAATTAAGACAAAAAAGATTGGGGGTGGGGGTACCTGAAATATCCAAGAATGATGGGACAACTATAAAAGGTATAATATATGCATAATGGAAATTTCAGAAGAATAAATAGAGAAAAGTAGAGAATGAACATTTAAAACAATAGTTACTGAGAATTTCTCCAAAATAAAATCAGACACCAAACTACAGGTCTAGAAAACTCAGAAAATAACAAGCAGGAATATATATATATATATATATATATATATATATGCACACATATATACATATGTGCACACACATACACATACAAATACATAAACATACACAAAATATATATAATTTTAAATTACAAAAAATCAAAGATAAAGATGCCAGACAGGGAAAAACACCTAATTTGCAGAGGAACAAAGATACCAGTTATACCCAACTTTTTCTTATCAGGGACCATGCAAACAAGGCAAAAGTGGGGTACAATATTTAAAGTTTTGGGAGAAAAAAAACCAGCAACACAGAATACCATATCCTATGTAATTATCCTTTAAAGGTGAAGAAGAAATAAAAACTTTCTCAGATAAACAAAAATTGAAAGGATTTGTTGCCAGTAGACCTGCCTTGTAAGCAATGTTAGAAGAAAGTCTTTAGAGAGAAAGAAAATGACATAGGTCAGAAACTCACATCCACAAAAAGAAGGAAGAGCATCTCAAAAGGAGTAAGTTTTTTTTTATTTTTTATTTTTATTTTTTATTCTTATTCTTTTTATTTTTAATTTTGTATCCTTAATTGATCTGATAACATTGTGTTCAAAATAATAAGAAAAATACATTATATATATGCTTATGTATATATGCACACATATATAAGTGAAATGAATGATAGCAATTATATAAGGGATAGGAGGGAAAAATTAGCATTATTTTGTTATTAGATACTCACTTAACTCATGAAGTGGTATAGTGTTATTTGAAAGTGGACTTGGACTAGTTGTAAGTGTATATTGCAAACTCTAGGGCAACTACTAAAAAGGATTTTAAAAAGAACTGTAATTGATACTTGAAGGAGAAAAAATGGATCATATAAAATGTTCAATTAAAACTTCAAAAAAAAAAAAAAAAAAACCCAACAGACTCGGAAGACAAGAACAGAGTCAAAACACAGGATAACAAATAGAAAGAGTAACAAATCTGGGTGGTATCAATCCAATTTATCAATGATCATTATGAACTCAATAGTCTAAACACCTATTAAAAGAGATAGAGTGGATAAAAAAATAAGACTCATCTACCTGCTGTCTTCAAGAGACATTTATTTGCTTATTTATTTATTTATTTATTTATGGGAGAGAGGTAAGAAAGACAGAGAACACAAGTGTGATGAGGGACAGTGGAGAAGCAAACTCCCTACTGAGCAGGGAGCCTAGTGAGGGGTTCAATCTTGGGACTCCAGGATCTAGGATCACAACCTGAGGAAGAGCCTTATCTGACTGAGCTACCCAGGTACCCAAGAAACCCATTTTAAATATAAAGACTTGTAAATATAAAAGTCAGTGGTATACTCAGCCCATAGTATTTGAATTACTGTGAAAGAATTTCTGTTCCTCACAACAATAAGAATTTCAAGGAAGATAAACTAAAAAATGAGTGGTGAGAGAGGAATATATAGGAGGAAAAGAAAAAAAAACAGTGTCAATAAATATGAAAAAAAATTAAAGTGTATGTGTGTGCTTAATGTGTATATATACGTACATATGCATACTTAGTTATGGTGCTGGTACTGAGGTTAGAAATAGTGAAAGAGGGAAAGGGTAGGAGCTTATGACAGATTGCATCAAGTTTAAATCCAATTTTTAACTCTTAGAAATGAATAGAACACAAATGAATTAAAACCTTTAAAGTTTGGGCGCCTGGGTGGCTCAGTGGGTTAAGCTGCTGCCTTCGGCTCAGGTCATGATCTCAAGATCCTGGGATCGAGTCCCGCATCGGGCTCTCTGCTCAACAAGGAGCCTGCTTCCCTCTCTCTCTCTCTGCCTGCCTCTCTGCCTACTGTGATCTCGCTCTGTCAAATAAATAAATAAAATCTTTAAGGAAAAAAAAAAAACCTTTAAAGTTTTACTATACCTTTGGGAATATAAAACTTTATTCATAAGGCTACTACTTTTAAGGGCAGAGCCATAACTAACTTTTTATTACATAGAAACAAATACACAGAGCTGGACAAAATGAGGAGATAGAGGGAAATGTTCCAGATAAAATAACAAGACAAAATCATGGCAAGAGAACTAAATTAAATGGAGATACGTAACCTGTCTAATGATGAATTTGAAGCAATAATCATAAAGATACTCACTAGACATTAGAAAAGAGTGGAGGACCTCAGTGAAATCTTCAACAAAGAGATGGAAAACATAATAAAAGTACCAATCAGAGATGAAGAGTTCAAGGACTAGTATATTAAACATATACTAGATGCAATAAAGAGACTAGAGGAAGCAGAAGAATGGATCAGCATCTTAGAGAACAGAGTAATGGAAAGCAATCAAACTGAACAGAAGAGAGAAAAAAATAATGATAAATGAAAATAGACTTAGGGAACTCAATGACACCACCAAGTGAAATAACATTTGTATCATAGGGATGCCAGAAGGAGAAGTGAGAGAAAAGGAGGCAGATGATTTATTTGAAGAAATAATGGCTGAAAACTTCTTGAGTTTGGGGATGGAAACAGAAATACAAGTCTAGGAGGTACAGAGAGCTCCCCAAAAGTCAACCCAAAGAGAGTCATACCAAGACATGTAATAATTAACATGGAAAAAGTAGTGGTAAATTTGGAATTTTAAAAACAGCAAGAGAAAAGAAAATACTTACATACAAGGGAAATCTCATAATATCAGCTGATTTTTCAGCAGAAACCCTACAGGTCAGAAGAGAATGGCATGATATATTCTAAGTGCTGAAAGGAAAAACAAAAACAAAAGCAAAAAACCTGCAGCCAAGGCTACTGTATCCAGCAAGGCTATCATTCAGAAAATAAGAAGAGAAAAAAGAATTTCCCAGACAAATAATAGTTAAAAGAATTCATGACAAGTAAACCAGTTCTATACGAAATGTTAAAGGGAACTCTTTTTTTTTTTTTTTTTTTAAAGGGAACTCTTTAAGTGGAAATCAAAGACCATAAATAGGAGTAAGGAAAGTAGGAAGCACAGAAGCAGTAAAATTAAGTATATCTATAAAAATCAGTGAAGAAATTCATAAAAATAAAGAATGCAAAATATGATACCATGTACCTAAAACGTAGAGGTGGTAGGCAAAGAGGAAAGAATGTTCAAAATGTGAGCAACTCTTAACTTAATATAGATTGCTGGTGCATTAGATGTTATACACAAACTTAATGTACCCACAAATCAAAAACCAGTAATAGATATGCAAAAAATAAAGAAAAAAAGAATCTAAATATATCACTAAAGAAAGCCAGCAGAAGAAAAGAAGAAAGACAATACAAAAACAACAATAAAGTAACAGAATGGCAATAACTACATATCAGTAATTACTTTGAATATAAATTGACTTAATGCTCCAATCAAGAGACACAGGGTGACAAAATAGATACAAAAGCAAGACCCATCTATATGCTGCTTACAAAAAATTCATTTCAGACCTAAAGGCACATGCAAATTGAAAGTGAAAGGATGGAAAAGGATTTATCATACAAATGGAAATAAAAAGGAAATAGGGTAGCAATACTTATATCAAGCAAAACATATTAAAACAAAGACTGTAACAAGGGACAAAAAGGACACTATATAATAATAAAGGAAAAAATTCAATAAAAATATATAACAATAGTAAATATTAACACAGCCAACATGGGAGGACTCAAATTAATAAAACTGCTATAAAACAAACAATAAGGAAGTAATCAATAGTAATACAATAATAGTAGGGCCTTTAACATCCCACTTACATCAATGGATAGATCACTTAAGCAGAAAATCAACAAAGAAATAGTGACTTTAAATGACACATTGGATTAAACAAATCTAAAAGATATATTTAGAATATTCAATTTTAAAGCAGCAGAATACACATTTTTTTTAAGTGTAAAGGAGCATTTTGTAGAATACATCACATATTAGGCCACAAATCAAGTGTCAACAAATTCAAAAAACAAAGTCATACTGTGCATCTTTACCAACCATAATGCTATGAAACCAGAAATCAACCACAAGAAAAAAATCTAGAAAGAACACACATACATGGATTTCAAATGACACTACAAAACAATAAATAGGTCAGTCAATAAATCAAAGAAGAAGTTAAAAATTCATGGAGGAAAATGGAAATGAAACACAATGGTCCAAAATCTTTGGGATGAGGCAAAAGCTGTTTTAAGAGCAAAGTGTAATGCAAAAGAGGACTACCTCAAGAAGCAAGAAAAATATCAAATAGAAAACCTAACCCTATACCACAATGAGCTAGAAAAAGAACAAACAAAACCCAAAACTAGTAGAAGGAAAGAAATAATAAAGATTAGAACAGATGGGTGTTTGGGTGGCTCCGTCAGTAAAGCAGCCAACTCTTGGTTTCAGCTCAGGTCCTGATCTCAGGCTCCTGAGACTAGGTAAAGCATGGGACTCCACACTCAAAGGAGAGTTGGCTTGTGGATTCTCTCATCCTACATCTCTGCCCCAGCCCCTGCTGATGTTCTTTCTCTTGCTTTCAAATAAATAAATATTTTTTAAAAGATTATTAGAACAGAGGTAAATAAAATAGAAACTAAAAAAAAATAATAGAACAGATCAGTGAAATCAGGAGCTGTTCTTTGAAAAGATCAACAAAATTGATAAACCTTTAGCCAGACTCATGAAAAGAAAAAAACAAAACAAAACAAACAAAAAAACAAAAAAACACAAAAGGAGTCAAATAAACAAAATCAGAAAAGAAAGAGGAAAAATAATAACCAACACCATAGAAATATAAAGGATTAGAAGAGAATATTGTGAAAAATCCATTTACCAAAACATTGAACAAACTGTAAGGAATGGATAAATTCTTAGAAGCATAAAATTTCCCAAACTGAATCAGGAAGAAATAGAAAAATTAACAGACCTAATACCAGCAATTAAATTGAATTAGTAATAAAAAAATTCCCAACAAACAAAAGCCCAGGGCCGGAAGTCTTCATAAGTGAATTTTATCACACATTTAAAAAAGAGTTAATACCTATTCTTCTCAAACTATTCCAAAAAATAAAAAGGAAGGAAAGCTTCCAAATTCATGCTATGGAACCATCATTACCTCAAAACCAAAACCAGTCAAAGATGCTACAACAAAGGAGAACTACAGGCCAATATTTCTGATGAATATACATGCAAAAATCCTTAATAAAATATTAGAAACTAAATCCAACAATACCTTAAAAAATCATTCACTATGATCAAGACAGATTCATTCTCAAGATGCAAGGAGAGATTCAATATTCATATATCAATCAACATGATATATCACATCAGTAGAAAAAAGTATAAAAACCATATGATCATTTCAATAAACACAGAAAAAGTGTTTTACAAAGTACAACATCCATTCATGATAAAAATCCTCAACAAAAGAGGTTTAAAGGAAATATACCTCAACCTAATAAAGGTCATGTATAAAAAAACCCACAGCTAACATCATACTCAGTGGTGAAAACCTAAAAGCTTTCCCTCTAAGATCAGGAACAAGACAAGGATGTTCACTCTCACCACTTTTATTCAACATAGTACTAGAATTTCTAGTACTAAAAGCAATCAGAGAAGAAAAGGAATAAAAGCCATCCAAATTGATAAGGAAGAAGTAAAACTTTCACTATTTGAAGATGACATAATACTATACATAAAAACCCAAAGACGCCACCATAATACTACTAGAATTGATAAATTAATTCAATAAGGTCAAGAATACAAAATTGATAAACAGAAATCCATTGCATTTCTCTACACTAATAATGAAGTAGCGAAAAGTAAGAAAAAAAAAATCCCATTTACAATTGCACCAAAAATAATAAAGTACCTGAAAATAAACTTAACTAAAGAGGTGAAAGAAGGAGTTGTACTCTGAACACTATAAAACATTGGTGAAAGGAATTGAAGATGATACCAAAACATGGAAAGACATTCCATGCTCATAGACTGAATGAACAAATATTGTTAAAATGTCTATATTACTCAAAGCAATCTACAGATTTAATATAATCTTTATCAAGATACCAACAGCATTTTTCACAGAACTAGAACAAATAATCTTAACCTTTGTATGGAACTGTAAAAGACTCTGAATAACCTAAGCAATCTTGAAAAAGTAGAATAAAATTGGAGACCACAATCCCAGATTTCAAGATATGCTACAAAGCTATAATAATCAAAACAGTATGGCACTGACACACCAATAGACACACAGGTCAATTGAACAGAAGAGGAAGCCCAGAAATAAACCCACAATTACATGGTGAGCTAATCTTCAACAAAGGAGGGAAGCATATGCAATGAGAAAGACACTCTCTTCAATAAGTGGTGTTGGGAAAATTGGACAGCTACATGCAAAACAATGAAACTGGACCACTTTCTTATACCACACACTAAATAAATTCAAAATGGATTAAAGACCTAAACTGTGAGACCTGAAACCATGAAAATCCTAGAAAATAACACAGGCAGTAATTTCTCTGACATTGGCCATAACATTTTTCTAGATATGTCTCCTGGGCCAAGGGAGACACAAGCAAAAATAAACTATGGAGCCTACATAAAAATAAAAAGCTTGGCTATTGTGGACATTGGACTTAGAGTGGAGAAGGGAGTTGGGGGAAATTGGAAGGGGAGGTGAACCATGAGAGACTATGGACTCTGAAAAACAATCTGAGGGTTTTGAAGGGACGGGGGGGTGGGAGGTTGGGGTACCAGGTGGTGGGTATTATAGAGGGCACGGATTGCATGGAGCACGGGGTGTGGTGCAAAAATAATGAATACTGTTATGCTGGAAATAAAAAAAATAAAATAAAATAAAATAAAATAAAATAAAATAAAATAAAATAAATTAAAAAAAAATAAAATAAAAAGCTTCCTCACAGCAAAGTAAACAATCAACAAAATTAAAAACAGTGTACTGAATGAGAGAAGAGATTTGCAAATGACATAACTGATAAAGGGTTAGTATCCAAAATATATAAAGAACTTATATAACCCAACACACACACAAAAACAAATAATCCGATTAAAACATGGGCAAAAGACTTTTACAGATATTTCTCCAAATAAGACATACAGATGACCAACACACACACTAAAAGATGCTCAGCATCACTCATCATCAGAGAAATGCAGATTAAAACCACAATGAGATACCACCTCACAACTGTCAGAATGGCTAAAGTCAAAAATATAAGAAATAGCAAGGTTTGGCAAGGATGTGGAGAAAAAGGAACCCTTTTACACCGTTGGTGGGAACGCAAACTGGGGCAACCACTGTGGAAAAATTTTTTTTAAAAATTATCATGTGATCCAGTAATTCCACCACTGGCATTTACCTCCAAAATACAAAATCACTAATTCAAAAAGATGTGTGCACCCCTATGTTTATTGCAACATTATTTACAACATTCAAATTATGGAAGCAGCCTGAGGGTCCATCAATAGATGAATGGATAAAGAAGATAGAATTTTACTCAGGCATAAAAAAGAATGAAACCTTGCCATCTGCAACATCATGGATAGACCTACAGAGTATAATGCTAAGAAAAACAAGTTGTCAGAGAAAGATTAATGCCATATGATTTCAACCATATGTGGAGTTTAAGAAACAAGATAAATGAACAAAGAAAAAAAAATCCAAGAAACAAAGTTGTTTTTTTTTTTTTTAAGATTTTATTTATTTATTTGACAGAGAAAGAGAGATCACAAGTAGGCAGAGAGGCAGGCGGGGGAGGGGGTAGCAGGCTCCCTGCTGAGCAGAAAGCCTGATGCTGGCCTCCCCCCTAGGACCCCAGGATCCTGAGATAATGACCTGAGCCAAAGGCAGAGGCTTAACCCACTGAGCCACCCAGGTGCCCCAAAACAGATTCTTAACTAGAAAACAAATTGATGGTTACCAGAGGGGAAGTGGTTGGGGTATGAGTGATATAGGTGGAGTGGATTAAGAGTACATGTATTATGGTGAGCACTGAATATATGTAGAACTGCTGAATCAATATGTTGTACATCTGAAACTAATACAACACTGTATATTAACTATATTGGAATTAATTTTTAAATGAATATAAAACTTTAAATGATATGTCTACCATCCCCTCAGATCTGTTTACACTTTGCCTGAATATCACTAGCAAAATCATTTCTGCTGATTTCTGTAAGCTTATTTACTCACTGTATTTGTTTTCTACTTCTGTGATAATTTAGCAGAGATTTAGTGTCTTTAATCCACACAAAATGTCTTACCTTACAGTTCTGCCATTGAAAAGCCTACTATAAGTCCTATTGGGCTAAAATTAAAGGGTTAACTTTCTGGAGTCTCTAAGGGAGAATCCATCTGCTTGCTTCTTCTAGAAGCTACCCACATTCCTTAAATCCTCTCCCTTCCTCCATCTGCAAAACAAGAACAGTTGCTCTGTCTCTAATCGTATCACTCTTATCTTCCCACCTCATTCTTCCACTTTAAAGAGTTTTGTGATTACATTGGGCCCACCAATTAATCCAGAATAATCTCTATATTTTAAAATAAACGCTCAGGTCATGATCCCAGCGTCCTGGGATCGAGTCCCACATCGGGCTCCTTGCTCGGCAGGGAGCCTGCTTCTCCCTCTGCCTCTAGCCTGCCACTCTGTCTGCCTGTGCTTGCACTCTGTATCTCTCTCTCTCTCTCTAACAAATAAATAAAAATATTAAAAAAAAATAAAAATAAAATAAAATAAAAATAAAATAAAATAAACGAATTAGCAACCATAACTCCATATGAAACCTATTCCCCTTTGCCATATAACAAAATACATCTCAGATCCTGGGGATTATAATGTGGACATCTTTGGGAGACCATTATTCTGCCCATTATACTGAGGTACCTCTCTCCACCTTCTAGGGAGTTGTACCAAGTCTCTTAATTTTAATCCATTCAGTAGAGTGCCACCTAATTACCAATCAATGTGCCAAACATGTTATGTAATTATATAAACAAATATATCTGGGTAGGGGGAGTGGGGAAGGAGACAGTCATTTTAACTTTGCATACCGGAAACCTCCTACTCCTGCTTCATCTCAGGAATGCAGTTCACTTAGTCTCCTTCCCTGCCTTATGGACTTTTAGCCAAAATAAAATAGTTGTCTTCTGGAAAAAAGAAGATGTAAGAATACAGTTTTCCTTCCCCAGCACATCCATGCCCCTATTGTGTATTTATGCCCCATCATCACCATTTTTGTGCTTGCTGATACCTCTAATCCAATTTTTATTTTTACTTTTTTAAAAATATTTTATGTATTTACTTGAGAGAAACTGAGAGAGAGAGAGAGAGAAAGTAAGAGTGCACAGAGGGAGAAGAGAAGCAGACTCACTGAGCAGAGCCTGACCCAGGCTCAATCCCAGGACCCTGCGATCATGACCTGAGTTAAAAAGACAGACTCTTAACCAACTGAGCCACCCAGGTGCCCCCTTATAATCTAAAGTAACCCTAGTTTGAATTCTTTCTATTTTCTGAGATCAAGCATTCTATTTTAAGTAGACTTCTTTCACTTAAGAATGTTAATTATTATTAAGGATGTAAAAATTATCTACAAATCATAGATGCATACCAGCACAGAAGATAAAATTTCCATCAATTATTTAGGGACCAAGTAAGTAACAACAATTTAATATTTATTTATTTTTCAGAACAGAAATGAAATTGGTATTATAAGACAAAAATTCAGTCTTTTATAACAGACAGTATAAGACAAGACATTTAAAAGACTCATTTTATTTGATATCTTGGTGTCCTTTCATTCTGTAGTACAATCAGTTACTATGATATATCCATTTCTGGAGTTACTCTGTACTGATCTTCCTATCATAATGCAGGAGCTCTCAGTGTTTGGCTAACCACTCAAGACTGCTGAAGTTGACTTTCTTTTTTTTTTTTTTTTTTAAGATTTTATTTATTTGTTTGACAGATAGAGATCGCAAGTAGGCAGAGAGGCAGGCAGAGAGAGAGGAGGAAGCAGGCTCCCTGCTGAGCAGAGAGCCAGATTCGGGGCTCAATCCCAGGACCCTGGGATCATGACCCAAGCGGAAGGCAGAGACTTTAACCCACTGAGCCACCCAGGTGCCCCTGAAGTTGACTTTCAATGATGATTTTGTGCTCCTTCTTCAAATACCCCATTTTCTCTCACTTTTCTCCATCCCATCATCTTTCCACAAGCATTTGCTGCCTACTTGTTTTACATCAGAAGCTATATTCTGAGGACTCAAATGTAAAACATTTTATGAAATGATCTGGTTCTTTCCTCACAGAGTTCAGTCAAATGAGGCAAAGATATATAAGCAAGGTGATGAGTGGTCTAGTACAATGTCTTTCAAACTTTTTAAAACATTGTCTATAATAAAATAAATAAACATTATGTTTCAGTTTAGTTGATACATATGTTGGGGTGGGAGGGATGATTCACAAAGCAATACTTATTATTGTACATGATGCAGTCTGATAGTTTCTATTTTATTTTTTCTATTATTTTTCATGCTGATCAAGACCTATTTTTTTAATGATCTACTATGTTACAACTCAAAGTTTAAAAAATGTGGTTCTAGACAATGTATACAGATTTTAAAAATCCAAAAGATGGGGACTCCCGGGTGGCTCAGTGGATTAAAGCCTCTGCCTTCGGCTCAGGTCATGATCCCAGGGTCTTGGAATCGAGCCCCACATCGGGTTCTCTGCTTAGCAGAGAGCTTGCTTCCCTTCCTCTCTCTCTCTGTCTGCCTCTCAGCCTACTTGTGATCTCTGTCTGTCAAATAAATAAATAAACTCTTAAAACAATAGTTCAAAAAAATCCAAAAGATAGGGATTAGTACCTTAGTACCTTAGAACCTTAGTACCTTGTATTTACTGTGGCGTTCCCAAATGACTAGCAAACTCTCCAACGATAGGTTAGCTTAACATAACCCAGCTCATAAGTCTGTTAGGTGGATGGACAGATGGATGAATGGATAAAATAAATGTTTTCACTAGTCCCTAATTCTTCATAAGTAATCAGGAAAAGTTTTACTGAAGAGGTAAGACTTTAGATAAGATACGTAAGATTAGATTTATTTTGCAGAGAAAATTATTACCTACCTGTCTGCAAAGACCCAAAGGCATGAGAGATCATGGGATATAGCAAATAAATCAGAATGATGACTGTGTTTTCTTTCAAGGTGATAAACTCATTTGGCCTCTTAGTTTAACATGTCATCCATATGCTAATGATATCCAAATTTATATCTTCAGTTTCAGCCTTCATCTGAGGACCAAATACTTATATACAACTCTCTACCTTGTTTCCACTTGGATATCTAATAGGTATGCCACGCTTGGCATTTTTAAAGCAAAAATCCTCTATTTCCTATTCTTTCCAACTTGCTTCCTTCTCCTCTGATGTTAATGGGCTCACAGTCTACCTGTTCAATGCCCCCAAATTAAGAGTCTTCCTTGATAATCTTATTTCAGAGTCTCTACTTCTCATCAACTGGCAAATCTTTTATCCTTACCTTCAAGATGAACATTGGAATTTGATGAATTCTCCTGAGCTTTCTTACTAACAGTTAGTCTGAAACATGGTCACTGTTCACTGAATGACTGCATTTGTCCTTTAACTGATCCTTTTTCCTTCCATTTTGTAAGTACTCCATCTTAAACACACACATGACCAGAGGACACTTTTTAAAGGGTAACTCTTACCCTCCTTGTTTGACATTTATTAGCTTCTCATTGCACTTAGAAGTAATCAAAATACTTATTTGGTCTGACAAATGTCTATATTTGGTATAGAATGGTGATTCAATTTTGAAGCTTGACTGCTTATTTAATAACAGATTCTACCACTTACTAGATATGACTTTTTCTACGTTATCTGGGGCAAGCCATTTGTTTACTTGGACTCAGTTTCCTCATTTGCAAAACAGTGACTAATAACAGTACCTTTGCAATGAGCTATTGTTAAGATTAAATGAGTTAATGTTTCTCTGAAATAATATTTGACATATTACATATGTTATATAGTGTTATTATTGTTACTATTCTTCTTGTTAACAGAATAGTTATTAGACACAATTTGAACCTGCTGACTTTTTCACTTTAACTTTAAACCAATCCTCTCCATCCTTTTTCAACTGTATTCCACCTACTCTGGCCTTTTCAGTTTGGGGGGCCTATATTCTTGTTCTTCTCTGACTTTTCTTATTCCAGCTATTTGTGTAAATGGATTACTTCAAGTCTTACCTCAGACATCAATCACTTCCTCCGGTGGCTCTCCCTTCACCATTCTGAAGTAGCCCTCATTCCCTATCCCCACATTAGTCACTCTAATTCATGCCCTCTTTTATTTTTCTCAGCACACATTGCTATCTTTACTTATTTTAAATGTTTTAAGGGAAGGTTTGTTTATTATTTATCTCTGCCGATGGAAATGTAAGCTCCTCTAATGAAAAATGCAAATAGTGAGTGCTCAGAAAGTATTCAAAAAATGACAATTGTATGTATATATGCAGGTGTGTTTATATACTACATACACCCACATATATGTGTTCTACATACACGTTCAATTTATGAGAGAGAATTGCAGAAGTCAGGGCTAGACACATTTTCATGGTTCCTGGAAAGGGATTTCATTTTGTTTTATAAGTCAGGGGCCACCACTGAAGTCATTAAAGCACTAAATAACTTGATCAAATTTTTAAGTTATAAAGATGACTCTGGCAGCAGAGTAAAGAATGACTTGGAATGGACAGGACTAGAGAACATTCTGTCATTTGTAAGTCTTGAGAAGAATCCATTTGAGATACGTGTCTAAACTACATCAATGCCAGGAGAGATAAAAAATGAGCACAAGTATTCAAGAGATACCTAAGTGCAATTGCTGTGTCTTAGTTCTCCCTAGCCAGTAAGTCCCAGTGTGGGGGATTCTTTTGGCTCACCTGAAGTAATGTTCCCAAATAGAATGTACTCAAATCCAAAGGCTTAGGAGGAGTGACCATGGTGATTAAATATGTAAATTAAATGTAACTCTTAATTTTAGAGTCTTAGGTAGAAGCTACTTTTCCTGTTGAGACCTAAAGATAACAGCATCTCAACTGAACCAAAGCTTTTGTCTTTTGTTGACACGTCCTACAGCATCATTAAACGTGTTATTAAACCCAGTTTACATGCTGGCTCCTATAAGGAGTGAGAGGCTAAGTGAGCAGGAAATATATTAAGTATATTTCACATTATACCTGGGATACTTTTCCTTGCAATATTCTGGTAGTGCCTTACTATAACAGACATTGCCAAGGTTTTAGCTTACTCATTTTTTTTTTTTTTTTAAGATTTTGTTCCTCCCTTCCATTCAGCTTCTGTTAGAATCCTCTCTATCAAACAGGTCTGAAATCCAAAGCCTACCATGTTCAAATAATTTTTCATTAGACCCTAAGTCCCAAATACATTAATGAATGGACTCAGTTTATGTTTTACTTTTCATGCCATGTAAGCTAATAAGCTACAAAATTTGAAAGACTAGTTAGTTCAGAATAACTTGAGATCCTCTAAAAAAGGCAATGTTGCCTAACTTCACATGCTGGCCTACCAGACTATGTTAGCTCTGTTTAAATTATTAACATGGATTTAAAATTGGGTATGGAATTAAGTATGATTCACATATTTCTGACTTGGGTGACTAGGTAGATGGTCATTCACCAAAAGACACAATAAAGGTATAGATTTGATAAGGTTTTAAAAAATATTTGCTTTTAGAAACCCTTGAGATCTCTCTTATGTTAATTATGTATACCTCCTATCTCTTTGAGACATATTTAAAAACATGGATTTGGGGGCAACTGGGTGGCTCAGTGGGTTAAAAACCCTGCCTTTGGTTCAGGTCATGATCCCAGGGTCCTGGGATCAAGCCCCACATCGGGCTCCCTGCTCAGGAGCGACTCCCCTCTCTGCCTGCTTCTCTGACTACTTGTGATCTCCTTCTGACAAATAAATAAATAAAATCATAAAAAAAAAATACACAAGGATTTTGTCATTTACAAACCCCTATGATACAGGCTTCAAAGCCATATCATCCTTATCTTTTGGAGATAGAGGTCAACCGAAACCAAAATGTCAACTAGCTAGTTAGTGTATACTTAAAATTAGAAACCAGATATTTTTTCTTCTACCATGAGTTTTTTGTTTCTATTAACCTTCAAAGTAATTTATTTCACACATTTTTCTCATTTGCTTCCTCTATAATCAAACTTCTAATGGTCCTCTCTCATGTCCTCTTCTTTTTGAGAAGACATAATATGTGCAAGATTAAGAGAAGAAATGGATAAAGTGCAGGAAGAACACAGATTAAAATATTCAACCCTATAGACTGCATGAACTCTAAGTTCTGTCTGCTGGTCACAGGAAATGCTGTGAAATATCCATTATTTTGAGTCCTGTACTATAAATTGCACTTTTCTTGTCTCTATACTAACAATTTCCTTGCTATAATAATTTTCTTATAATATTGAATAATGCAATTCTTTAGGAGTTCCATATTTATTTTTAGATTTATTGATACTCTGACAAAATCCTAATTATTGGTCACCTGAGAGAATAAAAGAAGTTCACGAACTTCATTTTACTAGACATATATTTAGAAATGCAGACTTTTCTATGTAATTTCCTAATATAGAATTGGAAAGAATAACTGTCAGGCCACCATCTGTCTCTCACCTTCCTCTGGCAGTTGCTGTTCCAGGCATGATCTCACTCTTGGAAAGGAGTTCCTGGAAACCATCACATGCAAAAACTGGCAAAGAAGAGACAGTGCACTCACACCTGATAGAACAGAGGAACCAGTTTAAAAGAGTCTATGTGTCCTATTTTATCTCAATGTCTAGACTAATAAAATTAGGTTACGATTAGCAAAAATCATGGTTATTTGAAAACTATTGCCGAGACATCTGGAAACGTAATAGATGTTCCAGAGGTCTTTGACCAAAAACTGCTTTTTTTACTATTAAAAAGGCCATCATGACACTTTCTAACTGATATATTAGGCTGACCTTTGGCCATGAAATATTAGGGCTGTTGTGACGAAACCTCACCCATTTCTATAGAGACACACAATATCTGGTTTCTGCTTCCTCCCTCAAGCCTCAGATAATGAAAAGCACACCACTTGAAAAGCATACCACTTGAACAAATTTAAAACAAAACAAAGCAATAGAAATAGTTCACATTTGTCTCTGATGGCATTTTATCTTTTGTCAGCGATGGCCTAATAGTCACCCTTTTTTTAACTTTAGCACCTCTGAACAGGATGTTTATATCATTTTTAAATGATTAACAATTCTTAACTTGCATTATATAATAAAAGAGAAAAGAAATACTCAGATATAAGGTTAAACATTCTCTTTCTGCTAAATCCATTGTAAATCACTGCAGCACATAAATGTTAGAGTTCAAAAGTTGAATAAATTGACTGACCTTAAAGTCCATGTTTCTGATTCTCAAAACATATATTTGATTTTTATAAATCTCAACTTTCACAGGTTTGTCTGTATAGTAAAATTAGTTTTGGAGGATGCCAATAGATACAGAGAAATAAAATTTGTTTTTACTCCAATAGAATGCATCCTTGACTCAGTTGTAATAATGGTTTTGGGGCAAGGAAATGAGAGAAGAAATAATTTCAAAAACTATATTTTCACAAGATTTACTCAGATAATACATATTAATTAATCCTATGTGTTGGCCAAGAAAGTTATTACCCTCATTCTATTGACAAGGAACCTTAGGTTTAGTTAAGAAATTTCCCAAGGTTATTCTTAGTGTAAATGGGAACACAAAAACTACCACAGATCCTTCTGACTCCTCACCTTGTTTTTCTTTCTTTTACATATAAAATTTATTTATGTATACAGTAGTTCCCCCTTATCCATGGGGAATATATTCCAGGACCCCCAGGGGATGCCTAAAACTGCAGATAGTCCCAAACCCAATGTACACTGTGCTTTTTCCTGTATATAAACACACATGATAAAGTTTGATTTATATATTAGGCACAGTTAAAGATGAACAATACTTATTAATAAAATAGAACAATTATAACAATATGCTATAATAAAAGTTATATAAATATGGCCTCTCTTTCAAAATTTCTTAGCATACTATACTCACCCTTCTTCTTATGATAATGTGGGATGATAAAATACTCACATAAGATGAAGTGAAGAGACTGAAATACACATTGTGACACAGAGTTAGGCAACTATTGACTTTTTGACCATACGTCACAAGGAAGACTATGTCTTTCAGATGAACCATGCTTGATCTGGGTAACTTGAAACATCATGAAGCAAAACCACATAGAAGGAGCAACTACTGTTATTTACACATATGAAATAAACCTATTTTTAGGGTGTGGTATGATAAATTTTGACAACTGGCTACATGGTTTAACCACCATAGCCATCAAGATCATAGACTGTTATAGCGCCTCAGATTTTTGTTGTTGTTCCTTCCTAGGCTACACTCTCGACTCCAGGCTCTAAGCAGCCACTGAACTATTTTCTGGTATAAACGATTAAATTTTGTGGGGTGCCTGGGTGGCTCAGTGGGTTAAAGCCTCTGCCTTCGGCTCAGGTCATGATCCCAGGCTCCTGGGATCGAGCCCCACATCAGGCTCTCTGCTCAGCAGGGAGCCTGCTTCCTCCTCTCTCTCTCTGCCTGTCTCTTTGCCTACTTGTGATCTCTCTCTCTGTCAAATAAATAAATAAAATCTTTATTTTTTATTTTTTTTTTAATTACCAATCCTCTGTAACAACATTACTACAAATTTAAAACATCTTAAAACACACACCTTTATTTTCTTTTTTTCTGTGAGTCAGGAGTCCAGCATGGTTTAGACTGGTCTTTGGGCTCTACAATATTTTATTACCTATAAAGGTAATCCCATACATTCTATCACTTTTTATGTATTCTCAAGTCAGTATTTTTAAATTTAGCCATTCCAGTGGGTGTGAAATAATATAACAGTGCGGTTTTAACTTATATGTTATGTTATTTTAGTTATAAATTTTACTTTTATTAACATTATACCTTCAAAACTCATGGTAACTATTTTTGCTTTTGATATTCAACTATCTTTATAAGCATATAAAATAATAAAAATGCATTTGACATTCATCTGTATTTTAACTATTTTTGGGATTCTACATTTCTCTATGTGGATCCAATTTTCTACCTGGTGTCATATTCTTTATGATAGAAGAACTTGCCTTAGCATTTCTTGTAGTGAGGTTGTGCTGATAAAGAAAACTTCTTAGCTTTTATTTCTCTGAAAAACTTCTCTGAAAAAAAAATCTTTATTCTTTTTTAATTTTCTGGGAGATATTTTTGCTATATATGCCTAAATTGATGGGGGTGATTTGGGTTCTTCCTTGTTTTCTGGGTTACATGGTTCCTGGTGGGAATTCTGTCATGTTTCTATTTACTCTTCAATATAATATAACATTTTTTCTCTAACTACTTTTAAGATTTTTCTTTATCACTTGTATTTAGCAAGTTGATTTTGATGTTCCTTGGTATTGTTTTATTTGTATTTATCCTGCTCATAGTTCATTGAACTTTTGAATCAGTAAGTTTATAATCTTTCAGCATTTGGGAATCATTTGTTTACTATTTCTTCAGGTAATATTTCCTAACTTTTTTCCTTCTGGGCTTCACATTATATCTATATTACATTTTTTATATTTTCCCAGAAAATGCTATGGCTCTATCAATTTACTATTAGTCTTTATTGTTCTCTGATCTCTTCATTTTGGTTTGTTTCCACTGCTATGTCTTCAAGTTCAAGAATCATCTCCTCTGCAGAATTCGATTCACTTATAATTTCATCCAGTCAAATTTTTATTTCAGATATTGATTTTTAACTTAAAAGTTCTGTTTGTTTCTTTTTAATTTTTTCTTCTTTTTACTGTTTTTTTCCTTTGAGCATATTAAGAATATCTAATTTGAGCATATTAAGAAAATTAGTTTTAATGTTCTTATTTACAAATACATCTTCTCTCATTTCTGTGTCTGTTTCTACAGACTATTTTCTTAAAATTGTGGGTCACATTTCTTCCTTCTTCACATGGCTAGTAATTTTTAGATTGCATACTTGACCTCATAAATTTTATGCTACTGAGTGTTAGATCTTGTTTATTTTTTTGAAAAATTTTGGAATTGGCTCTGTCAGGCAGTAAGGTAGCTTGCAGATCTGTTTTTATCTTTTAGAGGTTTGTTTTGTTTTGTTTTGTTTTGTCATTCCCCTCCCCCCATGAATTGGAGTATTTATTCAGATTTATTGTAAGATTTGCTATCATTTTCTCTTTGAACCAATTTTTTAAGGTTTTTAAAGGGCAGATCTTGGGGCGCCTGGGTGGCTCAGTGGGTTAAGCCTCTGCCTTCGGCTCAGGTCATGATCCCAGGGATCAAGCCCCACATCAGGCTCTCTGCTGAGCAGGGAGCCTGCTTCCCTTCCTCTCTCTCTACCTTCCTCTCTGCCTTCTTGTGATCTCTGTCTGTCGAATAAATAAATAAAATCTTTAAAAAAATAAATAAATAAATAAAGGGCAGATCTTCATTATTCTTTTTTGTTTGTTAAGCTGCATTAAAGCAGGTCCTTTTGGAGGTCTGTGCTGAAAGCCTTTTGTTGCCAACAGTATCTCTCACTCTGATTGGTGAAAACAGAAATGATTCTTGTTCCTGTGTGAGCTCTGGATAGTTTAGGCTTCAGTTGGTCTCTGGTAATCATTCTTTCCTTGGAATTACTTTTTGATACTGCACTCTACATATATGCAGAATGGTGTTCAAAGACTCAACAGAAATTTTCATAGAGATTTCTAGAACTCTCTGTTGACAGATTTTTCTTCTTGGTACTCTGTCCCCACAAATTCTCTGTTTCACCCTCCTTGAACTCTGATCTATGCCTCATACTATTCATGAGAAAAGTGGCCTCTATCTGGGTTCCTTTTTCTGTGTCAGAGTACAAATATATCCTCCAGCCAGTAAGCTAGTAAGACTTAATAATTCAACTGTTGCTCTGTGTTGGGCTCCCTGCTCAGTGAGCATTCTTTTTCTCCCTCTGTACCCTCCCCTTGCCCCTGCTTGTACTTGCTTTCTCTCTCTCTCTCTCTGTCTCAAATAAATAAATAACATCTTTAAGAAAAACAAACAACAAACAACAAAAACAAAAACAAAACACAATTCTTTTCCTTCTCACAAGTATCTACTATCTGTTGACCCATGTCTGAAAACCCTTGTTCCAGATTTCTCCAGTTTTCTGTTCTTTGATAACTGAGGATTGTTCCAGTCTTTACTACTCCTTTATGACTGGAGTTCATCTTGAATTGTTTCAGTCAGAGGAAGTAGGGTATACTGGTAAAGAACACAGACTTTGGAAGAAATGGATCAGAGCTACATGGTATTAATTATGTGAGCTTCAACAATTTATTGTTTTCTGTAGCTCAGTTTGTTCGTCTGTAAAATAAGAATGGTAATAATGGTGCTTACCTCATGGTTCATTGCTGTGATTAAGTGAGTCTATATATGCCAAGCTCTTAGAAGAGTGGGTGCATTTAGTAACCACTTTTGTAATCACTTTTATTATACAAGCTACTCCATACATCCTTTGACCTAGATTCCAGAAATGATTGTGTCCCTCATATTAAAGAGAATTAAATCTGCAAGAATTGACAATAAACTTCATATTGCAGTTATGCCTGGGGGAGGACCAGAAGAAATTGTGGTAATGATCAAAGGGAACTTCCAACATTTGTCTGTAATGCTTTGATTATTTATAAGAAGACTACATTTTTTGTTAAATATATAACTTAAAATGCTTTTTTAAAAAAGCAACAACTTTTCTTTATGGTAAATCCTGCTATCTGACCACCAAATTCTATATTCTTCTCCCCTTTTCTGTTCAAACATTTAGATTCTATTTCCCACCTTCTTCTGTTTTTAGAATAGCCATGACTAGATTCTAACCAATACACTTTTACTGAAAGTTTTAATTTTTTTTTTTTTTTTTTTTTGGTGTTGAATATTTTTTTTTTCCAGCATAACAGTATTCATTATTTTTGCACCACACCCCGTGCTCCATGCAATCCGTGCCCTCTATAATACCCACCACCTGGTACCCCAACCTCCCACCCCCCGTCCCTTCAAAACCCTCAGATTGTTTTTCAGAGTCCATAGTCTCTCATGGTTCACCTCCCCTTCCAATTTTCCCCAACTCCCTTCTCCACTCTAAGTCCCCATGTCCTCCATGCTATTTGTTATGCTCCACAAATAAGTGAAACCATATGATAATTGACTCTCTCTGCTTGACTTATTTCACTCAGCATAATCTCTTCCAGTCCCGTCCATGTTGCTACAAAAGTTGGGTATTCATCCTTTCTGATGGAGGCATAATACTCTATCCCCAGGGGTACAGGTCTGTGAATCACCAGGTTTACACACTTCACAGCACTCACCAAAGCACATACCCTCCCCAATGTCCATAATCCCACCCCCTTCTCCCAAACCCCCTCCCCCCAGCAACCCTCAGTTTGTTTTGTGAGATTAAAAGTCACTTATGGTTTGTCTCCCTCCCAATCCCATCTTGTTTCATTTATTCTTCTCCGAAAGTTTTAATCTTAATTCTGGGCATGGCCAGTAAAATTTTCCATACATGCTCTTTTATGACCATGATCTTTTCAACTTCTTTTTTTAAAATAATTTTTTAAAAAATTTATTTATTTGACAGAGAGAGAGAGCACAGGGAGGGGAAGCATCAGGCAGAGGGAGAGGGAGAAGCAGGTTCCCTGCTGAGCAAGAATCCCAACGTGGGGTTCATGGGGTTCAATCCCATGGCATTATGACCCAAGCCAAAGGGAGCCACTGCTTAATGACTGAGCCACCCAGTTGCCCCATCAACTTCTGGCTGACAGGAAGAATGATGATCCTCAGAGTGACATTAGATATGCCATGTGGGAAAGATGATTAATTCTTCTCAGTCCAGATTCCCTTAAGGAGAACCATTTGGGCAATTCATTTCCACAAATATTAATTTTAATTTTCTGAAAGTTGTTTATAAGCTAGGAGGGGAGTCCTTGGCCATCTGACCCAAAGTCATGTTCTTTAAATTACTCTTTTAATTGACTTACCTAAGAACAACAGGGAAAATGTATAAGAAAGCAAAATTGGCTCCAGGTGTTGAAATTATTTTCTAAACCGAGACCAGAAAAGACTACTGAATATGGTCAACATTTCTGGAAGTTTCTAAAACAAAACAAAACAAAACAAACAAAAAAGAACAGAATAATCACGAAAAGTTATAGAGGGTACTGATATGCTAAATAAAAGGTATCAGATAATGATTAATCTTTAAGATGCTATAACTATATATTCAAGTCACTCACACTTGAAGCCCAATATCCAGTAGAAGCACCAATATAACTTGAGAACAGATGATCTGCATTTTTGCAAGGAGTCAATTAAAAGAAATTTTGGGGGGCACCTGGGTGGCTGAGTGGGTTAAAGCCTCTGCCTTGGGCTCAGGTCTTGATCTCAGGATCCTGGGATCAAGCCCCACATCAGGCTCTTTGTTCAACAGGGAGCCTGCTTCCCCCTCTCTCTCCCTGCCTCTCTGCCTACTTGTGATTTCTCTCTCTCACGTAAATAAAATCTAAAAAGAAAAAAAATTAAAAAATGAAAGAAATTTCGGGGGGAGATACTCAGTAGTGCAATTGCCAGGTCATAAGGTAGCTCTATTTTTAATTTCTTAAGGAATATCTACACTGTTTTCTAAAGTGGCTGACCAACTTGCATTCCCACCAACAGTGTAAGAGGGTTCCCCTTTCTCCACACTTGTGGGTTACTGTCTTGTTAATTTTGGCCATTCTAACTGGTGTAAAGTGGTATCTCAATGTGGTTTTGATTTGAATCTCCCTGATTGCTAATGATGATGAACATTTTTTCTTGTGTGTCTGTTAGCCATTTGTATGTCTTCTTTGGAGAAGTGTCTGTTCATGTCTTCTGCCCATTTTTTGATGTGATTTTTTTGAGTGAGTGTCGAGTTTGAGGAGTTCTTTATAGATCTTCGATATCAGCCCTTTTTCTGTAGTGTCCTTTGTGAATAACTTCTTCCATTCTGTGGGTTATCTCTTTGTTTTGTTGACTGTTTCCTTTGCTGTGCAGAAGATTTTGAT
The DNA here is from genome assembly GCF_009829155.1 of Mustela erminea. NCBI lineage: Eukaryota > Metazoa > Chordata > Mammalia > Carnivora > Mustelidae > Mustela > Mustela erminea. The sequence goes on along the minus strand of NC_045615.1, from coordinate 38,463,507 downwards.
CTTGATGAAGTCCCAAAAGTTGATTTTTGCTTTTGTTTCCTTTGCCTTTGGAGACATGTCTTGAAAGAAGTTGCTGCGGCCAATGTTGAAGAGGTTACTGCCTATGTTCTCATCTAGAATTTTGATAGATTCCTGCCTCTTATTGAGGTATTTTATCTATTTTGAGTTTATCTTTGTGTATGGCATAAGAGAATGGTCAAGTTTAATTCTTCTATGCATAGCTATCCAATTTTCTCAGGGTCATATGTACTCCAATGTTCATAGCAGCAATGGTCACAGTCACCAAACTGTAGAAAGAGCCAAGATGCCCTTCAACAGATGAATGGATAAAGAAGACATGGTATATGTATACAATAGAATACTATGCCTCCATCAGAAAGGATGAATACTCAGCTTTTGTATCAACATGGACTGGATTGGAGGAGATTATGCTGAGTGAAATAAGTCAAGCAGAGTCAATTATCATAGGATTTCACTTACTTGTGGAGCATAAAGTATAACATGGAGGACATTAGGAGAAGGAAAGGAAAAGTGAGTTGGGGGAAATTGGGGGAAGAGACAAAGCATGAGATACTGTGGACTCTGAGAAACAAACTGAGGGTTTTGGAGGGGAAAGGGGTAGGGGTTGAGTGATTCTGGTGGTGGATATTAAGGAGGGCACGTATTGCATGGAGCACTGGGTGTGGTTCATTAACAATGAATCTTGGAACACAGAAGAAGAAAATTAAAACAAAAAGAAATTTTTATTTGACCCCATAGGTGGAAAAGAGAGTGTCGATCACTATGCTCCCTGAACTCATCTTCCAGTTAGTAAAACATGCAGCTTCACGTCAAAGAAGCAGATTAGGACTGGGTTTTAGGTAGACTCATCTTAAGATCTATCACCTACTAGCTGAGTGTTCTTTCATAATTTATCAAAATATCCTTAATTATCTCATTTGAAAAATAGAGGCTAATGAGAGCTTTCTCATTTAAAGGATAAGTGTAAAAACAAACAAAAAGTGTACCTGTACCTTCAACAGCCTTTTTAAACTGATATCACATGGAATTCTAGAAGGCCATGTATCCTCACATGAAGAAAGACCTGGGTTAATGTTTTATGCATATTTCAAATGATCTGTAATTTTGCAAAGCCTGTGTCTCTTCATGGAGCACAATAAAAGTGATGTTTCATATATTTATCAAGGTATTTCCTTTACTGTATTTGACCCCCCAAAATTGTACTTTAATTCAAGAGTATATATGTTTCATAGGTCTTAAGAGACCTAAGGTAGTGTTTTTTGACTTCACACTGAAGGGTACTGCTCACAAAAATCATGGCCTTATCTGATGTATTCTGTTAATGAAGAATTTATTTGGAGGGCAAAAAAAAGTATCTGTAGTCTCAATTTCAGAGTCACTCTGTTGCTTCAATTTTATTTTTAAACTCCAAAAACATGAACCACACTTGTTCTAATGTTCTTGATCCTCTTGGTATTTGGCAAAATGTCAAGGGCATCAAAAGCATTCATATCACCTTCATGTTGTTTTTTATTTCCTCACACACAGATTTCACTGACAGCAAAATATTTTGAGGATTATTCTGTTGTCATCCCTCTTCATGTATAAATTTAAGGTCCTTAAATTCAGCAGTGCTCAAAGGATAGCCTGCTCCAAATCCCCAAATTCTTTAAGATCTCAGTTGCATATATTTTTCAGTTTAATATTTGACACAAGTTCAATAATCACAATATAAGCATGCCTTTTACTAGAACAACAAAATATCTCTGCTGGACAAAAATTTCTCTATTATTAGAGATGGACAGAAAGATTATCATATTAATAAGGGAGATTTAAAACTTTGTTAAAAAAACATTGTTTTTCATCGCTCCTATACAAATAATGTGTTTCCTTATTGGATTCTTGCAATCAAATTGATTGCCACAATAGATAAGAAATTGAATATCTAAAGACAGAATATTATCCCCAAATTTATAAGAACACAAAGTAGAATTCAATAATGGATTTAAAACCTTTAAAGCAGAAGGATCATAGGGAGAAAAAAAAAGAAGTGTATTCTTATCTGTGTTTTAGAGTTTTAAAATGGATGTATTTGTTCCAAATACAACTTCTCAATTTCCATAGCATTTTAAAATACCATCAAGGCCAGAAGAATTGATATGTTAAGAAGACATTCCTTCTTTGGGCTTGAAAAGAGCTATTCCTTAAAGAAGAAATATGTGGACTAATAAAATCAAAACTTTGTTCGCCAAAAATTGCCAAAAATTAACCTGAAGTGTTTTTATGCAACACTGTAAAATTTGTTAAAATAATAATAATCATAGTATTTTATGTGCCCATGAAAATCAGCATCAATAGAAACTGAAAAACTGAATATTTACAGCTTTAGGGTCTCCTTCACATCTATTTTAAAAAATTTATTTTTAGAAAATAAATCTGAAGTTTGATCCATATACTTAGCCACCCACAGAATAAAACCCGGTTTGTTATATATAAAATTAATTAACATATGACTCCATTTTCTATTTATCAGTTTGTGAAACTTTTTTTTTTTGCTGCATAAAGATTATGAGGAAACACCATGCATTAACAAATGAAAACAATTATTCTGTAGATCAGTAATTTATTATGAATTACAGTAGAAAGTTTTGTCATATACATGGAAGTCTTTCTCATTGTTGATGTTTATTTTTACCTGAGAATTAGATAACCATAATTTAAAGGACCACTATAAAGGAAATTTGGTCTAATATTGTTGACCACAATTAGTCAGTAGCTGTCTACTACCACTTATGCTTCTTGTGTGTTGCACAGAAGTTTAAGCGCCTGACTCTTGATTTCAGCTCAGGTCATGATGTCAGACTTGTAAAATTGAGCCCTGCAGCCAGCTCCATGTTCAGCAGAGAGTCTGCTTGAGATTCTCCCTCTCCCTCCCCCACCACACATCCCCCTGCTTGTACTCCTGCGCATGTGCTCTCTCTCGCTCAAATAAATAAAAATCTTTTAAAAAACAAAAAGAAATTTTGCTTGGAATTAGCTGTCAGGCTAGGAACTACACTTTTCAGCATGCTTGTTTCTGTTCGCTCTCACGTGTGAATTAATGTTGCCGATGGAATGTGAGTGGAAGTGATGTGTATCACTTCCTATCCCAAACTTGAAAGAAGCAGGTGTCTTTCTCCATACTCTTTTTCCTTTCCTTTTCCTTCCCCACCCCCCTGGAAGCAAATGACATCAAGGCTATATGGAAAAGTGCAACCATCAGAGGAAAGAAACAAATCACTAAATGGAGGGAAGCCACCGCTTTCAAACAAACAAAAAAACAAAGTATCTTTGTTTGAGACAGCTGAATGAGCATTAAATAAATTCTTGTTGTTGCTGTTCAGGCCAGGAAGCACTATTCTTATTATAGTCTCAAGCTATTTGTTACAATAGCTAGAGTTACCTTAAACAATACATTCTTATTACAATAGCTGAGAACATTAAAGCAAGATGTCAATTTTCTATCTGTCTGACAAAAGAGGTCATCTGCAGGAAGATTTTCAATGGACTGAGAGATCAACGTGGCTCTAACACTAGTCACCAGAATTGATTTGACTGCTCTACCTACCGAGGTAGACATCTCTCCCTGCATGCTGATTACTCCAAACTTCCTTCTATACACCTTCTCTGTTGAGGATGTTTCCTCGTAAAAGAAATACTTAATTGGTGAAGAATACAGGAATAATCAAGAATTAAGATTTCCTGTTAGAACTTCCAAGGCTAGAAACCCTTGTACAGAATGGGAGAAAACAGTCCTGTTACCTGGAACTTCATTTGACTATGTGTAATAACCTAAAAATCATATCATAAATTAAAAAATGTTATTATGATCTCATGTATAAGGACATTCAGAGTTATATGTGAAAATAGCATAGCTTCTCAAGAAAGTCATCAAAGACTCTGGAAAACAGCTTGGAGCTTACTCCAAAAGTTGAATAGAGCTACCCCATGACCCAGCAATCACACTACTGGTTATTTACCCTAAAGATACAAATGTAGTGATCTGAAGGGGCATGTGCACCCAAATGTTTACAGCAGCAATGTCCACAATAGACAAACTATGGAAATAACTTATATGTCCATCAACAGATGAATGGATAAATATTATTATATGTATACACACACACACACATATGTATATGAATACTACTATGCAGCCATCAAAAGAAATGAAATCTTGCCATTTACAATGACGTAAATGGAACTAGAGGGTATTATGCTGAGCAAAATAAGTCAATCAGAGGAAGACAATTATCATATGATCTCCCTGATATGAGAAATTTGAGAGGCAGGGTGGGGAGTTTGGGGGATAGGGAAGGAAAATATGAAATAAGATGGGATTGGGAGGGAGACAAACCATAAGAGACTCTTAATCTCACAAAACAAACTGAGGGTTGCTGGGGGGTGGGGGGAGGGAGAGAGTAGTTGAGTTATGGACTTTGGGGAGGGTATGTGCTATGGTGAGTGCTGTGAAGTGCGTAAGCCTGACAATTCACAGACCTATACCCCTGGGGCAAATAATACATTATATGTTAATAAAATACATACATTATATGTTAATAAAAATATGTTAATAAAAATAATTAATAAAGAAAAAGAAAGTCATCAAAGACAGAAGAACCTCTCTATATGTGCTCTGCCATATTTGTCCTGTAATTGTCATATGATTGCCCCACAGACAGTTACCAGGCATTCCAAAGAAAGAAAAGAAAAAATGTGAGAGCCAAAAGATATGTCCCCCACTGACTTTACACATTTATTAGGATTGCAACAACAACTTTTCTGGAAACATACCTAGTAAACTTCCGTTGAAATCATATTAGCTAGGACTGAGTCACGTGGCTACTTCTAGCTACAAAAGAGACTAAAGAAGCAACTACAAGGATTTTCTAGAGAATATCAGCTTTGTTAACATTTTCACATGGATCACCTCCATTCCAAAGCTTTTATAAAGGACTTCAATATGCAAGCCTATTGGATATATGCATGTCTCAATATATTTTTAAGCTAAAGTGTATACTTCTAAAAATGTATATACTAAAAATAAATATATATGGTAATATGTAAATGTGAAGATAATTTTGAGTTAGAATCCAAACACAAATTGGGAACTATGGAAATCATGTGTAGACATTTTAATACACACACTGAAAATTAATAAATGGAACTCATAATTTAAAATATGCATCTCACATATTGTTGATCCTAAAGATCCCATGTAAATGCATTTTTAAAAGCTGTTCCTTAATAGCACTTTTAAATAGTATGTGATATTCCAAACATTTTATAACCTAATAGTTTTTTATGTACACTTAAACACTCATATATACATGTACATATGTAAGCATTTTACTGTGTCTTGATTACACTTGAAATACTGGTTGGGTTTTAAAATGTAGTACATTTTATTTAGAATATTTTGTTTTAGCAACAGATTACTGATATTTAGTGGAAGTAGCTTTCTTATATTTTTAAACTCTGTATATTACTACACTGTATATTACTACAACGGAAGTTTACCAGGTATGTTTCCTGGTTTCTATAAGAAAGTAGGGTCAATGGGATATTGAGTATGTAACTAATAGTGTAGACTATACAAACCAAATGAAGTCTTAATATTTTCTTTTTATTTTAATTTATTTATTTGACAGACAGAGATCACAAGTAGACAGAGAGTCAGGCAGAGAGAGAGGAAGGGAAGCAGGCTCCCTACCAAGCAGAGAGCTCGATCCCAGCACCTCAGGATCATGACTCAAGCCAAAGGCAGAAGCTTTAACGCACTGATCCACCCAGGCGCCAGAAGTCTTAATATTTTCAAAAGAACTTCATATGGGACATTAAAAATTGCATAAGTAATATTATTCCAATCAATAGCCTAGAAATAGTTAATTTTCTCAGTTTTGTAATGACACTGAGATATAGCATGGATTATTTAATCATAAATATGCTTTAAAATTGTGGAGTCCAATCAGTGTAGTAACATAAAACTCTAAACTACTCATAAGCAACAGTGTCTTATTTATATTGACCCGGATGGCTAGTTGTAAGTACCATGTACTTGAAATGATTTCAAGTTGATGTACCTCTGAGTTACTCTAATGAGATTTGAGGACAAGGAACAATACAGCTTCAAATATTCACAACATTTTTAGATGCCAGCCCAATATTAATTCAATCTTTGACAACACTTGCCATGTGATTCATATAAGTAATAATAGCCAACATTAATGCCAAACATTATATAATTTCTTTGATCTTCACTGCAGTTATACAATCCACTTATGCTTATCCATGTCACATACTTCAAAAGGTTACATTCCTTGCCCCAGTTCACAGAGCAGAGGGCACAGCTCCTATGTCATAAATACAGGTATCAAACCCTGTCCTTCTATGACTCTAAAAAATTATAAGAAATGATAGAATCTTCTTCCCCTAAATTTGCAGCCTGGGAGAGGCGATAAGATGTAGTGAGGGTAAAGAAAGTGATTCATGGCAGAAAACAGACTTCTGTATAATGTTTTCTTGGAAAGCACTTGGAAATTTAGTTTTGGATATCTTGAGTCCTTGGTTTTTTTGTTGTTGTTGTTTTGTTTTTGTTTTTGATTTTGTTTAATTTCAAAATCATGAGGGGAATCTGGTATAGAGTTTGATATGTTGGAAATACTAAATCGTTCTTTAAGAAATTTTCAACACCCCACTCTCAGCAATAGACAGATCATCTAAGCCAAAGATCAACAAAAAACAAGAGCTGTGAAGGTCACACTGGCCCAGATGGACCTCATAGATATATAGAGAATATTCCATTCTAAAACAACAGACTACTTGTTCTTCTCGGGTGCACATAGAACTTTCTCCAGAATAGACCACATACTTGGTGACAAATCAGGTCCCATTTGATACCAAAAGACTGAAATTTTAGACCACAGTGCTTTGAAACTCGAACCCAATCACAAGGAAAAGTTTGGAAGAAATTAAAACACTTGGAAGCTAAAGACCATCCTGCTCAATAATGTTTGGGTCAACCAGGAAATCAAAGAAGAACTTAAACAATTCATGGAAACCAATGAGAACAAAGACATATCGGTCCAAAACCTACAGATACTGCAAAGGTTCTAAGGGGGAAATACATAGCCATCCAAGCCTCACTCAAAAAAATGGAAAAATCCCAAATACGCAAACTGTCTTTACACCTTAAAGATCTGGAGAATCAACAACAAATTAACCCTCACACAAGAAGGGAAATGATTAACATTAGAACAGAGATCAATGAATTAGAAATCAGAAATACAGTAGAACACATTAACAAAAGTACAAGCTGGTTCTTTGAAAGAATTAATAAGATCAATATACTACTGGGCAGACATATTCAAAAGAAAAGAGAAAGGATCCAAACTAATAAAATTATGAATGAAAGGAGAGAGATAATGACTAACACCAAGGAAATAAGAATAATTATCAGAAATTATTATCAACAGCTATATGCCAATAAATTGAGCAACCTGGAAGAAATGGATGCATTCCTGAAAACCTATAAACTACCAAGACTGAAACATGAAGAAATTGACAACCGGAATAGACCAATAACCAGTAACAAGATTGAAACAGTGATCAAAAACTTCCCCAAAAACAAGAGTCCAGGACCTGATGGATTCTCTGGGGAATTTCACCAAACATTTAAAGAAGAAATAGTACCTATTCTCCTGAAGCTATTTCAAAAAAATAGAAACAGAAAGAAAATTTCTAGACTCATTATATGAGGCCAGCATTACCTTGATCCCAAAACCAGGGAAAGATTCTGTCAAAAAGGAGAATTTCAGACCAGTATTCCTGATAAATATGGATGTCAAAATTCTCAACAGGATCCTAGCTAATAGGATCCAAAAGTACATTTAAAATATATGTGGATTTAGGGGCACCTGGGTAGCTCAGTGGGTTAAAAGTCTCTACCTTCGGCTCAGGTCATGATCCCAGGGTCCTGGGATTGAGACCCGCATCAGGCTCTCTGCTCAGCAGGGAGCCTGCTTCCCCCTCTCTCTCTGCCTGCCTCTCTGCCTACTTGTGATCTCTGTCAAATAAATAATAAATCAAAAAAAAAAATGTGGGTTTAAAAAAATAAAATAAATAAACATTAGTTGATAGAGGGCCTTTTTTAGATAATTCACATGGATATAATAAATATATTTCTGGAAATAAGTAACATTTTTGAGCGGTTTTCCTCAGTGATCAAATCTACATGACCAATCTTTTAAGAAGTATAAGGAAAAATATAGGTCTAAAAAAGAAAAAATGACCTGTCAATGCAAGTTAAAAACTGAAACTGAACAAAGCATGTTTAAATGATGATTTCTTGATTTTTACTCAAGACACATAGATACATCTAGGCATGGAATCCAACCTCATAATCCTTCAAGATGTCTTAAAGCTCCGAGTTCTATGTGCAAGTTCCCTAGCCTCACACTTGATTCCATTTTTTTTTTAAGATTTTTTATTTATTTATTTGACAGAGAGAGATCACAAGTAGGCAGAGAGGCAGGCAGAGAGAGAAAGAGAGGAGGAAGCAGGCTCCCTGCTGAGCAGAGAGCCCGATGTGGGACTCGATCCCAGGAACCTAAGATCATGACCTGAGCCGAAGGCAGCGGCTTAACCCACTGAGCCACCCAGGCGCCCTTGATTCCATTTTTATTTACAGTAAGGATTGGCCAACAATTATTAAAGCTACTAATCTTATACATTTTCCTTGTGGTATTATTAATCATCCACCTTTGAAACACAAATAATTGAAGACCCAGGAGTGCCGTCATTTCCCTTCTCCTGACCCCCAACTCCAAGCTGTCTGTCACTCCTGACTAAAACTGCAACTGAGTTGTATGAACATCTGAGTGCAGGAAAAAGATGGTGGGCACCAGTAGAGAGGCTTGGAGTAGTTTTGTTTTGTTTTGCTTTTCTCCTGATGGATGGGTTAAATTTCTATAGAACCAGTTTGAAACCTCAGAAAAATTAAAAAAAATTAAAAAAAAGATTCTCCAAAAGAGGCAAAATAATGAATCTCTTATCAATTTAAAATAAACATATGTTGGGGCACCTGGAAGGCTTAGTCAGCAAAGCATCTGATTTAATTTTGGCCCAGGCCATGATCTCAGGGTCCTGAGATCAAGTCCTACTTCAGCTAAGATCCTCTCTCTCCCTCTCCCTCTGGCCCTCCCTCCCTCCCACCCAATAAATAAGCATGTGTTAAAAGTTTCATTTAATTAATCATTATTACTTTTTACCTAATAGGAAAAACAGAACTATGTCATACGGTTAAAAATAGAACTCAAAGTAGCACTCATTTAGAGTCAAATAAGGAATGCTGAAATGAATTTAACAAAGAAATGAAAAACTGGCAAAACTAGTCAATATTCTCAGGACGATGATTAACTGCATTCCATCAAATGCAATTTGTATTTCTATGAATAGAAATTTTTTTTTGCATTACTTCCAGTTTTCTATAAATTAACATCTATCTCTGTAGAGTTACAGAACAGCCCACTCAAAGACAAAGCCAGAGATGACCCAGATGGAAAATGCTTGTCAGGGTACCTTCTACATTTCAAAGTGTTTCACAATTTCTACTTATAAGGAGAGAATACAAACAAATAAATCTGAAAGGGACAAAAACAGTCTATTTTGGAGTGGACAAGAGAAATTTAAATAAAATCCTTAAAAGAGACGAAATATAATAGAATGGAAATGTTAATAATATTTTAAATCTGACAGTATGGAACCACTTATGTAAGCACAGGACTGGGGTGCATGGGCAGATTTGGTAACTCTCCAAAGTTCTCCTTGGGAGAAAGGGCAGGGTGGGTAGGAGATGTAAGAAGTGAACATTTTCTAAAAATCTCATCTTACAGAATTGGGAACAAGTAAGGAAGAATGGAAAAAAATTGAGAAAATACAAATATCTCAGCGGAGTAATTGCCATTTTCTGTCCAAGTCATAGTAGACACATATATTTTGGATACTGAGAATAGGGACAAGGAAAGAAATTCAAAGCAGCACACATTGATGGTCATTCTAAACTTTCCCCATGACTTCACTCAGACCCCCGGATAGCCTTACATTGTCACAGTAACCTGAGCTGTCACTTACTGATAAAGAATCTTTAGACTAAAGGAGGAATGGATGTAGAGCTTGATTTCTTTTATGAGAAACGTCTGCCCTGAAGTACCTTACCATGAGGCTAGGGGTTTTTGAGTTTGGAGTTTTGTTTTGTTTTGTTTTGTTAAGGGGGGGTGGTTTTGGCTAAGATTTTACAAATCGTTGTGACATGAAGAAAATGAATAAAGTATGGTTGTCATATCATGTTTTGATGTTGTGTACCTTCTGCTTACAACTCACGCCACTTGGTCTCCAGGTAATTTTAGGATTTAGGTCCAGGAAGTGAAACTAATCAGGGAATCAGAGAAACAGTCTCATGAAAGAGATAAAGTGAGTTTGCTGTATATACATGTAAAATTCGGGAAACAAACTAAGAAAAACTCAAGGAATATAAATGATGGTTTTAAGCTTGCAGCTAATGCAAACTGCTATAATTTGAATATAGCTTCTGCCGGTTAAAAGATGCCAATATTGAGTGCTATGGCATTTAACATCAGGGAAATGAGACTCAGGCACAGATGGGTTTTCAGGCTTCAAGGGAACAAATTCTTAAATTTAAATAACTGTGAGAATAATTACATAGTTTTGTTGCAAGTTACAAGGAACACATCACATTCTTTCAAATAGAGCTCTTTGTCTGCTATAATTACACCTTCTAGAAGAGTGTTGCAAAAAAATACTGAAGCATATCTTCCTCAATCAGCATTATCATCATCAACATTGAAGTTTATTTTTTAATGTTCTTGTGCATGCTTCTGTAAAGGAAACTATTCCAAGCAACCCAAATAAAAGCTCTCTGTCTTTAAAAATTATCATGTAATTATAAAACTTAATATATAAATTTCTAAGCAACGAGGATGACCACAATCAATATAAACTATTTAACATATTTATGTAATGCATGTTATGTATTATTTATATGACATTAATATCAACCAACACATATTGGCCCTGATATTTTTCGATCTCTATTTCGTAAGGTCTGGGTCAGGCTAGGTGTTTACTTTCTCCAGGGAAACGTTGAACATGCAGGAGCATCTGGAACCCAGATGTGCAGTCAAGCACTGAATGTTATTCAGTTCCTAAGTAAGGTGAGGGGAAATGTCCTCTGAAACAGAAGAATTGGAATAGATGTCTCCACTATAGTTTCAAACGAAGAGAGTTCCTCTCCTCTCAACTGGAAGTCAAGTAAAATATCTCCTTAAGTATTTTTTTGTGTTTTTCTTTGAACAATTTTATTTTAAAGAAAATGCCAGAGTGTTAATCTTCTCAAAGGACAAAGAAGAAGAATAAAGACTTGGCAGACAGATCCTGCAAAGGGACCCCTAAAGTGTCTGGAAATGTGCTCAGGGCTGTTTGGATAAGAAATTCCAAGATCCCAGAACCTGGAGTGGATGTCTAGAAGTCAGGGAAAGGCATTATCTATGTGGATATTCCCCTGGTCATGCAGACTCCTCAGCCTCTAAGGTAGTTTGTAGCCAGTGAACCTCCAAAATGTGGGGCTCAGAGAAGGGACCCTCTTACAGAATCTATGGTTAGTAGTGCGTAACTACAGTTCCTATTGAATTCAATAGGCTTTTTGCAAAAAATATATGTATATATTAATGAAATTCAACTATACTATAGAAAATTTGAAAATTAACTGTCATTTTAATAAGGTCTTACCTACTTTACAAACTAAGAAATATATATTATTTTAGTGAATAGATAGAGGCACATTCTGCCAAATATCTGGGTATTTTTCAGAACACTAAATATGTCCACTACATCAATGACATCATGCTAATCAGATTATATGAGCCAGAAGCAGCTAAACATTAATAATATGACTTGATAAGACACAAATGCACTCCAGAGGCTGGGAGATAAACTGGATGATGATGTAAGGACCCACCAGATCAGTGTAGTTTTAGGGTTCAGTGGTTTGGGACATAGCCAGACATTCACTGCAAAATTTAAAATATATATATATATTGCATATTCCCCTTCTACCTTGAGAAAGAAAACACAATGCTGGACAGTTTTCTTTAGGTTCTGGCCCATTTACTATTTTATGGAAGACAGCCATCTTTCAGTGCCCTCAGAACAAGAAAGAACCCTTTGGTAGGATCAGGCTGTGCTTCAAGCTGCACCACTTCTTCTCCAGAGGAGTTGACAGATAAAATGTTTTTAGGTATCTGTGATGGGAAAAGACATCACATGGGAGTTATGGCAAACCCCAAGAGAAGCATCACAGTGTAGGTGTCTAGGATTTTCTAGCTGGGCCAGGTAGTCTACAGCAGAACTATGGCATTCTAAATATCAACTCTTGACCTGCTTCTGGGTCTTGGTAAAAATGCAACTTCTGATCTTGATACATGAAAAGATGGTGTAGCAAGAACAGCCCCTAGAAACCAGGTTCCACCAAACCTATAAAGGTGTGTGGTCATGCAGACCCAGTAGCAGTTCATCCCAACATAGGGACTGTATATGTGGGGTCATGTACACATGGGATCGTGTACATGTAAGGTCAGGCACAAAACATAAATCACAAGAAAGATGCATAAGGAAATCCCCAAACCCTTTCTAAACACCATTCACTGCACCAGTAAAAAGGTAGCGTCTCCCCTTAGCTCATATTTATGGCCATATGGGATGTCCTTAAAAAGTAAATAATGAGGGTCTACCAATCTGAGCTGGGTTAAGGAATGAGTTGCCTTGGTATGCAATTATAAATCTAGAATGGACTGTGATTGCACTATGGCCTCCTTCACCCAGGGTGACACTGAAAGGTAACAGTGAAGAGAAATACTCCCAATGGGAGGGGCTTTTATTATTTCACCTGGTCATCTGCTTTGTAGAAAGAAAAGTAGCCTCGAGGAAAATATATTTTGATTCAAAGGTAGTGCTTAATGGTATGGCTATTTGGGCAGGGGCTTGGTAGAAGATTAGAATATTGAGGCAAGGAAATTGTGGAAGACACATGAGGATGGACCTAGGTCTAATGATACAGAATGCAAAGACCTGGGATCACTGACCAGAGGGCAGCCATGACAGGAGAGGTATAAACCACCAAGTAAATAGAATGACTGAACCAGTTAACGTTGCCCTGCTTGTATCATGGTAGCTCTGGTGTTGGCACAAGGGGCATATCATGGAGTAGTCAGGGTTGGGCAGGAATGGAGGCTATGCACTAAGTTCACCCTGCACCTCTCCTCAGTCTGTTCCTCTCACTCCTTCACCATTGTTGCTAGCAGCATTCCTCCCTGCAACCAAATCTCCATCACAGAGGCTGTCTCTTGGGAACCTGGACCAACAAAACGCTCTTCTGTTCTCTTTTCCTCCATCCCTCCATTTCTCCCTCCCTCGCTTCTTTCCTTTCTTTCTTCCTTTTGTGTGTGGGACAGCATCTCTAGACTCTGAGGAGTGGAAGCCTGCTTTGGAATGTTTAGTCTGTATCTAGTGATTTCATGACCTCTATCGCTTGGTGATGCCATGCTGCGGAGAAAAATTTTATTCTGTTAGGGCAGAACTGAGCAAACTTTTTTCTCTAAAGGCCCAGGTTATAATATTTTAGGTTTTGCAGACAACATAGTCTCTATTCAACTACTCAATTCTGCCCTTTTAATGCAAAAGTAGCCATGGATGATGTGCAAACAGATAAGTCTGGCTATGTTAAAATAAAAGTCTGTCTATAAAAAGAGGTAGCAGGCCAGATTAGGCTCATTAACAACAGACTTGTTTTAAAGCACCAGGGATAGAGTGGGAGTGTAAGTGCCTAGTGGAAGCTAGTGAAGGGAACAGATCCAGCATTTAAGATCCAGGTTCTAGAAACTTCTGTGCATGTCATTAGGCAAAACTTTCTTGGTTCCCTTCTCTCTCTCAAGAGCTCAAAATCATAAAACAGAGACTATTTCATGCTCTTTGATTTTTTATTTCTATTGCCTTGACATGAGTTTGCTGTGTCTTCACAGCCAGCATCTCTTTCTGTTGCAGAGAATATTGATGCTTTCCTAATACAGCGAAGGCTCACTTAGAGCAACCCAATTCCACCATTGATCACCATGCAGAGACTGAGAACTCAGTGTCGTCACAATAATGAACTTGCCAACAGAAAGAACAACAGTGTGAAGAAAGGAAAAGTCATGTCCCATCAGACAGTCTGGCTTTGCTTTATTTCTTTAAAATTTTTTGATTGACTAGTACATTTATATGGTTCCAAATCCAGAAAACATAATCAGGTACATTGTTAAAAAAAAAAAAAAAAAGTCCCTCTACCACCTTTCCCCCTTTCTGTCTGATTATCTTCCTCACTTCCCACTAGGCAACCGCTGTATATATCCTTTCAGTGTTTCCTTATTTTGCTTGGGTTTTAATTAGCTTGACTATTTGTACTTTGTATTCACTATTTCTGAGGTGATGGGATTTTCATTATTCTCATGGCTATTCATTTTATATTTACAACTTGGAAGGTTTTGTTTTTTTTTTCACTTACCCTAAAAGGGGATTTTAATGTGAAATGAGAACTAAATAAACACCTGTTCATCCAAAACACACGTGTTAGAAGTAAATTTTTTAAGTTTTTCTACTCATAAGTCACATCTCTGTGAAGATAGATCATTTGACTGTCTGATTTGGGGAAAAGAATGACATTAGCTCTAACATACAGAGAGCCTAACTGAGAAAACCCCATGTGACTGAATGATTATAGCACAGATAGCCGTAGAGTTGTGCATTCAAGAAGCAGGTTTATACACCAAGGTGAAATGAAACAAGGCAAACAATGGGAAAGAAAAAAAGGCAGTGGGTCAAGGTGACTTTCCAGATGGTGATAGGACATAGGAATTGTTGGTCTCCCTAGCCCTGAACTCAAATCCAGGCAGCAGTCAGGAAAGTAGTTGTCATGTACAGTGTCTTTAGTTAAAGAACTTTGAAAGGGAATAAAATCATGCCAGTTACTACCATCGCAGTATGGGACCAGCCCAAGATCTACAAACTTGAAGACAGCTATGTCACGGAGTGCAGAATGATTTTTGTTTATATTACATTTTCTAAAAGTAGTTAATTTATTTACTGCATGGAACACAATCCAAGTTAAATAAATGATAGGTGATAAATATTATTTATTTCCCTCTTGGGTTTTAAAGTTATCTGATCCAAATTTCTATTTTAAATACCCCAAATTGGGGTGCCTGGGTGGCTCAGTGGGTTAAAGCCTCTGCTTCCAGCTCAGGTCATGATCCCAGGGTTCTGGGTTCAAGCCCCACATCAGGCTCTCTGCTCAGCAGGGAGCCTGCTTCCCCTCCTCTGTCTCTGCCTGCCTTTCTGCCTCTGCCTACTTGTGATCTCTGTCTGTCAAATAAATAAATAAAATCTTTATAAATAAGTAAATAAATACCCCAAATTATACTCTAGTTCTGAGAAAATAAAGTAAGAACAAATTGAATGAAATTTTTTTAAAAAATCACAGTTTTCAAGAAAGCCTGTAAGAGTACAGGGCTTACCTTTTCCAGGACCCAACTCCTAGATCTTAACATCAATCAGGATTTGCCCTGGTGAGGTGATGATAGAGGTGATTAGCTTGATTGAGAAATTCAGAAAGGTACTGGCCAAGACTAGAAGAGAAAATGTGTGCTCTATATTATTTTCAAGAAAATATGATACAATCTGATGATGGAATGAACTAAATTAAGGTGGTCAGGATTTTTTGGTTTTGTTTTTTCAAGAACAAATGAATTAGTTACAGGAATATCTAAACTGTGTCCTCTCTCCAGCTTGTAGTATGTTAGGGGACGCACTTAGTAGTCAATCAATAAGAAAAGAACACATCAATGATGAATTGTTCTATATGAAAATTTTATTACATATTATTATAAATATGTATAGCTTTGAATATAAAATTTTCAAAAAATACATAATTTCTCTTTCATGCTCTATACATTTCCTATGTTAAAAGTAGAAAAGAATGATAAATTATTCTTTAAAATAATGATAAATTATTTTAAAGCATACCATGTGAATTTGGTTTCATTCATGTTCTCTGAATCCAGTTGATTCTTTGTCTTACCCTTAGAAATACCAACTGATTGGCACTTGAAGAGGGTAAAGAATTTTGAAAGTAATTTTAAGAGTTTCGCTTTTTTAATATTTTACAGTTCAGGGGAAAAAATTACACAATATCTCTACGCCATTCATGTAATTGCACAGACCTGATAACACAAAAACTTCACACTAAGTCCTTTTATCAAAAAAAGATGAGCTGGCCTTCTGAAACTGATTAATAGATCTTTCTTTTCATCTGGAAGTTACTGTGTATTTGGAGATTAGGTAATAAATCAAACCTTCTTTAATTTCTGATCTTGATGACACACAATTGGATTTGAAGGGAATTTCCACAGATTTTAAATATGTTGGGGGAAAAAGAAATCCTGACTCAACTTTTTCTTTATCACATCATCACACGTTCTACACTTTTCCTGAAGATAAACTGTTTGGGGCCAGACTGAATTACTGTAAATGCCTCCCCAACACGCAATTTGAGTGAAACATACTCTCTTCCCAGCCTAGCACTGAGGCATTCCGGGCCTGCTTGTTTCCCTGCCAGCTGTTTGCTCATCTTCTCTTACTTCCTAAGCAGCTTTCTCTTTTCCTCCCTCCCTCTAATGGCATTGCTGTGGGTGCCATAAATCCTTAGCTTTGCTAGTAAAACTGTCTCTGTGTTAAGTTGTGCAATAAACTAGTCAATTAATTTCCTTTAAATATAATTGATACAAATGGCAAGTCAAACAACAAACATGAGGGTACCTG
This sequence comes from Mustela erminea, assembly GCF_009829155.1. Lineage (NCBI taxonomy): Eukaryota > Metazoa > Chordata > Mammalia > Carnivora > Mustelidae > Mustela > Mustela erminea. The sequence continues at coordinate 38,446,542 of NC_045615.1, read as the reverse complement.
GATCATCTAATGTATAGCATTTTCCTCCAAATATTTCTATATATTTGCACTAACACTAACAAAATTATGTAGCCAAAGTCATATATGCAATAACAATGGCATGTCCTTTCTTAATTGAGAAATATATAGTCTAATGCACCTTCTAAAAAAGGCTATGAGGTAAGTTCAAAATATAAGAAAATGAGATAATTTAATGTATTATGACATCCTCAGGCTTTTTTTTTTTTAAATGAGGTGAGTGAGGCTAAAAATAAAAATAGTAAATAACTGTATTAAAATATTTCAAATCAAACTCTTTAATGCTAGGATATTCACTCAAGTCTAGAAAATGTTCTCTAATCACACAAATTTGAAAATGTTTAGGAACTCTCTTTTCAGCTTGCTGAAGATCAGAGATGCAGAGTTTGATGTTTGTGTTTTTGAACTGCTCCTGGCAAAATTCATGATTTGGATGAAGATACTGCAGTAGATGTCTCAAGGCAACTGGAGTTTGCATCTGGATCTCTGTAACAATGTTAAAATTTTCTACACATTAATTAATACTTCATAATAAAAATTGATCCATTCATTTCAGAAAAACTCTAAAACATGAAATATTCTATTATCTCAAATAAAAATTATTTTAGAATATGTTTAAGGTGAAATTAACCCACTGAGCCACCAGGTGCCCTAAGGTGAAAATTAAAATAACATTAATCTTCTATAGTGTATATTGAGCCAGTCATTCTTCCTAATTACACAAATACCCTTCCTAATAGAACTCTGTCCTCCAACTTAATCCCTTTTTTTAAAAATGTAATTTTATTTTATTATTTGTGAGATACAGCATGCACATGTGCATGTGCAAGCAGGGATGGGGATGCAGAGGGACAGTGAGAGAATCTCAAGCAGATGCCCCAATGAGCGTGGAGCCCTTCTCTGGGCTCGACTCAGAGCTCAGTCTCACCACCCTGATTTCATGGCCTGAGCCACAATCAAGTGTCAGGCACTTAACTGAGAGCCACCCAGAGGCCCCACCAAACTGATCTTAATTGCAGTTCCTCAGCTGTAAATACGGATTTTTGCGAGGATTAAATAAGTTAACAAGTATAGTGAGTACAAGGGTATTTGATATCTAGTATGAATTAAATACATGGTTTGAATCATTCTTAATTTTCCTTTTCCAACCTTCATTTGCTTTTTCAAAGATACCTTTTACCTTCCAAACCACCTAAACTTGAAACATTCAAGTTATCCCTAAATTAAAAAGACACCTTAACTCTTCCTACTTCTTTGTAACCATAATAAACAATTATATCTTGCAGTTTTTCCATATATATGTAGCTGGCACACGTATTGCACGGTCTTACTAAAAAATTGGACTTTCCACACTTGGGAATTTGTCAAGTGAGTATGTAAGTATTGGAGAAAGTCTTAATTGCTCTCTATGGTTAAAATGTTACTAAAGATATTTAGCAGACCACTATATTTTTTTCTCTTCTAAATACACTAAAATTCAAGTATAACTTTATAAAAAATAGTAATACGCAAAATCCTAGTTAAAAGATACTATAATATCAAGTTCTGTATAACTTCACATTCAAATGTTCTAAGACTACACATGCTATTACTTTCTTACTAACACAGAAACAAACTTCTAAAGAAAATTCTAAAGAATCCTTGTAATGATGTCATTCACAGAACTCATGTTTCACGTTGTTAACTTGCCAGTTTATATACGGTTAGTTAAAAATACCCTCATATTCTAGTGACTCCCACAGGGAAACCCCCATTCTCTTTCATGTTCTGTATTTTTAAAAAGATTTTATTCATTTATTTGATAGAGACAGAGAGAAGGAGGGAGAAGAAGAGAGAAGCTGAAGCACATCTGCACTGAGCACAGAGCCCATGGGGCTTGATCCCACGAATATGAGTTCATGACCTGAGCCGAAGCCAAGAGTCAGACCCTTAGCAGACCGAGCCACCCAGGTGCCCTGTTATTTTTTTTTTAAAGATTTTATTTATTTATTTGAGAGACAGAGAGTGTGCAAGCAGGGGGAGGGGCAGAGGGAAAGGAAGTAGACCCCTTACTGAGCAGGGAGTCCAATGTGGGGCTTTATCTCAGGACCCTGAGATCATGACCTGAGCCAAAGGCAGACACTTAACCAGGTGCCCCTCATGTTTTGTATTTCAAAACTTTTGACTTCTTGACACTTACTGAGAACTACTACTACTAAGACCATCTTGAAGCAGTATATTTTTCTATTTCTTTCATTTTATGTCACACTTACCTCAGAGTAGTTTGAATTGTCCTATTTTCCTCATTAATAGTCTGGAGTGTGATCCCGAATGATAAAAGGGAAAGAAGAGCGAAAAAAAGTCTGTGTTCCTCAACACAGGAACAACCCCTTAGCCCCCAACCCCTGCCCACTTACTGGTTTCCCATCTTATTCATTGCTTTCCAAAAGATAATCCATGACCCCATTTTAAAGTTTAAAGACAAAATGCCCAACTGATTATTTAAATCACAGTCTGCTAATGAAATACAAATAAGTCCTATTATAGGTATGTATTTCCATAAAGAATATTTTAATCAACTTAGTGCATCTTTGCTTTTTTGCTAATGCTTATGAGGAAAGGAAATGCTATGTATTAGGAAGAAAAAGGATAAACATCAAAAGGCAAGAATAGAGGGTGGAAACATTTAATTAATTATTTATTTTTCATCAATTGTAAAACAGTAAATATTCCAAAACCTATATATTCTTATATACCTGCTTTAGAAAGTAGAGAAGTTTAGACATATGGAGATTTAATTTTGTCCTACCTTAGGCCAAAAAAAATCAATGAAATTTATGAATGTCAATCATAAATAACTAGGATAACCACATAATTTTTAATCCAAATCAGGTCATTTTTGATGGAAGAGGCAGGATGTTGTATCAGTCTTAAAATTAAGGCTCCAAATTATGTGCTGCCTTGACATTCAGTGAAATCAGAGGGCCTTGGGTTGCCTACCCAAGTATCTTCCTACTCTGTTCCTGTGGATTAGGTCCCCTGGCCATATCACCCTCCTTGATAGGGGGAACAGGCACAGCTCCTGCCTATGCCTGGTTTCAGTTGCCTGCCAGTCCACTGAATTATTCAGTCAATTGCATCCTTCCACTGGAACCAGGGAGCACCCACACTCTAGACATGACAAAGACTACTTCCCACAGTCCCTGATTGTTTACTCAGTCCCCAAGAATGGTCTTGTGCTGCACATAATATTCTCTTGCACTGGGCTGTGAGTGTTATGTGACCAACAAATTGCTGTCAGTCTTGTCCCAGTGTCAGATGTCATGTTTGGACATTCCCAGAAGCACAGGGCAGGAATCTTTCTCTCACCAGTGGTTGAATAGAAGCTATTTATAATAACAGAAAAACAAGTGTAGAAACCTCCTAAGCCAACTGGGACATATGATCATCCTAGTCAGAACATTTGTCCCTGGGAACTTAGACAGACAGAATAAAGAGGAGCTGGAGGAGAACGAGTTCCCCATCTGTAGCATCAGACAGAAAGATTGAGTCACTTCGACTGCAGCTACAAAAATCACATTTTTAACTGACTGTTCATTCATGTATTATTCACCCATTTAATAATTTCTCTAGTCCTTAAAAATATTCTTGATTTTATATCAGATATTAGGTACTTTATCAGAAACTGAAACGACAGAAGTGAACACATAGATCTTGACCTTGAAGAGTGTTTGACTGAACAAAGAAAGGAAAAGCTCTTGCCATGGGAATCTGAAAGCCTAAATACAATTTCCCATAGCACTTTTTATTTATGATAGGAGTCTAGAATAGAAATCTATAAATAGAAATAGAAATCTGTCCAACAGAAATTTATGGAAGCCACAGAAGTAATTTTATATTTTTTGATAGCCACATTTTAAAAAGGGGGGAAAAAGCAGAAATTACTTTTAATAATACATTTTATTTAACCCAATATGTCTGGTATATTATAATCTCAATATTTTTTGATAGCCACATTTTAAAAAGGGGGAAAAAGCAGAAATTACTTTTAATAATACATTTTATTTAACCCAATATGTCTGGTATATTATAATCTCAATATTTCATCAATATAAAATTATTAATGATATATTTTACATCCCACAATTCATATGAAATCTTCAAAGCCTGATATGCATTTTACATTTACAGCATATTTCAATTCTGGTCCTAAAGTTCTATTAAACTCTGTGGCTTACATTTAGATTTTCTTTTAATTTTATTTATTTATTTATTTATTGATTGATTGATTATTTCAGAGAGTGGGTGTGGGGAGGGGCAGAGGCATAGGAAGAGAATCTTCAACAGTCTCCACACCCAGTGGAGAGCCTGACATGGGACTCCATCTCACAATCTTGATATTGCAACCTGAGCATAAATAAAAATAAATAAACAGTTAACAGACTGAACCAAAAAGTGCCCTTGCATTTATATCTCCTAACATTCATTGTTGAAAATGATTCAGATACCCAGCTTTAGAACCAGAATTGAAATATGCTGTAAATGTAAAATGCATATCAGGCTTTGAAGATTTCATATGAATTGTGGGATGTAAAATATATCATTAATAATTTTATATTGATGAAATATTGAGATTATAATATACCAGACATATTGGGTTAAATAAAATGTATTATTAAAAGTAATTTCTGCTTTTTCCCCCTTTTTAAAATGTGGCTATCAATGATTCAGATACCCAAACTATGTAAAAGGAACTTAATATTTTAACAGGTTTTCTAATAGTTTTGATATTTCTAATAGTTTTATTTTATTTTATTTCTCTTCAGTGTTCCAGCATTCACCTTTTATGCATCATACCCAGTGCTCCATGCTATATGTGCCCTCCATAATACCCACCACCAGGCTCACCAAACCCCCACCCGCTCCCCTCCAAAACCCTCAGTTTGTTTCTCAGAGTCCACAGGCTCTCATGGTTTGTCTCCCCCTCCAATTTCCCTCAACTCACTTCTCCTCTCTATCTCCCAATGTCCTCCATGTTATTTCTTAAGCTCCCCAAGTAAGTGAAACCATATGATAATTATTGACTCTCTCTGCTTGACTTATTTCACTCAGCATAATCTCTTCCAGTCCCATCCCTGTTGATACAAAAGTTGGGTATTCATCCTTTCTGATGGAGGCATAATACTCCAATGTATTATATAGAGAGACCATATCTTCTTTATCCATTCGTCTGTTGAAGGGCATCTTTGTTCTTTCCACAGTTTGGTGACTGTGGCCATTGCTGCTATGAACATTGGGGTACAGATGACCCTTCTTTTCACTACATCTGTATCCTTGGGGCAAATACCCAGAAGTGCAATTGCAGGGTCATAGGGTAGCTCCATTTTTAATTTCTTAAGGAATCTCCACACTGTTTTCCAAAGTGGCTGACCAACGTGCATTCCGACCAACAGTGTAAGAGGGTTTCCCTTTCTCCATATCCTCTCCAACACTTGTGGTTTACAGTCTTATTAATTTTGGCTATTCTAACCGGTATAAGGTGATATTTAAATATGGTTTTGATTTGAATTCCCCTGATTGCTAATGATGATGAATACTTTTTCAATGTGTCTGTTAGTCATTTGTATGTTTTCTTTGGAGAGGTGTCTGTTCATGTCTTCTGCCCATTTTTTGACGTGATTATCTGTTTTGTGTGTGTTGAGTTTAAGGAGTTCTTTATAGATCTTGAATATCAGCCCATTGTCTGTAGGGTCATTTGTGAATATCTTCTCCCATTCTGTGGGTTGTCTCTTTATTTTGTTGACTGTTTCCTTTGCTGTGCAGAAGCTTTGGATCTTGATGAAGTCCCAAAAGTTCATTTTTGCTTTTGTTTCCTTTGCCTTTGGAGAAATGTCTTGAAAGAGGTTGCTGTGGCCAATGTGAAAGAGATTACTGCTTATGTTCTCCTCTAGATTTTGATAGATTCCTGCCTCCCATTGAGGTCTTTTATCTTTTCAAGTTAATCTCTGTGTATGGTATAAGAGAATGGTTGAGTAGCTGTCCAATTTTCCCAGCACCATTTATTGAAAAGACTATCTTTTTTCCACTGAATATTTATTCCTGCTTTGTCAAAGATTATTTGACCACAAAGTTGTGGGTCCATATCTGGGCTCTCTACTCTGCTCCATTGGTCTATGTGTCTGTTTTTGTGCCAGTGTCATGCTGTCTTGGTGATCACAGCTTTGTAGTAAAGCTTGAAATCAGGCAAGGTGATATCCCCAGTTTTGTTTCTCTTTTTCAACATCTCCTTAGCAATTGTGGGTCTCTAGGATTTTTAAATATCTAAGCCACACTTGAATGTTTTAGGCCACAAACTGATAGCATTTATTCATAAATTTGGAAGCTTTTAGAAATAAACTGTGTCCAGAGAATTAACCATGCAATGCCTCATGTCACACAAATCATCTAAAAGTAAAGAAAAATACTTAAAAATTGTATAATATAACTATTAGAAGAATTGATATTTGATATTAACAGAAAATTTCATATTCTAAAGACAAATGGTTAGTGGTTTAAAGACCTTTAATTTTTAAAAAATTCTATGTAGTCATTTCCTTATAATTTTCTACCAGAATTTTTATAATTGAAAAAAATAATTTATTTAACATCTTTATATCTAAAAGTCGGTTTCTTTTTTTAATGCAAGTAATCAAACCATTTTATAGGTTAACTGAGTACAGCTTGACTGTTATTGAAAACAATTTTGAATGTTTTGCTAGGCATTTAATTCTGATTTCAAGTGACTAATTTTGTTGATTCTTTTTGACTTACCAAATCCATTAGGTATTTATTGAAATCTATTGTACACTTTATCCCATTATTTTTGTACACAACAAACACTTTTTTAATTCTGCTCTGTCCTGACAAATTGCAAATATGATTCACTGTAAACTTTGCAACATAACTTTTTCTAGTTTCTTTTTCTCTTTACTATCTGGCAGTAGTAGTTGCTTTTGCATTTCTCTTCAGTTCTGCACCAGTATGGTACCTGCATTTTTATTTAGACTTTTTTATTTGAGAGAGAGTGAGTGAGAGAAAGCACAAATGGGGAAGGGGCTGAGAGAGAGAGAAAAGCAGATTCCCAGCTGAGCAGAGAGCCAGCTGCCTATAGTGGGTCTTGATCTCAGAATGCTGGGATCATGACCTGAGCTGAAGGCAGACACTTAACGGACTGAGCCACGCAGGTGCTCCAGGGCACATGCATTTTTAATTTAAAACTTTGCCCATGCTTATTCTTTTCAACTAACAGCATAATTTAATTTCATTATAATCAAAATCATAATTGATTATATTAATAACAGAAAAAAAAATCATACAAACTAATTTAATCCACTGACTAAAACCAGGCTGGAGATGTGTTCATGTGTAATAAGAGAAATAATGCACACACCTAACAAATGCACTCTAAAATAAAATAATAGGGGTACCTGGGTGGCTCAGTGGGTTAAGCCTCGGCCTTTGGCTCAGGTCATGATCTCAGGGTCCTGGGATCATGCCCCACATCGGGCTCTCTGCTCAGTGGGGAGCCTGTTTCCCTCTCTCTCTGTCTGCCTGCCGCTCTGCCTACATGTGATCTCTCTCTGTCAAGTAAATAAATAAAATCTTTAAAAATAAAATAAAATAAAATAATATCTCAGACAATGCAAAGGTAAAGGTGAAATGTCGTCCTACCAAAACAGTTTTGTTTACTGGAAAAATATTTTATAGTACTAAAGTTTTTATTTAAATTTTAATTTCAATTAATTAAAATTAAAAATTTAATTCCTCAGTTGCAATAGTCACATTTCATTGGACAACACAGATATAGAAATATTTGCACCATTGCAGAAAGTTATTTTAGACAAACTGGTCTAGATTATGAATAATATATAAATTATAAGTTACATAGCTTTTTACGGAAGTCATGGAAACAGAATACCATGAAAAATATTATTTCAATGGGAAAATGTAATCCAGGTCTCACACGTCTTGTCCATGACTTGAGGATTGCCTGCATAATCCATAGTTAATAATTTGCATTGGTAGGATTGTTGAATAGAACAGTAATGTAAATTCAGTCTAGAAAACCCAAATATAAAAATAACTGCATATCTTTTTGCACCATGTTTCATTTAACAACACAATATCAGGGGAAGCCTGGGTGGCTCAGTTGGTTAAGCCACTGCCTTCAGCTCAGGTCATGATCCCAGAGCCCGGGAATTGAGTCCTGCATCAGGCTCCCATCTCCGCAAGGAGTCTGCTTCTCCCTCCTACCTTCTCCCCTCTCATACTCTCTCTCCCTCTCTCTCTCTCTCAAATAAATAGATAAATAAAATCTTTAAAAAATATATCATTTTCTCCTGAAATCAAACATGAGCAATAACATTTGAAACACTATCTCATCAGTTAACTTGGGTTTGGATTATATAAAATAAACCATTAACATAACTTAATTTTATGATATTTTCACTCTGAGAAAACCATGACAGATTTTGATCATTTCTTTCCTTCCAAACCAAGTTTCTCTTTTTCTTTTCTTTTTTTTTTTAAGATTTATTTATTTATTTCAAAGAGAGAAAGAGGCAAAGAGAACATGATGGGAGGGGCAGAGAGAGAGGGAGAGAGAATCTCAAGCAGACTCTGAGCTAGGTGCAGAGCCCAATAAAGGCTGGGATCTCAGGACCCTGAGATTGCGACCTGATCCCAAATCAAGAGTCGGATGCTCAGCCAACTATGCCATGTAGGTGCCCCCATATAAACCTTTTCTAACAAACAAACAAAAATTACTTTTTTATCTGTTCTCAAGTTTCGCTAAATGGTTAGTGTTTTTGCTAGGCAGAAGAGAACCTCAGTTTAGGAGACTTTCTTCAGAGCTGCTTCACCTGCTTACAACACAATATTCTTATGTTCCCACTCTAGACCTTATTCTTTCAAACATTTTATCAATTATATCTTGAAATCAACACTTACATGACCAGGTAAATAAACTACCTTCATCTGAATTTTACCTTCTAGAATGGCAGATTCAGTATTTTTATTTTTACAGGTATTTGTTGTTAGAAGGATAAAACCTTCTGTGCTTTATTATCAATTAGAAAAAAAATTTTTCTGTTGTTGACAAAAAAGTCTAATTCCTTGATAGGTATGTAGTTATGCCCTTGGCTTTGCCAAAGTAGAATGAGAATAACTTGTTTTCCAGGTCACCAGACTTGTATTTTGACCCTGAGCAGTAGGTATTTGTCAAAATTAATGATGACCTGAACCTAGAATTATAAGTGAAAAAAAAAAATGGGAGGGCTAACATCATTTTTTAAAATGTAAGGTGTTCAAAAGTTCTGAAAAGCATTGTTGGATTGTACATTCTCTTGGAATAAAAGGAAAAGCATAACTATTTTTGTACTCTTATTTTTCAACATTGACGTAGTTAGAAATAAATGTAGGGTTTGTTTTTTTTTAATGAAGAGAAAGCATATTTAAAGTTTTGACAGCTAATAAAACCATGACACAGTGAAAGAAGATTTGAATGTATAATTGTTCAGTTGCCTCGTGTATACCCTGTATCTAGGTGAGTATGTGGTACTCGATAGAGGGACTCATTTTGAGTTAGTCAATCCTATTGAACTAAACTACAGACAGACATGAAAAGGGAATAGATAAGAACTTTAAATTCCTGCAATTCCTTTTCCTGAATCATGCTGAAATTTGTAATTAAAACTGTTTCTTACCTGTAAGATCTGAAAGGCATTATGTGTTAGTCCACTCCGGGTGCCATAACAAGGCCCCATAGGTCAGGGGACTTAAGCACAGAAATTTATTTTCTTCACAGTTCTAGAGATTGGGAAGTACAAGACCAGAATACCAGTATAGTCCGTCTCTTGAAAGCCCTCTTCCTAGCTTGCAGATGACCACCTACTTGCTGTGTCCTCTCATGGCAGAGAAAGAGAGAGAGAGAGAGAGAGAGAGCAATCTCTCTGGTGTCCCTCTTTATAAAGACATTAATCTCACCATGAGGGGTTTGCCCTCATGACATCCTCTAAAATCTATTTATCTCCCAAAGGCCACATCTGTAAATACCATAACACTGGAGATTAAAGCTTTTACACATAAATGGAAAGAGAAACAATTCAGTCCATAAGAGAGGACCAAGCTGAACTGGTATGGTTTCTTTCCTTTGTTCCATGAACCTAAACTCTCATGTGTGAGTATGAGTCTAAGTCTAAGGAGGTTTTAATGATAGAGGATAATCTGGACTAATAATTCGTTCACTGAATGAAAGAATACATTCCTTCCCACCACTTTCAGCCATCCACATAAATATTTTATCTGTTTGAGTGACTTAGCACTAAGAATGATGAGATTCTAATTTCTAGAATTATACTAAAATAATCTAAAGTAATGTGCAGTGTAAATTGAGTACAATTCACGACTTTCTGTGGGATCAAATTAAATCCCTGAATAGATTTTTCACCAGGTGAAAATCTATAGAAACTGCTGGAGGCCCCAGGTTTGTAACATTTTCAAGATTACATTTCATCTGAATTGTATTTTGCTTGGAGGGCTCACCTCCCACACTGAGTTGTGTGGTTGAAAAAAGAAGAAATATGGCAGCCACCTTCATATATGGTTTCTCTTCTTGCACTTTTAGTTACCTGCCATCCCCAGTGTCTGGAAGCACATGCTCCTCCTCCCCACGTACTATCAGAAGATCAGTAGTACCTAACACTACAGCACAGTGCCTTCATCATTCCCCTCCCTTCATCTCATCTTGTAGGCATTGGATCATCTCACATCACCACAAGAAGAAGGATGAGTACAGTACAAAAACATATTTTGAAAAGAGATAGAACAAGAGACAACATGTACATAACTTGTCTTGCAACATATTGTTATCATTATTCTATTTTATTATGAGTTTCTGCCATTAATCTCTTACTGTGCCTCATTTATAAATAAGCTGTATCATAGGTATGTATAGGAAAAAAAATACAGTGTATAGTATAAAGTTTAGTATTATTTATGGTTTCAGAAATCCACCGGGGGTCCTGGAACATATCCCCCATGCATAAAGAAAAACTACCATAAGTTAATAAACACTAGAATTTTACCCAGAGAAACTTCTATGTAGGATATTAAATTTCCTAATAATTTTGGTGAATTATTTTCTACAGTAGCACTTGAATGTTTTAATTTTTATTTCCAATAGATGAGCTTACTTTCTCTTTTATTTTAACTATTTGTTGTAATTAAAATTTCATCATTAGAAACTCTTGCTCTCACTTCTTATTTAAAAATTTGTAAAATGTTGACAATTAATTTTCAAATAATTTAATTATAATTTATGTTGGATTCTTTACCAGTATAAATTAACTTTCTTTTTTTTTTCTTAAATTGCTGTGTAATGCTGGCCTTTTAATGTTTATTCCCTGATTTGCATGTCTCATTACACCCTTCAAAAATAAAACTTCCATACATCACAGTGGTGCCAAATCAGCTAGTGCTTCACTTAATTAAAAAAAAAATAGTGCTATAAAAAAGAACACCATTGGGAATATTAATAATCCTTTTATATTGAGAAATCTGGTAAGATACTTTTGTGAAACTTTCACATTATATGGCTTTTGTAGTGTATGATGTAAGCCTGTTTTGAATATGATATGAAATCAATCATGTGGCTCTGAAAAAAATTAAAAGAAGAATAACAAATTTCTACAGAGCTTACTACTAGAAGGAAAAAAATGATAAAAGTCAGAATATAGTTTAAATCAGGAGTCAAAACCTATGGCTCATGGGTCAAATTCACCTGCTGTCTGTTTTTGTATGGCTCATGAGCTAAAAATATATTTTGCATTTTTAAATAGTTGGAAAATCAAAATAATGTTATTTTGTGACATGTGAAAATTATACAAAACTCAAGTTTCAGTATCCAAAAGCAAAGTTTTATTGGAACATAGCAACACTAATTCATTTGAGTATTGTCTGTGACTGCTTTTAAGTGGCAAGGACAGAGCTGAATAGCTGTGGAAGAGGTGGCACGGTCCACGAAGTAAAATATATTTGCTACATTGTCCTTACCAAAAAGAATTTGTTGATCTCTGAGTTAAATAAAGACAATGACACATCAGTGTTTTTTATAAAAATATGATTCAATAATATATTTTGTGATGTAAAGTTTAATATACCTATGTTTAGAAAAGTATTTGCTCCTTTATTTAGAAAAATGATTGTTCAGGATGAAAAAAAGAACACTACATTGTAATATTTTGTGTGCATTTTTCTTTTTAGTCTAATTAACCTTGATTATTTTTCCTGGTTATCTGCCAAATTCTCAATTAACATTATTGTCAGTGGATCCGACCAAATTAACTATGGCAAAATGTATTTAAAAACTTGTGTCAAAAAAAAAAAAATTGTGTCATGGATGATGTTACAGTATATTGAACAAACTACTTGCTAACTCAAGTTGGTCATTTAAATAACCAGCAATCAACCATAACAAAACCAATGTTTCTTTGAGTTACTCATACGTAGATTTGTGTCCGAGAAATGTAAAGTAAATATAATCTTAAATGCTGATTGTTAATTTGTTTAATTTTTCCAAAGCATAAAAATGAACACTGGAAAATGTCCCCTTTGACCTTTCTCTGAATTTAGCTTCTTAGTTTACAGTAAATTATACTTTAAGACATCAGTGCATTCTAATTCATAATTGCTTGAAAAGTGATATTCTTTTTATTAATTTTTTATTTTTTATAAACATATATTTTTATCCCCAGGGGTACAGGTCTGTGAATTGCCAGGTTTACACACTTCACAGCACTCACCAAAGCACATACTCTCCCCAAGAAAAGTGATATTCTTTAGATAAATAGAATTAGACTATTAAAAGGGATTATTAGGAGTATTTTTAAGGATTAGAAACATATATTCAGCTATGTACTACCATAAAGATATATAATAAGCTGTGAAAACTATGGTCATATTTTCAAAGACTCAAACTAAATGAGGATGTAACCATTAACATGAAAATGGTAGAGAGATAGGAAAAGTAATCTAGGCTGTTTCAACCCACCCCATTTTTTTCCTCCAAACTCTTTTATCTGGAAAGAAAGTTCATCTAAGATATTTTATATAAATGCTTCCTACTGTGCCAACATAGAAATAACCACAAAGGGTTTTGATGCAATTTCTTAGATTTTTATGTGGATTTTGATGTGCATTGAGTCTATCGAACTTCAGTCATTTGTGTGGTTCATTAGAATCATGCAGTACTTAACACATGGGTCTAAAAAATGCAGTGACTCATTCACCAGATGTATAGACAAAAAGGAAAAATAAAAATGAAAAAAAAAAAACACTGAATAAGCCAGGGTACAAATTTTCATGTCTTTAAGCATTCTTCCCATTAAGACAGAGCTGCTAAAAAGACAGTGTTTAGGTTCCCCCTGGACAATCACACTCCTAGCCAAGTCATCTCTCCTGTTCTAAGGTGAACAGAGGAATGGTGTTGGGCCTTTAGACATCATCCTAACAGGATGCTTATAACATGACAAGAAGACCAACCTCGAGCTTACTTTAGAGCTCAGATCTTTTAATAACATGGAACTTCTGTCCAGAGTAAAGTCAGTTTCTCCCTTCCTGGTCACTCTTTCTCTAAGGTAATACTTTCTGTGCTGCAAGTTTATCTTTACTTTGATTACCAAATAGAGGAGGTATGTGTGGGATATGAGTGTGTGTGTGTGTGTGTGTGTGTGTCAGAGTTTTATCTAATTATTTTTGATTCAACTTTGCTTCTACTGAGGAAAATAAGCTTAGTGACTTGGCTGTGTCAGGTTGACCAGTGCGAAGTTCTCATTTGACTCATGACAAAAGACTAAAAATCGTTACTAAAAATAAAATCAGACTAATTATTTGAACCTTATGTAAACTGCATATATATATATATATATATATATATATACAAAATATAAACTGGTTTTATTTTCAAGAGCAGAAAACCATCTTTAAAAAAGAAGTCCCAATTTTTCTGTTTCCTTCTATTTACCTTTCATAACAAACTACAAGACTAGCTAATCACAAACAATGCAAAATGTCTTTCATAATAAGAAAGCTGTATATTTGAAAATTGTTAGAAAATATTTGATCAGAAATCAAATAACTAGAACTTTTAGAAATAATACTAAATAACAAATAATACTAAACTTAGAAGTAATACAAATTCAGACATTCATTTAAACACAATTAGTTTAACATGAAAATATTTTAATGTAAAAGATGATTCACTTGAATCTCCAAAGAATTTAAAGTTTCTTTTGTAAGATATCCCGAAAATGCTAATCTAGTTCCATTTGTTTTCAAGACTCATAAAGACTCACACATATCAGGCCATTCTCACATTAAGAGAGCTGAGCCTCAGCCACCTGGGTGGCTCAGTTTGCTAAGGGTCTACCTTCGGCTCAGATCATGATCCTGGGGTCCTGGGATTGAGCCCTGCCTCATCACACTCCCTGCTCAGCAGGGAGTCTGCTTCTCCCTCTCCCAGTGCCCCTTCCCCTCTCTTGTTCTCTCTCTCTCTTTCAAAATAAATCAACAAAATTTAGAAAGAGAGAGAGGGCTGGGCCCAAGAGCTGCTTAAAATTATTAAAGTCCTACTTAGGAGGGCATGTGATATTTTGTCAAAAAACATTTTATCAAAAGGAAAGTAGACAAGGAAACTGACATTTTAACTTGCCTGCTCTAAATATACTCTGAAATTCATGTAAAATGCAACACAATCATTTTTGGTTGGTTTGTTTAGCTGACTTAAGAGTTGTCAAAAATCACAGCAGGGTAACATGACTCCTGTATTATGCTATCTTTTAAAAATTGAATTAATGCCTAAAGCAATATAGTCAGTGAAGCGTGTGCAAGTTTGAATAGTACATCTCATTAACAACTTCTTGATATTGTGGCCAAAAATAAGAATACTCGTGAGACACTGACTGAATTCTCTTTGTCATCATCAACTCATCTAACATGACCCTCTGGTGGTTTGTTACCATTTGAAAAACAAGTCTGCAAAATGTCAATGTCACAAAATTGTAACAATGCTTTATAATTTTGAAAACTAAGATTGGCCTAATCAGTTTATTTTTAAATATTAACCACATATTAAGATATAAATATATTCCAGGTAAAATGATCCAATGAATAAAACATCATAATTAAGCAGCATTAGGAACATGATCCCTTATGATATCTTCACCTTTCTTTCCTGGTTGACATTTAATTGGAGTTTTTAGATCACAGCCATAAAAGCTTATTAAAAACACAAAGCATTCTCATGCATTTTTACAGAGTTTTTAAATGAAGAATATTTAAAGAGGTGGGAGTTACATTTGTTTTTATATTGATTTCTAGAGGGTACTCCAAAGTTAAGGAAAGAGTTGGAGGGAGGAAGGAGACCATAACAGATACATCCTGGGAAGGCTGGAGAGGACTGGCTGAAGAATTACTGTCACCTTGAGTGCCTAAGGCAGACATGCCTAAAGTTATGGTAGACAGAACTTAGAAGAATTTTTTTTAGAGAAATGCATTACAGTACACGGAATTCAGATATCACAGAAAAGTCAGTGTCTGAGAAGGTTGTCTAAAACAAGGATATTTGAGGGGCACCTGTGTGCCTCAGTGGGTTAAAGCCTCTGCCTTCAGCTCAGGTCATGATCTCAAGGTCCTGGGATCGAGCCCCACATAGGGCTCTCTGCTCAGCGGGGATCCTGCTTCCCTCCTCTCTCTCTGCTTGCCTCTCTGCCTACTGTATGTGACCTCTCTCTGTCAAATAAATTAAAAAACAAAATCTTTAAAAAAAAAAAAGATACTTGAAAATAATGGTACTGCATATAATCCAATTATTGCCTATGAAACCCCTGATGATGGAAAGAGAAGAATTTAGCAAGTGGTGTAGACGACAATGTGCCAACAAGTCATGGCAGACGAAAGACAAGCCTCCCACTGATGTGGCTCATCATTCTCATTATCATGTAATGGCCTTGACATGTAGGTTATTATCAAATAAACTACAGTCTCAGTCAGCTCAGGCTGCCTTAACAAAATACCCTAAACCAGATGGCTTAAGCAACAGACACTTATTTTCTCACAGGTTTAGGGGATGGAAGTCTGAGATCAGGGACCAAACATGTCCCATGGTCGGCTTCTGGTGAGATCTCTCTGCTGGTTTGCAGATGTTTCCCTTCTTTTGTGTGTGTGTGTGTGTGTGTGTGTGTGTGTGTGAGAGAGAGAGAGAGAGAGAGAGAGAGAAAACAGGAAGATCTCTCTTCCTCTTCTTATAAGGTCACAATCTCATCATGAAGACCCTATACTCCAACTTCTCAAACTCTAAATATCCCCCAAAGGACCCATTTCAAAATACCATCATAGTGGGGGACACAAATATTGAGTTCATATAGCCATGTTAGCTGAAAGTGAAGCTTATTGATTAAAATTAAATTAGTGAAACCAACATACTAAAATACATTTTTTCTTGTTTGTACTTCATGCAAGATGTTTATAAATTTTATTTGGCCATTACTAATATAAACATTGTTATCCATATCAGAGATTTTTAGGATTCCAAATAAAAACCCCTACCTTCAGTAAAAATGTTTAATTAAATTAAATAGTATTATTTAAATTCTTACTGTTAGGAATTTTATAGAGTATTGTATGATTGTCAGGCATTCTATGATTACATCAAACTACTACACAGAAGCTAGATTTGTGTCATATTTAAATAAATCAGCTCAGGTCATGATCTCATGGTCGTGGGACAGAGCCCCACATCTGGCTCTCTGTTCAGTGGAGAGTCTGCTTTTCCCTCTTCCTTTGTGCTCTCTCTCCCTTCTCTCACTCTTTTTCAAATAAAAAAATAAAACCTTTAAAAAAAAAAAAAAGACCTCAGACATTCAGACTCCTTAAAACTTTCTCTTCACTCCTTTCTAGGCATGGTCTTCATAATCATAGAATTTCTGCCATCATATCCATGCTCCTGTTGGGCAGAAAAAAATTTTCCCTCTTCCCTTCTCGTTTCTTTGGCAGATCTAATAATTACATTGACGTAATACATATTTACAGGAGAAAAGACAAATTTAATTATGTATGTAATTATGTATGTACCTGAGACTTCCAGGCACTTAAGCAAATGAAGCTTATTACGTATTCTGAGCCAAAGAAAATTGGTGTAGGGGTCTGTGGCTTCAAAGAGGAGGAAGGCAATTCACAAGAAGACAAGGAAAAGCAAATGCCTGCTAAATAAATGTTTTTCATGTCATGCAGAAAAGTCTTTTTGTTATAAACAATTATCTTTAGGGGTGACTGGGTGATTCCATTGGTTAAGCATCTGACTCTTGGTTTCAGTTCAGGTCAAGATCTCAGACAGGTGACATCAAGTCCCACCTTGGGTTGTTTGCTTAGCGTGGCATCTGCTTGAGATTCTTTCCCCCTCCCTCACCTTACTCCTCAGTCCTTCCCCCTCAAATAAATAAATAAATAAAATCTTTAAAAAAATTACTTTGGTAATAGATCTCTTCCTGGTATAGACCCCCCCAATCTAAAATATTTTAGGGAGTTAAGGGGGAGATTAAAAATTCTTCCTGAGGGGCGCCTGGGTGGCTCAGTGGGTTAAGCCGCTGCCTTCAGCTCGGGTCATGATATCAGGGTCCTGGGATCGAGTCCCGCATCGGGCTCTCTGCTCAGCAGGGAGCCTGCTTCCCTCTCTCTCTCTGCCTGCCTCTCCATCTACTTGTGATTTCTCTCTGTCAAATAAATACATAAAATCTTTAAAAAAAAAAATTCTTCCTGAGTCTACTGGGTCTCAACAGTCTTCAGTTTAAAATAATCTACATGCCAAAGTGGCATATTTTGGGGCAGTCTAACCAAAAACTCTACTTTCCAAATCACAGAATAGAAAAAGAGGAGACAAAAAGCAAAAGGTGTCCTCCCGGTGGCTGGTTGGTTGGTTTGTTTGTTTATTTTGTTTGTTTGTTTGTTTTTCCATTTTGCTTTGTTTTTTAGTTTTTTTGTTTTTAATATTTTATTTATTTGCTTGAGAGAAAACAAGTGCAAGGAAGAGAGAAGCAGACTGCCTGCTGAGCAGGGACCCTGACCCGGGGCTCCATCCCACGACCCTGAGATCGTGACCTGAGCCAATGGCAGAGGCTTCACTGATGGAGCTACCCAGGAACCCCCTCCAGGTAGTTTTGAGGTGATGTTCCTAGAAGTTACCTTGGATCACTTCCATTATAACTCCAGGGGCTAGAACCCAGTCATCAAACCTCATCTAAGTAGCAAGACAGGTTGGAAAATGTAGTCTTTATTCTTGAAAGCCAAATGTTCTGCTAAAATTTTCATTTCTTTGGAAGTAAAAGAGAGACTGGAGGACAGCTAGATTAGAATGACTTTTCCCATATTTCCAAATGAATGTTTTGTCCTTTTGATAAGACCATCATTTCCTCACTCTAAACTGCAGTCTTATGCAGAAATAGGAACATGAGATTGCTGAGCTGGACAAAGAAGTAGCACAACTAAGGAAAAAAAAAAGGAAGAAGAAGGAGAAGAAGAAAGATAAAATTAGTCTGACATCCGTTTTAAACCAAAACAGCTCAATTGGCAGTTTTTTTCCTGAGGGGAAGTAGGATGAAAGCCAATACTGAATTTCCTTTCATCTACGGAAAGCTTGGCCTTCATTCAGGGCACAGATTTGGCAGCTTATAACAAATTTTGAAACCACACTTCACTAACCTATCTGCCAGATCTCTTCCACTGGCAAACACTACCCTTCCAGAGAATAACATTGAGACATGGAAAGGGGAATTTCAGGTGTGGAGATTCTGAGGGCTAGAAAATCAGAAGTCACTCATAGATGCATTGTCAAACTTAAGGGCTAATGAGCAGACAACTTCAGCCAAACAATTAGATCAATTATCTTTAAATTGAGGTTCAAAGGCCAAAGACTATCACCTTTTGGGATAACTATCAAAAATCATTCACCACCTTCTCTCTCTTCCTGACATATACCATAACTTTACCACTGATCTTCAAAGTAATTTTAAAGTTCTGGGGAAGACATTCTTTCTTTGATGTGGTATGTAATCTCTAACCATTCAGCCCTAAATCCTGATTAACACTTTTGATCAGTATATAGTATCATTTAATTATATCTTACTAATAACTTCTATATGGTGTCTGTATTCAGCAACAAATAGCATGACTATTTATAAACATCCAGGCAGAAGTATGGTATCCTTTCCTCTCCCCTTTACCTTCTGCTATGGATATAAGAGCCAAAGTTGTTGTTTTCCCTCATTATTTTCTGATGATAATGGAAGCTAAGCATCAGAATCTGCCATTTGAATTTAAAAATATTAAATTCCACTTCCTAAGTCTATCCAAAGAAAGCCTAATAGGAAAAAGAAGAATCATGGATCTAGTAAGGGCAGTCAAACAACCAGGGATCTGATTTAAAGATAAAATGGGTTCTAACCATGAACAAGAAGATTAAGTGTTTTCTTGAATGACTGAAAACTATATATCCATGACAATCTCAAAAATTGATTGGCAACATGGAAGAGTTTTGCCTACTCAAAAACATAAATTGAGACAGAGGGGGAAAATCCTCCCCTAAAACAGCAAAGACATAACAGAAAAATTATTCAGAATTCCCAAGATCAAGTATATGGCTTCACCTGTACAAATAAAACAACTGGGATCAAGAAGGATGAGATTTGTTAGAAAGATGGTACGACTTACTGCGCATAGATATTTTACTTCACCCCACATGAAATATCTGTGCTCCTTAAAGTCACACATGCTACCCATGGTTTTGTGAATCTGTTCAATTATTTAATGAGCATTCAAAATATTCCAGCATGAACTTGACATGCCTCAGTCTTCTGTTTATTTTCTTCCTGCTTCTATCACACATATTTTTTTACAGTAATCGCAAATAATCATTTCTCTCTTTATCTACAAGGTGAAGAGACACTGCCTATGAAGTTGAATAAAATATATTTTGTTTTTAATTGTTGCTTTAACCAGGTTTTACATTTTAAATAATTTTGCTATTTTCTCATAGATCAGTCATTTTCATCTCTTTATGACATTAATAACAGTGTTCAATTTATTAAAGAATAATGAACCAATCTTGAAATTTTATACTTTGAAAATATTTCTATGAGAAACTAACATGAGCTCCTGAATCATGTTTTGCAGGGACCTGAAGTTTTAATAGTAGGGACTGCATGAAAATATAATACCAGGTTAATAATGCTCTGGGCTTTTTCCTGAGGCAATTTAAAATGAGAACATTTATTTTTATTCTTCCTGTTGGGTCCAGAATGGCAGTGGGTAAACAGCTGGAACGTTTTATTCTCTCTTATTCTGACAGGGGGCTGACAGCGGCTACTTACCTCCCAAGCAAACATTTCACTGGGAAACTAAATGAGGTGATGAAGCCTTGCTCATCAATGCTTTTCAGTCAAATAGAATCAGGCTGACATGCCCTGATGAGCCAAAAGTTGGGTGGGAAAGAGAAGTGCACCTTGGGGAACAACTGAGCAAACAAGAATTTCTAACCAGCACAACCACCCTGAAATAACAAAAGGAAGCAGAATTCCTTCCAGAAATAAAGAAGATGAAGCAAAAGCTATAAATTTTCTAAAAAAAGAAAAGCATGTACAAATAACTCATTCAACTTTTGCTTTCATTAACTTATTTATTTCATTCTTAAATTGATAAAGATGATCAAATAAAGCACACCTCCTTTGGAGGATTTCTGTGATAAATAAGATAAAATGTTGATGTTATTTATGGTAAAGTACTATGCAAATATTAAATTCATATTATTTAGTTAAAAATATGAAAAAAGAAACCTTTTCCAACACCATGAACACAGTAAGCAGTTGATATATTTTTAAATGATTTTGTAGCAAAGAACCCCATTTGAGTGCTTTCCTGAAGGTCTTCCTGTCCTTGCATTTGGAAAATCAACCATGCCCTTGTGGTATTGTTATAACCTGCTAGAAATATTCCCACTTGACTAACCCTGTAAGTGTGTTTATATATCCGTCTGTTTTTTTATTTGGGTTCCCAGGCCATACAAAAACTTCTCAAAATGGAGAGGTATTGACCCCTATATCATTTGACTGAAGAGTAGGCATGAAATCAATTCATATTCTGTCATTGAAAGCTGCTGCTCACCAGGATTCTTTAATCATATACCTTTATTCCAAAATCTAAACGTGTAGCAAAAATATAACTAAGCTATAAATGATGGTCTCCTGCTTCAGCCCTGATGCACTACCAGTTTCAATTTGTTCCGTCCTGATTCATAGCAAAAGAGAATACCTGCATCATGGGGGCTTAAGTGGGTAGGAGAAGAATCAATGAAACAAGATGGGATTGGGAGGGAGACAAACCATAAGTGACTTTTAATCTCACAAAACAAACTGAGGGTTGCTGGGGGGAGGGGGTTTGGGAGAAGGGGGTGGGATTATGGACATTGGGGAGGGTATGTGCTTTGGTGAGTGCTGTGAAGTGTGTAAACCTGGTGATTCACAGACCTGTACCCCTGGGGATAGAGTATTATGCCTCCATCAGAAAGGATGAATACCCAACTTTTGTAGCAACATGGACGGGACTGGAAGAGATTATGCTGAGTGAAATAAGTCAAGCAGAGAGAGTCAATTATCATATGGTTTCACTTATTTGTGGAGCATAACAAATAGCATGGAGGTCATGGGGACTTAGAGTGGAGAAGGGAGTTGGGGGAAATTGGAAGGGGAGGTGAACCATGAGAGACTATGGACTCTGAAAAACAATCTGAGGGTTTTGAAGGGACGGGGGGTGGGAGGTTGGGGTACCAGGTGGTGGGTATTATAGAGGGCACGGATTGCATGGAGCACGGGGTGTGGTGCAAAAATAATGAATACTGTTATGCTGGAAATAAAAAAAAAGTAAAAAAAAAAAAAAAAAAGAGAATACCTGTTGTTTCTAAAGCAGTAATATGTTTCTCCTTACCAAAAGACACTTAGTATTAGAAGTGGCTCTTAGCGATGAAAAGACCATTTTTAAGCACATAATATTATGCCATTCAGATAACTACAGCTCTCTCTCCAATGACATTCTATGATTTGGTCTATAGAGAACTGGTAGGGAAACAGGATATATGGACTCTATTTTCTTCCTGTTCCCTATTTTTCATGTGATTTTAATGGCCTATTTATGGTATGTGTTGTGTCTAGATAGTTTTTCAGAGAACCAATGAGACCCTGACCATTTCAGTCCACAGTGACTTTACTTCCACTCCATTCTCATCATCACATTTGACAGCACTTATACCATTTGACATTTATTACTTACTAATATATATTATATTTATATAATAAGTACAGTATATGATAAATATATATATACATTAATAGCCTGATCGTCTAACTAGAATTCTATTTGTTAAACTACTAATTGATTCAGGGACCTGTTGTAGTTATCTTCACATAGGAGACGTTCAGCAAACATTTGTTGGTAAAATTCATGATACTGATAATACATTCAAAAACAAAAAAGAAATATATGAATTCCACCAATCAACAAGTAAACTATATAGTCCATCCATTTTCTACTTAAATTTAAAATAATTATGAAAATGCTACATTCATATTTTAGCCTTGAAATTCAGTTACTCATTTTATTTTCCCCTTAAATAATAATAATAAAAAAAACACATAATGTCACTCTATCTACAACTCTTTTAGAAGACCACATAATTTTGATCTTTCTGCATTGAGTAAATATTAACCAGAAGAATCTAAATCAAAGACAAAAATACTTCTCATTATATTGAAATTTATTTCACTTTTGAAATGCAGACTCAAATATTAACGTATATAATATTTCTCCTATACTGTTACTATCAATATTTTTAGTGTCCAGAAGCAAAGACTGCTTTATTTCTTTTTCTGCTCCCTCTGTTTTCCCTATAGCCACAAATATAATAGATTAGAAAGTAGCTGATTCTGTCAGTTGTTCTTAAGCAAAAAAAAAATTGTGAGCAGACAAGACTTCATGAGAAGGCTTTATGGCTTGAAAAGCACCTGATTACTCATCTCCTCACAAAATAACAGATCCCAGTCATGTGTTATCTTACCTGAAATGTTACCACTACGGATTAACTGATTTAACATATCCATTGCCTTTTCCAGGAGTCTCCTGTTAGGGAAAACAAATTAAGATAGGCTTTTATTTCTTCTATTTTCTCAAAGAAGGTCAACTTTGCCACCTTCATGTGATCCTTAAAACAAACAAATCATCCTTAACTGTCACAAATATCCTATTAGGGAAAACACATTAAGGTATACTTTTATTTTTTCTATTTTCTCAAAGAAGGTCAACTTTGCTACGTTGGTGTGGTCCTTAAAGCAAATGAATCACCCTTAACTGTCACACTAGAGACCTGCACAACAAGCCCAAGTTAAAGAGCAAAACAACCAGCTGTCCACTGCTGAAATGTTCCCCAAACCCAGCTAGCAAAAATAACATGTATTGGAATTTTTTAAAAGAATTAGAATCTACATAGACACAATTATTTTCAGGGCTCAAACTGAGCCATGAGAAACTGACTTCATTGGACCCTGTTATATTGGCCCCTCTGGAATTACTCCCCAGTAATGTGTGTGTTTAAAGTAGGCTCTGCATCTCATCAGGAAAAAAATACCAAATATAGCCTATCAGAATTGGTGTCTTCATTTGTTGAAAAAATTTAGATGACTTTTCTGAGTTTACTTCACATAATTCCATTAAAAACCAAACCAAACAAAAACATAATATTTTAGAATAAATACAAGGAAAAGATTTTGTTTCCCTTGAAAAATGACACACATTTAATTCAAGGACAAGGAGAACTATGTAAGCAGTCTTTTTTTTTTTTTTTTTTTTTTTTGTTACTGCTTTAAAACTTCCTAGATAATCAAAGCCAAATTCTCAGGGCAGCAATAACACCTGTATGAAACCTTACATATTGAATAAAAATGCATTTCACTTTTCTTCTATGTCATCTTGACAACCTACTCCTTTATATTTTCTGTAGTGTTGTTCACTAAATGTACCATCAGTAGCCTCATATTTTTCTGTAGAATGAAGCATTGTACATTTTTAAAAAGAGAAAAATAAAATTATTCATTTCTTAATAGAAATTATGTGGCCCATTTTTTGGTTTTTTTTTATCTTTTCTTATAAGGATCTAGCATGTAAAGACATCAGGAAACAGAGAAGTGGTGAATGCAGGAAAGGTATTTTGTGAATATAGCTTCCAAGATGGCCTTCAATGATGCCCTTTACCTCCTGGCTATTTAGGTCCTTGTGTGATATCCTCCACTCTAGTGTCAGTGAGACCTCTTACCAACCAAATATGGCAAAGATGGCAGGATATCTTGTCTGTGATTAAGTTACATAAGACGGTGACTTTTGCCTTGCTACGAGGCCTTCTCTCTCTTATTGATTACTTAGAAGATGCTATGATGGAGAGGACCACTTAGCCAAGGAAGTAAAGGTGGTCTCCAGCTAACAGCCACCAGGAAGTCAATCCTTCAGTTTCACTCTCCTCCAGAAACTGAATCTCCCTCTCTACTGAACAGTTTCCCCTCCCCACTTTCAAGCAGATGGGTATTATAAGCTATCATTCTATCCATTTTTATGTAATTAATAGCAAGAATATTCTTTCATTTTTTTAATAATTTTTTTTAAATTTTTTATTTTTTATAAACATATAATATATTTTTATCCCCTGGGGTACAGGTATGTGAATCATCAGGTTTACACACTTCACAGCACTCACCATAGCACATACCCTCCCCAATGTCCATAACCCCACCCCCCTTCTCCCAACCCCCCTCCCCCAAGCAACCCTCATTTTTTTAACCATTGGTAAGACTATGTAGTTTAGCGGATTGCCATTTTAAAAAATCATGTTTGTAAATAGGTTATTTTCCAGGTATCAGTAGGACCTTTGAACACATGGGTGAAAAGGAGAAAAAAGCCATTACCTAGTGGTCCAAGAACTGAAGGACAAATATAAATGAATATGAAATAGGTTGATGGTATGCTTTTTCCCCTCTCTACTTTCACAGAATCTCCATAAAGCAAATCAAAAAGTTTTTAAAATGAATTTACATATCCTATATAAATAATTACATTTTCTTGATGATTAACAACGTCTTTGGGTCCTAAATCCATCATTGGAAATTATTTCTTTTTTACATTGCAACATAATTGATGTATGCATCTTGTGAAATCCCTAGGAGGTTAGTTATTTTATTATCCAATATCGTCCATCATATAGAATACTGCCAAAAAATGTTTCCGTTTTTTTCTCCAAAAGCAGCCAAGATTTATTAAACTATATTCATCCTAGTTAGCCCACTGTGTATCACAGAAATCCTACTTTCTAACTAGTTCATACTATTTTACTGCTTCTCTCTGGCTTCTTCAGTCTTTCATAACAGACCTCAGATTGCAAAGCAGTTAAAATTAATGACTGAGCCAAACATGGTAGAAGTTTGACTCTGTGTTCTTTGCTCTCCTTTTCAGCCTCTTTGGGAGATCTGACAACTTTTGTGCTCTAGAAACTTCGAATTGGCATAAAGAAGGCTGGTAAGTCACCCTAGTGTAGCAACAGTGATCCAGTGTTTATTTTTCCTGCCTAATGATGCTAAAGCACATTCAATATATATTATTCACCTGAAATCTTAGCATTGTTACAGGCATATTTTTGGTATTTGGAATGAAGTTGTATAAATCTCCTTTGCTCCATTTCATAGTTTACTTCTATGTTTACTATATGTTTACTTATATAGTTTATTCCTTTCTCTTTATATAGATCAGTGTAACCCTAGAATATTTACTATGAGTAAATACTCTAGATCTAGGATTTGTTGGATTTTAATAGCAAGCACCTGCTGGTCATATAATTGGGATTATCTACACTGAAGTAGAAAAAAACTTTACAAATTATGTTTCTTTATATAGTCTCAAATCTTATACTCATATCTGTATTACTGGTTTGATAGCTAGCAGTTTCTGCTACTTTTACTTATATCCTGCTACTTTCATAAAAGTGTTTAACTTACTGAATGCTCTTATGAAACCAAATAATAATAAAATAGACATTTATACATTAGACAGATCTTGAGGTTGGGTATATATAATAAACCCTCATGGAGACCTTCCCGAGTTACTTATCCAGCCCCAGTCTTCCAGTTCTTCTCTATCACAGCACCTGTAAGTTTGTTTCCTGTCACTTTTAAATACTTATGGGGATAATTAAATTATTAAATTAAGGGGAATTAAATTATGGGGAAATGGGGGAAGAGAAAACTCTTACGTAGGTAAATATTGGTGCCATGAAAATGGACCCTGGTAGCTGATTCCATTTGAGGGGATTCCATTGAATGATTTGTTTTTTTCCCACAACATTGGTCTCAGCACCTGGAATACAACGGTGGTGTATGTGGTTTGAGAGAGATGTCAGTGCAGAGCCTGCAAAGAGCAAACACCACACTCCACCACTGAGGCATCAGTGACCCATGTTGCCTGGGGCTCAGACTCAATGGAAGCCCATGAGTGGCAATAAAAAACCTTCCTAAGATCACACCCAGGATCTCCAAGCTTAATAGTGGAAGGTGAGTCACAATATGGGAGTTAAGATTTTATTTTTCCAAATTAACACTTTGAGACTCATTTGTTCCCACTCTTTCCATTGCAAATATTAAAATATCTTAGGAAATAAACAGATTTCATAACTATGACTTGGTGATTTAATTATTTAAGAAGTATTCAGATCTTTTAACTTCATCATGGCCTAAGAAATCAAGAGGCCCTAAGGGATAAAGAAAAATGTTTTCTTTATGTCTTCCCTAATCTTTAAACCCCTAGAAGAGAGCTTAAAGTAGAGCTTGAAGTTAGAGCATTAAAAAAATCAGTGAGAAAAATCAGTGAGTGGGATAAGTATTATATTTATCATTGTTTTTACAGGGACTATAGGTACAAAGCCTAGAAAAGAGATCTCTCAGGGAAAAAAAAAAAAAATCAACACATGTTAAGTAATATCCAGAAGGTCAGGACAGAGAGCAGGGGTGGAAAGCAACTTGCAGTGCTATATCGCTTCTGTGGTTGCAATGTACTTATGTCTCTAAATTTCTATTAGTAAAAAGAAAAAAAGAAACCTGGATTTTTGAGAAATAAAAATAGTTGGTAAGAAAAAAAAATACCTTCCAAATAGTAAATTTTATGTAAAATTTTCATGGCACAGAATGAGAAAAAAATAAATCTTACCCACAGCTTTATTTATTGACCCACAGTGCTTCCATTATCCCTATTTTTCATCCAATCAATCAACATAAAACTAAATTAAGTTGACAATTACTGCGCAAATTTGACTTACATAAAAATAATGTAGGCTACCAAATAATGATAAGAAACTTCCCTTTTATACAACTATACTAAATAACTATACCAAACAATGATAACAAACAATACTTTGTACTGTGCAAAGAAGTTTTTGAATGAGTGATTTCATCATGTTGACCTCTGAGATCCACAAAACTCGATTAAGCAATGAAAAAGTCCACTATCATGTTATCATAAGACAGTCAGTGACTTAAATAATCCAAAGAAGTCTAGCTTTACCTTTCTCTTTGATTAATGGTTACACAGAAATAAAGACATTTTCTTCAAGATTTTTCAGTCAATAAAAGCTAAAAACCTTTCCTTCATTTTTATAACTATAATAAAATTATGTTTGTAATCTATCTAGTTAAAATGCCAGACAGTATTGGGTCCTTCTCAAAATGGATAGAGGTGAGAAACCTCAGAATTTTTTAATTAGATTCAATGAAAAAGAAACACAAACACTAAACTATTAATTCAATTTAAACCAATTAAAATATGGTCAAGAGGCTGAAAGGAAGCCAATACGAATTGTTCCCCCAAATACTAAAGCAATCATTAACCATTCTGATGATGAATATTGCCACTACCACTTGGAGCCAAGGCATGGGCTTACATGTTATTATCACCCCTTCTGGTCTTGAACAAGGTAAAAAGAGTCAGTGTGGTATTGTGATGAGGAGCACAAGCTCTGGGGCCACAGGGTCTAGTTTTGACCTCTGGCTCAATCAGCTGTATTATCTTGGATCATTTAATTGATCTCTCTGTTCCTCAATTTTCTTATTTGAACAATGAGGATAAAAGCAGTACCTTATAAAGCTGTTAAAGAAGTCCACACTTACAAAGAACAACTCCTCCTTCAATAGGTGTAATGATTATTTCTACTGACTTGTATCTTGTATTTTATCTTGTATGTATTGCATGTTCCCAAAGAACATATACACTCTCTGCATAAAGAAGAAGCATAATTAAAACTCCTTGAATTGTATAAAAGCAATACTGTAGCTCATTGTTGATATGATTTTTCCTTGTAGAAATAATATTAGCATGGCGGTAAAATACCTAACTGATAACTTATCACATGAATAAATACAGTATTACTTACTTTCCTTTGAGTTAAATTTTTAGGGACACCCACATCCAACATACACCCCCATTCCATCTTTGAGGCCACCTATGTAAAGGGAGCAAGAAGTCTTCTGAATCATAATCAGTTCAGCTTTAATACTACAATGACTTTTTCAATACTGGACACCTTTGCTCTGAATAGTGTATACATGAGCCACGATGTTAGAATTTTAAATTCATAAGATTCTAGTTTCGTTTTTCAAAAAAAAAATTAGAGTGACATTTGAAATTATGGAAGCTATAAATTTGAGGGAAGTTCATCTAAAAATATATGTGACTGAACTATTAAATTTCTTTTGTCTCTTCCAGTTAATTTGTCATATCAAGTATTTATATATTCTAGATTCTTTGGAGAGACAACCTTAGCAAATAACTGGATGTCAAACATTCCTGTTTTGTCCACTAAACTTGAAATTCTTCCTTCTTTTTTTCAGGAAAAGTTTCCATTTTAGAAGTTTAAGACAAATCACTGACAGACAGAGATAAGTCACCTCTGAAATTTTTATGAGTTAATAAAAATATGATTCCATTTTAAAAATCAATTGACAACATCTTTTGAAGAATATAGCTACTGCTTAAAATGAGGAATGCAAACAGTTAAATCCCCTCCTATTCTTATTTCTTCCTGAATTTGAATCAGACTGAAAAATCTATTAACACTTTTTTTTTTAAGAGTGCCCAGTAGCATCTTAATTTTTAAGTAATGGTTGAATAAAAAGTGCAAGCATATAAACAATTTAAATCCTTAAGATGGGAACTGCAATTTCTCCCTAACAGTGCAAATCTTTTAACCAGATTCCTTTTAAACCCTAACAAAATGCCATCTTTATAATTCTCTCAAACATATGCCATACTAAAGAAACAGATGCCTTGATACTAAAAATACATTTAGAAACTGAGAAATTTCTGAATCTTAAGGATGATACAGTAGAATATATCAGTCACAAAAATGACTTGTAACTTGGAAAAAAAGAGAGGAAATAAACCATTTATATTAAGATACATAATCCTATCTTATTTTATGCAGTGAATTTAAATCACTTAAAACAATAGAAACTCAGTTGTTACCGGTGACCTGATTGATCTTGGGTAAAATTGGGTTTTTGAACTATTCATCGGGGGAAAGACAAAAACATATTTAAAAAAAATGTTTCAACTATGAAGACCCATATCAAGACTTTTATTATTAACAAAATACACCACAGGAAAGAGTTGAAAATGCGGGAGCTATGCTGTTGCACATTTGCAATTGCAACCCATTTCATTATATTTTTCTACATTTTTCTTAGACTTCCAAAAATCCATTTTGTATAATTGGGCTTTGCTCAAAAAATGAAAAAAGACCCTTATAATTCTCAACTTAAATAAATTCTTACAGTCCCTATAATTCATTCTCTAAAAATTGTGAGAATGTCTGTTTCTTTTCAGGATATGTTGAAATAATCCTTCTTTCGTTCCCTCCCTTGAATACTTAAATGCAATGTCTTTGCATTATAATATATTTTCTTCTATCAGATTCTCCCTATGCTTTCTATCTTTCCTTCCGTATTTTAATGGTGTGTGACTTATTTGGGTTGGGGGCGGAGTGAGTGAGAGACTGTTCTTTGTTAAGAACGGTTTTCTACCCGATGTTCCACTGCCCTCTAGTGGTTCATAACTAAACATTTGGAGGCTCCCACCATCTGGAAAGCAAAAGACACCATTTTACGCTTCACTAAGAGACAAGGAATATTCCTGCTGAGTTATCAGAGCAATTTCATCCCACCATGAGAAAACATGGTCTTTGTATTTGACCAAAATTTTATGCTTTTTGTCTGAATCATTTAGAAGTACTTGGATTCTTTTATTACATACCTTATTCTTTACTACTTTTCATTTTTCTTCCTTCTTTCCTCCCTCTCCTCATTCCTCTCTGTCAACATAATTGTATTAGTGAAGGAGAATTTGTGAATTGTGGGTAATTAAAGTCATAATTAGTTACAAAGTTGCTTGTAGTAATTACGAATTCTTCCTCACAAAAACTTCAACTGGCATATTAAATCTAGACATCATGTTAGACAAAGTCTGAGAATGTAGTGCCCTGAGTAAAATTTTAAAGACCGTATGTCACCACTCTATAAGGAACTCATATTTGTATTCTATTTCCATAAAAGTAACCAGAGGACTAAAATGTAAAAATAACCCCATTCTACCAAAGAGAAATTCATATTAAGCCTCTTTTTTTTTTTAAGATTTTATTTATTTATTTGACAGACAGAGATCACAAGTAGGCAGAGAGGCAGGCAGAGAGAGAGGAGGAAGCAGGCTTCCCGCTGAGCAGAGAGCCCGATGTGGGACTGGATCCCAGGACCCTGGGATCATGACCCAAGCTGAAGGCAGAGGCTTTAACCCACTGAGCCACCCAGGCACCCCCATATTAAGCCTTTTATATGGTGTGATTTTTAATAACACTCCCTTTTGTTCTCAAAGTGAAATGATTTGTGTAAAAAATTATATGATCACCCTGAGTAGCAACTCTCAAATCTTACTACTTAAATCCCCTAAGAGCAAACATAATGCTTTCCCTTTTTTTACCCTCTGAGTGTTAATGACAAGAAACAAAAATACTAAGACAAAGAGAAAAGCAAATTAGCGAACAGTCACCAACTATGGTCATTTAATTTATGTTTCATTTTTTATATTTCAGTGTTCGTTTCCAGAACATTTCTCTAGACTAGGATAAAGGACTTGTAATTGACACTTTAACAACATGTAACATAAATCATCACTCTATTATAAGTGATATAAACTTTCATCTATAAAAATCAGTGCTCTATAGTAAGCAATACAGATTTTCATCTCCATGCCCTTATTTGTAGTAGGAATGTTTGAGAAGATGCATGTGAGAAGGATAGGCAGGGGCTAACACAATGACTTTATAGGTTATTATGTTTCTGTAACTGCACTGATCTTTCTAAATTCAGGTGACTTGATGTTTACATGAGAGAGCAGAACCATCTCTCACTCAGTACCTTGTCATTTGCTCCCAGAAATTGAGTGTCCCCAAATAACTAAGAGTTTAGAGCCTCATTTGGAAAACATAATCAAAGAATGTTGTTTCTTAGGGATGCATATCAGTTGTGATGTTGCCAATACCACCACCATTTCTTCACTAATGAAAAGGTCACACTTCATAAACTCTGATGTGTTTACTGAAAAGCCACCCTTATGGGAACCAGAAACCCACAATTTTCAACCCTATCTGGTCTCTGCTACAGAGTAGCATATGTGATCTAAACCTGTGACTTCTGAAGATTTGGGTTCTTTCTCGCTTGAGAATGACCTGGTGGCACCTATTGTTAGAGCCCATGGATCCAGCTACTTCCTTCTGATCATAAAGGTCCCATGCATCACTCTGTCCTGATTCCCACTCAGGACTCTGCCTTTCCACGGACCCTCTCATACATCAAATCCTTCTATTATCTACTGGAAACTTCTGGAGTCTCTGCACCGTTTACTTAAGCCATAAAGAGCTAGGAGGGGGCTGCCTCAAATTCATCTATTTAAGCCACCAAATCAAATATCATCTATTCTCTTCAGAGAATGTAAATATGTATGTGTTTTTAACTACAGATAGGAAGTAAACCACCAATGAGTAAATCTGCCATTTTGCCTTACAGTTTTTTGTTAGCATGTATGTGGAGAATGACATTTATTATTATAAGTATATTTAATAGAAAACAAAATGAAGAAAATGCAAATCAAAGGCTTAAATACTATAAGTTGACAACCCAAATCCATGTGGAAACCTTGCTGTTTGGAACAATTAATCAGTTAAAATATAGAGATGTTGGAATATGAGCTTAGAATCACTTGGAAGTACCTTAACTTTTCATTATCTTTCACTTACTGATGTTTGTATGAGAAGGGAAAACAGGGAAATATGTTCTTACAAATCAAGCCTGACCAAGTTTGATGCCTTTAGATCGACAAACAGGAACTATGTCAACCACAAAGCTGAACGTGATTAAATTGAGTTTGTAGAGGAGAAAGTTCTTCATAAATCCAATAAAAAATTAATGGAAAGAATGGTGAGTGTGCCAATATTGAATATGTGTCAGGACAGATTTTTTTTAATCAAAAGGGACATAAATTTAACATGTCTCTCAAGTTTTATATCTTATCTGGTGTCAGATTGTCATTAGAACAAATTGTTCTTAGGCTAATTATACTCTTATCCCTTGCAAAGAATTTTTTAAATCAATTTTCTGCTGACCTGAAAAATCCAGATTCAGAGACTAAATGAAAACACCAGCTATCTAACCTGTAAATGAGAGCATATTTTATAGCATTATATTAAAGAAATAATACATTTATATGCAAGCAGCTATCTAATAAAACTTTGATTTAATGTATATCCATCCACATGTATTTAAACATTTTATATGTAATTAGCTTTTCAAACTATAAAGTAATACAGACAACAAGGGGCAACCAACTAAAGCAGTAATTATTTGCAAGCAGCAAAGTCTTTCTTTCTGCCTTTGATAATTTTAGAGCTGAGGTGGCCATTCTGCAACTCTGGTAGAAAAGTCCAGAAATATTGGCTCTGACACATTGAGACCTGAAGCAGAATTAGGCCCTGCCCATCTCCAGGGTTCTTGTTATTGGGGGGGAAAAAAAATAAAATGAATTCTATTTAATTTGCTGTGAGGAGAATTTTCAGTGACTTTCAGCCAAGCCCAGCTTCAGGGTAGCAAGATGAAATAGAATTTCTGAACTAGTTGATAATAACGTAAGAACTGGAAATCCATCCAAGTATAGGCTGTAATCCAAAGCTCAGTGGAGAGAGAATAGTTTAACATCAGGAAGTATGTCCAGCAGAGACCCAGGTTTTGGGCTGAGCAGCTTTCACATCCTCCATAGGAAAAGAAGAAAATAGAAGCAAAAGAAGCCAGGGGTAGACAGGGTTGCCACTGGCTCTAGATGAAAACGCACAAGTAGTTTAGTTATCAGATCTAAACTAAAGATCAGAGTCAGGGGAAGGTAATAGAGCTTCATGTGTTTGGTCACAGAAGCTCCTCAAAGCCTTTAAGGACAAGGAGAATGACAGACGATGAGATATAAACCATAGTATACAAACATACTATATAAACATAGCATACTATAGAAATAATCAGTAATATCAAGTATTAAGCCTAGTAATTTGAGGTGCAAGTAACTAAAAATTGCAATATTAGCATTTACTTGGTTTAGATTATCAATAGTTATATCAGCAATCAATGACCAATAATCCATTTTGTTAGATAAGTCATAATGAATTTTTTAAAAGATTTCACTATTCATCCAAAAGAGAGACAGAGACCGAGAGACACAGAGATTCAGAGAAGATGACCAGGGGGAGGGGCAGAGGGAGAGGTTGGAGGGAAGCAAACTCCCCGCTGAGCAGGGAGCCTGACACAGGGCTCCATCCCAGGACCCAGAGATCATGACCTGAGCTGAAGGCAGCTGCTTAACTGACTGAGCCACCCAGCTGCCCCATTATTTTGAATTTTTGTTTTGTTCGTTTGTATTATCTGTGGGGTAGGTGGAAGACTTGACACTAGCATATAACGCTGTAATGCATTCCTTCAGTAATTTTAAATATTCGCATCTTTCCTCACACGGTTGCTTTCTTAGAGATTGGTTTCCCGCTCTACTTTCCACAGTATACTTCAATGCTGTTCATCTGGCATAAATAGATTTCAATCTGTTCATTCTCTGAATAATTATAAATCGACCCCTAGTTTGTAGTAGAAAATGTGGATGGAATGGTGGTGACTTTGATATTGCCTCAGCCCTCCCAGAGGGCCCTTTTACTTTTTCACATGGGATTCCAATTGTTCTTACTAACTCTTCAGAAAAGAACCTACTAGTCTTCGCACCTCTACCCACCTCACGGGAAAGTATTACAGACACTGAGAGGGTTTTTGTATTGTTTTGTTTTGTTTTGTTTCCAGTGGTATGTTGTGCCACAAACTGAGATTGCAATGCAAAGTCTATAAAACAGCTTACATTCTAGTCTGCCTGGCAGAAGATGAAACAAAACATGCCCGGGAATTACATAATGGAGAGGCAAGTGCTACATTCAATGTACCAGCATAGAGTGCCTCTCTGGGACTTCATAACTACAGGACCTACCCCGGGTCTGAGGGTTCAGTAAAGATTTATGGAAAATATAACATCTAGGCTGATAAAGTACACATGCATAGATGTCGATTACATCCAAAGGGCTTAAGTGCAGTAAGCTGGGTGGAGGAAACTGTTCCTGAAAGCTTCCTTGTTCAAAGAAAATACAGAGCGTTGGGCAAAATTAAAGATGCAAGAAATAGGAGCATACTGAAGCTTACCTCAATCACCAAAAA
Source organism: Mustela erminea (assembly GCF_009829155.1). Classification (NCBI taxonomy): domain Eukaryota; kingdom Metazoa; phylum Chordata; class Mammalia; order Carnivora; family Mustelidae; genus Mustela; species Mustela erminea. Next base: position 38,411,548 of record NC_045615.1, on the reverse strand, counting down.
TTTATTATAAATGTAAATGGAAAGGGAAAAAGTCAACAAATATTCTCAAGTGTCACAGAGCTAGGTCTCATGAAAAATATTTATACATGGTTTAGAGAGAAGCATTTAAACATCACAGATTTTTTGAGAGATTAACTTGTGCCCATTTCGATTCTGAAGCTACAGTGATGACAAAGGCAAACAAGGTCTCCACCTCCATGCAACTCACTTTTTAACTAGCTAGCAACCAAAAATAAACAAATCACACACAAAAAAATTAAGTGAACAAACAAACTCACAAAGAATATCAAAGTCGTGTTAGAGATTTAAAATGGGTGATGTGGCAGACCGTGAAATGAAAGTTACTTAAGATTAGATGTGACTGAAGGAGTCTTTTGAGGAGTGACATTTAAGACGAAAACTAAATGTCAGGATGGATCCAGCCATACTAAAACTAGAAGGAAGAACAACCCAGATACAGGGAACGGGCCATGCAAAGACATGGTGGCAGAAGTAGTCTTGGCAAGTTAGAGAGATAAGAACTGGGCCAGTGTGGTGGCCATAAAGGCCATAGAGTAAGAAGGGCTAAGGCTTTGTGCTGTAGGCAAAGGGTGAAAGTATGATTAGAAGCCTTAAGAGAGTTTTATAAAATACACAAAATGATCTAATTTACATTTGCATAAAGATCCTTTGGTTTCTAAATGGAGATTGAATTATGAAGTGAGGTATGGGATTAGTAGAAACAGAAGTTCTATGTAATGCTATAGGTAGAAAATCATTGTGGTTTAAAAGAGTGGTAGTAGTGGAAAAGAAGAGAAGGGGCTTGATTTGAGACTTGTGCAGAATGAGCTCTGGTGGATTGGATGGGATAGGAGAAAAGGGAACAAAGATTAAGTCCATAAATTTAGATTTAGGGAACTGGTAGTTGGTGGTCCTTTTTTACCTGGGATGGGCAGAATGATGGAGGATCCCAGTGTGGGTTGGAGAATGAGAAACCATGTACATAGCTTTGGCTATGTGGTTATCTTGAGCTGCAGTGTGTTTCACTTGATCTTCTATTTGCCATCTATGCGGTGTCTGTGCAGCTATAAATCCATGGCCACCTTGGAAATAAAGGTATAAAGTCTTGTGTTTCATGTTTTGATGATCCAGCAACTCTGCATCCTCTGTTGTAACATTCCTTCAAATGAGCAGACCTCAGCATCTCTCTGCTCTGTTTTATGATATCTGGTTATTCACAGTTTATTTTATCCCATTGCATCTCTTCAATCAATACCTTTTGGTGTCATTTTTTCTTCACTCCATACTATCTGTTGATTCATTCTCAAAGTCCTTATTTAATTCTTTGAATGTAATTTGACTGGTGATAGAATCCCATATAAAAGACCCTATATTGGACAGAGAACTCACAAATGACAGCCTCATCAGTAGTCACCTTATTTCAAGACTTGATCTCTTGTTCAGTCACATGTACCTGAGGTAGTGCAGTTAGATGGTAGAGTACCTGGTAACCCATGGGAAGCCATTGCTCCTACTTATTCAGAGCTGTAAGACATGTGAGTGCCAATTGCTATGCATATCAGTACAGTTAAATACTATCACCCATCTCAAAGACTCTTCCTTTTGCCCTCATGTTCCTAAGTAAAAATCACCTTCCTTGTTTTCTCCTCTAAACACAATAACATTTGATTAGCCATTTATGTAATAGAATACTGTAACAGAACTAATTTAGTCTCAGCTTCAGCTGAAGCCACAAGACAATTGATTTCCACTTTCCTTATGAGATTCCAGTAGTTAGCAAGAGAGAATGCATCTCAAACATCAGAGAGTTACAAGTTCCCTAAGAGAGTAAGCTTCAAACATCTCGCAGGCTCACACTACACAATGCCAGCTCATGATAATGTTAACTAAGTAAGAATTATCCTGCCCTTTCTTCTGTCTTCCATCCTATCCCTACCCAGTGTAGGGTAGAAACTGAAAGGGTTAGAAATAGCACTGTGGAGGGGCACCTGGGTGGCTCAGTGGGTTAAGGCTCTGCCTTCGGATCAGGTCATGATCTCAGGGTCCTGGAATCCAGCCACGCATAGACTCTTTGCTCAGAGGGAAGCCTGCTTCTCCTCTCTCTCTGCCTGCCTCTCTGTCTACTTGTGATCTCCATCCAATAAATAAATAAAATCTTAAAAAAAATAAAAGAAAAGAAATGGCCTGTGGAGATGGAGGGGGATGGCGGGAAAAATTGAAAACTGAAAAGAAACCCAATGTGGCATCTTTCTCACTAATGGAAGCCGACCTATAATAGGCCTGAACTGGCAAAGTGGAGTATTTTATCTTTAAACAAGGTTTAAGTTTTGATTATTAATTAATAATAATGGAAAAATTAATTATTCATTGAAAGATCCTTACTAATGAAGATGAATGGGAAATTATGGTGACTTGACTAAGTTTTCACCCAGTAGGAAAACAGGCCTCCTGGAATAAACATAAAGGAAGACAAAAATAAAGTTTTATGATAAAATCCTATGAGCCCTGCTTGTTTAATGCAACAGATACATCTGTTTTAGCTCTGATCATATTCAGCCCTGTTTTATTATGCTCCTGTCTCCTTATATATGTCTTTCTTTTTCTCACTGTATGTTTTTATTTATTTATTTATTTATTTGTTGTTGTTGTTGTTTGTTTTTTGTTTTTGAGAGAACAAGTGGGCATCCAGGGTGGGAGGGAGAGAAAAATCTCAAGTAGACCCCCCTCTGAACACACCGCAACCCTGAGATGACCTGAGCTGAAACCAAGAGTTGGATGCTGAGCAAATTGAGCCACACAGGCAATCCTTCCTTTTTATATTTTAAACTCCTTGAGAGTACAAGGCCGCTATCATGCTTCGTATTTTACTAAAAAAACAGAAGCAGTTAAAAGAGCATCCATATGCTCCCATCTCCCCATCTTTTCATCAAATTTTGGGTAGGTATCCTTCATATCACCTATTTTGGGAGAAGAATTGTATATGCTCCTTGTCAATGCTAAGTCCTGAGGTTGTGTTCAAGATATTGTTACCTCTCCCTGATGGAAGGATGTGATTTCACCAATTCTCCTCTCCCTGCTTCATCATTTCGTCTCCTGCTGGATCATTTTCATCAGCATAAAAATATGCAGTTGCTTCCTCCTTAATTCTTCCCCTCTTATTTTCATGAACCCATGTCAATAAGACTTTCATCCTCTTTGTCAAAATTATTCTTGAAAACGTTACCAAAGAGCTTCCCATTGCTAAATGCAGAGGTCGGTACTCAGTCTGCATCTTACACAGGCTGTCAAAAGCATTTGGCATAGCTGATGACTGCCCCTCATGGAAGCTCCTCTAGGATGACACACTGGTTTTCCTCCTCCCACTCTCACCTCTCCATCTCAGTCTCTTTTGCTACTTGCTCCACCTCCCCAAAATCTTAAGCTTGTTTGCTCTTAGGCACACTGCTTCCTGTGGTAATATCATGCAACCTTAACTATTATATAAATATGAAATTCCCAAATATTGTATTTCCAGAATAATTCTAGCTCGGCCTCTCTCCTCAATCCCAGGTTCATGTATCCAACTGCCTACTCTACATTCTCCTTGTAAGATTATTCATTCTCTCAACATGTTTAAAATCAACTTCCTAATCTTTCCTAAAGCTTGATACACTCATTCCTTCTTCATTACTATTAATCGCTATGTCATCCTTACATTTGCTCAGGCTCTAAAGCATGGACATAATTTTAATTTCCCTCTTCCACATGCCACACTCTTTCAGCAAAATATTTTATAAGAGGTGCCCTCATCCACTACAAGTCTGACCATATCTCACCACCTTCACCCCTACCAAACATCAATATTAACTCTTGACTAAATTATTAATAGCTTCACAATCACCTCCTGCTTCTACATTTTCTTCTTCTTGGTTTTTTTTAAAAATATTTTAGGTGAGTCAATTAGAAGAGAGCATTCACCAACTCCTGCTTTCTTTTTCTTTGTCTTTTTTTTTTTTCTTTTTTTTTTTTTTTAGAGAGAGAAAGCACGATGGGAGGGAGGGTCAGAGGGAGAAGCAGACTCCTCACCAAGCAGGAGCCTGATGTGGGACTCGACCAGCAGAAGGCAGTCACCCAACCAAAGGAGCCACCCAGACACCCTACTTCGTTTTTCTTATTAAAAATTAGCCGTATTATGTCACTACTCTGCTTAAAACTTTTAATGATTTTCCATATCACCCAGAACAAAAGTTTAAGTCCTTTTAAGTGGTCTACATGATCTACTTTCCCCCTCTTTGATATCATATGGTTACTCTCCTTCTCTACATCTCTGCTTTAGTTGCCTTAACCATTTTTCTGGTGCACCCTCTGGCCTCAGGGCCTTTGCACTTGCTGTCTACTCTGTCTCAAATGATCTCCCTTCAGGTATCCTCACAGCTGGCTCCTTTACCTCCTAGGTTTTTAATCCTATGCCACCTTCTCAGAGAAGCCTTCATTGTTTACTCTGTTTGGAATTGACTGGACTGGCAACCCTCTGCTTGCTTTATTTTTTTCCATAGCACTCCAACATCTAGCATGTGCTACACTTACTACTTTTGCTTATTATTTGTCTCCCCACTATAACATGAGCTGCATCAGAGCAAAGGTTTTACTAAATGGTCATCTGAGTTACCCGATAGAAGGTCAAGCATATGGGTACACTCAAAAAAATATCTGAAAGGGAAATCTACTCATTCCCTACTCCTACCCCTGTCCCATGCACCTATATCCAGTTATACAAATGAGTCCTAGCAGAGTATTTTGCATTAAACAGGTGCCTAATGAATGATAGTTGACTTGTATATTAAAAGGAGCAATATAGTGGAGTATTTATTTACATACTCTCTTAATTGAATTCATACTGATATTAGAGCAAGGTAGCAGACCAGAATCCAAGAATGACTGTGACTTGATTTCTTGGGTTTCTAACTCTCAGAAAGTATTGAAAATTGTGGGAGTTTTATATATCTTTCAAAAATAATAAACCACATAGCATAAATAATAAACTACACAGAATAATGCATTGTATTCATGTCTATCTAGATTTTGTCTATTTTGGTAAGCTTTTTTGTTTGATTCATTAAGAGGAAATTTAATCATTATTGCACAACATTATGTGACAAAACTAGAAAATATCTACCACAAATATTTTCTTCTGAGAGCTTGCCAAGGATTTGTAGGCAGTAGATGAGTATTCTTCTCACATTTTCAAAGAAGTCTTAACTCCTTTGTATAGACCTACACCAGTCAGTTCAACAAAAATATGGAGAGAGGGAAAGAGAGAACGCCTATTTACTCCTTAAAATTAAAGCTGGGAAAGAAACGAGGCAAAATAATGAGTAAGAGCAATCCATATGTTCACAATCCCATTTTCTGCTTATCCCCAGAATCATAGTGCATTTTTACTCCAGAGAAGCATAGATCTTTTAATGTCCATCTTTCTTAGGAATTTTCTTTAAGTTCTTCTCTCTACTGACGTATTTATCTGTACAAATATGTAAATGGATGTTCATGCATTATTAATTTACCTCTGCTATGCTGCCTTTTTTTTTTTTTTTATGGTAACAGGTACCTCCTAAGGACTCAAATATCTAGTACAAAAAAATCGAAAATAAGAGTGTCTTAGGCATATTGTCAGGGACATGATTGGAAACTTTCTGGGAAGAATCATCTTTCAACCCTCCTTTAATCATTACCTCATATGACATTATCATTAATAAAGCAGGAAAGTGTCTTCTGTATAGCCACAGGAGGAAAAAATAACTCATAGGAGTCAACCACAGGGCATTCATTCATTTGTTCATTTCAATTAATATCTGAAAGCTCTGTGCTTAAAGTGCTTTAGTAATCACAAAACATTTTTATATACTTCTTATTTAATTCTTACAATCATCTAATTTTTGAGGAAAACTATCTTGCCTTAACAAATAAGAAAATTGAGACCCCAAGAGTTTAAGGAGTTGACTAAAGTCACAACGTTATAGGCAGAATTGTTGATATAAAACTTTGTATATCCTGACGCTGAAAGTATTATCCTTCCCACTATATATATTTCTTAGCATTTCCAATATACTAATATGGTGAAATATAAAAGATGAGTAACCATAGTCCTATATTTCAATAATTTATAGATAGGTGGAGTTTTTTTATAAATAAAAGAGTGTGATTTTGTAAAATTATAGAATAAGTGAAGCAAGTCTATTGTGATTAGACATAGAAAATTTCTTTACCATGTAAATTTAACTGAAAAGCTAACAAATAACAAAGTAACCCTCTTAAGTACATGAAATCTGTCCTTGAAAATTGTGAAGAGAAGAATATAAAATTCTTCCTGGAAGGTGAGTGATATTCACATCCTGGAGTTAGAAAGTTTCCTCTCACGTTTAGAGAGACCTAGTCTTCAACAGTTCTAAGTGTTTTATTAACTTACAATCGCCCCTTTCTGCAAATGCCAGACCACTTGGCATACAGGCTCAATAACTCTTTGAGCTGTGGACCAGCCCTGTCTAAGATAAAGAGATGTAAAGACTCCATTAAGTAACTCAAGTGAATTCTATACCAAGTCATCTTGCTTTTAGTTATGTACTGACCTCTTGTCCCTTGACTAAAAAAGAAACAACATCCTTATTCTTCATCCACTTGTGGCTGTAAACCATAGAAATGGGTCCTTGTCTTATTTTCATTTCCTGTAAGGCTGTAGAGGCGGCTTGTTTTTGTCCATCCTCTCAGAAATTGAAGTCTCCTTCCTCAACTCCAGCTGACAACTGGGATCTTATTCTCAGTTTTCAGTCTTTCTGGAAACTACTGCTTTCCTGCCTTTGTCTTTACCTAAGGAAAGCCTGAAGGAATTTTAGCACAGGACTTGACACACAGTAGGTATTACCAGTTTTAAAAGGGGCTATACAACAATAAATATGTCAAATTAATATGTCTTAAGTGCAAGTTAGAGTATAGAAGAGATAAATAAATATTTTTAAAAAACTAAGTGTTGCAGATGTTATAATGAAAGGAAAAGGATGTAAACTGGTGTAAAGTTGTTTTTTGTTTTTTTTTTTTTGTTTTTTTTTTTTTTTTGAGACTCAGAGAATACTTCTTGGAGAAAAGTAGAAGAATAAGTAAGATTAAATGAGCAGGATTTTCCTAAAACATGGGAATACAAGCACATTTTTCTGAAGACAATGAGTAAAGTTATTTTTTTTTGAGGAAAGTATTCATATTGAAACATGGTAAGATATAAGAAATTTGGGTATATGATGGATGGGTTAGAAATTTACTTTTTTGGACATTTGAAAATAGCTGGAGTTTTATGAGCAGGAGAGTGATAAAATCAGAGTGATATCTTAGGGATGTTTTTTTGATGGTAGTTATCAGGATTTATTAGTTGAAAAAAAAAAACATGAGAAAGGGAAGTCAGTTAGTTAGGAACGCATCTAATTATCCCCATGTTAAGTGTAAGGGGTGATCTGAGGCAGTGGAAATAAGATATTTAAAAAGGGGGTTATTGAATTCTAGTGAATCATGTAAAATCATCTTATAATGCTACAAAAAATCAGTACAGAGATTTTTTTTAAATACATAAATTACAAATGAAAAATCAGAAATTGGACAACAAAATTGAGATGCAAAGAGAAAAGCTAAAAGATATATAGCAGAAAATTAAGACAAGATGAAGAAGAAATATTTTGTCTGCCAGATTGGGAGTCAAGATAATAGTGAATTCATGCTCTGGAATCCAGGAAAGACCCAGGAGTTAGAGGCATCAGGTTTCTGTAAAGGATGCCATGCACAACAGGCAGACAATATGAAGAGTTGTTAAAACTCTTCTTAAGAAGCCTTTAAACCTTAGTAACCCCCTCAAATTCTATATGAGAATAAGTCAGATCCTAAAACTGGCCCCCACCCAGCAGAATACTGAGGATACTTCTCTAGAAAGACTTCGAACCCAGAGACACCAGACAAAGTCAAGGGTGGGAGGCCATACTGAAATCAAGAGAATTCCATGAAGGTCCACGCACTGAACAATGAAACCCATATAATACTTTTCTCACTTTTCCACAGCTTTACCTACCAGACAGACTTCCCTCACAGGTGGAGGGTTAATGGGCTTATCTCTTTGGAATCTCAGTGGCTCAAGGAAAAACACTTGGCATCTGGGGAGAGAGAGTATCCTTGATAAAAAACAACTGGATTTCTGTCTAATTATCTTGCAGAAAAGCTCACTGGTCAATAAGACTTGTAATTGGACACCAAGCTTCTAATCTATTTTTAGGGCTCTACTCTCTACCATCAAATATCAGCCAAGGAATAAAAAAGCCATGCCACTTACTAGAAATAAAGAGGACAAAGAGAATAAACAAGATAGAAGAGAAAGAGCAATGCAGGAAATAGGAGAAAGCATTCAAGAAACCCTATAATCAATAGCCTTATACAGATCATATATATATATGTATATATGTATATATATAATACAAGCCGTAAACTAACAATACTGAGAAGATTTTGTTAAAATAAGAGGAAAGATTTCAAACACTAAAAACTCTTAGATAATAAAAATATAGTAGCAGAAACAAAACTAAATGGAAATGTTGGACTATAAATATGAGGAAATCTCCAGAAGGTATAAAATAACCAAAAGGCAAAATGGAAGCTAAGTAAGACCGATAAAATTTTAGAGGTTTAAGCTTAAAGTCCAAACAGTCAAATAATAGGATCTCAGAAAAAGACAAAAGAAAATTTGAAAGAAAAGAAATCATATAGAAAGAAATAAGAAAACATCCAGGACTGAAATTTCTGAATTTACAGATCAAAGTGATGATTTGTATCCACCTCAATGAATGAAAAGATTTTCACAGCAAAGTACAGAATTGCAGAATTTCAGAGAAGTGAGATATAGGCTAAAAACAAGCAGTCAGAATGGTCTCGGACCTCTCAACAGTAACTTTGAAGCTGAAAAGAAAATAGAATCATACCTTCAATGTTCTGTGAAAAATAATTTTCAACCTAGATTTTGAACTCACACAAATGATAATCAAATGAGGAAGTAGAATGAGCTTTTTCATATAGGCAAGCTCTAAAACCAACTAGCAAATTGACTTCATTAAAATGAAAGAATAACCAAGAAGCAGGAAACTTGGAATTCTAGTAGCAAGTTTACAAGAGAGGTATAAGAAACTCCCACAATCATAGAGAAGGGCGATCCTGGAAGAGCAGCTATGCAGCAGCTAGAGAACAAAGCATCTAAGTCAGTTGTAACAGAAGGCTCTAAGAATAAAACAAAATCGATTAATCATCTGATAGGTTTCATGTGTTGAGGAAGGACTTACTTTTCTCTCCAAGTGTTCGTAGATGAAACAGTAATAGGTACAGAAAAAAAATTAATAAATGAAAATAAAACAAGTACTAATTCCTGGGAAAACCAAAAGTTACACAGGGAAGAACTCATAATCATAGTATACTTACATGACTCTGATTTGAGTAACTTTTATTTAAAAGTAGTAATGAAAATGCTGAATGCTTATCTGAAATAATTACATTAAGATATTCAGAGAAAGAGATGAGAAGGGAAGATTGTTAATACTTTAGAGAAATAAATTCTTATTTTTCAAGGAGGGAAGTAAGAAGTTATTACATAACAAAATAGAAAATTGAAAAATAATAGCATATCCCTATTTTTTAAGATACACGGAGGTGAATCTCAGGGAGAAAAAAAAAAAGGTAAACAATTCAAGACCATCTGCCTCTTAGGACAGAAATCAAGGATGAGAAAGAAATGTAGATATGACCCATTAGTTTTTGTTATAGGCTTTGTAGAACTCTTGATATTAATTGATTTGACTGAAAAATTTTTAAGAGAGATACAGATGTTATTGCAAAAAATAATCAATGGATCAATGGAATGGAACAGTATGACCAGATTTGGGGGCAAAGAAGAATAAATTTTTTAAATCCTGATTTCATACCTGGGTGACTGAAGATAATTTTGGAAAGAAGCATGCAGGAGAGGAAATCTGAAATTAGCCAGGGAATAAGAAGTTTGGTGTGGTAGGAAGAATCCTGCATTGATTGGCAGTTACTCTCAATTACTGTGTGAGCTTGGTTAAGTAAATTTGCTTCTGTAGCCTCAGTTTTTTTTTTAATTTATTATTTTCAGTGTTCCAAGAGTCATTGTTTATGCACCACACCCAGGGCTCCATCCAATACCTGCCCTCCTTAATACCCACCACCAGGCTCACCGAACCTCCCACCTCCCTCCCCTCCAAAACCCTCAGTTAGTTTCTCAGAGTCCACAGTCTCTCATGGTTCTTCCCCACTCCGATTTCTCCCAACTCCTTTCGCCTCCCCAGCTCCCAGTGTCCTCTGTGTTATTCCTTATGCTCCACAGGTAAGTGAAACCATATGATAATTGACTCTCTCTGCTTGACTTATTTCACTCAGCATAGCCTCAGTTTTTTAACCTAAAAGGGGATTGAACTCAATGATGGCTACCATCCCCCCGCCCCAGTATGTTTGAGAGGAACTTAATTTTACACTTTGTGTTGAAGGTGACAGTGACCTGTGTGTGGGAGACTACTAGAAATGCAGAATGGGAATGAGAAAAGCAGTCAAGGAGATAATTCTTAAGGCTTGAGAGAGTAGAACAGAGAGAGAGAAATGGAAAGACAAAGAACAAAACCTTAAAAGGTGGCCACTTTCAGGGAGAAATAGAAGGTGGTAACAAGAAAATCATAGATGAATATTTTTAAGAGAAAATACTAGAATCGTGGAGGTGTAAGTTTCAAAAAATAGAACAAAAGGATAACTTCAGCTAGTCATCCATTTGGCTTTAAAATAGTTTGAAGAGTTTGATGGTGCTATGACTCTAACAATGACCTCTGAAATTAAACTAGTAGAAACACTTTGACAATAGACCAGATTAAAATAAAAGTTCTAAAATTCACCAAAGGTAAGGTTTGTTTCCCTTTTTCATTAAGTCATTTTAGGCATCACATCATAGATGTCACCATCTGGGGCATCTGTGTGGGTAAAGGTGGGCTTTCTATTTATCACCTTGAGAGATGTGGCAGTGATTGAAATCTTGCCTGAGACCATGAATTTTTCATCATAGCCGTGTGGCTATTCAGCCTGGCACACTAAATCTATAAACCTCAGCTGTGATCCAAGCAAGGTTAAATGGAAATAATACTAAACAATATTTCACCATCATGTATGCACATGCCACTTACTTTCATTTCTTTTTCATGCATAATTATTCATCCATACAGTAAAAGCAAAACGGTTACACAAAAATACAAATTCACTTTTCACATACAAGTGGTAAACCCCTTGCTGAATTTTACTGTCTTCATTTTTACATACTATTTAATTTTATATTTTGTAATTATGTGGCTGAGAAATTATATGATTATTATCATATGAAATCTGTATATTTTCTGGTTTTAGTAGCAACATGACACAATTTTATATATAAAATATATATTTATAATATATATAATTTACATTTATATTTATAAATATATATACCTATAAATATATACATACAGTGTATATCTGTATATATAGGTGTATCTCTGTATAGATACAAATATCTATATATATCTATATTATATATCTATCTCTATATGTGTGTGTATACATATACACGCACAGATATATCAGTATATATATATACAGGACTTCTCAATTTCACTCATATTACACACCCTTAATTTTTTTTTAAATATTTTATTTATTTATTTGAGAGAGAGACAGTGAGAGAGAGCATATGCGAGGAGAAGGTCAGAGAGAGAAGCAGACTCCCCATGGAGCTGGGAGCCCGATGCGGGACTCGATCTCGGGACTCCGGGATCATGACCTGAGCTGAAGGCAGTCGTCCAACCAACTGAGCCACCCAGGCGTCCCTACACACCCTTAATTTATAATTTTGTTTGGTTATTTATTTCAAAGTTACTAACATCCTTGTAACAATAGTTGGACTTTGTTTATAATTTTTGGTTACTTTCTTAAGTAATTATTGCATCTAACATGGCATTATTTCTCATAAAATGTGAGAATTTTGTATGACTCCACTAAATATTTTTATATTGCCTCCATTCCTTGAGATGGTATATCAAATTACACGTTAGTTATAATAAATTGAAATATTATTTCTCTTTTCAGCAATTTTGTCATTTATGGTGAGTAATCTATCCAATTTATTCCTTAGACCAGTGAGGCTAACCTTAAGACAAGGTAGATATTTTGCCTGCACACTGGAAATCTTTAAAGTTTGGTTTCCCGTAAATACTTACAGAATAATTACACTAATTGGATATAGACTAAGTAGATTTAAGCAGAAAAAGAAGTGTAGTATGAGGCAGTAGAGGGCAGCAAAGATCAGAGAAAAGGCATGAATTCAAATGCTGATTCTTAATCCAGGCTAATAGAGCAGTGAAAGTTCTAGAGATAACAAAGGACTGGTGCTCTCCCCAAATGTTTTGGTGAATCTTAAAGTGTTGGTCTTGCATCATCTTGGAATGAAAAACTGCACTATTCTGTCATCTTTTGGAAAGTTGACTGCCTCTTTAATTTGGTTATCAGTGGACAGTGAACATCTTCAGGCATTCTCAAGAAATGAAACTCTATACTTTTGTGGGTATTTTTCCAAAAAATATGGCTGTTCCAATTTTTTAATGAAATAGTTAGGAAATAAGTCAATTGAGAATTTCTGTGGGATTTCTACTTCTTCAGAGATACTAAATATTTCTTTTTTTTTTTTTTTTTTTTTTTTTTTTTTTCTAAATATTTCTTAATGATTTTTGTTTCCTCATCTAGAGCAACAAAAATGAAACAGATTTGTATCTCTTTAAATATGGAGTTATTTTCTGGGTCTTTAAGAAACACAATGTTTATAAAGACAAAAAAATAGGGGTGCCTGGGTGGTGCACTCAGTTGAAAATCCAGCTCTTAAGTGTCAGCTCAGCTAGTGATCTTAGGATCCTGAGATCCAGCTCCATCACCAGCTGTGCACTCCTCTTGGAGCTGGCTTGAGATTCTTTCTCCCTCTGCCCTTCCACTGTCCCTTCTCTAATAATAAATAAATAAATAAATAAATAAATAAATCTTTAAAAGATGAGGCAAAAAAATAACATAATTTTAGGTCTATTACTACTAATAGAAAACATTTGAAGGTATTTTTTTTTAATATATTAATAGGAAAATTCAATAATGAGTTACATTTTTAAATTCTCAACTTACTGTCTATACATATTCACAGATTTATTGAATGAATATCCATTCTTTCAACATCAGAAGAGGATTCTGAAATTATAATAAATTTTGCTTGTGAGTGATATACCCTACTCTCATTCTACATTTTGAAATCCATATTAAAATGGATGGGAAGTTCTAATTCTTTAGTATTATATCAGTATTTATTCTAGCGGTTTTAAGATCCCAGAAAACATCAAATTTTACAGTTGTTTCTTTGTAAAATAAAACACAAAGTGTAACCGAACACTGGAGTCATCAATTAACAAAATAAAATCATGTTTGTTTTATAATGTCACCTTTCTAATACTGACTTCGTTTAGTGCCTATTGACTATCTTGTCCATGTTGTAGCTTCTTTCCTTGAAATTTAGAAATTAAAGGAGAAACAAAAACGTGTTTATGCAAGTAGAAGTGTTTAAAGCCTAAAACTGCCTGGTCCATTTAGAAATTGAAAAACTTAAAATTTTTTTTAAAAATTTAGAATAAAAACCTCTGGATATCATAACAGGTTTTCCATTTATGCAAGAGGCAATAGAAGTAATATTAGTTTGAAGATTTCTTTTTTTAAAGGTTTATTTCTTAATTTATTTATTTATTTGAGAGAGAGAGAGCACACATGAGTAGGGGGTAAGAGGAGAAGCAGAGGAAAAGGAAGAATTTCCTGGAGCAGACTCCCCACTGAGTGTGGAGGCTGGTGCTGGACTCAGTCCCAGGAACCTGAGATCATGACCGGAGCTGAAATCCAGGTTTGGAAGCTTAACCGACTGAACCACCCAGGTGCCCCATGAAGGCTTCTTAAACAAGACATAACCTAGAAAACAGAGACTATTTCTTCCCCTCATGTTCCCAAATGACCAATCACCAAGCCCTGCTGCTTTTATATTATAAACATTTCTTGAATCTTTCCTCACTTTAAAGAGCCCTGATTATGTCACCTATAGTAACTATGGCCACCTGTAGTGACTTCATAGGAGTCCCCTTGAAAAGGCTATCTATATTAGAATGCTAACACAGATCCATTATTTTACTTACTCCACTACTTAAATACTTGTAATAAATCTCCACTCATCTACAGAATACAGTCCTAATACCTTAATACATCATGTAAGATCACCATTATTTTTGCATTTGAAATGTATTCCCATTTATTGACCAGAAAAAACTCAATGCCCAGTATTTCTATGTTTAGACAATGTCAATACAAAGCCAGAATTATTATTGGGAGTTATATCAAAGAATTTAAGGTCAGAAATTTTTAAAAATAGATGTCAGTTTAATTTACGTCTCGAGTAGAAAACCAAAGCAGAGTAGACAGTGGTCATGACAAAAACTGATGAGGAAAATATTGTCCAAGTTTTTACCAGAGGCTATATACAGAGGGGAACTGTATTGGAGATTTGTAGATTTAAATACAACAATACAGCAGCAAAATAGTATTTTTGTCTCTTAGCTACATTCTTTTTTTCTCACATTTCCTTTTCAAAAAACAATCATCAGCTCTGAAAAAAACTAATTCCTTGAGACTTTTATAAACAATGAACAGTCATGGTTGGGCATTTTCTCTGAAGAAAAGATGGGAACCAAAACAAAGACGCTTTCATCTTCTGTCTGTGCTTGGTAAACTAGCACTATTAGTTAGAAAGGATCTATCATGTGTTTATTCATCTCCTCATGTGTCCAAGCAGCCACAGAAAGTGTTTACAGAACAAAACAGCTCATTTTGTTCTCCAGAAAATCAAGCTATTGCAACTGGTAGGATTAATTAAAACAGCATGAGTGTGGAAGAAAAAGCAGCTTGTTAGCCAGAAAAGAGACAAGACCAAATAAGCCAATATTTCATTAAACCTTGAAAATGATAAAGGTACTTGTTTCTCAATGGATCCTGGACTTCTGAATAAATTTTTTTCAACCAGTTTGATTTTCATTTTGCATGAAAGAATATTCTTAATGATAGAATGGTCTTTAGTCAGTGTAATTGCAGAGAACACTTCCTTTCCGCTATTTTATGCATTTAAAATATTTAACTGAACACAGTTAGTTCTCTCTTTCAGTTTGATCATTTGGTATCATCTATGTCTATTTGACTCATGACACATGCAAAAAAATACTAATTTTGAATAAATTTAACATAATTCCAAAAGATATTAAAATGACTCAGTAAATAATATTAAAATGAATCAATGCCAAATAATCCCTGTACTAAAGTATAAAACGTGATAAAGAAAATACGTGATGAGATACTAGACTTCAATAATTTTTAAATATAGTTCATATGAAAAGAAATGAGCATGTGAAAAATCAAAAAACACTACAAAACCCTAATGAATAATGTCATAAAACCTGTTTGTATTGAAAATTACGACTGAAATTTTGAGTTGAGACCCATGCCATGCACCAATTTTGTCTTTCCTCAATATTTAATTTCTCAATACAGCGATCTCAGCACTTGATTATGCTTATTCCCATTGAAAATGATATAATTTTCTCTCTCTTCTATTGAACATGAGATGACTACGGTCACTTTCCTTACATAGTTATAAATTCCTTATGGTTTCATCATTTTTATTAAGAACTACTAACTCCTTATGGTTCCTTAGTTTGTTAATTTAAAATATTTGTCACTAAATGTCACAATTAATGAATTTGAATCCATGTTAAATTATTTGGGGGAGGATTTAAGGAAATGGAGTTTTGCTGTGGATGAGATGCAGGAAGCAGGAATAAGTCTATGATTATTTATTTATTTACTTACTTACTTATTTAGATATGATTGCTCATCCTCATACATTTATCTGGAAAGAAGACTAGACTGAAACTGAATCTGTAAGTGGAGAACCAGCAACAGGCCCTCCTCTTAGGGACCACAGAATAGTTCGCTCTTTTGCGGCTTAGGTAGCATTTATGTTTTTTCAACTCTCAGATATGATTACTAGAGATCTTGCTTTTGTCTTGATTTATTCTGGTCACAGAGGCATTTTGTCTGATGCACCAGCCTAGCTGATAGCAGCAGGCCAGTCCCAGATGTCAGGGCTGTTTTCTCTTTCTCCACTTAGGATAAATGAGGTTTTCCTGATCAGGTTTTTGTTTTATTTTGTTTTGTTTTGTTTTTTGGAAAATCAAGTAGTCATAATTGGACTAAGATTAGTCACTTGCTCTTTCTGTTGCAGGGTGAGTTGTTGAACTCTCTTATGTGACAGTTGCTACCTTGTAGCATTTGAAGCAGGTCAGAATACACCTGTTAACTATGGTATAAGCAATTATTAGATACAAAATGATTATCAGTCCTTGACAGAAATCTTGACAGGGTTCTAGATTATAAAACCCAGGGAACAGTGTCATCTACGTTTGTTTTAGAAAGTAAGATAACTTTTTTTTCCTTAGCTTAGTCATGGGTTCATGTGCTTCTCTTGTAGTACAGAAATGCAGCAAGAGCTTTTCCTGCAGTATAAATCTTGTTAATTAAGAGAGAAGTGAGGATGATATAAATTGTCCATGACCCTTGCTAGTGACTTTAGACTAGTCTGGAGGGCTTTCAGAGTAAAAGTTGTATTATTTGTGGTTTTTGCTACAAAATCAAGCTTTGCACCATTTGCCAGTTGTATTATCTCAAATATGAACATTGCAGCTCATATATGTCTGAAGAGTTGCCCTTCTGAGAGTTTTTAAAAGAAGCATGTATATGCATTCTTTTGGAGATTAATGAGCATTTTTCCCCAGGGAAACATAATCTTATACATGATAGTCTTCAATATTTAAAGTCTGTAATGATGATTCGGAAATACAATAGATAAGAAAGCATGTGGAAGGCTCAATGAAGTCACTTATGGAAGAATGTAGCTAGAGAGGATTAAAGGACACAAGGCCACTACAACATTTAAAAGTCAGGTAAAGAGGAAGAAACAGCAAAGTACATAGAGAGAAAGGTCCTGGTGAGTTAAATTTTTAACAATCTGGAAAATACAATGTCAAAGAGTCCATAAGAGGGAAGATTTTCAAGGAAGATATAGGGTATATGGTCAAACGCTGCTGGAAATCAAAATAGAGAGAGAATGACCATAGGTTGTACAAAAGAGAGGTCAGGGCTATCTTGACAAGGACATTTTGGTGACTAGGAGGTACAAAAACCATTTGAGTGGAACAGTGATTGGAACAATAATTAGCTGAAAAATACAATTCTTTAAAAATTCCAGGTAACATCAAATTACGAATAAGTCTAAGAAAACTCCACAAAATCTATATTAACAAAATATTAAGTAAAACTCCCCAAATTATAAAAGAGAAATTAAGCAAGCTGAAATTTCTATTGTATTTGTTCTTTGATGAAATGATTATCATAAATATATCAATTTTTTTAAGTATATCAATTTTCCCTAAGATAATTTATTCATTTAACTTGGTCCCAATACATTTATTCCAGAATTGTTCATGAAGTTTTCTATGTTGACCGTAATGTCTATAAAGAAAAAAATTAGCTCAATTGCTTAAGCATTTGCCTTCAGCTCAACTCATGATCCCAGGACCCTGAATTGAGCCCAGGTCAGGTTCCCTGCTCAGCGGAAAGTCTGTTCCTCCTTCTTCCTCTGTCCTTCTACACACTTGTGATCTCTGTCTTTCTCAAATAAATAAATAAAATATTTTTTAAAATGAACTTGCAACAATATGCAGGAAAATCTGAAGCAGAAGAATAATGAGCAAAGATTAGTCATACAAGACGGGGGAAGGAGTCAAGATGGCGGAGAAGTAGCAGGCTGACACTGCTTCAGCTAGCTGGAGATCAGCTAGATAGCTTATCTAAAGATTGCAAACACCTGAAAATCCATCGGCAGATCGAAGAGAAGAAGAACAGCAATTCTGGAAACAGAAAAACAACCACTTTCTGAAAGGTAGGACCGGCGGAGAAGTGAATCCAAAGCGACGGGAAGATAGACCCCGGGGGGAGGGGCCGGCTCCGGCAAGCGGCGGAACAACGGCGCACAAAATCAGGACTTTTAAAAGTCTGTTCCGCTGAGGGACATCGCTCCAGAGGCTAAACCGGGGCGAAGCCCACGCGGGGTCAGCGTGGCCTCAGGTCCCGCAGGGTCACAGAAGGATCGGGGGTGTCTGAGTGTCGCAGAGCTTGCGGGTATTGGAACAGGAAAGCCGGCTACAGAGACAGAGCCGACAGTAAGCTCGCAGCTCGGTGTTACCTTGAACGGTCGCAGGCTCGGTGAGCTCGGAGCGCGGCCAGAGGTCAGGCAGACAGGAGTAACAGGGCGCTGTTCTCTGAGGGCGCACTGAGGAGTGGGGCCCTGGGATCTCAGCTTCTCCGGGCCGGAGACCAGGAGGCCGCCATTTGTATTCCCGTCCTCCGGAACTCTACAGAAAGCGCTCAGGGAACAAAAGCTCCTGAAAGCAAACCCGAGCGGATTACTCAGCCCGGCCCCTGGTAAGGGCGGTGCAATTCCGCCTGGGGCAAAGACACTTGAGAATCACTAAAACAGGCCCCTCCCCCAGAAGATCAACAAGAAATCCAGCCAAGACCAAGTTCACCTGCCAAGGAGTGCGGTTTCAATACCAAGGAGAGCAGCAGAATTCCAGAGGAGGAGAAAGCAAAGCACGGAACTCATGGCTTTTTCCCTGTGATTTTTTTTTAGTCTTGCAGTTAATTTAATTTTTTTTCTTTTTCATTTTTTGTTTTTTTTCTCAACTTCTGGTAAAATTTTTTTTTAACTTTTACCTTTTTATTTTTTAACGTTTTTTAATCAGTTTATCTAATATATATATATTTTTTCTTTTTTATATTTTTCTTATTTTTTTTAATTCTTTTTTTTTCTTTTTTCTTTTTTTTTCTTTCTTCCTTTTTGAACCTCTTTTTATCCCCTTTCTCCCCCCTCACGATTTGGGATCTCTTCTAATTTGGTTAAAGCATATTTTTCTGGGGTTGTTGCCACCCTTTTAGTATTTTACTTGCTCCTTCATATACTCTTATCTGGACAAAATGACAAGAAGGAAAAATTCAACACAAAAAAAAAGAACAAGAGGCAGTACCGAAGGCTAGGGACCTAATCAATACAGACATTGGTAATATGTCAGATCTAGAGTTCAGAATGACAATTCTCAAGGTTCTAGCCGGGCTCGAAAAAGGCATGGAAGATATTAGAGAAACCCTCTCAAGAGATATAAAAGCCCTTTCTGGAGAAATAAAAGAATTAAAATCTAACGAAGTTGAAATCAAAAAAGCTATTAATGAGGTGCAATCAAAAATGGAGGCTCTCACTGCTAGGATAAGTGAGGCAGAAGAAAGAATTAGTGATATAGAAGACCAAATGACAGAGAATAAAAAAGCTTAGCAAAAGAGGGACAAACAGCTACTGGACCACGAGGGGAGAATTCGAGAGATAAGTGACACCATAAGACGAAACAACATTAGAATAATTGGGATTCCAGAAGAAGAAGAAGAAAGAGAGAGGGGAGCAGAAGGTATACTGGAGAGAATTATTGGGGAGAATTTCCCCAATATGGCAAAGGGAACGAGCATCAAAATTCAGGAGGTTCAGAGAACGCCCCTCAAAATCAATAAGAATAGGCCCACACCCCGTCACCTAATAGTAAAATTTACAAGTCTCAGTGACAAAGAGAAAATCCTGAAAGCAGCCCGGGAAAAGAAGTCTGTAACATACAATGGTAAAAATATTAGATTGGCAGCTGACTTATCCACAGAGACCTGGCAGGCCAGAAAGAGCTGGCATGATATTTTCAGAGCACTAAACGAGAAAAACATGCAGCCAAGAATACTATATCCAGCTAGGCTATCATTGAAAATAGAAGGAGAGATTAAAAGCTTCCAGGACAAACAAAAACTGAAAGAATTTGCAAACACCAAAACAGCTCTACAGGAAATCTTGAAAGGGGTCCTCTAAGCAAAGAGAGAGCCTACAAGTGGTAGATCAGAAAGGAACAGACCATATACAGTAACAGTCACCTTACAGGCAATACAATGGCACTAAATTCATATCTCTCAATAGTTATCCTGAATGTGAATGGGCTAAATGCCCCTGTCAAATGACACAGGGTATCAGAATGGATAAAAAAACAAAACCCATCTATATGTTGCCTCCAAGAAACTCATTTTAAGCCCGAAGACACCTCCAGATTTAAAGTGAGGGGGAGGAAAAGAATTTACCATGCTAATGGACATAAGAAGAAAGCAGGAGTGGCAATCCTTATATCAGATCAATTAGATTTTAAGCCAAAGACTATAATAAGAGATGAGAAAGGACACTATATCATACTCAAAGGGTCTGTCCAACAAGAAGATCTAACAATTTTAAATATCTATGCCCCCAACGTGGGAGCAGCCAACTATATAAACCAATTAATAACAAAATCAAAGAAACACATCAACAATAATACAATAATAGTAGGGGACTTTAACACTCCCCTCACTGAAATGGACAGATCATCCAAGCAAAAGATCAGCAAGGAAATAAAGGCCTTAAACAACACACTGGACCAGATGGACATCACAGATATATTCAGAATATTTCATCCCAAAGCAACAGAATACACATTCTTCTCTAGTGCACATGGAACATTCTCCAGAATAGATCACATCCTCGGTCCTAAATCAGGACTCAACCGGTATCAAAAGATTGGGATCATTCCCTGCATATTTTCAGACCACAAGGCTCTAAAGCTAGAACTCAACCACAAAAGGAAGTTTGAAAAGAACCCAAATACATGGAGACTAAAGAGCATCCTTCTAAAGAATGAATGGGTCAACCGGGAAATTAAAGAAGAATTGAAAAAAATCATGGAAACAAATGATAATGAAAATACAACGGTTCAAAATCTGTGGGACACAACAAAGGCAGTCCTGAGCGGAAAATATATAGCGGTTCAAGACTTTCTCAAGAAACAAGAAAGGTCTCAGGTACACAACCTAACCCTACACCTAAAGGAGCTAGAGAAAGAACAAGAAAGAAACCCTAAGCCCAGCAGGAGAAGAGAAATCATAAAGATCAGAGCAGAAATCAATGAAATAGAAACCAAAAAAACAATAGAACAAATCAATGAAACTAGGAGCTGGTTCTTTGAAAGAATTAATAAAATTGATAAACCCCTGGCCCGACTTATCAAAAAGAAAAGAGAAAGGACCCAAATAAATAAAATCATGAATGAAAGAGGAGAGATCACAACTAACACCAAAGAAATACAAACTATTATAAGAACATACTATGAGCAACTCTACGCCAATAAATTTGACAATCTGGAAGAAATGGATGCATTCCTAGAAACATATAAACTACCACAACTGAACCAGGAAGAAATAGAAAGCCTGAACAGACCCATAACTAGTACGGAGATTGAAACAGTCATTAAAAATCTCCAAACAAACAAAAGCCCAGGGCCAGACGGCTTCCCGGGGGAATTCTACCAAACATTTAAAGAAGAACTAATTCCGATTCTCCTGAAACTGTTCCAAAAAATAGAAATGGAAGGAAAACTTCCAAACTCATTTTATGAGGCCAGCATCACCTTGATCCCAAAACCAGACAAGGATCCCATCAAAAAAGAGAGCTATAGACCAATATCCTTGATGAACACAGATGCGAAAATACTCAACAAAATACTAGCCAATAGGATTCAACAGTACATTAAAAGGATTATTCACCATGACCGAGTGGGATTTATTCCAGGGCTGCAAGGTTGGTTCAACATCCGCAAATCAGTCAATGAGATACAACACATCAATAAAAGAAAGAACAAGAACCATATGATACTCTCAATAGATGCTGAAAAAGCATTTGACAAAGTACAGCATCCCTTCCTGATCAAAACTCTTCAAAGTGTAGGGATAGAGGGCACATACCTCAATATCATCAAAGCCATCTATGAAAAACCCACCGCAAATATCATTCTCAATGGAGAAAAACTGAAAACTTTTCCGCTATGTCCATTATCACCACTGCTATTCAACATAGTACTAGAGGTCCTAGCCTCAGCAATCAGACAACAAAAGGAAATTAAAGGCATCCAAATCAGCAAAGAAGAAGTCAAATTATCACTCTTCGCAGATGATATGATACTATATGTGGAAAACCCAAAAGACTCCACTCCAAAACTGCTAGAACTTATACAGGAATTCAGTAAAGTGTCAGGATATAAAATCAATGCACAGAAATCAGTTGCATTTCTCTACACCAACAGCAAGACAGAAGAAAGAGAAATTAAGGAGTCCATCCCATTTACAATTGCACCCAAAACCATAAGATACCTAGGAATAAACCTAACCAAAGAGGCACAGAATCTATACTCAGAAAACTATAAAGTACTCATGAAAGAAATTGAGGAAGACACAAAGAAATGGAAAAATGTTCCATGCTCCTGGATTGGAAGAATAAATATTGTGAAAATGTCTATGCTACCTAAAGCAATCTACACATTTAATGCAATTCCTATCAAAGTACCATCCATCTTTTTCAAAGAAATGGAACAAATAATTCTAAAATTTATATGGAACCAGAAAAGACCTCGAATAGCCAAAGGGATATTGAAAAAGAAAGCCAAAGTTTCTGGCATCACAATTCCAGACTTCAAGCTCTATTACAAAGCTGTCATCATCAAGACAGCATGGTATTGGCACAAAAACAGACACATAGATCAATGGAACAGAATAGAGAGCCCAGAAATAGACCCTCAACTCTACAGTCAACTAATCTTCGACAAAGCAGAAAAGAATGTCCAATGGAAAAAAGACAGCCTCTTCAATAAATGGTGCTGGGAAAATTGGACAGCCACATGCAGAAAAATGAAATTGGACCATTTCCTTACACCACACACAAAAATAGACTCAAAATGGATGAAGGACCTCAATGTGCGAAAGGAATCCATCAAAATCCTTGAGGAGAACACAGGCAGCAACCTCTTCGACCTCAGCCGCAGCAATATCTTCCTAGGAACAACGCCAAAGGCAAGGGAAGCAAGGGCAAAAATGAACTATTGGGATTTCATCAAGATCAAAAGCTTTTGCACAACAAAGGAAACAGTTAACAAAATCAAAAGACAACCAACAGAATGGGAGAAGATATTTGCAAACGACATATCAGATAAAGGACTAGTGTCCAGAATCTATAAAGAACTTAGCAAACTCAACACCCAAAGAACAAATAATCCAATCAAGAAATGGGCAGAGGACATGAACAGACATTTCTGCAAAGAAGACATCCAGATGGCCAACAGACACATGAAAAAGTGCTCCATATCACTCGGCATCAGGGAAATACAAATCAAAACCACAATGAGATATCACCTCACACCAGTCAGAATGGCTAAAATCAACAAGTCAGGAAATGACAGATGCTGGCGAGGATGCGGAGAAAGGGGAACCCTCCTACACTGTTGGTGGGAATGCAAGCTGGTGCAACCACTCTGGAAAACAGCATGGAGGTTCCTCAAAATGTTGAAAATAGAACTGCCCTATGACCCAGCAATTGCACTATTGGGTATTTACCCTAAAGATACAAACGTAGTGATCCAAAGGGGCACGTGCACCCGAATGTTTATAGCAGCAATGTCCACAATAGCCAAACTATGGAAAGAACCTAGATGTCCATCAACAGATGAATGGATCAAGAAGATGTGGTATATATACACAATGGAATACTATGCAGCCATCAAATAAATGAAATCTTGCCATTTGTGACAACATGGATGGAACTAGAGCGTATCATGCTTAGCAAAATAAGTCAAGCAGAGAAAGACAACTATCATATGATCTCCTTGATATGAGGAAGTGGCGATGCAACATGGGGGCTTAAGTGGGTAGGAGAAGAATAAATGAAACAAGATGGGATTGGGAGGGAGACAAACCATAAGTGACTCTTAATCTCACAAAATAAACTGAGGGTTGCTGGGGGGAGGGGGTTTGGGAGAAGGGGGTGGGATTATGGACATTGGGGAGGGTATGTGCTTTGGTGAGTGCTGTGAAGTGTGTAAACCTGGTGATTCACAGACCTATACCCCTGGGGATAAAAACATATGTTTATAAAAAATTAAAAAAAAAAAAGATTAGTCATACAAGATAATAAAACATGTTATAAAACAAGAGGAAATGTTAGTACTGGCCACAAATGCTAGATATAACAGAGAAACCTTACATAGTCTTAAATATATATGAATTGTTGGTTACTGGTGAAAGTAGCATTCTAAATCAGTAAGGTAGTTGAGCAGAGTAGGTGTTGATTAAATGGTGCTAGGATTGGGGTATCTAGGTAGCACAATCAGTTAAGCAACCAACTCCTGGTTTTGGCTCAGGTCATGATCTTGGGATCATGAGATCAAGCCCCATGTCAGGCTCTCCACTCAGCTCAGAGTCTACTTGAGACTTATGTTCTCTCTGTGCCCCTCTCACATGCTCCTCAATGCCCATACTCTCTTTCTCTCTCTCTCAAATAAATAAATAAATCTTTTTTAAAATGGTGCTAGGATAATTGGATAGAATCTGGAGAAAATATATGAGTTAGAGTCCTTCTTTCAATGTTTACAATGTTTACAAATTTCAGAAAAGGCAATTTTTTATAAGTAAAAAATTGAAACTGCAAAATGTGGAAGAAAACACTGAAAAATTTTCTTTTATTCTTTATTTTAAAAAGTCTTTCTAAGCATGGTATAAAACCTTTCTAGTCATTGTGCAGAATCTATTCAAGAAAATATTGATAAATTTGAGTTCATCAAATTAAAAGGTTCTCCATAGCAAGAAAAATTTAAAAAAACAAATTATAAACTCAGTAACTTAGATTTTTAAATAACATATATGCTAATAAGCTAATTCTCCTCATATTTGTCCTGTCCATACAAATAAGTTGTACAATTATCAGCGACCCACTTTTTAAAAATGTCTACATATAAATTCACAGAAAAATAAAATTTTGAAGATCTCAACCTCAATCACAATAAAATGAAGGTACATTAGAATTTACACTCTGACTGGGTAACTGAAACTTTATACACACTGAACAACTCCTACCTGCTGTACAAACATTGTACCTATAGTTAACAGTACAGTATTGTGTGCTTCAAAATGTGTTGAGAGGGTGTGTCTGCTCTTATGTGTTATTACCACAGAAAAGAGGGGATGGGTACAAGGAACCTTTGGGAGATGTTGGATATGTCTATCACCCTGATTGTGGTGATGGTCTCCAGGTGTTTGTATATATCTAAACTCACCAAATTATACACATTAAATGTGAGCAGTTCTTTGTATATCAGTTATTCCTCAATAAAACTGTTTTTAAAAAAAAATTACATTTGACTATCGAGTTTTCAACTAAAGCTCTGGTGAGAAGCAAATTTTCCTAATACACTGAGTTAGGGAAGGCATGGGAAAAAAGTCTCTCTCATGCAGCACTGGTATGAACATGCATTGGTACAACCCCCCGGGAAGGCAATTTCACAACATCTATCAAAACTGTAAATAAACATATCCTTTATTTGATAATTACACTTTTAAGAGTTTATCCTATAAACATATGCCATAAAATATAATAACAAAGACTTTCAGAGTGGCATTTATGGAAGATAGCAAACCATGAAGCTATAAAAAGGAATGAGGCATACCTACATACATTTCCACGAAAGACTTCCTTGATGAATCATTAAGTGGAGAAGCAAAGTGTGCTATACTTTGTGCAAAATAACAAAATAAAATCACTTCAAGAAAGAGACCTGAGCATTGGAGATCAATGACAGAAAAATTGCTTACTTTGTACTACTTGACATTTAGTACAAGTTGAATCTTTACCATAGTCATGTGTTGCTTTCTCAAAAAACTATATTAAAACATTTTTGAGAAGGACAAAGAATCAATGGGAAGTAGTAATTTGGTGACAAAGGGTAGGAAAAATTAACTGTAGTTTGCTGAAGTGGATACAGAAACTAGATTAATATGGGCCAAAGTTTTGTTTTTGTTTTTGTGGTTGCTCTTTAAAAACAAATAGTTTTTAAAGGGGTCTGTTACCCATCTGAATAAACCTGAAGGCTGATTGTATACCCATGAGAATGAACCAGTTAGGTGGGAAGAAAGGGTGCTTCACACAAAGGCAGGAGATAAGCCCTTGAGAAGGTCCAATCAGTTCAGGTGAACAGAAGACACCACCTGAGGTCACAGCAGGGTACTCCTAATTTAACAAGCAGAGTGAAGAAAGTTGTTAGATTTGTGTGTGTGGGTGACAAAACTCTGGTGGAGATCTTGGCCTGGTTGGAGTAAGGAGATATCTCCCATTTTAACAGGTAGAAGGCACAATTTGGGAAAAAAATCCCAGCTAAGCTTTTATATTTTTAGGTGAGCAGAAGAGCCTGCCTCTAATCAATCCATCTTCTAACAGGAAGTCTTGCTGGAGGTAGTGGGAGAATTTTGTGGGAAGAATATCAAGGATCACATATTCATCTCTGATCATGGGAAACTGAGTACGACTATCAGACGGTTGAGAGCGTTTTGAGGATTGTGGTTAACTTACAGTGAAATGACAGTTATTACAAGAGATGAAGAGGATAATAATGGAGATTAATCTGTTTACAAGGGAGTCTGATGATTCACCTTGCAATCTAAACTAGACTAAATGTAAGTGAAGATGGGGGTAAGGAGGCCAAAAGGATGCAGTAGTAGGATAAGTGGATTTAAGATCTGAATTAATTCAAAAAGCTGTCCTGGGGATTAGCAGAGAAATGGAACCAGAAGGCTAAAAAGCCAGGCTAGAGTAGGATGTTCGAAATAGAGGTCTTAGTGACTGCAGAATACAGAGCAGACCACAAACGTGGGTGGCTGCTGTAGATTAGGGGTACAGACGAGAAACAAAGGATTTTTCTATTCCACATTTTCTAAGAGATTGACAAGTAGTAGGTATTGAATCTTATCAAATACATTTTAGCCTCTTTTGAAATAAGTCTTTTTTATTGTATATATATGTAATATCTTATATATCATATATATAAAATATCTTATGTTGCTACTTTTTATCTACCTTATTGTGGAAAAAAAGGTACCTGAAAATAGAAATTACTTCCTTAACAGTCTGTTTTATACAATTTGCTAGGATTTTATTTTGAATTTCACATTTAATATCATAAAAATTACTATACTTTCAGAACAATATTACCTTCAAAAGCTGAATTGGATAATTTTCTATCCTTTTCTATACTCCTGACCACATGATTTGGCATGGAAATGTTAAATCTGTTCCTTGTAAATTTGTAATAAATCATCTGTTTTTATTTAGAGTTTTATGTGGAAATAATATTTCAATGTGCACTTTCTCATTTTACTTCCTATTTCTTGGCATACTTTAGAAGTTTGTTATTACCCACAAGATCATTTATTTCACAGAAATCATTTAATGTATTAGCATAGGGGAGTATACAGTATTATCTTATAATTTTAATATCCTACTTGTATGTTTTATATTCCTTCTCTCTCATGGAAAATTCACCTTCATGATTACAGTTTCCAGAAATTTAACATTCTATTTTTTCCCAAAGAATTAACTCACATTTCCTTTGCAGTTCCACTATTTTTTTTCTTTTTTAAATGTACTTATTTTAACTCCTTCCTTCCTGTTTTTTTTTTCTTTTCTTCCTCCATTCTTCTTTTTCTCTCTTTGTTTTCTTTTTAAGTTTGATTTATAATATTTTTCTAGGTATCCTAATTTAGACACTGAGTTCATTTTGGTGTTATTGTTTAATCATGGAATTACATCTGGCTTTGAAGGAATTATATCAGTTTTGTAATGTAAGGTTCTCATTTTTATAATAGTCTCCAATGGCTTGTCATCATGTGTAATGATTATTTTATTTTATTTTTAAAGATTTATTTATTTATTTCAGGGGGTTGTGAGGGGCAGGAGGAGAGGGAGACAAAATCTTAAGCAGACTCCCCGGTGTCTTGATCTTACTACCCCGAGATCACAACAGCTGAAAACAAGTGTCAGATGCTCAACCAACTGCACCCCCAGGTGCCCCTATAATGATATCTTTAAAAGTTTTATTTTTTTTTAATCTCAAATATCAGGTTGATAAGCTTGAATTTTTCTTTGCTTCTTTTGCTTTGCAGATGGTTCACTTTTTGAATTTTGTATTACATGTGTGTGTTAAAAGAACTGACCTGAAAATTTTATGCAAAAGAAAGGCCTATGAGTCACTTATTCTTTTGACATGCTTGGCACTGAAATAGTTCACTAACATGATCCTATTTCATGGATAGTCTCTAACTAGCACTTTACCTTTCCTTTGAATTGTTGTGCTTTATTATGGTGGAGGGTTTTTGTTTTGTTTTTGTTTTGGTTTTGGTAGGTTGTTGGACTTTTTTTTTTTTTTTTCCACAAAAACTTACAAGAAAAAAGAAAAGCCACTCTGGGAGCTGGTAATTTTTAATACCTTGGGCAGAAAGAACAAAGGATAGATAAAACGTTATCACTGAAGCAGGCATTATCTTACTAAAGGGATTTTTAAAATATGCAGCATGGCAATAATTGTTGTGCATAATTGCCAATGTTCTGAGAACAAAACAATACTGCTAATATCTATATAATGCTTTGAATTTTATAATTGATACTTGACATTTTATGGTTGAAATTCCTGGACTGGTCATGACATGATTTGCTTTTAAAGTCTGTAATTATAGAGTCGAGCCATGAGAAAATAGATCACTATTCCATAAGTGATAAAATTTATAAGACACTACAAAGATATTACACATCATCGTGCTATCTTCCTGAAAAGCTATAATACACACCACAAACCCTAAATTTCCCTAAGATTTTCTGTTTAGGTGGTGGCCCTCGTTAAAAAGATGAATTCTAAAAGTCAGAAGTAACTATGAAAGACTAGCAGATTTATGTATGATATATGTGTTTCTTGTTAGGAGGCATTTTAATGTGTTTCTCATAAATAGTAAAATTGGAGTGTCCTAAAATGCTATAGTACTTAGTGAAAATTGGACTCATACAGGCATCCTACGATAAACTTGGATAAACTGTCAAATCTTCATATAACTTTTTTTCTTCTACGAACAGACGTGTTTTATTCAGTTCCTGCCTTTGAAGTTGTTTTTATTTTGTTATTAATTCAAACTTACTTCCTTCTTATAAAAAAAATCCATTTCTGATTTATTTGTTCAAAGTTGTGCAGTACCATGAGTGCGTTCAAAAATTGCTTAAGCAGATAAACAATTTCCCTGAGTGCTAGTCCATGTATTAGTCTAATGAAGTCACAAAAAAACTTACTCCAGTTTCCTTTATACATTTTTACTGTTTGTCACTCTTCTTTATTATCACTTTTTCCTTTGCCTTTTAACATTTGCATATTCCAGAATTCCGGCCTAGTGTCCTCTTTCCAGGCAAGTCCATAATTCTGGCTCAGTTACTTCCCACTTATCTATACTTCACACAGTATCTGACCATCTTTCAAAAACATAGGTTATAATATCCAACAATCTGATGATTTTTTGAGCAACAACTATGTTGTAGGCACAATGCTAGAGTGGAGAAAACAAAACTAAATGATATATTGATCTCAACATTGAGACATTAGAAGTCTTTTGGATTCTGTAAGTCCCCTACTTTGAGAAATTCTCAGTGATTCTCCAATACTATAAAATTTGCCCAGAACTTTAAGGCCACCACAGATTATAGTCCACCCTATAATAAACATCTTGAGTTTCCTCTCTCTCTCTCTCTCTCTCTCTCTCTCTCTGGTAGCAATATCTTGAAGTCTTTTGGAAATCAACCCTCTTCATTCAGTGCACCCACTTTTTTAGAAAAAGAACATGTGACTCAGATTTAGCTAATCAATACACTGAATTCCCTAGACCATAATGATTAATTTAGGGGTGGAAATATGGACAGACCAATAAGCACAGTTTTCTCTTCCTGGTCACAGACATTGATAGAAAATTAATAATGACCCAAGATGATCCAATAAGAATCCTTGTACTTAAAAAAGAGCCAAGCCTTTTCCATAGAGCTTGAACTTGGGAAGATGTCATATGAAGTTATTTTTGCCATATTGTGAATACAGAAAGAGAACCTATCTGTATTGTTAGGGTTTGACCAGAGAATGGAGCAACTACAAGCAATATGGTATAAGAGATTTATTACTAAAATAAGACATGACACAATTGAGAAGGGCTGCTGAAGAAATCCATGGGAAGGACATTGGCTCTATGTCTGGTAATAGGCTTGAAACTGATATTTAAGAAGTAAAACTTGGCATGAAATGAGGTGAGAGAATGAGAGAAAATTGGGACCCATGAGTTCTTGTTGGAAACCACAAAAAATAAACTGGAGTGCACAAGAGTAAACTGGAACCTGAGCCTATCTCTCCCCTTCTCTAACCTTGACATCGTAGGTTCCCTGTAAAAGAAACTGATGCATTTCTCAATGACACTCCATGTATGCTCTACCTGGACCCTGAGAAGCTGACAGATAAGGTATACTAGGTGATAAAAGAGCTATAGGCTACATGGCTGTCACATATCAATACGGTAAAACAACAAATCCACATGTGCAGTCAACATCACTTGACATCTTACCTTACCGTATCTTCAGAACTTAATGCCTACAGCTTCACGTCTACTTTCTAAAGCTTGCTGCATTCCACTTGTGGCAAACCCTAATCCAAAATCATAGGAAAAAAATAAAACAAAACAAACAAAAAAACAAAACAAAACAAAAAAAACTGTGGTTCCAGGTTAGCAAAAATGGCACAAAACCAGCACACTATGTAAAAAAGGAATCGCGGGGCGCCTGGGTGGCTCAGTCAGTTAAGCATCTGACTTTGGCTCAGGTCATGATCCCAAGGTCCTGGGTTTGAGTCCTGCATCAGGCTCCCTGCTCAGAGGGGAGTCTGTTTCTCCCTCTCCCTCTGCTGCTCCCCTGCTCTCTCTCTTTCTTTCTCTCTCTCTCTCAAATAAATAAAACCTTTAAATAAATAAATAATCAATAATCAACACAAAAACATGAATCTAAAACATGAACAAAAGAAACTTGATCCTGTTAACATCCCCCAAGATCAAGCAAGCTCTGGAGTTTTCAATTGTGAGTTAATACACTTTCTTTGTGACAAAGTACTCTGGATTGTATTTTCTCTCACTTATCAAAAGATATAAGAACTGGCACTAAGACTGGAACATTGCCAATGGCTGACAGCAAATTCAAAATTGAGAGAATCAAGGAGAGGGGAGAACTCTCCCACTTCTGTTGGGGACAGATAATAGCATTTGTAATTTGGTTGTAGAGGGTAGAGATAGGTAAATAAACATCCATTTTAGCTTGGTGCTCAGAATTTATCCTTACTGAGACAACAGCATTCCTGGTCTTGATATGAAAAATGTGAGACTTTGGAATGTGGTTCTTATTTCTATGGCTCTCTATAAGTCCTATAAGAAAAAGACAAGCTTATTTTGAAATTGGTTTACTTAAATGCAGCCAGGAAGAAAATGTGGCTTTACTGAGAAATACCTTTCTCGCCTGAGACCTATTCAAGTCACTGAGAAATTTAAAAGATTAGAAAGCTGAATTCTTTCTTCCAAACTAAAGTTACTGCCAGCAAAAGTGGGGAAATAGCAACAATAGGAGGAAATAATATTAAAACCTGTGAGAAGCCACTGTCATCAGTTTCCTCCAAAGAAGTTTCTATTTTAAACTACTTAGAAAAGAGGACTGTTACCCTACCTGAAAGATGCCACATGATGTGTAGTTGGGAGCAAGAGTCAGAGTGGTTCTATCTCCCACCCGAGTCAATGTGGTAAACTGTCCCAAGTCAGAAGCAAGGTTTCGACAAGGAGATGAAAGGGATGGGCAGACCAATGTGCCTGGAGGATACTAAGAGAAAAATATGGGACATGGTTTTAATACAACCACTTGCTTACAGGGGTATCTGAGTGGCTCAGTGGGTTAAGCATCTGATCCTTGGTTCCGGCTCAGGTCATGATCTCAGGGTTGAGGGATTGAGCCCCACATTATGTCAGGCTCCACACACAACGCAGAGTCTGCTGGAGATTCGCTCTCTCCCTCCCTATCTGCCCCTGCCCCTAACTCTAAATAAATAAATAAAATCTTAAAAAAAAAAAAAAAAAGACTACTTTGAAGAGATTTCTGACCTTTAGTAGTAGTCCATGGAATTGTTTGGAACACATATGTTGAAAGTACACTTAAATTTTAAGAGTTGTCCCATCAGCATTGAAAAACAATAGCTATAATTACAATCTCTAAGGCATATCCCAAATTCTTAATCATATCACAGTGGAAGGGGATGGGGCATACTCCATGTGTATATCTCACATTTAATTACTGGAACAACAACAAAAAAAGAAAAAAATGAGGAAAAACTAAATGAATCAAATAATAAATAAATAAATACATAAATAAATAAGGAAAGCCACCCAGAAGAGAAGAATCAGGCCAACTGATTCAAAGCTACTAACAAAACAATTCCTTCTAGCACCAGAGCAAACAGGGCAAAGAACACTTGCTATTTTTTTTTTAACCACATATTATATGTGGTATGAACTCTTGGCCACTATATTTATTTGTCATTTGCCCCATCCAATAGTTGTTTTATTGCAAATATTTCTTTTCTCTGTCATTTTTTTTTTTTTTTACAAATGATAGGTTATTGTATAAAGGTAAATTTCTTGTTAGTTTGCTGACCCATGAGGAGTTACATTCAGGCCTAATGAATAAGAATTGAAATTAACCAGAGGCATAGATCTGGACCTGGATACAGTAACTGGGAATGGCGAATTTAAGAATAAGGCTGTTTTATGATAGATGGCCAAAGGGACAGACTATTATGGACCTTTGTTATTTTTCAACTGCCATGACCCATGACCTCTGTTATTCAAGGGGGGAGGTGCTCTATCCTCAGCTCCAAGAACGGAGTATCAGCACACATCTGGCCAATGGTACATGGCAGTTTTGGAGCAGAAGTGGGAACCTGATGAAATGGATCCAACCATAATAACTTCTAGATCAAGCATAGGAGTGGTCAAAAAAAGTTCACTCTCTTTCCCTCCAGATTTCAACCAGGAAAGGAACATAGGGCAGAAAGCACACACCATGGTAAGGCATATGTCTAGCAAAATACGAACCCAACAGACAAGAAGCAGACCTGAGCAATTCAGAGAAAGAAACCAGATCCTGCTAATTGAGAAAGGCTCTGAATTGAAGAGACTGAAAGCTTACACTTATCTAACCCTAGATTTGTCAAGAACATAAGCTAATTATTTTTTCAGTTAAAGGTATTTGAGACTGAATTTGTTTTCACGTTTAACATGAAAATGAATCCGAACTAACCTTTTCAAATTACTTCTCCCTCCCTAATCCACAATTTTATGCCATAGTCATCCAAAGCGTAACCAAATCTCACATTTTGAAAACTTGGCTCTTGGAAGGCTTTTGACTGGAATGTCCATTTTCCTTTCCTGCCTGGAAAACTTCTGTTTACTTCTGTTTAAGGCTAATGTACATGTTGTCTCCTTTGTGAAAGCCCTGCCAAACATTCTGAATGGATGAATGCGCTTCCAAAGTCATTACCATTTCTAAGTTGACACCTAAAATGACTGGTTTGTCTGTTGTATGTGTCACTCAGATACAATAACAAGATTCTGTTAATTAGCTGGTGGGTTTCTGTTTTCTATACTCTATTAGTTGCTTTGGCTTTCTAGGGAAAATTACTACGCAGACCCTCCCAACATACACACACACTCATTTTCAAAAGTTAGCATTATGTTACTCCACTTTTACGAAAGACGTATTTTTAGTACCTGTTTTTGCTAACTGAAAGAAATCCAAAGAGGATTTTGGCTTTTAGGAGAAAAGGTGAAAAGCAAAAATAGCTTTCAGCATTTGTTTTCTACCAGGCAGCTTGAATCCCAAGCAGCAAGTGTGGCCCCGCCAAGCTCCTTTCTTGGAAACCGCACTCAGCATCTCAGCACCAAGCTCGGCAGCCTTGAACTCTTATCTATGAGCATCTGTGCTTCATCTTGATTGATTTTGTGCATCCCTTAGCAAGATGTGCCCTACGCTATCAGAAAAGCCTAAGAGGGTTTATTTTTTTTAGGTCTGGTAATGCTCAAAAGTTTTTCCAAATAAATTAGTGATAACTTCTTCTTTGCCTTATGCTTGAAAGGTTTCCTGGGAACGCTCTATTTTGGGATAGCACAGGAGAAACCTGCATGTAGGTTTTAAAACAATTTGTAACAAGATACTGGCAGTTGCAGTTCCATTGTAATTTCCAAAAAGAGTATTCCTTCTCTAAAATCTTTTTTTTTTAAGATTTTATTTATTTATTTGACGGACAGAGATCACAAGTAGGCAGAGAGGCAGGCAGAAAGGGGGAAGCAGGCTCCCCACTGAGCAGAGAGCCCGATGTGGGGCTCAATCCCAGGACCCTGAGATCATGACCTGAGCAGAAGGCAGAGGCTTTAACCCACTGAGCCACCCAGGTGCCCCTCTAAAATCATTTTTTAAATGAAGCGTATCACTCCTTTTCTGAGTCAAAAGTTGTAATTCTTAAATAACACTATGTTTATTTGTAATATTGTTCCATCAAGTAGAGACTCACTGAGTGTCGACCCCTAATTATATTTAAACATTGTGTGTTTTTCTGTGCTAAGCCTTTCCAGAATTTTTACTTTTCTTTTTATTTACTCCCATTTCAGAAAGTACTTAAGTTGGCTGAAAATAATAATTTCCCAAAAGCCCATAAACACAAGTATTTTAAAGCTGACAACGCTCTGTTAAAGTTATGTCTTAAATGTCTTGCATAATGTAGCTATCCTATCTGATACTTATGAGGTAGAATGGCATAAATACAAATGGTGATTACCAAAACTATTTTAGGTATTATCTTGGGGAACCAAAACAAAGAACGTTTATTTTTAAATGGAGATGTTACAAAAAATATCATATCCTCTCTTTTCCATTGTTCAGTAAGTTCAAGCATGGTGTGTTATAAGCTATTTTTCATATGTTTATGGCACAATGCTAACTGTTTTTATTAGGAAATGGCCTGCTGGCTGAGTGCCCATTCATTGTACCCCAGCATTTTCCCTCAGCTGTATCAGAGCAACAAACTAAGAAGTTCACTACTTCCTCATTAATTCTGGAAAACTCATACCATGAGTAACATATCATGAACCCAGGAACCGTTTTATGTCTTGACAATTGCTGGAAGTGTTTTATTTTGTAACAGAATTTAAGAATATCCAATTTAAATAGCAAACAGTGCATATTGTAGAAACCGAGTCTGTAAATCTCATAATTTTCTTAAAGGATAATAATTGTGACTCAAACCCTGTGAGTCAGGTACTAATAACTTGTAAGCCTATTTCCCTTTTCAATGGCTTCTCATTTGTTGGATATATTACCATAATTTTTTATTGTGAAAGATAACACAAGGGATCATTTTTAGTTTGACGTTTCCTATAATTTATGAGGACACTTCAAATTGCTCAAGTCCTAAAGGTAAAACTGGAAAGCTTGTGAATATTTAGGATAGAAATAATGCCAAGAGAGGGAAAACTGTGGATTAACAGAAAAATGAAGTTTTAGCCTATTTATGCTTTAATTCCCATCCATTCACAGCTCTATTTTCTGCTTTTCAATTAGAATCCCACTCTTCAGCTAAATATTTACAATGCAAAGTAAGAGAATGACTTTGGGCCCTGGACACAAACAATCTAAGTCTGATTCTGACCTCCTGCCTATGCAACTTAGTTCAATTAATTTAGTATTTCTAAAGTTGAAGGCCATTTGCTAAAAGATGAGAAATTAATTTCACTTACAAGTCTGTTATGACTATATTAAAGAAACTAAATAGAAATTATGTTATAAAAAAGGCCTGGTGAGACTCAATAAATAGAAGGTGTTCATAATAAGCCCTCAACTAACATCATCAACAACAGCAGTATTTATCAACCATGAGTATCTACTTAGGGTCTTTACAAATCGAGCTATTTCAGCTGTAAATTCTAATAGTTACTATTGCCTTGTTGTTATTACTACTGTTCTGTTATTTTGCTATTATTACCCCAAGTTTAGAAATAATGTACTTCCCTAAATTGAATACTTTGATTGGGAGAAAACGAGATTGTTATTCTGGAATAGAAAAAAACAAAACAAAACTTAAGAGGATCACACACGTTCCGTTCCTTTTCCTCAAAAACAAATTGTCCAGCTCATAAGCTGCTGTCCTGGTACAGGTTTCCCCCACTATCCGGAAGAAAACCATTCCTAGGAAAACTTTCATAAACCAAAAGAGCATAAGGCTAAGCAATTACCATTAATTTATATAGAAAAATGTTTGAGCATTCCCAGACTCCTAAAAATAACCTCTCATAGGCTTTTCTGATATTGGAGCACACATCTTGCTAATGGATGCACAAAATAAATCAAGCTAAAGCACAGATGCTTATACACACAATTCAGAACTGTGGAGCCTCCTGCTGACTCAGGACACCTGAGTTCCCAGGGAAGGAGCCTGGTGGGACCACAGCGGCTGCCTCTGTACAGGTGGGCATGGAACACAACTTTGGCTTATCACCTTTCTTTGATGGAAGTGAAAATCCTCTTCAGATTTCTTTTGGTTTGGCAAAAATAGGCACCAAGTAGGTCTTTCATAAAAGTGAAGTGGCATAGTGTGAACTCTCGAAATGTAGGGGATACCTGCATTTACCTCTGGCTCTGCTACTGCTGGTTCCCTGCAGGATGCACATCGTCTCTCGGTCTTCACTATTCCCCTATGTTGTCCCTTTCAAACCTCAAGCAGCTCCTCCTGCCTAATATGTCTCCCAGATGAAAATCAATACAAGTTTTTCTAGACATATATTTATTTGTTTTGGTAGAAGAAGCTTCAGATTGGCCATTAACCAAAGATTACAGAGATTCATTGGGTCTCCCAGGGCCTGCCGCTGTGGGTTTTGGGGGAGGTCTGTCCAGTTGTCTTGCTATTTTTATCCGTCAACCCCATCTGTTTACTGATGACCTACTAGGGCTATAACCATGTCAGAGGTGTCAGAAGAAATATTTATCCTGGGATACAAAAAAAAAAACAAAAAAAAAAGAAAAGAAAGAAAGAAGACAGAGAACCATTTTCTTTGGAAATTGATGAATCCCATTTGGTTCATTGGTCTTGAACTTGACACAGTAAAGAAACAGAACGATGGCTCAGTTTATCAGCTGCAGCCCTGATACTTGACAACCCGGAGAGCACTTTCATTCACCTCTCTACGAGGGCTTATGCTCAGATCCCTCCAACCTGATTGAGGATTTGGAAAGTTCTCAGAACATCTTTTGTTCCAGTCCTCATGTATTTCACAAAGTGACCTTAAATATATGCTAATGACTTTTTCCGAGGGCTATTACAAAACATGCATGTCCATACATGTAAGTATACATCATACCAAATTAAATAAATTACCATTCTAATGTATAAAGTCAGAAGAGTAAATTTTGTCCAAATTTGCCAGGGGGATAGGTTTCCACTGTTGTTAAGAAGAGATTGGTAAGGTTTAGCCCAGGCTGTATGACTTACTCTCTTTGAGACTTGGGCAAGTTACTTAACTTCTTTGTGCCTCACGACATAAGATAGCTATACTCAGAAGTTGGTTCTGAGAATTCAGTTTATTGGTATGAGTTTAGAACATTTTTTTTGTAAAACCTTTAATATTTGTTAGACAGCATTACTTTAAAAATATCCAGGAAATTACTATTATTCTACACCAATTTAACATTGTTCAGATTCAGAAATCTTTAAAATAATTTTTTTTTTTTTTTAGTTTTTGATAAACCACAACATTTGGTCATAGAAAATATAAACCAATATTTGGGATAAATCCAGAAATCTCTTTGGGTTTGCATTTGAATATGTTCAAATAAGATAATGCATTCAGCCTTCCAATAATTTATTTAATTAAACATTTATCTAGCTGCACATATACCGAGCTTCTTTCTATTTTTTGTATATGCAAAGTTGGTTTCCAGTCCAGAGTTTTCTATAGCTGGTTCTTTTCATAATTCATGTATGAACTCAGATTTCACCTCCTCAGAATGGCCTTGCTTGAATACCCAATCTATTTTTGCTCCCCCCCAAATTCTCCATACCGTTACCCTGTTCCATTGTCCATGCAATCTCAATTGCAATTAAAGTATATCTAAATTATCTGCTACTTATTTAATCTGTCTTCCTCCACTCCTGCTATTTTTGTTTACTGTTATATCACCAGGGCCCAGAATCGTTCCAGACTAGCAGTAGTAACAGCAATAGCTTACCTTTATGCATTTTGTGCACAACTTACCTTATGCCCTTCACATCACTGACAATTTAATCCTGATAACAACCTGGCACAATAAATGCTATACTACACTCATCTTACAAATGAGGAAAAGGAGGCAAAGAGTGGTAAAGCAAGTGCCCATAATCACACAGCTGCTGAGTTCTTTACCATTACCCTAGTCTACCTCTGAGTAGGCATTTAACACATTGTTGTTAAATAAAGGACTAGATGTGCTGGGTGCGGAGCAAGTAGCTGAATATGCAAAAGTCATGTCATGGGGCACAGGAGTCTACATAAGGGAAATAGATATGGTAAGTTAATTAGTAAGATAACACTTTAAACTTATACAGCGATATATGTCAATTATATCTCAATAAAAGTGAAAAAAATAAACAAGATGAATAGATTGATTCAATGAATCACTAGGTGCTCTGAAATAAGCTTTCACAGAGCGCATGCAGAGTGTAGATGAGGGCATGGCATTTCCTTTGGCGGTAAGTCCAGTTTTCCTAAGGAAGATGATGGCTAATGTCTATTTTGAGGGAGAACAGTGAATATGAGGGTCTTAAATTATGCAGCATTGGAATCTCTAAGTGAAACATTATATAATAGAAAATGCCTGAAACATGGAATCTATCCTGACATCCCCCTAAAAACACCGCGTGGGATTTGTTCATACTGCAGCTCTTCGATGGCTGTAGCTGGATATGTAGTTCAGTGCAGGCCAAGCGGTTACCATGGACATGTGAACAAATGACAGTGTGGAGATGGTCTGGAACCATCGCTTAACTCTTAGAGAATGAATGCCAGTGAGCACTCGTCCATTATACACGATGCATTCTTTGTAAAGATTAAGCATAGGAAATTGCATCATTTATTTCAAGAAAAGTAACATTTAAAATTTATAACCACTGGTCATAGCTGTCATTAGATAGAATTAAACTATTTGCTCACTGTTATTAAAGGCTACATAGTCACTAAATCTATGGTTTAAATATTGTCCTTTTAAAATTTAGGGGTTTGGTTTGACAATATCAAATAGCATTAATAAATTGTCAAGTTTTACAAGGTATTTTATAGTGAAAAATGTGTATATTCAGCTTAAGAACACTAAAAACCTTAATAACAAGGTTAACATATGTCAAACATTTAAAGAAGAAATAGCAAGAAATAGCAGCCTGATAGTTGCCAAAGTTTTATCCTCTAAAATCATTAACTTCTAATAAAGTGGCATTAGCTGGCATCTTATAGCATATTTCTGTATATATGATAATTTTATAGATAATTTAAATTTTATTTTCAAATTTCATTTTTTACTTTTCAATTTTTAAATTAATTATCAAGGTTACTTTGGATTATGTACTTTAAGAATATTATTCTTAATCATTACAGAAGACTTAATGTAGTTATTTGGAGAGGTCCCTGCTTGCAGATTTATGGTCTTTCTCAATTTCTTTGAGAGATTAAAAAACTAGAAAGCAATTGTGTAGACTGTGAACTAAATATGTTATGTCATATGATGTTAGAATATTTTTAATTAGTTAGATTATGTTGATGATGAGAAACTTTTTTCACATATTACAGTTTCTTAGATATAAAGGTAGAATTTAAACTGTCCAACCAAATATATTTATGAATATTAATTTAAAGTGATTTTCTTGTGTTATCCTTAAGAAACAATTTTGAATTAAATTGACTTGAATCTTGGGACCCCTGGGTGGCTCAGCTGGTTAAGATCTGACTCTTGATATTAGCTCAGGGCCATGAGATCTAGTCCCCCACCACCGCCCTGCTCTCGTACATGCACATGCACTCTCAAAAAAAAAAAAAAAAGGAAAAAAATCTTGAATTGACATAATCTTTAATAGATGATTTTTAAGTACTTCAGGAGAAGAAATGTTTTTCCATATGTGTGTCATTTGCCTTCCTGTCATTAGTAATTAATGTTACAGCTTCATAATTTGTTTCTTTTGTCTAATATAGCCCTACAAATTTTTTATCCTATAACCAAACAATCAGAAAAGAAATTTTAAAGTTGAAGGGTATTTTTTCTTTGACAAAGCAGAGTGGCACAGTGTGTTAGATTATTATGCTGAGCTTGGCAAAGTTGAAGTAAGATTTCTTGCTCTTAATAGACAATAAAAAAATCCTTTTTTTATTTAGACAATTAAAAAGTACTTTTTCTCCTAGAAATTTTCTGGGTTAACACTAGGATGACCTTTAGAATGTACTTCCAGTTAATACAAAGTTTATATTATATTAAAGTTTAAATTCCCTGAAAAAAAGAAACAATTATTAAAAGTGTATATTCTGAAAAATATGCTGATAAACTTGATTTTCATTTTCTAAATAGCTCATTTTGTGCTATTTAATAGTATTTGAAGGAACAGGAATATGAGAACAAAGAACATATGAAATATGAGCAGAGAGAGGAAATTAAAGGACATATGGTATCTATTCTGAAAATGGGGAAACCAAATTGTAAAAATATTTAATATTAAAATTTTAAAGAGATATGAAGAGAAACATAATGTTCTCAATGGATAGTGATAAAAAATGGTTCGATTTGACTTTTGTAAGAAAGTGAACTAAATTTTTATTCAAATCCCTCAAATTTGCTCACTCATATATTTTCATTTTTTTCTTTAATGGAAGCTACATTTTAAAAAAAATGTTTGAATTGAAGCTATACTTTTTCTGTCAGATATATTCTATTTATCTTGCCTTTTCATAAACACAAACAGGATTCTTCTACTTCTGTTAGTTTTTTCTTTTGCAAATTGGGCTTATTTATTCTTTTTAATTTAATACATGGAGAAGGTTTTAAAATTCCACATACAATCACTGCCCACTTGACTCACTGATATAACTTTTCGGAGATTTTTCTGAGCTCTTATTATTTTTCTTTAATTACACTGGTGATTGCCGCACATGACATTTTCGATAGTTATATAAGTCATGAAAAATTTCTGGCCACAGCACTTTAGGGAATTATTAGGGGGATATTCTTTGAGTCATATTTAAACTACTGGCTTTAACATTTTTAACACTGTGTTTCATTCATCTAACAAATATGCATTTTATGTGACTCTGCTCAGTATAGTTTCAGGTACTTTGCTTCCAGAGTATTGTCTGAGTAATAAACAGTGACTATTTATGACTATATATTTAGTACCTGGAATTATTATTATTATTCCTGTTTATTACTATATCCTCAGTCATGGGGAAAACTTAAAAAGTGTAATTAATAAATGCTCTATGATCTACCTCATAATATGACCAGGAATAGTTCTAAATTGTGAATTATTTATTTTGATACTTGAAATTTTTGATAGTTAAATCATATAAAATTTATAAAAAGACAATAACATCATATATGTTTTGTTTTCAGTTGTTTAGGTAATTTTTTCCCCTATCACTAATCTTTTTTTTTTTTTTTTTTTTTTAAGTAGGTTCTACACCCTACGTGGAATACAAAGCA
Organism: Mustela erminea; assembly: GCF_009829155.1. NCBI lineage: Eukaryota > Metazoa > Chordata > Mammalia > Carnivora > Mustelidae > Mustela > Mustela erminea. Next base: position 38,369,496 of record NC_045615.1, on the reverse strand, counting down.
GGGCTTGAACTCAAGCCTGTGATCAAGACCTGAGCTGAAATCAAGAGTCAGATACTTAATCAACCGAGTCACCCAGGTGCCCCCACTAGAATAATTTATTTTTAATTCCTGGGAAATACCTTTGCAGAGCATAAAATAAATAGCCTAATATATATTTATTTTCAATTATTGAATTTAATTATAGTTCTAAAAACATTAACATTAGAAAGTATGAAACCATCAAGCCTCAAAGTAATCTCAATGTTCAGCTGTCATTTTCATTCAATCTTAAAGAAACTGAAGCTTTTCTTAAGTCACTCAGCACTTGACAGAAATAAAATAAAAATTCAGGTCTCCTACTTTCAGAATATATCTTCTTTATTGAAACTTTTTTTTCTCTACCAAGGCTTTAGGTTAAAAAAAAATATTCCACAGTATCCACAATATAAAATAAATTGTCACTCTATTTTAAATTTAAAGCAACAAACATGAAATTGGGGTGATTGCTGAGCAAATAATAATTTTAGTATCTTTTTAAACTTATTTTCTCCTAATATAACTTTTCTTGTGAAATATTAGTGATAGCTAGAGATGGTTAGTTGTTTGCCAAAGATTCCACATAAGCTGGGTACTTCTGTAGAAGTAGTAGAGTTGTTCCAGGAACTGGAGCACCTTACCACCTTACATCGAGGGGGTTATATGGCCAAGAGAGAATCTGAGTAGAAATGGTATTAACTAGACATTCTCGAACTTTAGTTTGTATTAAAATCACCTGAAGAACTGGCTAAAACATCTATTTCTGGGCTATAGAAACCTATAGAGTTTCTAATATAGTAGAACTAGAATGAAGTCTATGAATTTAAATTTTAACCACTTAGTAGGTAATAGTGATGTTCCCTACCTATGACCCATACCTTGATATACATCACTACTACTTTGTCCATGTCCAGAAAAAAAAAGTGTTTTTTATGAAGTCATTAGTTTTTAGTTATAAACAAACAAAATGTAATTGCCATCGATGTATAATATGACATATGAATACATTTTTCTACTACCACTAATATTAGTTACAAAAGTTGTAGACACTTATAAATTCAGTTTTAACAAAAAGTTTTAATATTTCAAAAGAAGAAAATCCTGTTCCACCTGGAGATAGTTTTTTGGAAAATGATGTAGGAAGGAGATCTAGAATAAGAGCTATGAATTTAGGGCATGATTTATCTTCTCCAAGTTATCCCTAAGAAAGCATAACCAGAAGAACAAAATGATGCAAATACAGTGAAAAAAATACATATTTTATGGACCTTGGAAGATCTCTACTGACCGCTGTGATGACATTAATTATTTTCTAATGTAAACTGTAACACTGAAGACATTCCTAGTACACTTACTATGAGCTTTAGAAAATCACAAGCATATGAACCCGACTAAACAACTTAAACCAGACTCCCATTTTCAATACAAAAATAATGAGATATTCTACTAGTATTCCAGGAATAATACTTTGGCTTAAGAAACTTTCCTTCCAGGGACGCCTGGGTGGCTCAGTTGGTTAAGCGGCTGCCTTTGGCTCAGGTCATGATCTCAGCGTCCTGGGATTGAGTCCCACATCAGACTCCTTGCTCTGCAGGGAGCCTGCTTCTCCCTCTGACTCTGCCTGCCACTCTTGTCTGCCTGTGCTTACTCTCTCTCTCTCCTCTCTCTCTCTCTGACAAATAAATAAATAAAATCTTTAAAAAAAAAAAAAAAGGAAAGAAAGAAAGAAACTTTACTTCCAGGGCCATATTATGTACTCAGTACACTTCCTAGTTTATGTGTGACCTGCTCATGGCTCAGCGGTCTCCCTCCTCATCTTCTTCCATTCCCCTCTGGCACATGTAAACAGCTTATCCAGTTATCACTCTGTCTCCACGGTTTTATCCCATACTTCAGCATCCTTAGGAAAACAAGTACTCCTAGAGTAAAATTTGATTTTGCAATATGCCTACTATACCTAATCTTCTTTATCTTCTTAAACCTGTAACCTTTCAAATTAGGCCCATTCAGGTAGCTCCCCCTTATTAACTTGAGATCATGGATTAGGCTCTCCTAGGTAATAATCATTCAAGGTGGACAAAGGCATTTCTGTTTGTCTTCCTTGCCCTACCAGAGAGCTGAGAATTTACCAAAAACTTAAGTCATCATTTTCTCCAGAATCTGTGATAGGTATTATCGTCATTTTGCAGATGAGATACTTGAAGTAAAAAAGTAGTTGCAACTTGTCTAATAATACAGTCAACATTTTAGCAAAACTAAGGTTAGAATAAAAGCCTTGTAAATCCAATGCATATGTTTTAAGGTATCTCTCCTTATGGAAAGGCTTACACTGCAAAAATTAAAATAGACCTAGGGCACCCAAACCTGTGTTTACGATGCATAAAAAATTAACAAACAATTTGTTTTTAATGATCTCTCGACACATTTCATGTGGCAGATATGCACGTGAACACAACTTTAATGCAGACTCTAATGTTCTTTTTTTAAGATTTATTTATTTTGAGAGAGAGCGAGAGCTGGGGGAGAGGTACAGGGAGAGAGAGAATCTCAAGCATACTCTCTACTGAGTGCTGAGTCCGATGTGAGGCTCCATCTTACGACCCTGAGATCATGACTTGAGCTGAAATCAAGAGTCAGATGCTTAACTGACTGACCCACACAGGCACCCCATCCAGACTCTCGTTTTCAACTTAATAAGATGTTCTACTGGTATGCTAGGAAAAACTCTTTGCCTTAAAATCTCCCCTTCCAGAGCCATACTATGCACTTACTTTCAGTCTACTTTTTAGTTTATGTGTGACCTGCTCACAGTTCAATAACTACATTTGTGTTAGTCATCATAATAACAGCAGTACAATGCAGTACATTGAACTGAGAAGGCACTTGAAAAATATTAGCTGAATGAATGTTGGAAATACTAATAAAATCATAAGGCATATTTAAAGAAATTTAATTTCTTCCTGGCTTGTTTTTCTTTTCCTTTAACATGAATATAAAGAGGATAGTTTCTGAAATCAGACTTGGCTTTGCTCAGTTTTCTCAGCTAAAAAATGGTATAGTAACACCACCTAACTCATGGAATTTTCATGGGAACTAAATGAAAAAAATTCACGTTAGTCTTTTAAATCAACATTGGACACAGTGTAATGACTCAGTAACTATACATCATTATAAGACTTTCCATTTTGTACTGGTGAATAGCTTTTTTTTTTTTAAACTCATGATAAATGTACTAATCGTAAAACATTACAAAGGACATAAATTGATCAGAGAATATTGCAAAAAGATATATTCATCCTTAAATTAGTAAAAGGCTTCATTATTATTTTTAAATAATCCTCAACATTGTCTAAGATACATTCCATCCTGATAAAGTCCTTAATAGGTAGACGGAGTTTTTTTTATTATCCAGTTCTTTTGTTCCAAGACAGAAAGATATACCATACTTCAAAGTTGCACAATCTCTAACAAAACACCTAACGGTCAACTTTCAGTCCTTGGAAACACAGTCACCAACCAACTGGATAACATAATTCAATTAAAACCACTGAGCGGAATCGCTGCATATTTCCCACCATTTTGCCTCCTTTTCTCTTCCTTTGCTCTCTCCCTTCAATTTCATCTGCTCCTCTATAATAATTGGAGTTGGTCATTTCGTTTTTGTCATTGTTGGAGGTGATGCTGGTAGTGGTGGGTTTTGGAGCAACAGCGCATTCTTTTCTCAGTGTCTTTTGACTCTTCTCTCTCCTTGACCTAAGAAAGAAAAGTGACCACTCATCCACAAGAGCCATGCTTTGCTAACAGAATTTGGGATTCAAACTATATGACCTCTCTGTTGTTCCAAGGAAGTTTTCTTTAAAGAACCCTTTAGAAACAAGCCAATACTTTCAGACATTCTCTGGTGACTGGCAGCATTTGCCATCCATCTTTCAGTGGATAATTCCCCTGTCAAAGGTATAGTCTCCCAGATAACTATATACAATGCAGCATTATTCATTTTCTCCAACAATACACTGGAATCATACCAACTAAATCATATGCTATGGTAACATGCTGGTGAGCTACGTTAACATGAGGCTTCAGGGTGGCATGTCCTAGGAATCAAAAGTACTTGTGTTTTGACACAATTATCTCACTCGCTCAGGAGCTGACCCAGGGTTCAGAAAACAGACAGTAACATCATAATGTTACAAAGGATACATATGCACTTCCTTACATTAAGAAGATTTCCTCTTCTGGAGGATGACCTCTTATTTAATTTTGGAGAGACCTGGACAGCTCTCTTGATACAAGTCATTTATATAGTTGTTAAGCAAAAACTTAGTTGTTGTTTTTGTTGTTGTTTCCCCAGGTGATTCTTCTGGACATATTAAAGATAAAAAGGACACATAAATCTCCAGCCACCAAGTGGACTTAGCTAAATGTCATGTTCTGCATAACATTGGCATTAAGGGATCATACAGAAGAGAATTCTCTTCTCAAAAGATGGGATGGGGAGCTGCTTTCAAAAATAAGTTTTAGAAATAGCTTTCTCTTGCCATCAGATATGTTCATGTTATAGTAATAGATGCAATAAGTAGGACATGATCCTGATTTGTAATTACATTTTATTGTCTTAATTATGTATGTAAATCATACATACACAAAAAAGACCAAACGGAAATAAAATGTCAGTTTTGGATAATGAGATTGATTATTGATGACATTTTTCCCTTTTACTTTTCTATACTGCCACATTCTCTACAATGAGTTTTAATTATATGCACATTTGAAAAAATAAAACTGTTTCTAAAAATATTTTTAATGTTAAAGCATAGCATATCAAGGTATTTTCTTCCTACTTTGTTAATTTCTAATCATGTTTCTTACCATTCTTTTCTCTTTAACTTGTACTATTACTACAAATAACAAACACCAAGGTCTTATTGTATTAAAATTACTTGAATTAATATGCTTTCTCTTAAAAATTTAATGTGTCATAATTGCAACACTAATGTATAATATAGCTCAAAATATCAAACATGAGCCAGACCATCTGGAAGGAAGAAAAGCTCAACTCCAAAACTTGGCGGCTGGATTGACCCTGGGCAATTAACTTAGCCTTTCTGTGTTTTATTTTCCTCACACATAAAGAGAGATATTAACAAAATTCATTTCACAGGTTGTTGTAAGATGAAATGAGCTGTCCTAGGTAAATGTTTAGAACAATGTCTCACACATATTAAGTGCTATATGAGTATTCGTTTTCTTCCTAGATTTTGGTGGATCTACTTGTCTTGGCTTTATAACTACATAAATAATAATCATTTCCTCTGGGTGCTTCTCTAATACTCCTAGTAAGTTTCATGACTACAGAGAACTTGCTAGACTCATTCACTACCAAGTCCCACCTCCTACCATAATGTACGACACCTGGTAGATATTCTATAAATATTTCTTGAATAAATAAATTCATAATAAATATTATAGTCATAAAGCTGTGTCTAAAATGGAAACTGGTCTTTGAATCTAATCTGTTTTCTGAAAGCTCTCTAATTTCAAGGCTACTCCTTTTTTACTAAGAGCAATTAGAAAATGTTTCAGCTGAACTATATTTGTGGGCTCTTACACTATTGTTTATATATTTCAAGTGAGAATATGTTGTCATTTAATGACCTTGCATTCTTTCTTGATATAAAGCTGATGTTGAATCTAAGGCAAGAGTCATGTTTTCTGAATGAAATCGACATGTGTTTCCCATCTGACTTTTCTCTGTGTTGCTTTCAAAGTGCATATACTGAAAGATGGTACAAGTTTCCCTATGCCACAGGAAACACTCCATACTGAGAAGTTCCACTGGCCAGGTCCCCTGACCATGAGTCATAGTTACTCAGAACATTGCTTGAGAATAACTTTACAAGGCATTAAAAGCACAAAGGATTTTAATGACTGACCCAAATGATCTGGAATTGTAAGTGCTTCCAAGAATCCATGCTTATGTTGTTTTATTCCATGTGCTTGATGTTTAGGGGCATGTGAAGGATACATAATATTTCTTTTTACTTGAGGAGATAATTTATAACTCAGTATGATGATGGATTTGAATCTCAAATTTGCCTGTTATTCATATTTAATACATCTTGGTAAACTTTATTTTCAGATCCTTAACTGTATTGTGAAAAAGAAAAAGTATGGTATTTTAACCCTTGGATCAAGCTCAAGTTGTTGAGCTCTTTTCAATTCTGATTAAGTACAATTACAGGATGTGGGAGGGAATTTCAAAATATTCAAGTGGTTCTAGAAGTCTGAGACTGGAAACAAATCACAGAACCACTTTTCATCTTGTCAGTTGCCGACATCATGCTTAAAGAATTCTTATAGCAAAACAAATGCCTGTTTAGAGTATTAGCCGTTCTGTTCCTTGGTATCAATTCAAAGCAGTAGTTCCTACAAAGAACGTTGGAAAATATGCAATCATCATTTTAAAAATATATACATGTGCAAAATTCGTTATTACTCATATCTCACAAAGATAATACTACGACACATTTCACAACCCACATTCCCTGGGCCAAATGGCATTAGTCCAGGCCTCAAACAATGTTGAGATTATAAAGATATATCTGGATTTCATCTAGCATAAAAGCAGCTATGAATCTGAGCATAATGATTTTGGTATATTATTGCTGATTTTCAGATATGCTGAGGAAAAGCCATAAGATTTAGTGGCAGACAAGCCTCTATTCACACATCTAGTCGAGTATTTCTTCAGCTTTAGCTTCACTTTAGGATCAGCTGGGGAACTCTTATAAATCCCTGTACCTAGGTCAAACCCCAAACCAATTACATCAAACACACTAGTAGTGGGGGCCCGGGCATCAGTCTTTTTTATAACCTTCCAAGATTCCCCATATAAAGCCAAGGTTAAAAATGACTGCTCTAGTTATCGTCTGCTGGTATGGCCAAGAGTGTGGGAGCTATCTTTGGGAGTGCTGATAAGTGCTGGATGGCTAAAAGCAGCATTTACTATTAATATAGGCTGGCACTTTTCTAAGTGCTTTCCTCATAGTAACATTTAATCCACCCAAATGGGTAGAAACTATTATTATTTTACAGATGAAGAAAGAGATAGGTCATACAACTAGGAATGGTGAAATGGGGATTCCATTGTTCATTTAACAAACTATGTATAATTTCATATAATACACCCAAGACAGTGTCAAAATACTCAGAGTCTCCAAATGTGATAAACAAGGAGATGCATTCTACCAATAAACAAATTATGAGAAACTGCCTTCTCACATGTGCTAGAATTAAACAAAGTAGAATCATAGCCACTGTGATTCTAGCAACACTGAACCAAATTGTAACCATACTATTCACACACATTTAGCACCCAGATTAAGCAATGTTGAAGGAATAGATCTCATAAGAGCTGAATAAGGATTCCAAAGTGTAATTCATATTCTCTCTAACCCTCTGGAAATGGAGTACTGTTTAAGACATGCTTTCTGCAGGGGTAATCCCAGGGTAAGGCAACCACAATTAAAATGACTTCATTTATGTGCAGTATAAGAAACATGTTTCTCCTTATCCTACATCCTGGTGCTGACTTTCTGCGTTCACAAAGAAAACACGTAAAAAGACCATTGAAGACCTAAGCTACATTTATGCCACTGTTTACATGAAAACTATTTCCTATACTTAAGAGAATCCTACAGGTTGAAAAGCAACAGTTTGAAGATATTACATACATTGTCTCTGATGTCTAGAGATGAACAAACCAATTAAGACCCAAATCCAAATTAAAATGGCTTTATATAAGTAAATTTCAGAAAATTAATAGATGTGAGTTTGAAAAAAAATTCTTGATTACCTACAATTGTTATTTTCGGACCGTCAAAAAGAGTTAATGCCACATTCAAAAACTTTTCACCCTTTTCTGGTAAAGCTACAATAAGGTCTTCATCTCCTTAGCTATTTCACCATTTGAAAGTATTTCCAAAGGGGTTTTATGCTATTCAGAGTCGTTTATAATACGGTGTGAATTAATCATTTAAGAGTAAGATTTTCTATGGTTTTAAGAAAGAGACCTGGGTCCTGAGACCTGGAAAAGGTGGCGAGAAGAGCTGATATCCAGAATGGAAGAAACAGAATGTATGCAATCTGTGGGAATGTCAACGGCAAAGTCAATCATTTCACAAGTTTATCTTGGAACCACTTTCAATAAGAAAGCAGGAGGCATCTGAGAAGGGAAACTAATAAAAAAATTCTTTTCTTTTGTTTTTGGTAATACATATTTCCTATGGCTAATTAAGACTATGATTTTTATGATACACAGAGTACAGACATTTTAATTATAGGTAACTCCTTTAGCACTGAGCAAAATATGGAAACAACTCTAATGAAATCCTTAAAAAAGAACAAAGAGAAGAAGAAAAAAAAGGGGGAAAGAAGAATTCATATCATCATCACCATCATCCTCATACCCATCGTCATAATTTGGCTCAGTAAATCACCAGAGAGATTAGGTGCTTCGTGAAGTTGGGCCAAATGAGGCAAGATTGACTGCAAAGAACCAAATTGGCGTAAATTTAAAAAGTCACTGAGCTGACCATACTGAAATGCAGAGAAAGCACACCAATACATGAAGATTCAAACATGTAATAAAAATCAGATTTAATTGGATTCACAGACCTGTACCCCTGGGGATAAAAATATATGTTTATAAAAAATAAAAAATTTAAAAAAAATCAGATTTAAAAAATGAGGTTTAAGAAGCAAAGAATAAACAGAAACCCATGATGATCTCTAAATGATAGAAATATTGAAGTAATTTCAAAAAATATTATGCATAATATAAAGGTAACTTCATATGCTTAAAGAAAATACTGCTGATTCTTATCACGGTAATGATGCCGAAAGCAATGCCTCATACTCTTGCTGTCACTCTCATTTATGAAATTTAGATTCATTTCTCCAAAAAAGAGATGGAAATAAGGAAGAGAAGGTAAGAATTGTGACCCTCAGAAATTTAAAAAAGTTAATTTCTGCAATAAATTTGAGGAGAAAATGTCAACTCTAGAAATTAAATATCCCATTCTTAAGACAGTAAGTACAATGTGGCAATAAATGAAATATTCCCAATCATTGAGGAAACATTTTAAGAGATAAATTTGAGATAGGCTGGAAAAATCATCGTATCAGTTCCCAGTGCTGTAAAACAAATCTCCCCAAAACTTAGTGACACAAAACTATAGCAGTGCTATTATTTCACATGATTCCTGTTTGTTAAGAATCCATAAGCAACTTCTCTGGGCAGATGTGGCTCAGATTCCTTCATGATGCTCTCGTCAGACTGTAGGTCAAAGTGGAGTAGCTGGCGGCTGAGCAACCATCTCTCCCTTTGTGCGGTCTCCTAGCTTTTCTGTGTGATCTCTGCAGATGGAATCTTTTGGACTTCCTTACAGCATGGTGACCTCAAGACAGTGGGATTACTCACATTAGCTCAGGACTCCAAAGCAAGTTGTCCAGTAAGCAAGGTGAAGGCTGAATTTCCTTTTATGATCTAGCCCTGGAAGGCATCTAACAATACTTCCGTCAAAACATTTAGTCAAAATAACTTCAGCATTTGGGCACCTGGGTAGCTCAGTTGGTTAAACATCTGCCTTTAGATCAGGTCATGATCCCTGGACCCTGCTCTGCCAGGAGCCTCCCTCTCCCTCTTCTCCTCCTCTGCTCTTTCCCCCTGCTCGTGTTCAAGTGTTCCATGCATACACACGCACTCTCTCAAATAAACAAAGTCTTTTAAAAATTAAGGGAAAAAAAAAAAAAAAGCTTCAACAGTCTTCTTTGTTTCAAGTGCATGGGATATAAATCTAATCTCTCCTTGGAAGGAGTATGAAAGACATTGCCAGCAGATCATGCAGGTGAGAGATACCATGGAGATCATCTTTGGAAAGTATAATCTATCATGGCAGTTTTCCATGCCACATGACCTTTGGATAATATGTCTTTCATATTTCTTCCATTGAAAGGTTAGTTTTATATCCCATGCTAACTTATTTTTTTGCTAGACTCTGGTAACAATAAAGACGCTAACAGAATAAAATAGCAAAGTATTTCATTTAGTACTATCATTACTCCCATTTATAGTTAAAAATTTATAGTTTAAAAAAGGGAGCTTCAGAAAGTCTACTTAGCATGTTCAAGAGCACACTGCAAATAGCTAATATAACCTTCATAAATCACTTTATCACTGAATTCTTATTTATTATAATGGTCTACTTCTCAAAACACTTTTGAGTGGAAGCTCAGCAGTAGACCCACCAAAATTGATGGGAAAATGTGAGGTTGCCCCCACGAATGTCTCGCCAACACTGCAAAGATCAGATTCTTCTCTTGTCCATCAGTACTGTTCTACAGTATATTATTTAAATTTTCATTCATATCTCTTTCCCATTCCATATCAGTTGTTACAATTTTATTTTAACTTTATTTAATCTAATGTCAGTCTTCTTACTCCTAGCAAGTAACCAAGTCTCCAATTTAAAAAAGAAAATACCGTCTGATATGAATTCCTTCAAATTCCCTCCACTCCACATCAGGTTTATTTTGAACCAAGTATCTCTTTTCATTGGATTGCTACTTCTACTCAAAGCTAATTCCTTCCCTTGTACTTAGGATCCCCTCCCTTCCTGTCTGCTTTGAGAATTTTCTGTCTTAATTATGTCCATTTATTTTACCTTCTACTTCTTTTCTCTATTGGATCTTTCTCTTCCTTTTAAAAACAAGTTCACATTCCTTATTCTGGAAAAAATAACCCTGCCCTAGTCTCTTTCCTTCTCATTTATGCTGCTTCCCCTTCCAGGTTTCCTTTCGAGTCCAAACTGCTTATCACAATGGTTTGCACTGCATGGATTCCCTTTATTATATCCTTCTTACTCTGACTCATTTTAGTCCGGTTTCAGGTCTCATTTCCTTCAAGCTATTCTTTAAAATGACACAGCTCTTTAATGCAACTTTGTGACTAGGAATATGACAGTGGCATATGTATCCTTTCTTAGTAAATATCCTTCTCATAGCATTTATCCCAGGGTGAGTATTTGCCATGGTGAAGTTTTTACCTGATGCATTTTATCGGCTTCTCACTAAAAGTATTTATTGCCTTTCCTTTGTGTTTATGCCCAGAAGTGGAGATGCTGGATCATATGGTAGTTCTATTTTTAATTTATTAAGCAACCTCCATATGTTTTCCATAGTGGCTGCACCAGCTTACATTCCTGCCAATAGTTTACAAGGGTTCCTTTTCCTTCTCATCCTTGCCAGTATTTGTTATGCCTTATTGTTTTGATAATAACCATCCTAACAAGTGTGAAGTGATAACTCATTGTGATTCTAATATTCATTTCCCTAGTGATTAATGATGTTGAGTGTGATTTCAAGTACCTGTTGGTTACTTATATGTTTTCTTTGAAAAAATGTCTATTTAGGTTCTTTGCATATTTTTTAGTTGGGTCATTCAGGTAGTTTGTTTCTTTGCTATTGAGTTATATGAATTCCTTATATATTTTGGATATTAACCCTTATCAGATATGTGGCTTGTAAATATGTTCCCTTTTCATTTTATGTATGGTTCCCTTTGCTGTGTAAAAGATTTTTAGTTTGATATAGTCCCACTTGTTTGTTTTTGTTTTTGTTACCTTTGCTTTTGTTGTAAAATCCCCTCAAAAAAGCATTGCTAAGATCATTGTCAGGGAGTTTACCACCTCCTCTTTTTCTGGAGTTTTATAACTTCAGGTCTCATATTTAGGTTTTTAATCCATTTGGAGTTATTTTTTGTGTATTGTGTAAGTTTCATTCTTTTGGATATGGCTGTCCCGTTTTCCCAACACTATTTATTGAAAAGACTATCCTTACCCCATTGTATTTTCTGGGTTCCTTTGTCAAAAATTAATTGAACATATATGTGTGGTTTATATCTGGTCTATTTTGTTCCATTGATTTATATTTGTCTGTTTTTATACCAATGCCATTCTGTTTTATTGAATTTAACTTTACAATATAGTTGGAAATCATGCAGTATGATGCCTTCTACTTTGTTTTTTCTTAAATTTGTTTTGGCTACTCAGGACATTTTGTAGTTCCATATAAGTTTTAGGATTGTTTTTCTCCCACAAATCATTATCTCAAAGAAATATCTGTACTCTTTTTTTAAGATTTTATTTATTTATTTGACAGAGAGAGAGATCACAAGTAGGCAGAGAGGCAGACAGAGAGAGAGGGAGAAGCAGGTTCCCCACTGAGCAGAGAGCCTGTTGAGGGGCTCGATCCCAGGACCCTGAGATCAAGACCTGAGCCGAAGGCAGAGGCTTAACCAATGGAGACATCCAGGCACCCATCAAAGAGATATCAGTACTCTTATGTTCATAGAACATTATTTACAGTAGTCGAAGTATGGAAGCAACCATAGTCTGTCAATGGATGAATAGTTGTTGTTTTTTTTTTAATATAGGATATATAAATGTAACCATAGTTTAAAAAAAAAAATGGAAAGAAAATCCTGTCATTCATAGTCTCATGCATAGATGAACCTGGAGGGCGTTAGCTTAAGTTTAATAAGCCAGAGAGAGAAAAACAAATACTTCATAGTATTTTTATATGTGGGATTCAAACAAATAAACAACAACAACAAAAAAAAAAAACATAGAACTCATAAAAAAGGAAGTAGAAAAGTGGTTGCTAGGTACAGGGAGGTGAAGAAATAAGAAAAGTAGGTCAAAGGGTACAAACTTTCAGTTATAACATGAACAAAGTCTAGGGCTCTAAAATGTAACATGATCACGATAGTAGATAACACTGTATTGTATAAGTGAACTTTGCTAAGAGAGTAGAACTTAAATGTTCTTACAGAAAGAAGAAAGGAAGAAAGGAAGGAAGGAAGGAGGGGAGGAAGGAAGGAAGAAAGAGGTAAATATGTGAGGTGATGAAAGTGTTAATTACCTCTATGGGAAGACTGCTTTTACAATGTAGACATGTATCAAATCATCATGTACATTTAAATATCTTATCATCCTATTTGTCAAGTGTACCTCAATAAAGAAAAAAAAATAGCCTCATGACTTAAAATACAGCTAGAAGAGTGAGGACAAAAATGTTTTCACTTCTCTACTACTCTTAAGCCTACCTGGCTTTCAGAGTTCAAATTTTACCCATAATTAATATCCAGATGCTGCTTATAGTTAAGTGCTTATCCCTTGAAGACCAGCATGGCAAGCTCAGCCAAAGAGTCAGGAGTACTAGCAAAGGCTATAATGACGTATTTTATCATTAGTGTCCTCACAGGCAGGGTTGGCCACTGTCTTAGTCTGCTCAGGCTGCCATAACAAAATACAATAGAATGAGTGGATTAAAGAAGAGAAATTTATTTCTCACAGTGTTGAAATCTGGAAAGTCTAAGATCAAGGTGTCAGCATATTTGGTTCCAGCTGAGCGCTCTCTTTCTGGCTTACAGACGCCACCTTCTCACAGTGTCCTCACTTTGCCTTTCCTCAGTATATACACACAAAGAGAGGAAATGATTTTTTATTTTCTTAAAAGTTCACTAATCCCATCATGATATTTCAACCCTTATGACCTAATATAACCCTAACTACATTCCAAAAGCTGCACCTCTTTTGCATGCGATAACATTGCGAGTTTGGGATTTAATATATGAATTTAGGGAAGATACAAAAATTCAATAATAGCTATCTTGTCGTTGGTTCCAAAATTCCCAAGACTAACAACTGCAGTTAGTCTGATTGCAGTTCAATTCAGAATTATGAACTTCCTCATGAGCTCTGAGTGTGACAAGAACCATAAATGGTAGTTTTTGTTCCAAGGTTAATGTCAGGCTTGTGGTAATCACTGACATTCTATATCATACATGAATAAGTCTCTGAAATTTTCACAATCTTGGGTCATGGTGAATCTTTATTAGCTTTGAGTATTCTTGTGGATTCCAAATTAGGACATATTGAAGAATAGCAGCCAAAGAGGTAGATGCCTAGGTAAAGACAGGGGATTGAGCATACATATTTAATTTTAACCCTTCCTGGGATTACACCAAAACTACAACTAAAAGATTTTTTTTTTTTCTTTAAATCATAGGAGCTCCTGGGTGGCAGAGTCAGTTAAGCATCTGACTCTTGATCTCAGCTCAGGTCTTGATCTCAGGGTCATGAGTTCAAGCCCCCCACTGGCTTCCATTCTGGGCATGGAGCTTACTTAAAAAAAGGCATATTCCAGTAGACACACAGATCAAGGAAACAAAAGAAAGAGCCCAGAAATAAACCCACAATAAAAATTAACTTATGACAAGAAAATATAGTGGGGAAAAGACTTGACAGTGCTGGATTTCAAAGTAAAAGTTTCAAGGTCTCATTTCCATTGACGGCAACTGATCATCTTGTGGCCACAAATCCTAGGCTTATTTCTAGGAGTTACATAACAAACAATGCATAATTCCCTGATGGAAAAACTAAGAAAAGAGAATGGGATTTTCTCCTTTGTCCCAGCTAGTCTGTTAATCCTATCTGTTTGGACCAGGAATTTGTAGGTCTAGATTTATATCATAAATTGAGATCCAGTCCAGATCTGTATGGAGTTCAGCATGATGCTACCATTCAGCATAAGACCAAATTTACTAGCTCTGTGGGGCAAGCCAAGAAGGCTTTGAATGTGGCATTAGATCACCTCTTCAGAGATGTAGTAGGTGGGGATGAAAGGAACCATCTGGGAGATACACCAATCTGGCTATCAAAGAATGGTAGACAAAGGATAAGTCATCAATAGTAATGCATTGCCACACAAATTGATCAGTAGAGATGAATTCCCAGTTATGTAAAGACTAACACCTAGAATGAACTAACATAACTCTTGGAGGGGAAAGTTATCAAAAAGATAAAGAAGATTTATCTGAATTATTATCTGACTAGGAAAATTGGAAGCCTAAGTAAATGCTCAAGGGTAAATTGTGTATTAGATCCTGAGGTAATAAAACAAACTGGACATAAGCCGATTGAAGAAGAATCAGAGAAGCAATCATGAATTTCAAAAACCTAAATATTTGTTTTATGAAGCAGAATTAGAATTGTTTCTAAGATCTCTTATTTTTATAAGTGAGTATAACCCACTGAATCTATACCTGGATTAGTCCACAAGGAAGGATGGATCTCCACTCAAATTTGGTTCATATGTAGAGATGGTGTGTTACTATACACACACTAAGAGTGCAAGGAAAGTTTTATTACTCACATAATGAAGCTCTCCAGGGAAAGAAGTTCAGGTTCCCAGGCAGGTCTGAAAAGGGCTTGAGGACAGCAGGGAAAGGATATAAGCTTAGCTTTTACTGTAATGAAGCAATGGAGTTGGAGCAAGGAGTCCCTCAAGCAGACCAAGGTTTGTGTAGTTCAATCTTTCTGCTGGTGTCAAAGGAGGAAATAAACTGGATTTTCTTACAAGTTTACCCAGATGTAGGGTAAAGTGAGTGATGGAGCTTGAAAGCTGTCAACAACCAAACATCAATAATAAGGTCAGATTCTTTTTTACAATCTAATATACTGAATTTTGAAATAGTAGAAGTTATACTTAAGAAGAAAAATCTTATTTTCCCAGATTGTAAATATTAAAATGACGAAGAATTTATGGAAGGTTGACTATTGTCTTCTTGAGATTCTATGGCTATACCTTTGCATGATAAATAAGGTACCTTAGAAACATCTAATTATTTCAATTTCTGGATTAAACAAAGATGGTCTCAAATGCAGAACTTTAGAAAAATATTAAAACTGGTTTTGTACAACACATGATACAATATTTGTGTTATAAGAGTTAAATAATAACTAAATCAGATGAATATTTTTACCACTGTTTCACTTCCAAATCTGTTACGTCCTGCATTAAAGAGTACCAGTCAGTGCCCAATGTACTATTTTCTGAGAAAAAAGTATTCACACATATATGTCAGAAATAAAACTAGCTAAGGGTTACCATAAAGGCAAGTGAATAAATATGCATGTTTACTACTTTTGTCAGGGTATGTACTTTTAGCTCTGAACCATGCTTCAAACTTAAATATGATGGCAAACTAAATGATAACCTATGACTACCTGAAATCCTACAATTGAAGGAACTAGATTGAAATTGACAATACTACAAAATAGTGTACAGCTGACCCTTGAACGATATGGTTTCAACTGCACAAGTCTGCTTACATGTGGATATATTTTAATAAATATAATACAGTAGTGTAAGTGTATTTTCTTTTCCTCATGAGTTTATTAATAACATTTTCCTTTCTTTTGCTTACTTTATTGAAAGGTTATAGATTACAGTGCCTAATACATATAACACACCAAATATATGTTTTTTGTGGGGGTTTTTTTGTTTTTTGTTTTTTATAAAATTGCTTTGTTGTATTTTTTTTTAAGACTTTTATTTATTTATTTGACAGACAGATCACAAGTAGGCAGAGAGAGAGGAGGAAGCAGGCTCCTCACTGAGCAGAGAGCCCAGTGGGGGCTTGATCCCAGGACCCTAGGATCATGACCTGAGCTGAAGGCAGAGGCTTTAACCCACTGAGCCACCCAGGTGCCCCCATACCAAATATATGTTAATGGACCATTTGTGTTATCAGTAAGGCTACCAATCAACAGTAGAATACCAGGAGTTAAGTTTTTGGGGTGTCAAAACTTATACATGGATGAGAGGCAGTGTCTATGGAGACTTCTCTTCAGGAAATAGATGTTGGCTGGTGCCACTTCCTTACACTGTCCTTCAGCATAATAATGGAGCCATGATGAGAATCAGCACAGCATTGACACTGGCTCCCTAATTTGCTCACATCAAACCCCCTCCCCTTTGCTTGGGTAGGACTGCCCTTCTCAGTCAAGCTTGCCTCAGTCCCAGTGTGGTAGGCTCCTCCTATGGAAGACCAGCACAAACCACTGCCCACACCATATCTCTAGAGCATGGAGTTTTAAAGGTCAGCAGTCTTGGATAAAATACAGGCAGGAGAACACTGCACGACTCCTGGAGAGAAGGCAGGCAGAAAACCCAGAGGCAGACAGCGTGGGAACACAGAACTGAGAAATTCTCCTAGAATGGCAAATAATCTCCCTCTTTGTACAAAGAGGGAGATTATTTGCCATTCTAGGAGAATCACTGTTTTCATCAGAATCGCTGTTCACAGAGATGACTCTGCTGCAACAAAAGAGCTGACTGGTGCCATTTCCCTCCCCTGACCTTCAGCATAAACACATAGTTAC
The DNA here is from genome assembly GCF_009829155.1 of Mustela erminea. Taxonomy (NCBI): domain Eukaryota; kingdom Metazoa; phylum Chordata; class Mammalia; order Carnivora; family Mustelidae; genus Mustela; species Mustela erminea. The sequence continues at coordinate 38,352,193 of NC_045615.1, read as the reverse complement.
CTGAGAGAAAAGCTCAGTGCTGACAACTTCTATACACTAAGCTCCTATCCCTTACCCCACCCTTGTGTTCTAAAGAAACTGCCCTTCTCAGTCAAGAGTGTCTCAGTCCCAGAGTAGTGGGTCCCTCCCCCAGAAGACCAGTACAAACCCCTACCCACACCACATCTTCCAACCAGAAAGTTCTTGCAGTGTCTTGGTTATGGTGGAGGTATTGTCAGGTCTCACTTCACAAGCACATCAAAGCACATCTAGTTAAAACTTGCCACATTCAGGCCAGGGACCAAACACTGCCCACAACAGGCAAGGAAAGCCTCTGTAGACAACTGGCCTAAAAGATAAAGCAGCCACAACACAGCAGCATAGTACTCGCACCACACTCTGGAGAAAGTCCCTGAATCATCAGGCACTGGGCACTACAAGACTTCTTCATAAGGCCATTACTTTCAGGAACAGAAGAAATAACTGGCTTTTCCAATACACAGAAGAAGATGGACTTAGACAAAATGCCAAGATGGAGGAATTTATCCCAAATGAAAGAACAAGATATGAGCACAGGAAAAAGATAAGTAAAGAAACATAAGTAATGTATCTGATGGAGAATTTAAAGCAATAATCATAAAGATACTCATTGGACTTGAGAAAGGAACAGAAGACATCAGAGAGATCCTATCCACAGAGATAAAAGTCAAAAAAGAATCAATTTGAAATGAAGAATGCAATAAATGAGATTGGAAACTGGCTTGATGCAATGAACAGCAGGCTGGAAGAAGCAGAGGAGTGAATTAGTGATATAGAAGGCAAAATAATGGAAAATAATGAAGCCAAACAAAAGAGAGAAAGAATTATGGAACATGGTAATAGACTTAGGGAACTCAGTGACTCCATCAGACATAATAATATTTGTATTATAGGAATCCCAGGAGATGAAAAGAGAGAAAAGGAAAAACAAAATTTATTTCAAGAATTAATAGCAGAAAATATCCCTAATTGAGGGAGGAAACAGACATCCAGATCCAAAAGGCACAGGGAACTCCCATCAAAATCAACAAAAGCAGGCCAACACCAAGACCTATTATAATTAAATTTGCAAGTATAGTGATAAAGAAAAAAAAAAAAGTCTTAAGAGCAGAAAGACAAAAGAAAGTCCTTAGTTTACAAGGGAAAACCCATAAGCCTAGCTGGAGATTTCTCAACAGAAAGTTCACAGGTCAGAAGGGAGTGGCATGTTATTTTCAAAGTGCTGAATGAGAAAAATCTGCAGCCAAGAATATTCTATCCAGAAAGACTATCATTCAGAATAGAAGGAAATATAAAGAGTTTCCCAGATAAACAAAAACTAAAGGAGTTTGTGACCACTAAACCAGTCCTGTAAGAAACTGTTAAAGGGGATTCCTTAAGTGCAAAGGAGATGCCAAAAGTGAGAAAGACCAGAAAGGATCAGAAAAAATCTCAAGAAACAATGACAAAACAAGTAATAAAATGGCACTAAGTACATACTTATTAATAATTACTTTGAATATAAATGGACTAAACACTACAATCAAAAGATGTAGGGTGTCAGAATGAATTAAAAAAAAAAGACCCATCTCTATGCTGTCTATAAGAGATTCATTTGAGACCTAAAGGCCACTGCAGATGGAAAGTGAGGGGGTAGAGAAACTCTTATTACGCAAATGGAAAGCCAGCATAGACATACGGACAAACTAGACTTTAAAACAAAGACTGGAATGAAAAGATAAAGAAGGGCATTATATAATCTTAGAGGGGATGATCCAACAAGAAAATTTAACTGTAAATATTTATGCTCTCAACATGGAAGCACCCAATATATAAAATATTTAACAACAAACATGAAGGAACTCATTGATAAAAGCACAATAATAGTAAGAGAGTTTTACACCCCACTTACACCAACAGACAGATCATCTGAACAGAAAATAAGGAAAGAACAGCTTTGAATGACATACTGGACCAGATGGATTTAAAGGATATATTCAGAACATTACATGTTCTGTAATCAGAACACACATTCTTTTTAAATGTACATGGAATATTCTGTAGAACAGATCATATAGTAGATCACAAAACAGGCCTCAATAATCTAAAAAGGTTGAAATCACATTATGCACCTCTTCTGACAATAATACTAGGAAACTAAATGTCAACCACAAGAATAAATTTGGAAAGACCGCAAATACGTAGAGGCTACACATCATGCTGCTAAATGATGAATGGGTCAACCAGGAAATCAAAGAAAAATTACAAAAATACATGGAAACAAATGAAAATGAAAACACAATTGTCCAAAACCTTTGGAATGCAGAAAAAGTGGTCATAAGAAGGAAATATATAACAATACAGGCCTACCTCAAGAAGCAAGAAAAATCTCAAATAAACAACTTAACCTTACACTTAAAGGAGCTAGGAAAAGAATAATAAATAAAGCCTAAAGCCAGCAGAAGAAAGGAAATAATAAAGATTAGAGCATAAATAAATTATATAGCAACTAAAAAAACAAAGAAACAAACAAAAAAAACCACAAATAATAGATCCTATCAATGAAACCAGGAGCTGGTTCATGGAAAACACTAACAAAATTGACAAACCTACAGCCAGACTTAATCAAAAAGAAAAAAGAAAGAAGACAAAAAAATAAAAATTACAAGTGAGAGAGGAGAAATAACAACCAACATCACAGAAATACAAACAATTATGAGAGAATATTATGGAAAACTATATACCAATAAATTGGACAACCTGGAAGGATTGGACAAATTCTTAGAAAAATATAAACTTCTAAAACTGAAAGAGAAATAAATAGAAAATTTGAACAGACTGATAAACAGCAAAGAAATTGAATCAGTAATCAAAAAACTCCCAACAAACAAAAGTCTGGAGCCAGATGAATTCACATACTTATTCTACCAACATTTAAAGAAGAGTTAATACCTATTCTTCTCAAACTGTTCAAAAATTAGAAGGGGAAGGAAATATTCCAAATGCATTCCATAAGGCCAGCGTTACCCTGATACCAAAACCAGATAAGGACTCCACTAAAAAAGAAAACTACAGGCCAATATCCCTGATGAACATGGATGCAAAAATTCTTAACAAAATAGTATAAAATCAAATCCAACAGTACATTAAAAGAATCATTCACCACAACCAAGTGGGATTTATTCCTGGGTTGCAAGGGTGGTTCAATATTCACAAATTAATCAGCATGATATATCACATTAATAAAAGAAACGATAAGAACTATATGGTCATTTCCACAGAGGCAGAAAAATCATGACAAAGTACAACATCCATTCATAATAAAAATTCTCAACAAAGTAGGCTTAGAAGGAACACACCTCAGCACCATAAAGGCCATATATGAAAAACCCACAGCTAATATCTTCAGTTGGGCAAAGAGAGCTTTTCCTCTGTGGTCAGGAACAAGACAGGGATGTCCACTCTCAGCACTTTATTTAATATAATAATGGAAGTCTTCACTACATCAGACAATGAAAAGAAACAAAACGTGTGCAAATCAGCAAAGAAGTCATTATATTCAGACGATATGATACTCCCTATAAAAAATCCCAAAATATTCCACCAAAATACTACTAGAATTGATAAATGAATTCAGTAAAGTCACAGGATATAAAATCAATGTACAAAAGTCTCTTGCATTTCTGTACATCACTAATGAAACAGCAGAAAGAGAAATCAAGGAATCAATTCCATTTACAATTGAACCAAAAACAGTAAGAAACCTAGGAAGAAACCAAACCAAGGAAGTGAACTCAATGGTCAACTAATCTTCAACAAAGTGGAAAAGAATATCCAATGGAAAAAGGACAGTCTCTTCAACAAATGGTGTTGGGAAAACTGGAGATCAATATGTAAAAGTATGAAACTGGACCACTTTCATGCACCGTACACAAAAATAAATTCAAAATGGATGACTTGAAGCCAAAATGTAAGACTTGAAGCTATCAAAATCTTAGAGGAGAACACAGGCAGTAACCTCTTTGATACTGGTTGTAGCAGCTTCCTTTAAGACAAGTCTTCAGAGGCAAGGGAAACAAAAGCAAAAAAAAATTATAGGGACTACATCAAAATAAAAAACTTCTACACAATGAATGAAACAGTCAACAAAACTAAAAGAAAACCTATGTAATAGAAGAAGATATTTATAAATTACTTATCTGGTAAAGGGTTAGTATTTAAAATATATAAAGAACTTATCAAACTCAACACCCAAAAGAATAATTCAGGTGAAAAATGGGCAGAAGACATAAATAGACATTTCTCCAAAGAAGGCATCCAGATGGCCAATAAACATATGAAAAGAAGCTCAACATCACTGATCATCAGGGAAATACAAATCAAATCAACAATGAGATATCACCTCACACCTGTCAGAATGACTAAAATCAACAACACACACAAAAAAACAAAAACAAAAAAATAAACAAAACAAAACAAAAAACAGAACTGGTGAGGACATAGAGAAAGGGGAACGCTCTTGCACTATTGTTGGGAATGCACACAGGTTCAGCCACTCTGAAAAAACAGTATGGAGGTTCCTCAAAAAGTTAAAAATAGAGCTACCCTATGTTCCAGCAATTGCACTGCTAGGTATTTATACTAAGGATACAAAATGCTAATTCAAAGTGATACATGTACCCTGACATTTATAGCACAATTATCTACATTAGCCCAACTATAGAAACAACCGACATGTCCATCGACTGATGAATAGATAAAGATGATGTGGTATTACCTGATGGAATATTACTCAGCCATGAAAAATAATGAAATCTTGCTATTTGCAATGACTATGGAGCTAGAGAGTATTAAGCTAAGCAAAATAAGTCAGTCAGAAAAAGGCAAATACCATATGACTTCACTCATATGTGGAACTTAAAACACAAAACAAACACATGGAAAGAAAAGAGAGAAAGAGACAAATCAAGAAACAGTCTCTTAACTATAGAGAACAAACAGATGGTTACCAGAGGAAAGTTTGGTGGGGGGATAGGTAATATAGATGAAGGGAGTTCAATATGTATGCTTATTATGATGAGCACAGAATAATGTATAGAAATGTTGAATCATATATGGTACACTTGAAACTAATATTATACTGCATGTTATCTAACTGGAATTTAAATAAAATCATTTATAATAGTTATATGTGGATTTTCAGCTATGTGAGGGGGGGTCTGTGCCTCTAATCCCCATGTTGTTTGAGGGACAAATGTACTTAGATCCACCTAACAGAATGATCTTCTATATTCCTCAATATTTTCAAGAGGAGGATTAAATCAAGCACATGTGTGCTATACCCACAAAGTTATTTGGTACACACCCACCTCACCAATCTTTGAGAGATCAAAAATTACTTAAGCAGAGGGTCTGACTTTGCTGATCCATCATTCTTGATCATTACACATATGGTTCCCAGGTGAGTTAACAGTTTAAAGCTGTGTATACTTAAGACTACCAGATCTCCTCTGCTATCTTGAAGTAATCAATGTATCCAATCACATGCTACTAAAAAAGCAGAATTACAATATGCTAGTACATTGCAAACTGACATGGAACAAGTACCAGCCCTAACAAATCTTCAGCCCAGTATCATTCTCAATATCGCTTTCAAAAAGTTTCAAACTGAAGAGAAAATTCTCACAACGTTACCACTTCAGTTAAACAATTCCACAATAATGCAGCTCTCCACTTAATTTTCAATCTATGCTTTTAGTAAAAGGTGCATTTGAAGATTAAACCTTTCTCTGTATATATTTCATTCCAATAAAAGTACCTAGTACTTTTTTTGTGATAGCTGCTTAATATTTTTATACCTTTTTTACTCCATTTCTTGGCAATATGTTTACTTAAACTTTATGAAGGGACAGAGAGTTTTTTCATTCCAGTTTCACACGTGGTGCTTCAGCATGGAGTTTGGAACTAATCACTGGGAAAGAAGGGAAGAGATGAGAAGCTAGAAGTATGAATCTGCAACCGATCACTGAAACATTGCATTTTGAATTAAATAAAGCAATCATTGGTTGTTCTGATAATCCTGCAAAAATTATTGGTGATGAACTAGAATTAAAGGTAATTAAGTAGAAATAGCCTCCTCCAATAAAAATCTGTAGTTAATTTTTTACTCATGTATACTTAGTAAAGAAACAGGAAACTATTTAAAATAAAAAAAGAAAATTAAAATCACATAATCCTTTCATCTAGTAATATCTTCCTACTATTAACATGCTAGAGTTTTACTTCCAATAATATTAGTTTTTATGTGTGTGTGAGAATGTGTCCCTAAAAATATTTCTGTACATTTATTTCTGCATATAAAGATAAATATGCAAACAGAAGCATGCTGCTAACTTTCACTTTACTTAAAGTTATACTATAATTTTCCATGCTATTAAATTTCCTTCAAAAAAACTAATTTGCGGGTGCCTTGGTGGCTCATTCAGTTAAGCAACAAACTCTTGATTTCAGCTCGTTCATGATCTCAGGGTCCCGGGATCAAGCCCTTTGCCCAGCTCCACACTCAACCTCTCCCTCAACCCTTCCATCCCCTGGCTCATGCATGCACTCACACACACACACTCTCTTTCTCTAAAATAAACAGTCATTTAAAAAAATCTAATTTTACATAACTACAAAATTTTCCATTTTATCAATATGCTACAAGTTGTTTCCCCTATTATTGAACATTAAGTTTGTGTCAAAGGAAAGAGTTGAATGTCTTTCTCATAAATAACATGTCAACTGTCATATTTTTGTATTTAAAGATTTGTACTCATCTCCTGGTATTTCCTTTGAATATAAGAAATACTCTTCTGGGTCACAGTATTTTGCCATTACACACTTAATCCATAGTTCCTCACAAATGTGTTGCAAAAGTTTACAATCCCATCAGCAGTTCATCATAATGGCTTTGCACCACACCCTTAACCATCTATAAAGAACTTAGCAAACTCAACACCCAAAGAACAAATAATCCAATCAAGAAATGGGCAGAGGACATGAACAGACATTTCTGAAATTTACTTCTTTAAAAAGAAATTCTACAATGTTATAAAGGATCATGATACTCTATTTCAAGATTATATTAGATGTTCCTATGATTATTTTTCTATGACTTCTATGAAGCCAGGTATATTTCCTTTCTGTGATGTAGCACTCCATGTTCTTTTCATATTTTTATATTGAGCTACTAAAGAGCTTTTAGTTATTATTTATTTGTAGGGACATGGTTTTTAAAAACTAACTATTTTTAAGTTCTATGTCCACTGTCTAAAATCAAATGCATCTGCTTCAAATAAGCTTTAGTAACTCTCCTATATTTCTAAATAAGCAAAAGATTAGACATAGAAAAGAATACATCAAAAGAACATTTCTTGCGTTCTTCTTTCACAGTGACCTCTAGGCATAGTTTTTGTATTTGCATCTTTAACTTGAGTAGAAGACATACATTTTGTATGAGATCAGGAGTCATCATTTTTCTCAGACATCCCCTTCATCTTTCTGAGACCTCACTGTGCATAATGGATGTGTCCACTTACACAAGTACAATGAAATTTGATGAATTGTGGAAAAGCATTCTTTCGTGGGGAAAGAGTGACACACATGTCTTTGGAATGTAAGGAATTTGACCCTAAGTAGACCGAGTCTCATTTTATATAAATAGTGCTCAATGGCAGTAACTTTCATCAACTTAAGCCATTATGTTCATTTTAGAGAAATAACAAAAGAATTGCTTAATTTTTCATAGGCTTTCATTAGAGCAAAGGACAATGTTCACCAAGCAAGAGTTGGTGTTGAAACTACAAATGCAACATTGTGTGGGAAATTCCATGTCCAGAATCTGCCCTCTTGACAACAGGACAGTTTTTGACCTTTGACTTTAACAAATTGTGGTCAAGTTAAAACACTATCTGGAAATCCTCCAGTTAACATCTGCATTATATTTCAACTATGTTAAGAAATGGGAGAGAAAGATATTGAACTGTGAAAATCATTTGATCACAATATTTCAATTTTGTTAAATGGCATTACTTACAAAATACATTATTTTTAAAAATCCACCAGCCAATTAAAGACAGATTGCATGGATAAAAAAACGTACAAGAATAATGAAGACCTAAACAGTATATTTTTTAACACAGGTTTGATGCATTTATGCAAATATTTCCCTGATAATAGGCAGAAGGGCCCATTCCATACACATAAAAAAGATCATATATTGGGCCATAAAAGAATTCATTAATCTAAAAAATATGGAAATAATACTGACCATAATAAAATGAATTCAGTTATTAAAACAAAATAAGGAACAAAAGTCATTCTATTTAAAAATCATTCTGTTCAAATTTTAAAAATTAAAATCTTGTTTGAAAAACTTTTAGATCAGGGACACCTGGGAGGCTCAGTCTTTGAGCATCTGCCTTCAGCTCAGGTCATGATCCCAGGACCCTGGGTTTGAGTCCAGCATTGGGCTCCCTGCTCAACAGGAGGCCTGATTCTTCCTCTCCCACTCCCCCTGCTTGTGCTCTTTCTCTCACTGTCTCTGTCAAATAAATAAATAAAATCTTCAAGAAAAAAAAAATTTTTAATCGAAAAATTGTAAACCAAAAAATCAAAATATCGGGGCACCTGGGTGACTCAGTGGGTTAAGCCGCTGCCTTCAGCTCAGGTCATGATCTCAGGGTCCTGGGATCGAGTCCCGCATCCGGCTTTCTGCTCAGCGGGGAGCCTGCTTCCTCCTCTCTCTCTCTCTACCTGCCTCTCTGCCTACTTGTGATCTCTCTCTGTCAAATAAATAAATAAAATCTTTAAAAAAAAAATCAAAATATCTAGAAAGTACTGATACTGGAGACAGTATACATTTTAGATATAAACCATAAAAAATAAGAAGAAATGAATAAATATAGAAATAAAGCCAAAAATGAATGAAGTAGAACACAAAAAGTGAGAAAAGGCAGATTAGAACTAATAACATTTATTTATTAAAATAAAATAACGGAAGTAATAAAAATCAAAACTAGGTCAAATCTTAGTTATTATAATCAAGGAAAAGAAGGAAGAAAACCAGGTATACAGAGAGATCACGAGAACAAAATAAACATAGACACAGAATAATTTTAAAATGTTAAAAAAACTTTCTTACCACTAAACATAACAAATTTAAATCTTGGATGAAATAAGTATTTTCTGGGAATATACAATGTATCAAACTTGTCCACAGACTCTACATAAATCCTTAAAAAAAATCTAACTAAAAGTTAAACATAAAAGATTTTCCCCAAAATAATAAACAGTACGCCTTGACAGTTTCACAGAGCATTCTTCTAAACTTAAAAAACAAACTATTTTAAATCACACCTAAAAATAATATTGTAAATTATTCTCATAAAAGTGTATTACATTGGTATTAAAATACAAAAAAAAGATTGCAAACTGGCAAATAAGCAAAAAAAAAAAAAAATGCTGACCAATTTTCACTATTTAAGAAAATCATAACTAAAACAGTAGTAAGCCAACTAGCAACACATTAAAATAACAGTGCATCAAGGACAAGAGAAATTTATTGCAGGTATAAAAAAAATAGCTGAGTGTTCGTAAGTCTTTTATTACATTTAATTCTCTGTATTGCTCCATGGTGAAAAATTACATGATTATTTTCCTGGTTGCTGAAATGGCATTTGATAAATTCTCTATTTAATTTTTTTATTTACAAAAAAACCCACAAAAAATAAAAATCAGTGAAATGTTCACTAACACACGTGGGTGCACACATGTGCACAGATAAACACAACCAACCCTGAATCCAGTGTACCAGATAGGGAAACAAAACTGGGTGTAGGAACAAGATGAAAACACTCACCATTACCATGACTAATGAGCAAGGTGCTAGAGGCATTAGCCATTGCAATTTGGTACAAAATATATTTATTTAGTTATTTATAAAGATTTTATTTATTTGAGAGAGAGAGAGACAGTACACGCAGGGTGAGTGGCAGGGAGAGGGAGAAATAGACTCCCTGCTGAGCAGAAAGCCTAATGTGGAGCTCCATCCCAGGACTCTGAGATCATGACCTGAGCCGAAGTTAGATGCTCATTAACCAACCGAGCCATTTAGGTGCCCCTACAAAATTTTTTTTCATTTGAAGTTTAAAAACAGAAGAATGAAGTAACATTAACACTCTTTGTAGATGATATAATTGTACAATTGGAAAATCCAAGACAAATTATGTGAATAATATAACGTATCTATGCAATATGAAACCATAAGGTATTAAAGAAACGTAGTTGTATTTTTATATATATATATATATTTTATTTATTTGATAGAGAGAGACATTATGTGGGTCTCCATGCCAGGACCCTGGGATCCTGACCTAAGCCAAAGGTAGATGCTTAACAACTGAGCCACCCAGGTGCCCCGCAGTTGTAATTTTTAATAACACAGTAGAGAAGGAAGATCGTTCCAAACATGACTCAAAGTGCAGAGGTCATTAAAGTAAGTTTGATAAAATTATCAGTGAGTTGGGGTGGGAGTTTTTTTGCTTTTTTTTTTAATTATGTTATTGGATGTGAGGGCAATCTGGCTGTGACATGTCACCCCATTGATCACCAGGATTGATTAGGCTGATCTGGCTGGCTAGGTGGGTGTCCCTTCCCTCCTCACCGCTCCATGTGCATCCCAGGGGAAGAAGATGACCTTCTGCCATAGAGGAGAATGGCTGTTGGGTCAACGGTATAAGAGTAGCTGCCGCTCTCCCGGTAGAACCTCCAAACAAGCTATAAGTAAGTTTTGTTAAATGCCACTGTAAGAAAAATGAATCCTAAAGACACCATAAGCAAAAAGAAAGACATTTCTCATACCTAAAAATAAAAGAACCTTGTTGCAGGCAATGTGCAATCCCCAACTATGTAAACACCTAGAAATCAAGAAGAAAAAAGCCAATAGTTCATAGAAAAATAAGCAAAGACATGAACAACTTATTGAAAATTCAATAAAAATATATCCTGAGAAATAAAAAATAAAAATATACTCTCATTCATCATAACTGAAATCTTCATTAAAATACAGTAACATTTTTACCTATCATTTAGGTCAATATCCAAAATGTTCAACAAAACACTCTGTCGGGGAGGTTATATGGAAAAAAGCATTTTCATTTATTCTTGATAGGAGTACAAAATACCACAACTCCTAATAGAGGACAATTTGATAAAATTTAACAAAATTTAAAATGCATTTACCCTTTTATCCAGCAATTTTTCTTATGGGAATTATTCCTGAAGGAACACTTGAAATGATTTACACTGAGGGTTATTTTCTTGTGGTACTTTTGTGTTAACAAAAGAGTCAGTGACAGCTAGCTATATTCATCTAAAGAGGACTGATTAAATAAACTTTACATATATAAAGTTTTTTTCATATTACCTATTTACATATTACATATGAAAATAAAAGTTACATAAGTGAAGGGGAAAAAAAAAAAGGCCAATTGGGAGGGAGACAAACCATAAGTGACTCTTAATCTCACAAAACAAACTGAGGGTTGCTGGGGGTGGGGGGTTGGGAGAAGGGGTGGGATTATGGACATTGGGGAGGGTATGTGCTTTGGTGAGTGCTGTGAAGTGTGTAAACCTGGTGATTCACAGACCTGTACCCCTGGGGATAAAAATATATGTTTATAAAAAATAAAAAATTAAAAAAAAAAAAAAGGCCAAAGAAGTTTCTATACCCTGAAATGGAAAATCTCCAGGACATATAGGTAAGTTAAAAAGATATATTCAAGTACATAACATTGTCATATCTTTTTATAGGAAGGTACTGATATATCTTTACAATTGCCTATACTTACTTAGAGAAACACTGGAAGGTTACACAATAGCATAATAAAACATGGTTCCCTATAATATAGGGTCACCGGGGCAAGGGTGATATCTAAATGGCTAAATGGATATCTTTGTATATATCACTTGGATTTTGAACTTTGTGAATAGGCTGTAAATTCAAAAAAAAAAAATCTTAATTCAAGGTATCTTTCCAAAGTACAATATATTATTTAACAGAAAGGCTGTGTGGCAGGTACTCAATGAAATTTTGTTCAGAGAGTGAATGTGTAAGAATAACAATTGTCTCCTCTGTAAACAAAAGGAAGGAAGAAAAGAGTAGAAGAATGTAAGGAGACCGGACAAGGAAGGAGGGGGCCATAAATTCCACTTGACTTTCAAAGTGTTTGCACCTTCCATTTCTATTTGAAATTAATTTTAAGTATGGTATTTGTCTTACCAGTGAACATTTCATGTGAATGTCATTAGAGAATTTCTCTCAATAATGTTATTTCAAAACTAAAAGCATATATCTTCTTATGGATACATATTGTGTGATTATTGAGACACCATTTAAGTATACATAGCACCATGCATATAAAACATTGTTTCATTCAAAAGAAAATTTGAGGTGGGTAGCCCTATTATTTAACTTCTTCAATCATTATAAAATGTGATTTAAATTTTTAAACTTAGTTTCCAAGAGTTGTGTTTCATTCAACTTGACTGCATGTGTGAAAATGTATTTTAGTCTCGTTCCTCATAGGATGCTTTTAGAGGACATTAAAACTGTTCCATTTTTTCAGATTGGCAATATGGATGTGTTTACGTAGAAGTAAGAATTCTTATATATTTATTACTACTGCTAAAAAAAATACCTTACCCACAAGAGGAAAGGTACATTTCAGGCAGTATAATGCAGTTTGAGTGAAAGATTCAAACAGTAAAAAATTAGGTGTTTTTGAGAATATGGGGAATTCCACAGGCATATCATCCTAACTGTGATCCTTTGCCTTCAGTAAGTAGGTCCTCGCTGAGATTTAATCACACATATTTAATTAACTGCTAAATGTATCTGGCCATGTATGGGGAAGTCTGCAGCTGCAGGATGGACACCATAACTACGAGAGCCCACTTCGTCTAAAGAGTATAGCAATAGGTATGGCACGCCGCTAACATTCAGACCATAAAACATGTGAGTGTATGAGGGGTGGAAGAGTCCTCGATATGCTGCCCAGCAGGATGTCATCATCGTATGGAAAAATTGGTTCCATGAACGCCATTCTTCCCCTTTCCCACAGATGTGTTTGTCATGATTGTCCTGAACATGAGTGGTCATTGTGTATTGAGCATATGCAAGGCTTACTTTCTATATTCATAAATTTCTGGAGCAAGGGGTGCCATACCTGGACTTCATGGATCAACCCCTAGCCCCACCCCGTGAGGGGCAAGTCTTGCATATCACTACAGGCCCGCTCTTGCAGCCACGACTAGATCTGGCTTTTGGATTATTTCCCATAGAGAAGTGTTATATTTTTAATATTGATCTTTATTCATTTTATCCTGAATGAATAAATGAGATGGAGGTATTCTGGGTCAGAGCCAGACTTTCATTATTCACTTAAAAATATATAATAACACTGTGATCCCTCATACTCTGATTCTTACCTCGGGGGTGATATGAGAAATCAGACAAAATGCTCTACTGCCACAAACTCCGAAGTCTGTATCTCCAAAGGAAAAGAGAACAATGAATTTTCTTTAGTTTATATCCAGTAGAAAGACAGCTGTTTCTGTCTCTCTAGGGAAAGGAGAAGGAAAGGAGAAGAAAAGGAAAAACAAAACAAAACAAAAGCCTTTGCTCCTTTGAGAGGAGATGGCAAGGATCCTGAGAATGTAAATACATCTTTCCAAGGGCCAGACAAACACTGGATGTCTCCTGCTTTTGTGACCTAGAGATATTGCCCATCTCTGGACTTCAAAGATTTAGGAATGTAAATACCTAGGAAGAGAGCTCTCCAGTCACTCTGACATCTTGAAGCTTAACCCAGGGACCTAATCCAAATGGCCACAGAAATAATTTTCATGATATGTGAAGAGTAAAATGCTTCCAGGAAAAGTGAAAGCAAACACTTCCTAACTTTATGTTCTGTTTATCTATCTCCCTTTCTCAGAAGACTAGGCTTTTTAACAGGAACACTGAGAAATCCAGGGAGTTTTATTTACCCACAAGAGGGAGAAAGTATGTTTTTTATGCAGCAAAGAGAATAATGAGCTCAAAATTGGTGACCAGTACTCTCGGCAATCATAATCATTAGTCTTGTTCACCAGTATTTTGATTACCATTTCTTGCTCTCCTCCTTCAGTCATGTGGTAAAGTCATGTTTTACCACCCCTTGAAGTTAGACATAATCATGTGATTCCTATTGGCCCATAGTATGGGAGTGAATGGAATATGTGCCTTTTGCAGGAAGAAAGCCTGAAAAATCAGGGCACCATGATCTCTTCCCTAAATGATAGACACCCTGACACCTGGCATTCCTGAGTGAGGATGGTGGAGCCTATAGCCAAAAGCAATTCCTTGAAATACATATAGAGTGAGCAGAAAACTCAGTATCTAATGTTTTAAGTTATTCAGATACCGTGATTGCTTATTATACAGCATACATGAAACTATCCCTTCTAACATAAATACATACAAAGTAATCAAAAAATTGTTATTGATCTAAATTTCTAAAAGTTGATACACTTTGAGCTGTTTTCTCCTCTGGGATATGTTTCTCCCTTCCTCAAGCAGCATGAAATGCTCAAGAAATCAATTTTCCAGAGATTGCATCTCTGGGGTCAGCACAACTCAAGAAGTCTAATCCATTTCTCCTCAAAGTACATTAGATATTCAAGTTAAGATGTGAATTCTGTGAGAGCCCTCTGTCAACCAACTTCTAGTTATATGTATACTTATACACAGTAGAACTTGAACTCTCTGTAAGAGAGTTGTTTGGTTTAAGAAAATCAATCTTAGTTCATGTGCATGCAAAATTTGGCAACAAATGTTATCTTTAGCTTACTTAAATACAAATGGGAATTTATTTGAGTACATCAGACAGTAAGTTTGAAGAGCGCACAGAATACTTCCGTGGCTTTTCAGTATTCCACAAAAGGGTTATTTCATTTCAGAGGAATTGTCTGAAAATGTCCTTTAAAAAGTTTGTTTACTAAATTTCCTTGAGTCAAGACGATTTGTTTCCTATGGTTAACCCTTCCTTATTGAGTTTCCATTAGTGAGTTTTATTTACCCGTAGGTAATTACCCATAGGTAATTAATCAAAAGAATCCTTTTAAATGCAATCATGTACCTACACTTCAAACGTTGAACAGCTGATCTTCATGGACTGTCGTGGCAATTCAAGCAATGCGCTGCATTTGTAAATTGTATTCATGACACTCTAACTGGAAGCCAGGAAATAATTTACTAATAAATTAACTTCTCATTTTATAACCTCGGATTTTAAAACTGGTGTTTTTCATCTAAAGAGACAGTTGCACCTCAGAGAACAACATATAATTATCCATTATATATCAGAAATGTAGTGGGGAGAAACAGATAAATTACTGCCTTTAAAATTTTTACTTATTTAAGGATTTAAGATTAAACATAAACACAGAGTAGGCAATTACTTATACAATTCAACACAAAGATACTTCAATAGAAATGCCCAACGATTTAATTTGAGCTGGTAGTATTTGGAAGGCCTCCATTTATAACACCACTATCTACCTTAGTTGTGACTGTTTTGTCTTAAATGACAGAAACCAGATCCTCCTTCTGATGGCATCAACTAAGTAAGCAAGTTTTGTTACTTTTACCCCCATTCACGGAAAAAATAGTCTTACTTGAGAACTTGTTTGACGTCAGCTCTGATTAAGTTAAGCCTTTTTCAAATTCATTATTTTTCCAAAATTATTTACTTTCTGAATATATCTATAGAGCCTAAAAGAATGACTTTATTAAAAATTAATAAGACACAAAAGAATAAATTTCTTTCTACCTAAAATGACTTTTAATAAAAATCCTGAAGTTTTCCAAAGATACTGATAGACCAATGTTTTTTGTTCTGCTTTTTGTTTTATTAAAATTGTTTTTATTAAAATTGGCCATAGATAAACCAAAATGAGGAAAAAAAGACAAAAAAATTTTTAAATAGACTTGATCAAAGACATATCTGTCATCAGAGATGCAAATTTGGGGAAAAGTTTTATTTTCAATATACTTTCCCAATTGTTTTAACATTTCTTTTAATGTGTCAAGACTGATTTACATTCACAGATACAACTAGAGGTAAGTTAAGATTTAAGAATACTAACCTTAAACTTTTTCACTGTTACTTACACATTTATCTAATCACTAAGTAAACCTAAATTAATTATGGACAATAAATCCCCTGGATTAACTGAATAAATGAGTGACTTTACTGAACTCTTCTGTGTCTAGATCAATTCTATTCCTTTAGTCAGTGCTTGAAGACATTTTTATTCAGATGTAATTAGACCAGCTCTCAGGCAGCATGTAGGCCAGTCTCTTGATGAACAATATGCGATGAGCTGGTGTTTTTTAAAATAATAATATATCAAATCACATAAATATGATTTTGTAACCAAAAGCAATTCAACATGAGAGTAGCAGTGACACTCTGGATCTTAGTACTATACTAACCTCATCTTAAATTTTAAAAGAATCTAGTCCAGACCAAAAATGTGTGAGAGAGAATTTGGTGTTTGCTGTGTAAAGATCGTGGCCCTTTTATTCTGAGGACAACCAGAGAAGGAAAACTTAGAGATTCCAGTATTTAGCTGTTTCAGAAAAGAAGGTAAAACCCCAGTTTCAGCATGAGTCTGAGAATGGCAGAGGAAATGGATGCTCTGTTACATAGTATGTCAAAAAAGAAAGAAAGAAAGAAAGAAAGAAAGAAAGAAAGAAAGAAAGAAAGAAAGAAAGAAAGGAAGAAAGCTTTTAAATTCTTAAGAATTAGAATGCCATCAGCCAGATATGCAATTGACATCATCAGAGATTAAACAAAGTATAATACTTTAATTTTAAGATTTAAGAATACTAACAAACTTTTTCAGTGTTTATCACTGAAAAAGTGATAAACTGTCAATTTAATACCAAGTAAGTGTTTGGAACAAATGATCTATTAAGTTTCTCTTTGATCTTAGATCTTTGATTTTATAATGCACAAGGAAGCAAAAGAGTTTGGATTTTTCTCCCCCTTTAATATCTAAATTGTCTTTTTTTTTTTTTTCCTTTTTTTAAGTCTCAGAAGAAGAGTTAGTAAGAACAGACCTTGAGCTGAGTCCCATCTTTCTCAGCCCTGGCTCCCACACCATCTCTTGGGAAAGGGATGTGAGTGTTCAGTGAACCAACTCCTCCAAGGGCCTTGGGATTCAAGTGGAAGTTTTGCACTGATACTCTGAGGTTTTGGCTCTGAGGAAGAAAACAGGAATTTTAAGAGTTTTGACATATTATGTTCTTTTGTTCCTGCTCTCTCATAAGTTAAAAAAAAATTTTTTTTCAGACGAAATTTTTCCCAAATACCCTGACACCAAAGGCAGCCCAGAGACCTCATAGCAGACTCTAAAGGACTAGCCATCCCTGTGCCCCATCCTTGATGTGGTCTCAGGATACTTGTAGGAAAGAGCACTGGGAGGAGGAGAACTTTAAAGTAACCCAACACTTTTGCATTCCAGGCAGCTGAGCTTGGAATGAGACCTCATTTCCTCACAGCATTACAAAACCGTACCTCTCAACCTTCTAAGGGGCTTGGGATATTTTAAGTTATTTCTGTTGGCCTCATAGAACACAGAATAGAAGGTCTATAATAAGAAAATAGAGTAATTCTGTCCTCTTTTTACCTCCTTTCCTCACTATTTCTCAAACCAACAACAAAAAAATTTTGGTGATATTTCAGAAAAGGAATGTGACAAGGCCTGTTTCATTTTAAAACAGTAGTTTCTGAAGCTGTTTCCTTAAGCATCATGATACCATGTTGCATTCCTTCCAAAGAAGAGGCTAATATCATTTGTTTGTTTTGTTAATCTAAATTACATCTCTGGAAAAAAAAAATATTGAAATAATGGATGTGAAAATGTCTGAAACAGTGCCTGGCACTTACAAGCCAGTTAATAAAGGTGCCCTTTATGAAATAACTGACATTATTGAATTTATTTGTAAAACTAAATGTTCTTGTTTAAGAAATTTTATACAATTTTAAAAATTCCATTATCCACATGGCTGGGAGAACTAAGCCCTCAAGGGTCAAGGCTTTACAGTGTCATACGAATTTTAAGAATAAGTAAATATGGCATATTCGGCAGCAAATCTATATGGTAAAAGTACATATAACATATATGGTAACTCTTTCTAAAAGTTTTCTTTGAATTCTATTGGAAATTATTTTTTTTTAGACTATTTTAAAATAAGTCCTTGTCTATTACATAAATTTGCATCTTGAGTATAATCACAATAGGTTCAATGTTACTATTTCTAATTTGTTCAGGAATAAAATGTTGAGGTAAAGGCCTCATTAGGATGAGATTGTTATAAACATGAATGCCTAACTCATTAAATCATATAATGGTGAAACCTTACCCCTGAGGATAAAATAACATGAAGTATGAATTAAAGCATAATTCAATGAGTGATAAAAAATATAGCTTACCTTGACTTATATTTCATTAATAGTTTACTGGTTATCGACATTAACACTCTCACCAAGATAAATAACTACATTGATGGGGGACAAAGAATACCCAGTAAAATATTTGGTGCACTGTACTTGTATTTCTCAAGAAATACTGGTAACAAAGTCTCCACGTGTTACATCAGAGCCCATTGGATATCCGAGAGGGCTCTATGTGCTGACTGGTTTTAGGACACTAGGCAGTTATCTCTGTGATATGATTCAAGGATACTAGACAGGCCAGGATGTCCTTCCTAACCCTCCATATGTGCTGACTGACTCATGACATTCCAGAATGCTTTATCCCTCAGATCAGAGGTTGTAAGCAAGAGTGTTTTTCAGGATTTTAAAATATTCTATTTAAAAATACCAGTGTCCCACCAGATTGCTGAATCAGAATATTTAGGGATTGGATAAAGAATATATGAAACTTTGATGTCTCATAAGACCAATCCCTTTCCGCATCCTATCCACACACCTATTGGAGCCCTCACCTAAAGCTATTTGCAAACATTTGTATTTTAGTATGAATTTTCTGAATGCAGATTTTAAAGAGATAAAGAAAAGAAGAGTGCATCAGTGTAACTGGGGAAAGACCAAGTAAAAAAATTCAGGAAGCGATAAACTTAATCTCATGTGTTACATCCAGAAGAAATTTATAAGAGAACAAAATTTTATAGGACTTAGCATGAACAAGACTTTAGCTTATGTTTTTTACAAAAAAAATCTATAAAACAGCAAATATCTGTAATAGTTTGAAAAGCTTACAAAAATATACAAACTAGAGGAAAATTAAGTAGAAAAATTACAAAAAGTCCCACTACTAAAAATGGACAACAATTAATAGAGATAAATAGTATTTTACAGTGCTTATGAACATTTACAGATGCCTTTCACATACTTCGTATCATTTAAGTATTAAAACAACCTTATTGTTTGGTAGAAGTAAGTGCAAGTAGATAGTGATTAACACTATCTTATGGATGAAGAAACTCAACTTTCTCAAAGGAAAAATATTCTTCTTGTGTCCTTTATCAAATCCTAGAGAATCTTCTTGCTAACCATTTCTTAGCTAGGTTCCAAACCTTTCTAAGTGGCCTAGCATTTAGATGTTCTTCTAAAGTTCTTTGGCATTGAAGGAGGCTGTGAATTACGGCAGGCCCTCTCTGTCTACTGCTTCCATGTCATTGTGTTATAGTAAATATCTGTTTGACTAACATGACCTAGTATTCCAAATAAAATGAGAGATACTAGTGGTCTATAATCTTGGATTTCCAAATTTATCTTCAGAGTTCCACTATCTGCAATCTATATCTGACAGAGGTAAGTTTAAAATCAACATCTAATGTTGTAGTTCTGCTCTAGCTTCTATCTCTCTTTTATTTTTATTAGTCTAGCAAAATAACTATTGACTGTGTTGATCTTCACAAAGAACTTTAGTTTCATTGATTTTTCTCTAATGGTTTTCTCTTTTCTCTTTCATTGATTTCCACTCTGATGTTATTATTTTCATCTTCCTCTTATTGGCACTGGATTTGGTGCTCTGTTTTTCTAGCATCCTAAGGTGGAAGCTGAGATTATTGATTTTAAATCTTTCTTCCTTTCCACTATGAGTGCTTGATGTTATGATTTTTCCTCTAACCACAGCCTTCTTTCTGTTGTTTACTTCTAATTTAATTCTGTTGTGGTTGGAGAATATATTTGATATGACTTCAATCCATTTGAAATTATTAAAACGTGTTTTATGTCCTAGCATGAGGTCTGTCTTGAACAATGGGTCTTGTGCACTGAAGAGTGGGTGCATTCTGCTGTTCTCAGAAGAAAAGTTCTCAATATGTCAAGTCAAGCTGGTGATAGAGTTAGCCAAGTCTTCTGTAATCTTACTGCTTTTTTTTTTTTCTAGTTGCCTTGTCAATTACTGTGAGAGGAGTACTGAAATCTCTAACTATAATTACTGAGTTGTCTATTTCTGTTACAATTATGTAAGACTTTGCTTCATTTATTTAGGGACTCTGTTTAAGTACATTTATTTAAGTGCAGTCACTAAATCTTTCAGTGTATTGGCCACTTTATTAATTAGAAAAGTCTGTTTCTGTCTCTAGTAATATTTCTTGTCTTAAACTCTACTTTGATATTAGTATAACTACTTGTTTGTTTCGAGTTACTGTTTGAAAGGCATAACATTTTTTCCATCTTTTACTTCAACTATTTATTTCTTTGAATATAAATAAAGTATTTGTCTTGCAGAAAGCATAGGGACGAATCTTAGTTTTTTATTCAATTTGAAAACACTGCCTTTGATTATAGTTTAGTCTATTTATATTAACATAATTATTATTAGGGCTGGATTTACACTTTGCTATGTTATTTTCCTGTATCTCTTATCTTTCTCATTCCTCTTTCATTGCCTTCTTTTGGAATAACATTTTTAGTTTATCATATTACTTTCTCTGATGATTTTTAGCTTTATATATAATATATAATATATACACACATACATACACATATATATAATATTTAATTTTTCATTTATTTTATTTTTCTTCATCAATACTCAGCATATTTTATTCCACACTGCATTTTGGTCTTCATTGTTTCCATAAGAAATGAGTTATTAATTGTATTGTTGCAAATCATTTTTACTTTACTGCTTTCAAGATTTTCTTTTATGCCTTTGGCTTTCACAGTCTGACAGTGTGTATAGGTATTATTCTTTTTGTGTTTCCTAATTCCTGGGATCTAGGGCATTCTATTTTTCACCAAATTTGGAAAGTTTTTAGCTATTATTTTTTCAACTTTTTTTTTTCCTCCTCTCTTCTCTATCTCCTTGTTGGATATAGGAGATAGTTGTAATTCATGGTGATTCTCACATTGATAGTGATTCTTTCTTCTGCCATTTCAAATCTGTTGTTGATCCCCTCGTTCTAGTTATAATTTTCAACTTTAGAATTTATTTCCTTTCTTTTAAGATTTTATTTGTTTATTTGACAGACAGATATCACAAGTAGGCAGAGAAGGAGGCAGAGAGAAGGGGGGGGGAAGCAGGCTCCCTGCTGAGCAGAGAACCCAATGGGGGGCTGGATCCCAGGACCCTAAGACCATGACCTGAGCTGAAGGCAGAGGCTTTAACCCACTGAACCACTCAGGCGCTCCAGAATTCATTTCCTTTTATATAGTTTACACTTCTTTACTAACATTCCTTATTTACTAACTCATTGTCATCCTAATTTACTTTTATTCTTTGAATAGCATTTTCTTTACTTCTGTGAATGTATTTATAATGGGTGCATTTAAATCTCTGCTAAATTGAGCAGATGAACCCATACAGAGTCAATTTTTTATTTACGTCTTCTGCTTCCGTAACTGAGTTTAAGTCACACTTTATTTTTTTTTTGAAAGTTCTCTTTTAGATGATCTACTCTAGTGACGGTGTTTTGTTTTGTTTTGTTTTCTGGGTTTATTGGACTTTTAAAAAGTCCTTGTCTGTATTTAAACTGCAGAATCTATCTGTTCCAAAGTTGTCTGTGTCTTCCTTCAAGTTTTTCATTCTTATGTTGATTTTTTAGCCTGGCTTCCTAGGTATGACCCTGTTTTTGCATAAGGGGTTAGATAATGTTTGAAACTGAGGTTTTGCTTAAACACCTTGACCATGCAGTTTCCACCCTCTGCTGATTTATCTGTATTGGTTTGAGAAATGCAGTCAATGTTGCAGACTGTTTTTGTGTCTTCCTAGGTTTTCTTCTCCTTCTTTTTTTCCCCCCTCGACCTTTAGATCTCTCATGTACATGCATAGGTTTCCAGTCAGCCTGTGGACACATGGAAGGCTTATCTCAGCACTTCCATGGCTCCCTCACCTCCCTATGAAATAACTGGTTGGAAAATTTTCCTGCCTATTCCCAACTGAACTCATTACCACTGTTAATCAGCAAAGCAAGAGTTTTGCCTCCTATCCTGAATTGGTTCAGTCTGTCTCCTTTGGCAGCAAAGCCACAGGTTTTTGTACCCAACCACAACTTGTGAATCTAGATCCTGTTATCCAACTAGGGACTCAGAATGTGAGCAGTCTCAGGGAAAAGGCCAGGAACTCCTGCTATCCTTACCCAAAGCTCTCACAAGTTTTTAGGAATTAATACTTCTTAAGTTGTTATCTGCCTTGGATCAATTTTCTGCTTGACTTATTTCACTCAGCATAATGTCTGTGCCTTTCCATGATTGGTTTTGACCTTTTTGTCCTGTTTTATATACTTATTTGTGGACATGAATTGCCAAACTATTCACATAACTATTATTTCATTGATATGTCAATCTGCAAAAGGCACAAATCATAGAGGCAAAAAGGTCAGTTTCTGGGAACTTGGCTGAGGTGGAAAGACGTTCTAACTACAAAGGAGGCATAAGAATTGATTAAAGTGATAGAAATGTTTTATACCTTCACCTTGGTTTTGGTTTCATGCCTACATGTATTTATCAAAACTCATAAAATTGTACAATAAAAAAGGGCAAATTGTGCTATTGGTAAATTATACTGTTGATAAACTTGGGCTTTACAAAAACAAAAATATAGTTATCTAACTTTTGTTTCTTATCCTATCATTGTCAAATAAGTATGAAAATTACATTAGTTTCCCATTGTTGCTGGAATAAATTACCATGAGCTCAATGGCCTATCGTAACACAAATGTATTATTATACAGTTCTGGAGTTCAGAAGTTCAAAATGGATCTCCCTGGGCTAAAATTAAGCTGTCAGGAAGGCTGTGTCCTTCCTGTAGCTTAAGAGAAAAATATGTTTACTTGATTTTAACAGCTTCTAGAAGATGCCTGTCTTCCTTGACTTACCTCTTCCTTCCTTACCTCTTCCTCTATCTTCAACATGTGCAACAGAGCTTCTTTAAATCTCTCTCTGACTCTGACCTTGTCTCCCTCTTCCACATTTAAAGAACGCTTATGATTACATTGGCCCCACTTAGATATTGCAGGATGAGCTCCATATTTTAAGAGCTGATTAATATCCTTAATTCCATCTGAAACCCTTTCCCTTGCCATGGACTATAGTATAACATATTCACAGATTCTGAGGATTAGGAACTGAACAACTTTGGGATGCTCACCACAATAATACCTACTTCATGGGTTTTTTGTGAGGATTAAGTGAATTATAAATATGAAAAAACTAAAACAACACTAGGAAATTATGCTGAGTGAAATAAGTCAAGCAGAGAGAGTCAATTATCATATGGTTTCACTTATTTGTGGAGCATAACAAATATCATGGAGTACAAGGGGAGTTAGAGAAGAGAAGGGAGTTGGGGTAAATTGGAAGGGGAGGTGAATCACGAGAGTCTATGGACTCTGAAAAACAATCTGAGGGGTTTGAAGTGGCGGTGGGGTGGGAGGTTGGGGTACCAGGTGGTGGGTATTATAGAGGGCACGGATTGCATGGAGCACTGGGTGTGGTGAAAAAATAATGAATACTGTTTTTCTGAAAATAAATACATTGAAAAAATTTAAAAATAAATAAATGAATAAATAAATAAATAAATATGATAAAACTAAAACAACACTAGGAAATAATAACTATTCAGTACATTAGCTCTATCATTATAAATTATTATTACTATGTAGCTTCTCATATTAGGGTCACACGTGGACAAAATGAGGAGTATGAGAAAAGGTGGGAAAGCATAGGTCAACACAATCTTGTCACACTCTCAATGGCACAGAATGTGGAAATACCAATATAACTTTCACTCAAAGAGTTATCATTTATCCTTTTATCCCTCTAACTTTCTGTTCTAATGTTAAACCTATACATAACCAAATCACTAAATAAGCTACCCAACTAATTTTGCAAGGGAGAAAAAATTTTAAATCCCTTCTAATTTCTAGATCCTCAGGCCATTACCAAGGTGAATAAAGTGACTGTGTATCTTGAAAAATGGGCTTATTCTCAGAATTCCCATAAAACTCAATTTAACTACTTTTTATGAATCCATCCATAGACATATTCAGCCTTCAGGCACTGTGAAGTTCTTTGTTATACCACAGCAGGTTACGTCATTCTCAAGCTTGTGGTTACATGTAAACTGGAACAGGAGCAAGCCAGTTGTATTTTTCAAATTACTAAGAGGTTAGTTAGAATAGAAGTCATTATTCTCAGTCTAGGATATACAAACCAGCTAAGCAAAAGAGAATATTAATGATTCAAACTTAAAACCTTCATTTATTCATTTTTTTATTATTGCTACTCCATCAATAAAAATGCTTCATTCTTTCAGATGGGAAAAAAATATATTTCCCACGTATGTACTCAGTACCCTATCATGTTATATAGATATATTTTTGCTTAGTAATTAAACAGAGCTACTCTGAAGTAGCTAACGTCCTTTAAGATTAACTTGCCCCAGTAAAATCAAGTATTAAAAGTGTGTTTGGCATAAGGAAATAACTTCTGAAAGAAATGCAAGTTCACACTGGAGTAGCAAAACTTTGAACAAACATACGTAACAGAACTACAGAACTGTCAGAGGAAAATCCATAGTTTCAAATATCACATTAACATATAAAATAATAAAATGAATGAATAAAACATTTATCTTGAGAAATTATTTAAAAACCTATGAAAAATAAATAGAAGGAATGAAATATAAACAGACTTTAAGGGGCATCTGGGTTGACTCGGTCAGATAAATGACTGACTATTCGTTTCAGCTCAGATCATGCTCTCATGGGTGGTGGGACTAAGCCCACATCAGGCTCCCTGCTCAGCAGGGAGTCTGCTTGAAGATTCTCTTACTCTGCCCCTCCTCCAATTTACGTGCATGCTCACTCACTCTCATTCTCTCTAAAATAAATAAATCTTAAAAAAAACTTTAATAGGTTAAAAATCATTAAATTAATAGAACAAAAAATAAATCTAAGAATTATCTTCACTTAAAATATAAAAAAATAAACCATTAATAATCTCATTAAAAACAAAAGAGTAAAAGCACAAATACAAAATATTGAAATGTTTTTATGCAAATAACCATGAATAGAAAAAACACAAAAAGAATTATGAGAAAATGTTTTGTTCATTACTCTGTTCAATGACAATAAGAATTTGTATGAAATAAATTGTTTTCTGGGAACACATATATTAAAATTCAACCCCAAAATAGTACGTAATATTACCAAACCAGTTACTCTAGAAGATGTCACTATAAAGCTATTCTTTCCAAAGATTAAAGAAAGGTTAGAAAAGTTTCACAGGGATTTCTACTAAACCTGTAAGGAAAAAATAATTACAGAGAAATTCATACTACTCACAAAAACAGAGAAAAGAATGAAAAGAACTCAAATACTCTTTAGAACATGATCATAGCATAGACCCAGAACCCAAAAACAGTAGCAGAAAAGCAAAACAAAGTAGAAATCATTCTTATTTAATGATTATGAATAAAAAAAATAGATAAAAGAATCCAAGGCACATTAAAATTAATGATGCAGCATAAGAAGTATTATTAATTCTAAAAATGCAAGGATGGTTAAATGTTACTCTAGTTATATAAATTTGCAGACTAATTAAGGAACCAATGAAGAAAAATCATACAGTAATTTCCATACATAATGAAAAGTCGTAAGAAAACTAACATAATTATTGGTATTCTCAGTAACATAAGACATTTCAGTTAGTTAAATCATGCTTAATTGGGAAACATTAAGAGCATTTTAATTAAAATCAAGAATAAAACAAATATGTTCTTTTCTACCACTGTAATTAACATTGTTCTGAATATATTCATGCAATTAGATCATAGAAAAAAATGTAAAAATTGAAAATAAGGAATGTTATATCATCATTAAATTTAAATTACATCTTTGTTTTCTGGAGCAAAAAATAAGACAGTCAGGAAAACAATTACAAGCAGTAAGAAAATTTATTGAAGTTGGTTGGAAAATTAAATATACAGAATGAATGATCTGCACATCAACAAATAACCGCTAGTTGTAAGATGTGACTTATTTAAAATAACACAAAAATAAGTAAAATATCAAGAAATAAATTGAAACATGCACAATGTACATAAGAAACATTTTAAATCCTACTGGAGGATGCAAAAAGGGGTTTGTACAACTGTATGACACAACTTACTATGAACAGGAAGATTTCACATAATAAAATGTTAATTTCTAGGGTGCCTGGGTGGCTCAGTGGGTTAAAGCCCCTGCCTTTGGCTCAGGTGATGATCCCACGGTCCTGGGAATGAGCCCCAGTTGGGCTCTCTGCTCAGCAGGGGGCCTGCTTCTTTCTCTCTCTGCCTGCTTGTGATCTCTGTCTGTCAAATAAATAAATAAAATCTTTTTAAAAAATGTTAATTTCTCACAATTAACTTATAATTTTTAAAATTACAATAAAAACACAATATTGATTTATTTTTGGAATTAAATGCACTCACTTTAAACTTCATAATAAAATTAATAAGCATATAACATCAAAGGCATATTCCATGAAGAAATATTTGATAAGCTGAACTCCATTACATTTAAAAACCTCTGCTCTGTGAATGAAATGTCAAAAGAATGAGAAGACAAGTCACAAAATGGGAGGAAATACTTGCAAAAGATAAAGCACTATTATTCAAAATATAGAAAGAGCTCAAAAATAACAAAATAAACAACCCTATTAACAATTAAATCAATGGCCTTAACAGACACCTCACCAAAAAAAGATGTGCTGATAAGAAATAACCATATGAAAGGTGTTCCATATCATATGGAAATGTAAATTAAAACAACAATGAGATACTACTACACACCTGTTAGAACGTCCAAAAGGGAGAATTCACCAAATGCTGGCAAGGATGTGGAACAACAGGAATTCTTACTCATTGCTGTGGATATGCAAAATAGTACATACTGCCAGTTTGGAAGGTACTTTGGCAGTTTTGGGTGTGTTTGTGGGTGGGTGATGTGGTATGTTTTAAGAAACTCAGCATAAGTATTACTATAAGATCTAAAAATCATGCTCTTTGGTATTTACCCAAAGGAGTTGAAAACTTAAATCCAAAAGCACATATGCATGGAATGTTTATAGCAGCTTTATTCATCATGGCCAAAACATGGAAGAAACCAAGATATCCTTCACTTGGTGAATAAATAATTAAACTGTGGTAGGTTAGACAATGGAATATGATTCAGTGCTAAAAAGAAATTATTTATCAGACCATGAGAAGACATGGAAGAAATGTAAATACATATTACTAAGTGAAAAAAGGCAATCTGAAAAGACAACATATTGTATGGTTTCAATTATATTGTTCTAGAAAAGGCAAAACTATAGAGATAGTAAAAATATCAGTGGTTGCCAGGGGTTGAGGTGAGAGGAACAAATGAGTAAGAGGAGCATTGAGATTTTTTAGGACAGTGAAAATTGTATGATGTTATAATGATAAATGCATTTTATTATACATTTGTTCAAACCCATGTAGTATATGAGAACAAGAGTAAATAATAATGTAAACTATGAATTCTGGGTGATAATGATGTA
Organism: Mustela erminea; assembly: GCF_009829155.1. Taxonomy (NCBI): domain Eukaryota; kingdom Metazoa; phylum Chordata; class Mammalia; order Carnivora; family Mustelidae; genus Mustela; species Mustela erminea. Next base: position 38,324,066 of record NC_045615.1, on the reverse strand, counting down.
TCAATGTACGTTCAAAAATTCTAACAAATGAACCACTCTTGCAAGAGTAATGAAGAAGGCCACGCATCCATGGGGGTAGGGAGAATATGGCAAATCTCTGTCTTCCCTCCTCATTTTGCTATAAATCTGAACCATTCTAAAGAAACTGAAATCTTAAAAAAAAAAAAAAATCAATAAGACAGTTTTCCTCTCACTGAGGCAGAAGAGAGCTAAAAAGAATGCTTCCCCTCTAAGAACAAGAAAAAGCCAGATAAACTACAAAATCCTACATATTCTTGAACCTACCAAAAAGCTGGTGTCACAGAGTAACACCAAGTAACCTAGAAATCCAATAAGGGGCAGACATCCATTAGAGCGAGTGCAAAATTGACCATCTTATCTATGAGAGAAATAGGAAGAAAGCAGAACGATCAGACACAATGATAAAAATTTCATCTGAAATTTGAATACATTGCTAAAGATTGAGAAAGGGCTAGCATAACATTTCTAAACTGATGACAGCCCCAGACACAAAAGGAATTTGCGTTTACTCATGAAATCTTTTTCAAAAAATTTCCAGTGGGTAGCATATGAAAGAGTGGGGGCCTCACAAGAGACTGAAGAGAACCATGCCTGCCGGTCAAGACATGAAAGAGGGGATTCGCTGCCACTGCTGGAAAGGCAAAAATGTTTCCCTGCCTGTTTCCTTATCTCCTAAGAAGCAAATGCCTTAGGGAGAGAAAACAAGACTTGTCAAACTTGGAGCATAAAGATCCATTGAGGAATTCCTACAACCAGCTCAGCAGTAGACTTGTCCTGGCGGAGGAAAGAATCCATGAACTTGAAGATAGGTGAGTAGAAATCACCCAAAGGTAAACACAAGGGGAAAAAAATAAAAAGAATGAAAGCAAACAGGGCAGAGCATCAAAAAGACGTGGGGAAAAGTCAGATCATCTAAATATTTGTATTTGGAGTCCCAGAAGGAGAACAGAGAGCTCATAAGACAGAAGAAATATTTGAAAAGATAAAAATCATAAACTTTCCAAAATTAATGAAAAAATCAAAACTGAAATTCAAGACCCTAAGAGAACCCAACGCAGTATTTAAAAAATATATATACACAGACATACCATATTCAAACTGCTGAAAAAGATAAAAATAAAATCTTTAAGACAGGGTGGGGGTGGAGGGTGAGGGAAGACCCATCACATATAGAGGAGCAAAGACAAAAACTACAACAGCTTTTTTTATCAGAAACCACACAAGTGAAAAGATAACAAGCAGCATCATTATGTTCTGGAAGAAAAATCTGAAAATCTGTCATCCCATATCCATACCTAGAGAAAATGTTTCTCAAAGAAACACACAAATGATTGCCTGCAGAATCCACTGAACTACAGCTTCATTAGCATTAAATATTTATGTTGAAACAGAAGAATGTCCCAAATCAGTTATCTAAGTTTCTACCTTAAGCAACTAGGGAAAAAAGGGGGCACCTAGGTGGCCCATTTGGTTGAGCATCCGACTCTTGGCTTCGACTGGGGCCTTGATCTCAGGGTTATGGGATTGAGCCCTGTGGGGAATCTGCTTGAACTCTCTCTCCCTTTCCCTCTCCCTCCCTCCTAAAATGAAATAAATTTTCTGTCTCTCTAAAATAAATAAACAAATCTTAAAAAAAAAAAAAAAAACAGAAAAAGAAAAGCAAATTAAACCCAAAACAAGCAGAAAGGAGAAAATAATAAAGAGCAGAACCAAACTCAATTACATTGAAAACAGACCCAAAAATAAATAAATAAATAATAGAAAATAAGTAAGTGAAACCACAAGCTTGTTTTCTTTTTTACCTTTAACTAACACCGTTGTTAATTAAATTATTTTTGTATTTTGTAAATTATAATTGTATAATTTTGTATTTTGTATATAATTGTATTTTGTATATAATTGTATATTTTTGTATTTTGTAAATTATAATTGTATTTTGTAACTTATAATTGTATAATTAAATAACAATTGTTCATTGTTAAATCAGCAAGACTGATGAAGAAAAAAGACGAAGACATCAAAAAACAATATGCATATTCTACTGATATTACCATAAAAAGGAAAATCATGTAACTGGATTGTGAGATGCACAACATAAAATAAAAGTTGTGTGATGTAAGAACAAGCAGTCAAATTAGGAAATGGGAAAACAGGACCAGTAAAAACTGTCATAGCTAGATAGATTGACAGGGTTATATGTGGAACCACAAAGGAATGAGCAAAGGAGTGACTGTTTAAGAAATACTGGAGGGACGCCTGGGTGGCTTAGTTGGTTAGACTGCTGCCTTTGGCTCGGGTCATGATCCTGGGGTCCTGGGATCGAGTCCCACATCAGGCTCCTTGCTTGGCAGGGAGCCTGCTTCCTCCTCTCTCTCTGCCTGCCTCTCTGCCTGCTTGTGTGTACTCTCTCTGACAAATAAATAAGGTCTTAAAAAAAAAGTCAATATTTGCCAAATCAATCAATCTAAATCAGAGCCTCCAAAAAATGCATATAAAAAAAAAAGAAAGAAATACTGGAAAGATTATTTAAGAACTTTATGGAGAAAAATGAATTTGCTGAAATGAAATTTTGATGTGTTCAGTGTGTGAAAATGTGAAATGTAACACTCTGAAATTAATTTTAAAAGGTTATCAGAAAGCATCTAGCATAAGGTGAAATACTGATGAGTACCTCAAAATTAAGGATCTTTGCTTTGCAAAGTTTCGAGAGAACATCAGGGGGAAATCCTGCAAACAAACAAACAAGCAAACAAAAAACCAAGAAAATGTTATCTAGAATATTAGAGTCTCTTACAAGATTGGAAAACACTGAAATCTTGTGTTATAATAGATAGAAATATATATGAATAAGAAGTGAAACTTCACAGATTGAAAAACATAGGAGGATATTTCAAATCTCCCTAATCATCAGAGAAATACAAAGTTAAATAATGATTTATCACTTTGTATGCAACAGATTAAAATAATCAAAGATATGGAATACCAAATGTTGACAAGGATGTGAAAAAATTTGAACCTCACATGTTTTGGGTATAAGCATAACCTGGCACGGCTATGTGTGGAAAACTTGTAGATCACAGCAACAATGTACCCATTGTTGGGTACATTGGGTATGACCCAGCAATGCTATGATGCCCAGGAATTTGGATGTAGAAACATTCATGTATAGCTCTATATAGGGGTAGATCCACATATGTTTGTTATAGCATTATTTTGATCATGAAAGCTGGAAGCCTCCTATGTGTTAATTGCTGGGAAATAAGACTGAAAAAAACAACAGACATGTTAAAAATTATCATGTAGTAATTCAGAAGTCATGACCATGAAGTATAGAATAGATCAATAACATGATATCCTTAATATGATTTTTAAAATACACACACTAACCAATAGTTTACAGTTTATAGAACTATACTCATATCCAAGAAAATACTACACCTTAGAGCAATGCCTATGGTAAAGGGGAATTGAAAAAATGCATTTGGTGATCAAAGACAAAGACAAAGGTAAGAATAGAGTAACACAGAAGACTCACACAAGTCCAATAAAATAGTATGAGTGAGGGGCCGCCAGGGTGGCTCAGTGGGTTAAAGCCTCAGGTCATGATCCCAGAGTCCTGGGATTGAACCCCATATCGGGCTCTCTGCTCGGCAAGAAGCCTACTTCCTCCTCTCTCTCTGCCTGCCTCTCTGTCTACTTGTGATTTCTGCCAAATAAATAAATAAAATCGTTTAAAAAAATAGTATGAGTGAGCTAAGTAACATAACTTCTGTGCCTGAGCCTTCCAATACATGCTCATACACACACTTCTAGCATACATCTGTATACACACATACCACACACATACTTACAGTCATAGACACATAAAAACTAAAACAAAGCCAGAAAATTAGATAAAACTTTGATGTGGGAGCTGGATGAAGATCTAAAGATACAGTATACTCATTTGAGAGAATATGATAAAGTTGTTAAAAATAATGAAAAGCTGGGCGCCTGGGTGGCTCAGTGGTTTAAGCCGCTGCCTTCGGCTCAGGTCATGATCTCAGGGTCCTGGGATCGGGTCCCGCATCGGGCTCTCTGCTCGGCAGAGAGCCTGCTTCCCTCTCTCTCTCTCTCTGCCTGTCTCTCCATCTACTTGTGATTTCTCTCTGTCAAATAAATAAAATCTTTAAAAAAATAATAATAATGAAAAGCTGATAAGAAACCATTCAGATGTATATTATCAAGATAAAATAATTAAGTCCCGACCTGTATAAAGAGCATGGTACTATTTTCATCATAATATACAGATATAAATTAGATATATAGATATGAGAATGGGAGACAAGATGGTGGAGAAGTAGGAGGAGGCACCATTTCAACCTGTCCCCTAAAGTGAGCTGATTACCTACCAAAGAACTCTGATCACCCACGAAATCAGCCTGAGATTAGAATTATACACTTCTGGATCTCCATTGGGCAGGTAAAGTGGAGTGGGAACATTGGACTGATATCGGAAGACAAAACAAAGGGGAGGGAGCCACCGGAAGAGACCCATTGGAAAGAAATAGCCCAATATGAGAGTGCCCTATGATTGGGGACCAGCATTAACTTGGTGTCTGGTTGAAAGCACGCAAAAAGAGCAAAGGATCGTGGGGGGAAGTTGGAAGGATCAGGCAGTTAGGGACAGGGGCTTATGCACGCTGACCCAGGACAGCCACCGCTGGCTCTGAGCCAGAAAGAGTGCAGCGAAGAAGCCAGGTCTTGGTCCCTGAGCTGCTGGCATGCCTGAGAGCATCTGGGTGACAGCGCCCTTGAGGGTGAGGGACCCTTGCCTGCCGGAAGAGCCACAGCCTTTTGCCCTCTCCGTGGGCGCCCGCACTGTGCAACCAGAGTCCAAGTCGCACTCTACATCCTCCCCTGAGAGAAATATGCCTGCAGGTGCCAGCCGGCACTCTTTCAGACCAGAGAGTCTGAGCAGTCCCAGCCCGGGCCAGCGTGAAAATCTCAATGCACTCTCTCTGCCTGGGACCTCTCTGGCAGTCTGAACCTACCCAGACAGTCACGGCTAGTATTTCTCGTGGTTTTGGGTACAAGCAGGAGTTCCCGTGACCCCAGAGACCGTGACTGGGAACGTGCTTTGCCAGCTGCCTAGGGGGAATTTATGTGCTCTGGAGCACCCAGAGGTGAACAAACTGAGGCTTCTCTCTGAGAGGGAGGTCTGGGTGCAGTTTGCTTTCCTCTAAACAGCCAAAAAACAACAAAAGCTGCCAAGGGGAGAGAAAACAAATAAATAAACAAACAAAAAACCTCCAGAGAACAGAAGCCTGAAAAACTGGTTTCCTCAGCACCCAGCCCCTTGATGGGGGCAGGAGGAATTTAGCAACACTGCCTGAAAACCCACACAGCGGGCCCCTTTCCCAGAAAGCCAGACCAAAAAAAAAAAAAAAACAAGAGGGCAACCACCACTACTTCATAGATACAACTTTTATTTTTAATCCATTCCTACTATTCTGGTCCTTTTCATATATATATATATATATATATATATATATATATATATATATATATATATATAAATTTTTAACCTATTTACTATCACAATGAGATGTTCAGTACATCAAATTCCATAATAACCTTTTAACCTGAACTTTTTGATACATATACCTGTGTTTTGCTTCTGCTTTCCTATTTTTTAATTTATTTTATTTTATTTTATTACTTTTTAATATTCATATAGAGATAAGCTTCAAGGTAATCCCCTTTCTCCAATCAATGCTACCCCCATAGGTAAACCAGTTTTAATCCCGCTTTATCTCAGGAAAGTTGAGTCCTTTAACAAAGATATCAAGATACATCCAGGAAGAATCAAAATAACCTTCCTTGCCCACACTGAGAATTTATAACCACTCTCCCATTATTTCCTTCTGCCAGTGTTTCTGTGTATTTGTTTTTGTCTTGGTAGTATATAAATCTTATACTTGGGGTTCTTTTTGATGAAGATCTTTTTATTTACTTATTTATTTTTCTTCTTGTCATCTATTTTTGTTGTTCTTTTTGTTTGTCTGTTTTTGTTTTTGTTTTTGTTTGTATACTTCATAAATCTTACCTTGTGGCCCATTTGGGTTGGGCCTTCTCTTTTATGTTTCTTTTTTTTTTTTTTTTCTGTCTCTCTCTCTTTCTCTTTTTTTTTTTTTTTCTTTTTTCTTTCTTTTCAGTGGGGAATCTCAATTGCTCAGAAGCATTCCAGGGTGCACCTTGCCTGCACCACAGTTGATACATTCAGCTACACATCCTTTCAGCCATCTCTCACCAAAATGACTAGGAGGAGGAATGCCCAACTGAGGAAAAGTTCCTTTGAACTTTGGGCCCTCTGGGCCCTCTCCATCAGAGCTATTGGATATGGACACAGACAGTATGTCGGAAAGGGAATTCAGGCTAATAATTACCCAGGCAATAGCGAAGTTGGAGAAAGCCTTTGATGACAAAATGGAATTGATTAGGACAGAAGTGAAAGCCACCAGGGACGATGTTAACAATATTCTCAATGAGTTACAGTCTAATCTAAATTCTCTAAAAGCTAGGATAACTGAGGCAAAAGATAGAATTAGTGATCTAGAGGACAAACAGAGAAAAAGGATCAGGAGGTAGCCTGGAACAAATAGTTTAGAAGCCATGAAAACAGAATTATGGAAATAAATGACACCATGAAGCATTCCATGTCAGAATTATTGGAATCCCTGAGGGGGAGGAGGAAGAAAGAAGACTAGAAGATATAGTTGAACAAATTCTCCATAAAAATTTTCCCAATCTGGTGAATGGAACCAGTGTTTGTGTACTAGAGGCAGAAAGTCTTCCCCCCAAGATCATAGAATCTAGAAAAACCTCGAGATATCTGATTGTGAAAATGATGAATCATAATTGTAGACAGGAGCTCTTGAAAGCAGCTAGGACAAAGAAATTCCTTACATACAGAGGAAAGCCCATCAGAATAACATCAGACCTGTCCACAGAAACCTGGCAAGCCAGAAAGGGCTGGCAAGATGTATTCAGGGTGCTAAATGAGAAGAACATGCAGCCAAGAATAAAGTATTCTTTATTGAAGAATACTTTAGACTGACATTTGAAGTGGATGGAGAGATAAAGAGCTGCCAAGACCAGCAAGGTTTAAAAGAGTATGTGACCACCAAGCCGACAGTGCAGGAAATATTAATTTAAGCCAACTCCACACACAATAAGGGAAATAATCAAGATTAGATCAGAGATCAATGAGATAGAAACTTAGAGATACAGTAGAACACATCAATGAAACTAGAAACCAGTTTTTTGAAAGAATCAATAAGATCAATAAACCATTGGCCAAACTAATCCAAAAGAAAAGAAGGAAGGCCCAAATTAATAAAATTATGAATGACAAGGGAGAGATCACAACTAACAACAAGGAAATAGAAACAATAATCAGAAATTATTATCGACAGTTATATGTGAATAAGTTAAGCAACCTAGATAAAATGGATGCATTCCTGGAAAACTATATACTTCCAAAATTGAACCAGGAAGAAACTGAAAACCTGAAAGACTGATATCTAGTAACAAGATTGAAACACTGATCAAAAATCTCCCAAAAACAAGAGCCCAGGACCTGACGAATTCCCTGGGGAATTCTATCAAACTTTTAAAGAAGAAATAACACCTATTCTCCTGAAGCTGTTTCAAAAAATTGAAGCAGAAGGCAAACTTCCAGACTCTTTTTATGAAGCCAGCATTACCCTGATCCCAAAACCAGGTAAAGACTTAACCAATAGGGAAAATTTTAGACCAATATCCCTGATGAATATGGATGCTAAGATTCTCAACAAGATCCTAGCAAGTAGGATCCAACAGCACATTGAAAAGATTATCCACCAAGACCAGGTGGGATTCATCGCTGGGTTTCAAGGATTGTTCAACATTCACAAATCAATCAATGTGATAGAACAAATCAGTAAAAGAAGAGAGAAGAACCACATGGTCCTCTCAATCAATGCAGAAAAAGCATTTGACAAAATCCAGCATCTGTTCCTGATTAAAATGCTTCAAAGTATAGGGATAGGGGGAAAATTCCTCAACTTCATAAAATCTATCTATGAAAAATCCACAGCAAATACCATCCTCAATGGGAAAAAGCTCACAGCCTTCCTGTTGAGATCAGGAACATGACAAGGATGCCCACTCTAACCACTCTTGTTCAACATAGTATTAGAAGTCCTAGCAACAGCAATCAGACAACAAAGAGAAAGGGGGGTTCTATAAAAGAGGAAAAAACCCAAGAATATCATTGAACAGAAATATATGGAGACAATCTATAGAAACAAAGAATTCACAGGTAACATGATGATACTTTATATGGAAAACCCAAAAGACTCCACCCCCAAACTACTAGAACTCATACAGCAATTCAGTAATGGGGCAGGATACAAAGTCAATGTACAGAAATCAGTTGCTTTCTTATACACTAACAATGAAAATACAGAAAGGGAAGTTAGAGAATCAATTCCATTTACTATAGCACCAAGAACATAAGATAACTGGGAATAAACCTAACCAAAGAGGTAAAGGATCTGTACTCAAGGAACTACAGAACTCTCATGAAAGAAATCAAAGAACACACAAAAAGATGGAAGACCATTCCATACTCAAGGATTGGAAGAATAAACATTATTTAAATGTCTATACTGCCTAGAGCAATCTATACTTTCAATGCCATTCCGATCAAAATTCCACCAGTATTTTTCAAAGTTCTGGAGCAAACAATCCTAAAATTTGTATGGAATCAGAAGAGACCCCGAATTGCTAAGGAAATGTTGAAAAAGAAAAACAAAACTGGGAGCATCATGTTGCCTGATTTCAAGCTTTACTACAAAGCTGTGATCACAAAGACAGCATGGTACTGACATAAAAACAGACACATAGACCAGTGGAACAGAGTAAAGAACCCAGATATGGACGCTCAACTCTATGGTCAAATAATCTCCGACAAAGCAGGAAAAAATATACAGTGGAAAAATGATAGTTTCTTCAATAAATGGTGCTGGGGAAATTGGACAGCTATGTGTAGAAGAATGAAACTCAACCATTCTCTTACATCGTACACAAAGATAAACTCAGATAAAAGACCTCAGTGTGAGACAGGAATCCATCAGAATCATAGAGGAGACCTCTTCGATATCAACCATAGCAACTTCTTTCAAGTTATGTCTCCAAAGGCAAAGGAAACAAAGCAAAAATTAATTTTGGGGACTTCATCAAAATCAAAAGCTTCTGCAGAGCAAAGGAAACAGTCAACAAAACAAAGAGGCAAACCACGGAAAGGGAGAAGATATTTGAAAATGACAGTACAGACAAAAGGCTGATATCCAGGATCTACTAAGAACTTCTCAAACTCAACACACACAAAACAGATAACCATGTCAAAAAACGGGCAGATGACATGAACAGACACTTCTCCAATGAAGACATACAAATGGCTATCAGACACATGAAAAAATGTTCATCATCACTAGCCATTAGGGAGATTCAAATCAAAACCATGTTGAGATACCACCTTACACCAGTTAGAATGGCCAAAACTAACAAGACAGGAAACAACATGTGTTGGAGAGGATGTGGAGAAAGGGGAACCCTCTTCCACTGTTGGTGGGAATGCAAGTTGGTGCAGTCACTTTGGAAAACAGTGTGGAGATTCCTTAAGAAATTAAAAATAGAGCTACCCTATGACCCTGCAATTGCACTACTGGGTATTTACCCCAAAGATACAGATGTTGTGAAAAGAAGGGCCATCTGTACCCCAATGTTCATAGCCACAATGACCACAGTCGCCAAACTGTGGAAAGAACCAAGATGCCCTTCAATGGACGAATGCATAAGAAAGTGGTCCATATACACTATGGAGTATTATGCCTCCATCAGAAAGGATGAACACCCAACTTTAGTATCTACATGGAGGGGACTGGAAGAGATCATGCTTAGTGAAATAAGTCAAGCAGAGAGAGTCAATTACCATATAGTTTCACTTATATGTGGAGCATAAGAAATAACATGGAGGACATGGGGAGATGGAGAGGAGAAGGGAGTTGAGGGAAATTGAAGGGGGAGATGAACCATGAGGGACAATGGACTCTGAAAAACAATCTGAGGGTTTTGAAGGGGCTGGGGGTGGGAAGTTGGGTGAGCCTGGTGGTGGGTATTAAGGAGGGCACATATTGCATGGAACATGGGTGTGGTACATAAACAATGAATTTTGGTACACTAAAAAGAAATTAAAAAAAAATAAAAATTTTTTAAAAAAATTTAAAAAAAAGATATAGATATGAGAAATGCTTGCACATGCATAGACTGACTCTGGAAGAACATGGAAGAAAATGGAGCAGTGATTGCTTCCATGAAGAAAACTAGTTAGCTGACACATGGTAAGGGAAGGGACAACAACATTTTACAGCATAGCATACCATTTCTTTTAATTTCTTACTCTTATTTGCATGACCACTTCAAAGAAATAAATGAAATGCATTGTTAAAGTAAACATAAGTGAGGAAGAGTTTTCCCTTCTTCCTTTCTAGGTTCTTTGGCTATTCTAATAACTAATTTGACATAAGCTAGATTAACAGGAGAAAAACACATTTAATTTTGCATGAGTGGCAGTCCCATAAAATTATGAGACTCAAAGGCTGCCAGGCACTTGAAGCTTATATAAAAGCCTGGGCCTGAGCCAGAGAAAGGAGTAGAAGTCTGGAGACACGAAGGGGAGGAAAGCTACTCACAAAGGAGAGAGGCAATATTTTAAAACCAAAGGCTTGCCTGTTACTCAGGCAAGTTTCTTAGGTAAAAGGTGTATCTGGTAATAGCTCTCTCCTGGTACAGGCCCCCTTTCCAACATAAATTGGGCAATTTAGGGGGAGGTAAAGAGGTCCTCCTTAATCTGCTGAGATTTGATTACCTTTAGCTCTAAATAATCCCCATGCCAAAGTGACATATTTTAGGGTCTCCTGTCTTGTTCTCCTTCAAAAACTTGCACCAATAAAATAATTGTCTACTTTGAAATCAGCAATGAGATTATCACAGGCTAAATTACTGGCAAGAGTTAAAAACTTAAGGGTCCCCTGGGTGGCTCAGTGGGTTAAGGCTCTGCCTTTGTTCAGCTCAGGTCATGATCTCAGGGTCCTGGGAGGTCCTGGGATCAGCCCCAATCAGGCTTTCTGCTCAGCAGGGAGCCTGCTTCTCCCTCCCACTCTGCCTGCCTCTCTGCCTACTTGTGATCTCTGTCAAATAAACAAATAAAATCTTTAAAAAAATTTTTTAAAAAGATAAAGCCATCAGTCAGAAAGCCTGAAAAGGGCCCAAGCTTTATTTAAAATTTATCTTCTATTCAAACACAGCAGTCTTTATCCATACCTGCAATTTCAGTTTTTGTAGTATTTACTGTATCACGACTCTTGCGGGTAAAGCTATATTTTTGATAAATCAGGATCTTATTTAGAATTCAGAATAATTAGCAGAATGATCATAATCTCTCCAGGACATACACAAGCATTTTCTATTTTATATAGCCAACGATCTCTAGATCCTAAGGGCCTTAAAGAATTATCCATGACAAAGCCAAATATATTGATCTGCAGATGTGCTGGAAAGCTTTCCTGGGAGAGTACCTTACCAGTGCAAAGACCAATTCCAATTCCTGTCTCTGCTGGAGTACTTTCACTCAGACTTTCAGCACAATTTCAAAGCCATTCACTTAAACTGTCCTTGATATGCTTACTCATCTCTCCCTGGTACACTGTCAAATACCCTTCAACTTGCACTCAAAAAGCTCTGATTCCTTGAAGTGGGGACAGTATTTTTTCTAAGTCCTTCTAAACATCTCACCTAACTGAGAGAGGCCAATTCCATCCTTCAACCATCCTACAAAGATTTTGTCAGTGCAGCTGTCATTTCTAGAGCAGAATCTGTAACTAGTGAAGCCCTCAAAGACCACCTTTACTCAGTAATTGGGCATTGACCATTTTGATCATATCATGACCTTGTCGAAAACAATATTTCCCATAGTGCTCTTAAGGAAGGGCACAGGAATGGGGGAGAAAAGAGAACTTGAGAACAACTCTACTGAAGATTTATACTTCCTCAGATCTAGCTACCAGAGAACTGAAATTATTAGAAAAACTAATTATTCAGCTAAAAGAAATTAAGTTTATTTAATCTTAAAATGTTAGTAAAGATATTCTTAATATTTCTTTACTTAATAATTAAAGCAATTGTTACCATGGATAATCACTAGTAATGTAATTTGTATGGAATTTATAAAATTTAGGGAGATATTCATTACCATTAACTTTGGGAATGTTTTTAAAAGGAAATACTCCCATGTGTTTAGGTAGATAAATTAGCAACACAATGTTATTCTCAACTTTTGCACTTAATAAAAACAATAAGAATTAAAATATAGTCAGATAAACAGAAATGAATCAGTATCGATTTTTCTTCCACAGAGAAGGGAGATGACGTGAGTTGCTGGCCTTGTTTGATTTTCAACTGTAATGTATTTCAGGCTTTAGCAAGCTTTTTCTGTAAAGTGCCAGTAGTAAGTATTTTAGGCTCTGTAGGTCTCCGTCACAACGGTGTCATTGTAGTGAAGCAACTACAATCAACAGGAAAATGGGCATGTTTTGTTCCCAAAAAAATGTATTTACAAAAATGGAAGGCAGGCCAGATTTGGGCCTGCAAATTGTGATAGTTTGCTTACATCTAATCTGTTTATTTTAGATAAATGATTCATAAAGATTTAGTAAGGGGCAAATAATAATCCAGACCCCCAAATCTCACCAGGTGTGTGCTTTTTTAATAGAGATGCCATGAATCCATAAATGTACTTATCTGATACTATGTGACATCATTTTTATCCCTATATTAATCTTCCTTTCCCTTCAGGTACACATTGGCTGTAAGAGGTAGAATTTGTTGATTTTTTTTTTTAATTTCACAATTTATTTTCTGTCCTATTGTGAATATTTCACGAAGAAAACTGTATCATCTTAGCAAATATTTTATAGAATTCCAGTTCTCTTATTAGAGCACTACAATATGAAGAATAAATACATGCTAAAACCGCTGAAAGAAATTTGAAGGAAGAGATGAACTTTTATCATGGTTTAACAAGATTAAAGGGATATGTGTTAAATAAATCACTGAACTGGAATTGATTCAGTAAAATTCAATAAATTAAATTCCTAATTGCTCCATGTTTGTGTGAATGAAATAATAAATTCTTAATGATAGCATGAATGCTGAAATTAAGAGAACAAATCATATCCGTAGGAAAATGAAATACACTTTTTGTTTTCCTCTCTTACAACTTCCCTATTTCAGATTTTCAGGAAAAAATAAAGTCATTAAGTGTCATGAGTTGAAGAGAACCTTAAATCTATTCCCGTTTCGTTTTTCATTGTCCAAGAAAAATAATCAGGAACAAAAAAACTCAAATAAATGAACAAAAGATCAATGTCCACATCGTGTGTTTTGAATTTTCTTCTTAATTCTGTTCTCTCTTTTGAGCTAACAGGCTATACATGGAAACTATCTAGGTAATAGGACTGTGAGCAGTGTATAACAGACAAATACATGTGATAGTTTTATTCTACTCCTCCTATTTCTCCACCCTACTCTTTCAGTCTCTATAACAAATCTCTGTGTTATACTTATGCAGTCACAAAAATGTTCTCTATGACTAACATTGCTAATAGATGGTTAAGGAATACACTGAGAGAGTTATAGACAACTCATATGTAGAGTAATATTTTGTAAGAAAAGATCTTTTAAACGTTGTAATAATTATATGGCCCAGTACATTGTATTCAAGTCTCTGTCTATTCCAGACTGCTATGTAGTAACTGATTAGCAGCAGAAAGTTCAGTTGTATTTACATAATATTTCGAAACACCTTAACTATTATTAACATGTTTTATTCTCCAAAATTTTCTGAAGCACTTAGAGTAGGTAGTAATATATTTATTTTGCAGAAACAGAGATGGGCTCCCAGGGGCTAAATCGTGCATGCAAAATCAGAAAATTAGTTAATGATAGCACCTAAATTAGAACCCAAATGTCCTTCTTTTCTTATTGCATGTCTAATCTATGAAACTCTATAGCAATTAATAGTCCTGAGATGTACACACCATAATACACAATGTGAATGTAGATCTAAACAGCAAATTGAGAGGCACCTGGGTGGGTCAACTGGTTAAGTGTCTGCCTTCAGTTTAGATCATAATCCCAGGGACCTGGGTTGGGCTCCCTTCTCAGCAGGGGGCCTGTTTCTCCCTCTCCATCTGCCCCTCCTGCCCATTCTCTCTCTCTCTCTCTCTGTCTCTCAAATAAATAAATAGAATCTTTGTAAAAAATAAAATAAAATAAAATAAATACAGCAAATTGTATCTTTCAAAGTGTAAGGGAAGAGGCTCAATTCAAAAAAACTGGATTGGGACACAACTTTAAAGGCCAGCAGCAGAAATGGTGAAAACACAGCCAAGAAGAGAACTTTCAAGGCAGAATATCTAATAACATTTTTAAGAAAAAAAGAAATAGGGTCTAGTTTTTTTTTTTAAAAAAAAAAAAAAGGCTGACAAGAATGAGACTGGTCCTAGGAAGCAGCTTGGGGACAAGAAAAGATCCGTCTCCTCTGCTTCTGTGTACCCTGGAAAGAACTGAGACAGCACCGTGACTTCTCCTTTAAGGCATTCAGTGAGGTGGTCCCACCTATTCTTTTTGAAAAATATGAGGCTTCATTTTTCTAGTGGGAGAAAAAATCAAATTTATTTTCAGTTCGTACTGCTTCTTGGGCAAAGGAGCAATGACACAGATATGTACATGCCACCCAGGCTGATTTGTTTAGTCTCAAGAAAAGGCAGGGCAGTTTGCCATTGTATGGGGATTTATTTCTGACAATTAGAAGAGAGCTAGGATAGTGCTACAAGAGGGAATGGCATTTATTAACGTCATTATTAGCCTTCTATGAAAAGGGTTTCTATTTTGAAATAATCTTATCTAGCATATACACCAGTGTTTTCCAACGAAATTATCACCTTAATGTGCATCATTCTTCACCAAACATTGAACCCCCACTTGATTGAATAATTTATGGACTTAACAACTTTTTTAAAAAATCAGTTAAAAAATAGTTTTGAGCAAACATTTGGTCCAATTCTTAATCACTGTTTTAAATCTTTTATATATATTGTCTCACTTACTTCTCATGACAACCTTATGGTTTCAATGATTATGCACATTTCCCAGAGAAAACTGAAGTTTGAGATTAAGTACCTTCAAGGTTTTTTAGAGTTATTAAGCCGAAGACACGGATTCAAACCCACGTCTGTCAAGCTCCAAAGCCCAAGGGTTTGGTCATTATTTTCCTGATGACATTTATTTAGAAAGTCAAGATTTAGACACAGAAAAAGGAAACTAATAGTACAGGCCAGTACAGTTGTCAAATAAATAACATGGACAGGATGCAGTATACAATTTCTGGGTAAGAAAAATATGACTGTAATTTTTAAAAGGAGGAGAGGGGATTAAAACAAAATTTACCTCAGTTAAATCTAGAAAGTTAAGAAATATACAGGTAGATGGCAAGTGTTGGGGCATTAACCAGAGGGAACTGTGGGAAGAAAGGTGGTAGGATAAAGACACAAAATGAACATAAATGCTCATGTTCACAAACAGACAGTAGGCAAGTCTAGTGGAAGTAAAGCAAAGAAATTGTACAGACTCACACAATACTAAAATATATATGAATGAATATGACCGTAGTTCTCCTATCACGGTAAAGATGATGTGCCTTACTACTTAGAATACATCTGTTTCTCTTGTGAGAGTCCAGAAAATCACAAATTCTTCTTAGATAAGAACAAAGAAGAGAATTGACAGGTCCCAGGCTAGTGTAAAAGTTGCATACAGTATAAGAATTGAAGCAAATATTATCATAATGGACTATGCTGTGGCATCAACTGAACTCAAGTCAAGTTGTAAGGTGGGAGTTAAAACTGGCAAATATGTGGGGTAGTTGGCTGGCTCAGTCAGTTGAGCATGTGACTCTTGATTTCTGCTCAGGTCATGATCTCTCGGGGTTGTGAGATCAAGACCCCTATCGAGGCCCCTGCCGGGTTCTGTACTGGGTGTGGAACCCACCTAAGATTCTCTGTTCCTTTGCCTCTTCCTTCCTTAAAAATAGGAAACTGCTGGTAAGAGATTAGAGCTAGAGTCAGAATTCCTTAGTGAGTACAGGACTTCTGGGACCTCTGACTTCTTAACAATTTTACTCCTAGTGTTGGCCAAAGGGAGGACAGCAAGGCTGTCACAAGAATGAGCTTGCCTTCATCAACATATCTAGAAGACGGATTATTATCACCATTCTTACTTCAGTATCTTTCATCCCTCTGATACATTCTGTGCTGGGATTCTTCCTATGTATTTATGGCCTATCTAGGCACTGACAAGTCACAGATACCACACCCGTAGAGGAGAGAGGGGAGAGCAGGGTCAAGGCATGGAGAATTCTCACAAAAGCTGTCCTTTCTCTTAGCTATAGAGAGGGTAAAATAGAGACTCATTTCTCTTTCAAACAAGGTTTTCCATTTTCTATGCATGACTGTTTACTAGAAACAAGAGAAAACATTTCCTTTCCATGTACAACAGAAAATTATATGTAGAGAAAAATAAAATCTATTCTCCATGGAAAGAATTTTAAAAACAATAGAAGTTTGACTTCTTTCCAAAAAACATGTGTCACGTGTTTTCCCCATGAACAGGTGTGGGGCTGGACATTGAATTGTGCTCATTCCCACATATATTCTCAGATCTCACTCAGATCTTCCCAGGAGAATATGAAAAAAATTCAACAGTCAGAGTTCTTTACAGATACCATGATGCATTATTACAAAATGCCCGTGGCAGAGCATCGCCTTTATCAAGACTACACTTGATATGTGAGTTGCATGAACTCACATAGTTCATGCAACTATGTGAAATAAAATCAAGACTGTAATGTTCCAGCTTTGGTTCCCAGTTTAATCATGAAGAAGCCTATAGTCATCAGCACTTGTTCACTGAAGGCCCACCTGTGTCAGGGCTCAAAGGAAAGAAGATGGCTCTGCATGAAAACAATGAAATGAAACCACAGAGCAAGCCATTCTCTTAACACCCAGTCTATATAGTGCCCTGTGTTTTCCCTATGTGGTTTTATGGCATCACTTTATGTCCTGGAACTCTCCATGTGGATGGAATACCAATACCTCAAACTGATCAGTTTCACAACAAAACCATTCATCTTCTCCCCACCCCACCCAAATCTATGCCTTCCCTGTTTCCCAATTCAGACAATGATAGTAATATCCTTCAAAACTATAAAACCCTGTAGAATCTCCAACTTCCTTCTCCTGTTCATTCTCCAAATTCAGATGCTGGGTACTTTCACCACTTTCTATTCCTCCAGGCAGACCCTAATTCAGGCTCTCAATATCTCTTATCTGAAAAATTTCAATAGCCTCTTAACTTGGCCTCCCCAACCTCTAATGTCTCCCCATTTTATTATCTCCTTCACGCAACAGTCACAGTTAGCTTCCTTAATCTCAGATTTGATCATTTTTAATTCTCCGTTTGGAACCTTTCATCAATTCCTTATTTTGTACAACACCATTTCCTTGTAAAATTAGCTTTACCTTGTGCCAAATAATGGGGAAAGAAAGAAGGAAAGAAGTAAAGATAGAAGACATTGGAAAAAGCAAAAAAAAATTGTAAAAAAAAATTTTATCAAAATTAGCTTTGCATTTTATTTTTTTATGTTTAATTGACTTATTGTATAAGCAATTCTATTTCAGAAAATAAAAAACATATGCAAATCTGCTTATTTTTGCAAAAACAACCAAAGAATGAATAAACTAGATACTGTTAATTAGTTATGTACAAGGGGAAGATGTAGATTAGACAGAAATACTAACTTTCCTCAATTTGCTTGCTAAGGGACCTGACATAAGCAGCCTACTCTCAAATAGTTCAGTTAAAAAAAAAAAAAAAAAAAAAAACCATAATGGTGAACGTGTGAGAGACAGACAAGACAGAAAGAGAAAGAGAATGATAAAGCTAATTTTCCAAGGTGTTAAAAATTGGTCAGTCAAGTTGTATAAGTCATTCTTTTCCCTGACATAACATTTATCTTTTTTTTTTTCCACTAAGGACCAACTAGAAGACTTTCCTCCAGTCCTAATATTTATTTTGCATCACTAATAGACTTGGAACTCTGATAATTTGCTAATAATTCTGTAGCAGTAAAAGTGGGCAGTGTTTATTTGAAGTTCATCCTTGGCCACGGGTTTAGAGCATGTGTTTAGTAAGGGACT
Organism: Mustela erminea; assembly: GCF_009829155.1. NCBI lineage: Eukaryota > Metazoa > Chordata > Mammalia > Carnivora > Mustelidae > Mustela > Mustela erminea. The sequence continues at coordinate 38,305,644 of NC_045615.1, read as the reverse complement.
ATGTTTTGCATATTTTCCCTTTGGTAGATGTGTTGCAGATAATTAATTCTTACTGTAATCTATTTTGAGATTATAGCCTCCTCTCTCAAGTTTGTTCTTGATTTTCTGAGCTTAAATTTCTTCCTCTGCAGGATAAGAACAGTTGAATAAACACTAGATTATATGTCTAAGGTCCTTTCTCCCCCCAAAAATCTCTTTTATATTTTACTTTCTCTATTCTTTTTTAATGCAGAAGAATTTTAATTATCTCACCCCCAGTATTTTTATATCACTAGGGAGGAAAAAAATCAATTACTCGTGTTCATGATCAAGGTGAAGTGAGGTTCATTGTCATGCTTGCTCCTTTCTACATAATTTTAATCTCTTAATTGAGTCTAGAAATGAAAGGATCTTATTATAACTAGGACTCTAAAAATACTATCTCATGCCTGAGATTGCTTGCATTTTTACAAGTAAAAGAAAATTGTTGAAATCATTGATTTGTGGCCAGTCAGATGTTTTCAGTTTCTATTATTTCTCAGCCCTGGCTTGTAGAGTCATTGTTATGCAGCTTTGCCACTGTGCTAATTTGGCATTTGCCAAAAATATTCATAATCATGAAGGAATGGTGTGCAGAACAAATGCTTTGTAGTTGTCTACAATCTTTCCAGTGGTAATCAGTGTTTATTTGTTTTATAAATCATCAGCTACATAATGTAAAAGGCAAATGTATTTCCTTTTCCCTTTTTTCCCCAGGGAGGATCTGACAAGAACTGATCCAAAAGCCACTGAGAAGCTGTTTGTGAAGCAGGGCTGTAACCTGTAACAGACAGCGTGTCCAGATGGACTTCGCAGGACCTGAGAAGTTAGATGGCAAGAGGCTCGCAGACCACGTCTCCAATAGCTGCAACCCTGCTGGAAAAATGCAGGGTTTGAGTCCCGTTTTCATCAATAACTCTTCCGGACACCCTACGTTATAAAAAGGCACCCACCTTGGGAAAAAAGTTAATGTGCAAAAATTTAATAAAAAGACTCAGAAGGAGGACCTGCTGTTTATCCTCTAGGTCCCTGAGCCTGCACCCCTTAAGAGCAAAGTAGTCTATGCCACTTCCAAGGACACCATCAAGAAGCTGAGCGGTGATCAAACTTGAATTAAAAACAAACTCTGAGGCAGAAGTCAAGGACCACCACACCCTGGCAGAAAGGCTGCAGGACAGGACCCTATTCTTTGGAGAAGCCTGTATGGGTCTTTTTCCCGTCCACCTGCCTAGAGCATTTCACAGCGGATCTTCCTGTGTGGGTTGAGGGGGTGGGGGTGGGGCTGCTAAGAGGATGCCAGCAAGTGGAAGGCAACCCCTCCCCTGGGGATCTCCTCCTCCCTAAATCCCAGACAGTTCTGGCCTTCCCAAACTGCTTTTAATCTCCTGATTACTCTTGGATGGAGGCAGACCAAGTTGCCCCCAGTGACCTCAATTTAGCAGAGGATGGTGGGAGAAACTGTATTTTATTTAGTAGAAAACTATAATGATGCTTTTATTTTTTAAAAAATATTTTGTTTATTAATTTGACACAGAGAGAGAGATGACAAGTAGGCAGGCAGTGAGAGAGGGGGAAGAAGTATCCCCACTGAGCAAAGATCCTGATGCCGAGCTAGATCCCAGGACCCTGAGATCATGACCTGAGCTAAAGGCAAAGGCTTAACCCACTGAGCCACCCAGGTGCCCCATATTGATGCTTTTAAATAAACTCAATATTATACATTGGACTAAAGTTGAACGTGATCCTTTTTTTTTTTTTTTTAAGTCAGTTAAAACTCACCAATTAAAAAAATATCTTTAATTCACTCATTCAGTAAACATGTATTAAGCACATATTATATGCCAGGTTCTATGGACCATAAGACCAGGTTCTCTGCTCTCAGGAAACATATAGGTAAAAATTTTAAGAAAAAAATGTGTTTTTGTATGGATATTTGAAAAGCAAAAAGAGGGGCACCTGGGTGGCTCAGTCAGTTGAGCATCTCCCTTTGGCTCAGGTCATGATCCCAGGGTCCTGGGATTGAGCCCTGCATTGGGCTCCCTGCTCAGCAGGAAGCCCGTGTCTCCCTCTTGCACTCCCCCTGCTTGTATGCCCTCTCTTGCTGTCTCTCCCTCTTTGTCAAATAAATAAATAAAACCTTTAAAATAAATAAATAGATACATAGATAGATACCAAAAAGGTATTAATCTGGAGTTTTTATTAGTAAAGAGATATGAGCATAAATGATGAAAATGTCAGGAATATAATTTAAAAATTACAAAAAACAAGCGACATTATTCTTTGAGACCCTTTGAGAATAGTTTCAGGAAATATATTAATGATGATGCTTTCTTCTAAACCATTTTTTTAGTATTTTCATATGTATTTCAATTTACCTTGCTACTCTACAAAGAACTAGCATGTTAAAAAATCAAACATACAAGGGCACCTGGGTGGCTCAGTCATGTTAAGCATCTGCCTTCAGCTCAGGTATTGATCTCGGGGTCCTGGGATCAAGTCCCACACCAGGCTCCCTTCTGAGCAGGGAGCCTGCTTCTCCATCTCCCATTCCCCCTGCTTGTGCTCTCTCTCTCTCTCTGTCTAATAAATAAATGAAATCTGGAAAAAAATCCAACATATATTTCCAGGGATACAAGATCAGTGTGTTAAAATATTAATGTTTGGCAGAAAATATTTTTATTTCCTGCTATGACATCCAGCCGACTTCAAGGGTTTAAGATTCAGACATGTAACTGGTGTGGACATTGTTAATCTTCCTATGCAGACATTCAGGAGAAAATTACCAAAGCAGGATAGGGAAAAGTTAGCATCATTAAAAAAAATGACTTCTCCTCAAACAATATTGTCATTGTCTAAATGCCAAGGTCCTTTTGGAACTGTAAAAGTTTTCATGATATCAAACCCAACTGTTTATTAGCCAATGAGTAGTTCTTGTTTTCTAAAATATTCTTGATGTGTTTCTTCCCAAAAAATGTTATCTTTAAAAAAAGTTATCTTGGAAGATTATTTTTAAAGTATTGCTTAATAAAATTATTCTGTATTATTGATTCTTAAAGTATAAAATTATATTGAATTTTTGTATTGATATTGTGTTGATATTTTAATATAAAGTCAGTGTTATGTATTATACTTAAGTAGAACAGATTCTACACTAAAAGTGGAAGTCATTTTTTATACAGTCAATTAAAACTCACCAATTAAAAAACAGCTTTAGAGAGTCTACCCTCATTAATTTAAAAAAGTCTATAACCAACCATAAATTGACAACCCAATTAAAAACCAGGCTAAGAATTTGAATAGGCATTTCTCCAAAGGAGAAACACAATGGTCGATAAACTCATGAAAAGATGTTCACCTCATTAGCCAGAGGAAAATACAAATCGAAACTGGGACATACCACTCCCCAGTCCTTATTAGGATGACTATAATCCAAAAGACTGTAACAAAGATTGGCAAGGATTTGGAGAAATTGGAACTCTCATAAAACTTTGGTGAATGTAAAATGTTGCAATGACTTTGGAAAACAGTCTAGTAGTTCTTAGAAGGTTAAACATTAAGTTACCATATGACCAGCACCTCAACTCCTGGGATAGATCCATAAGAAATGAAAACAAATGTCCACACAAAAACTTATAAAGGAAGGGCTTCTGGGTGGCTCAGTGGGTTGAGCCTCTGCAGTCAGTTCAGGTTGTAATCCCAGAGTCCTGGGATCAAGCCCCATACTGGGCTCTCTGCTGAGCAGAGAGCCTGCTTCCCCCTCTCTCTCTGCCTGCCTCTCTGCCTATTTGTGATCTCTGTCTGTCAAATAAATAAATAAAATCTTTTTAAAAAAAATATGAATTCATTTATAATTGACATACTTATTGAATAGAAACTATTCTGTTGGAAAACCTAAAAATAATTTTTTCCTTAAATAACAAACATTTCCTGAGACTTTACATTACTAATTTTTTATCTGAATTTTTTCTCAGAATCATGAAATAATTATTAATCTAACTAAGCCAGATTTGGCACACATTTTCATATAGTATTATTTCTATTACTAGAGTTCTCTATGAATTTTTAAAATTTTTGTATTCAAGTATTACATTTTTAGTGTATCTATTCTCTAATATTACTATGAAGGTGTTGCAATTAGAATACTGTTATCAAAAGTATTAGAATACACTCAGAGTCCTGGGTAAAACTCTAAATATATGTTGTTTTTTTTTTCTGTAACAAATGATATATCCTAAAATATCTTAATAAAAATAGTGTGAATTAGAAAAGTTAATGTGTTTAAATATTGATTGAAATAAGGATAATCGTTGACTTAGCTTCACTAAGTTTGCTATATTGGGGTGCCTGGGTGGCTCAGTCGTTAAGCTTCTGCCTTCGGCTCTGGTCAGGATCTCAGAGTCCTGGGATTCAGCCCCCATGTCAGGCTCCCTGCTCTGAGGGAAGCCTCTCTGTGGGAAGCTTCTCCCTCTCTCACTCTCCCTGCTTGTGTTCCTTCTGTCACTGTGTCTCTCTCTGTCAAATAAATAAATAAAATCTTAAAAAAAAAAAAAAGTTTGCTATAGAAAAAAATGGAAAAAATTAATTTCATTTCAAAAATCATTTAAGAAATAAGGAAGCATCTAAGCCAGATGTGATATTGAAAACATGTTTGTCTATATGCATCTCTGCACTGAATAAAATGTCATATTAAGAATGGTCTCTCCAAGACAGACATAACATTCAGTAATTACCACCACATAAAAGAAAGAAGCAGAGGAATTTGCAAAAAGCAAGTGTAGTCAACAAAACGAAGATTAGAAGCACACAGGTAACTAAACCAAAGAAACTAAAACTAACAAAACTAAATTGGGCACTTAATCTTAAGGGGAAAATTTCTAAAATTTTCATACTCAAAAAAATGGGTCATGAAGGGATTTATTTCATCCAAGTTTGCTTCATCAAGGAACACAAATAATTCACAAACATTTAACTCATGGATAGTTTCCATGGTGATAAAGAAAGGCCAAAATGGAAATAATTTGTGTTGATTCTTAACCCAAATAATGACCAAAACTGCCTTAAATAGGGGTTATTATTGGTCACAAATATTTCTATAGAAAAGCATTTTATTAACAATAAAGAAATAATAAATCCAATATTTAAAGCAATAGACCACAACTACTAAAACCTTCATGAATTGCTGTACAAAATAACACTTCCATGTTTCTTTTAAGTGTAGACTATATTGATAAAATTGAGTCTATTCCTTTCCTTCAATATATTTCATATGACCCTCTGTGGTTGAATAAAACCAACATAAACTGTTGCTATAGCATTTATGTATTTGGTGCACATTCCCCAAAAAATGGTTTATGAAACTGAATTTATATGAAGATATTTTTATTTACATGTTTGTCTATCCACACAAGGAACATAAAGTACTATTACAGGGCACTGATGAAATGCTATTTGACTCTAACTATCCTTAGCGTGTATTCAATAATCACTATTGTTTTTGAGACTTCCCTCCTCTTTCATTTAGTGGAAAGAAAATTGCTGGGCTATTTCATGCCACCAATGTAGTCCTTCCTAGATGGAAGAGTTGCTACAATTATTTTCTTTCATCTTTGGATTTCTCCAGTCTGTATCCCCTTTCTATATTGGAAAGAAAAGACAAAACATAAAGTATTGGATAATTTGAGTTGGTACCCTGTGTAGTTCTCTTTACTCCCATTCCATCTCTAAAACCCCTGTATAAATTAAAAGAAGTAAAATACTTTTTTTTATTTCTTAATCAGAGTCCCAGTTATACTGTCTATGAACAGATAGGATCTAGTAGTTTATTTCACTCTTGCCATAGCCTAGAGTGAATAAAAACAAAAATTCAAATTATAAAATAGCTTACCTTTTCCCCTGTCATTATTTTATAGTGATAGACATAATCAGAAATCTCTTTATCCCTAATTATTTTTATTAATTAAAAAAACAGTGAGTTCAGTGCCATTATTACTTTGTACAATTTAAATTTTGGTTTCTTAATATAAAAGCTGATCAATCATATAAAACAACTTTAAAAGAGTTTGTGGGAAGCAGGCACATTTTTTCATCTGTTTTGTGACAAATTTCTTCATCCAAAAGATATTTATTGGATTAATTTTTTAATTCAGAGACTATATCATTATCCATTGTTTTCACTGACAAAGAAATCCAGCAGTAACAAAAGAAAGACATCCATGGCAGTAGAGCTGCTTTATTAGAATGAAAGTAAAAGAAGTAAAAACAAACAAAAAACTCATAAAAGAAAGAGGATGAAAAACAAAAATCATTGAAAGTTAGAATGGTTGTGTTAGAAATTGAGTAGAAAATGATAAAATTCTGGCACAGGAAATCAGTTAATTCAGAATACCTTAATATTTGATAATTGTAAGCATTTACTTATCATACTTTTTAGGGCCTTTCCTGTATAAATTCATTTAATTCTCACTGCTTATACTGAGTGGCATATTAGTGATGTATTAGGAAGTCCATCACCGCAACCAAAAAATAATGTATACATCCATCACCCCCAAACTTGTCTTTTCTCTCTCCCTTCCCCCTGCTCAGGTAAACATTGATCTGCTTTATGTTACTATAGACTAGTATAGATCACATTACTATAGACTAGTATTAGTTACCATAGATGTAACCAGACTTACACATAAATGGAATCATAAAGCATGTTCTCCTTTTCTGTCTGGCTCCTCCTCAGAATAGTTATTTTGGAATTCATCCATCTTGATGCATGTATGAATAGTTCATCACTTTTCATTACTCAGTAGTGCTCTATTGTATGGATATAACACCACTTGTTTATCTGTTCACATGGTGATACACGTTTGCGTTGTTTCCAGTTTCTGGTTATTACAAATCAAGCTGCTATGAATATTTGTGTACAAGACTTTTGGTGATTCTCTTGGGTAAATGCCTAGGAATGAAATGGCTAGATCATGTGGTAGTTGTGTATTTAACTCCCAAACATATTGCCAAACAGTTTTCCAAAGCAGTTGCATCATTTTACATTCTTGCCATGAGTTAATGGGTGCTCTACTACCTCTGTATCCTTGCCCACATTTGGCATGGTCAGTCTTTTAAATTTTAATCATTTTTACATTGTGTACAGTGATACCACATTGTGGTTTTAATTATTACTTGCCTAATAACTGATAGATAAGTGAACATCTTTTTTATTTTTTTTTGAAGATTTTTATTTATTTATTTGACAGAGAGAGCTCACAAGTAGGCCGAGGGGGAGGTAGAGAGAGAGGAAGGCAGAGAGAGAGGAAGGCAGAGCGAGAGGGGGAAGCAGGCTCCCCGCCGAGCAGAGAGCCCGATTCGGGGCTTGATCGCAGGACCCTGGGATCATGACCCCACCCGAAGGCAGAGGCTTAACCCACTGAGCCACTCAGGCGCCCCAGTGAACATTTTTTTGTATGCTTATCTGTCATCCATAAATCTTTCTTTGTGAGCTGTCTCTCCTGATCTTTTACCTATTTTTTATGGGTTTATGTTTTTCCTTAAATTTATTCAGCTGTGAGAGTTCCTTATACATTCTTGTCACAAGTCTTTGAATTTTCTCCTGATATATGGCTTACTTTTCAATTTTTATGACTGATTTTGAAGTGCAGATTTTTTTTTAATTTTTTATTTTTTATAAACATATATTTTTATCCCCAGGGGTACAGGTCTGTGAATCACCAGGTTTACACACTTCACAGCACTCACCAAAGCACATACCCTCCCCAATGTCCATAATCCCACCCCCTTCTCCCAAACCCCCTCCCCCCAGCAACCCTCAGTTTGTTTTGTGAGATTAAGAGTGACTTATGGTTTGTCTCCCTCCCAATCCCATCTTGTTTCATTTATTTTGAAGTGCAGATTTTTAAAGTTTTGATGAAATCCAATTTATCAATTTACTCCTTTATAGATTATGCCTTTGCTAATGTATGTAAGATATCTTTGCTTAACACAGGGTCACAAAGGTCTTCCCCCATGTTTACCGCTAGATTTATTACCATTTTAGATTTGACATTTAGGTCTATAATCCAATTTAAGTTATTTCTTTTATACTGTAAGATAGTATAGATCAAAGTATTCTGTTCTTTTATTTTTGCATATGGTTGTTCAATTATTCTAGCACTGGTTGTTGAAAGGACTATTTTTTCCATGAAATTGCTCTTTCATCTTTGTCAAAAATTCATTTTCCATGTATGTGTGGATCTATTTTTGGATCCTCTCTTCTTTCATAAAACTATTTGTCTCTCTCCTTTTTTAAAAGACTTTATCTATTTATTTGAGAGAGAGAGAGAGAGCACAAGAGCAAGATGAAAGGCAGAGGGAGAGGGAGAAGTAGGTTCACCACTGAGCAGGGAGCCTTCTATTTGTGTATCTTTATGGTAATACCACACTATATGACTGCTATAGCCTTATTGAAGGGCTTGAAACCAGTTAGTACTAGTTCTTTAAATTGTTCTTTTTCAAAGTTGTTTTGTCTATTCTAAATTTTTTTGTACTTCTAAAAATATTTTAGAATCAGCTTGTCAATTTTTATAAAACTCCTGCTAGGATTTTGATTGGAACGTGTTTTATAGCTGGAAATATGGTTTATCTTGGTACATATTCCATGCACAATTGAAAAGAGAGCATAGTATTCTCTTGTTGGCTACAGTATTCTATGAATACCAAGTAGTTCAGGTTGGTTAATAAGGCCGATAAGTCTAGTAAATTCTTGCTGATTTTCTCTGTACTTGTTCTATCATTTACTGAGACAGGAATATTGAAATTTCTGACTATTGCTGAGAATATTTCCATTTCTTCTTGCAGTTTTATCTATTCAGTTTCATGTATTTTGAAGTTCTACTTGAGGCATAAATGTTTAGATTTCTTATATGATTTTGAAAAACTGATTTCTATCTGTGGAAAAAGGTTTTCATCAAGTTTGGAGAAATTTTGAACATTATTTCTTCAAATATTTTTTCTGCTCCTCCAAATCTCTTCATCAAGAGCTTGAATTACAAGTACATGAAACATCTTGAAATTTCCTACAACTCACTGATGCTTTATATTTTAAAATCCTTTCCTCTGCTTTTTAAATTATATAATTTCTATTATTATGTCTTCAAGTTCACTAATGTTTTCTTCAATGTTCATCTGTGGTTAATTCTATAAAGATATTTTTCATGTCATACATTGCAGGTTTCACCTCTAAAATTTTGAATTGAACTAAATATTTTTCTATGTCCCTACTGAACACATTGAACATATAAAACATAGTTACAACTGTTTCAATGTCCTTTTTTGCTAATTCTAACACTGTGGCAGTCATCAGTCAATTTTGATTTTCTGAGTAGTCTCCTCATTATGCATTATGTTTTCCTACTTCTTTGGATGTCAATAATCTTGTTTAATAACAAACATCATGAATTTTGCCTGGATTGTTGCTTTATTCTGAGATGCAATTAAGGAACTTAGAAATAATCTAAGCTTTTTGGATCTTGCCTTCCTGAATTTTTTAGGCAGAAGCAGAGAGGTGCCCATTCTAGGGCTAATAATTTCCTAGTACTTGGGCAAGACCTTTCTTGAATTATGAGTTTTTCCATGCTGGCTAGTAGAAACGGGAATCATTCCCAGGCCCATGTGAGTGCCAAACACTGTTCTCTCTAATCCTTTTGGTTAGTTCTTTTCTCATCCTTGGATAGTTTCTTCTTTGCTTGCACGCACTGATCAGTGCTCTGCTGAATATTCACGGGGACCATCTTATGAACTCCAGGGATCTAGCACTGGAGTCTCTTTTCTCCAGTACTCTGTCCTAAGAACTCTAACATTCTGTTCTTCTCAGATTCAGCTCTCTGAGATCCAACTTCCTAACTTGAGGAGTCTAACACAGAGTCCCCACCCTGTGTTGCAACCTGGGGTAGTAAATTGGGGAAATGAGCCTTACTTTATCTGTGTCCTTCAGGAATCACTGTTTTGAAACCTGATGCCCAGTGTCTTGAAAACAATTTTGATATACCAGTTTTATTTTTCGTGTGTGTGTGTGTGTGTGTGTTCATTTTTTGTTTGATAAGCAAGAGGGTATTTTCAGTACCTGCTACTATATCTTGTGCAGAAAAGGAACTTTCCCCCCTATCTTTCAAAAAACAACTAAAGAAGCAAATGAAAAAGCAGTAGATAAAAAGAGAACATGGAAGAATTCTTTTTCCTAGTTTGTTATGATGATGCGCCGTAGCTGATAGATTAGTTTTCCATTGCTGCTGTTACAAATTACTACAATTTAGTGGCTTAAAACAATACAGATTTATTATTTACAGTTTTGTAGGTCAGGAGTCTGACACAGGTCTCAGAGGTCTAAAATCAAGATGTCAACAGGGCTGCATTTCTTTCTGGGGGCTTTAAGAGACAATCCATTTTCTTGCATTTTCTAGCTTCTAAAGACCACCCACATTCCTCTACTCATGGCTTCCTCATTTCATCTTCAAATCCAGGAAATTCACACCTATCTGACCATTCTTCTGTAGTCACACATCCCTCTGACTATAGCACAGAAAGAAACTCTGTTTTTAAGGACATATGTCATTAGATTGTGTCCACTTAGATAATTCACTGTACTCTCAGCCACTTAAAGATTCTTAACTTAATCACACCCCAAATTCACTTTTTTTGTGACCTGGTTTGGGTCATGATCCCAGAATCCTGGGCTTCCTGCTCCACGGGAAGCCTGCTTCTCCCTCTCCCACTCACCCTGTTTGTGCTCCTTCTCTTGCTGTGTCTCTCTCTGTCAAATAAATAAATAAAATCTTAAAAAATATATATATACCTACCATTAGACACTGGAGAAAAATAGTGTAATATTATTGCAGCAAATGGTAGTTAGCCACCTTGGGAAGCCTCGTTTTAGCTCATTGAGGTTTTTTTGTTGTTTACTTTCATAAACACACATATATGTATACCTGAATACTTGAATCTTGAATACTAGGCAAGATTCTTTAAATCTTTAAATAGTTAAATTTTGAAATTGCTTTTACTAAAATAAAAGCAGGAAAGTCTTGCAGATTTTACCAACTGTTGACATTGTGGGCAGTTGCTGGGAAGAGCTTCTAAACACAGGTGGAAATAAAGAACTCTCTCTCTAGTCATTGGTGAGAATATTGAGCTCAAGACCACACTCTTCTGGTTTCTCACAACTCTGTTTCCCTCAGTTAGAAAGGAAATAGCTGATTAGCCAGGCTTATTTCTATTACTTGGATGTATTTTAGGTCCATTATCCAACACAAAATGACTTGGAAGAAGTTGCCTACCTATACTAAGTTCCTAGAGCTGCCATAACGAATTATCTCAAACTGGTTAGGTTAAAACCACAGAAATTTATTCTCTCAGAATTTTGGAGGCTGGGACTTGAAAAGGAAGAAATTAGAAGGGTTGGTTTCTTTTTAGAGATCTGTGGGAGAATCTGTCCTTTGCCTGTGTCCTATCTTCTGATGACAGTCATCAGTCTGTGGAGGTCCTTGGCTTGTAGCATCTTCCATCTTCACATGGCCTTTTCTTGTGTAACTGCAGCTGTGTCCAAATTTCCTTCTTCTTGTAAGGACGTCAAGCACATTAGATTAATGACCTCATCCTAACTTGATGAAATCTACAAAGATTCTGTTTCAAAATAGGATCAAATTCACAGTTACTGGGGGTGAGGATTTCAACATATCTTTGGGCAGAGGGGACATACAATCATAACACTACCCTACCTGTCGAAGAATTTAAAGTTATGTTAGGAACCACTTAAGCCAAGAATTCACTTAGGCCTCACTTTCTGGACACTTTATAAAATTCTGGACACTGTGGAGACTATTACCTCATGCATCAAAGACCTTCCTGGTAGAAATCAAGGAAAATGTTCAAGTCAGACATTGGCTATTAAAATATTAGATGTATAATTCTGTCTTAGATCTCATCTATATATTATTATAATCTCATCAACCATGTAAAACTTATATTCTTTACCCTTCTGTGTTATCTGGGTACCCCCAGGTTCCCCTACACCTGATTTAACAATTACTTCATCAATGGCTGTTTCATGTTTTCCTGTGAGCTCAGCACCATACTGAAGAGCTAGGAGGAACTGGAAATCCTGTAAATGTGATATTAGAAGACATCAAACAATCTAATCTTCCTACTGTGCTCAGAGGAGGAAACTAAGACCAAAGAGGTTAGTTGTTTCTTAAGTTAACCCTTTAGTTGGTGACAGAGTCAGATATCCCTAGGTATCAGTTGTGTCTTGCTTACTGTTTTTGCTCATTTGACTATTACACTGTAATGCCAGTATAACTCACAAAAATATGTGTGGGGTAGTATCATTTCAATTTTTGCTCTCCATCCCTGATTACAGTCAACATGGAGGAGAAGGCTCCCAATTTCATTGCCAAGAGAGGAATCCTCCCCTCTGCATTTCACTCTAAGGACCTAGAAGTACATTGTAATTTGCTAATATGGCAAATGTGTGTTATTATCACTCTGTACTCTGTCTAATAAATAAACATGTGGGAAAAGCCAAAACCTCTTTTGGGTTCTATGCAGCTGCTGAACTCTCTGAAAGTCGGCTTTCTTCACACCACTCTTATAGTTCTCAACATTTCAGTTTGCTCAAAAAAGCACTGAAGGGTTTGCGTGGGCTGGTGCTAATGTCTAGCTCTGAATATAAAAAAGATAGTTATCCATAGAACAATCACATTCTTGATCAAATAATGATTTATGTCCCTAAAACTGGGCAACAAAAATTCAGATTGACTTCTTGTAAGTTACACTTATTTGAATTCTTCACTGCAATTCACTTATGCTTTCTCCAATTTTCATTTTCTGTACAATCAGAAATCTCAAGCACTATTGTGGCTTTATACTTGCAGGAATAAATTTTAAGAGGGAGCTTGATTAATTTTGCCTCAATCTCTTTTTTAAAATCAAAGAGGAAATATTTCACAGTATGCAAGTATCTTTGCAGCACTAAATATGTTCATTTATCAAGCTAGGTATCCATAGTCAAAGAAATAGGAAGGATTGAGAGACTATAAAGGAGAAAGGAAAATTTAGTCAAAAATAAAGGTAAAGTGGGGCACCTGAGTGGCTCAGTGGGTTAATGCTTCTGCCTTCAGCTCAGGTCACCCTGGGATCAAGCCCTGTATCAGGTTTTCTGCTCAGCAGGGAGCCTGCTTCCTCCTCTCTCTCTGACTGCCCCTTTGCCTACTTGTGATCTTTGTCTGTCAAATAAATAAATAAAATCTAAAATAAATAAATAAATAAATAAAGGTAAAGCAATCCAGTTAAAAATATTTTGACTTAGTTACTAAGCCAAATATTTATTAAGAATATTGGTATATAATTTTTATAATTACTGCTATTATTATATCAAAACTACTTGATGTGCGTGGGAGGCTCAGTCAGTTGAATCAACTCTTGATTTTGGCTCAGGTCATGATCAGAGTTGTAGGATTGAGCCTCTTCTTGGGCTCTGCATTCAGTATGGAGTCTGCTTGAGATTCTTCCTCTCCCTCTCACTCTGCCCCTTCCCACGAGCGCATGTACTCTCTCTCTAAAATAAACAAAATCTTTAAAAAGAGTATAATTATTATTATTTGATAGACCAATAATTTGAACAAAAAAATCATCTATATAAAGTAGCTTAGAGCCCATAACTCATATCTTTAATAGAGAAATGGTTGAGTTATTTCTGGAAGAAAAACAGATAATTTCATTTTCAAGCTACATTAATTCATTAACTTCAACCTACAAAAATAACTCTACAGAGACACAATGTGACATAACATTCAAATCAAGAACTCTGTCATTAGATTTCCTGGATTCAAGGCTAGACATCATAAAGTACTTGCCATATTACCTTGAGCAAATGAATTGGGCTTAATAAGCCTTCCTCAATTTTCTTGTATATCAAACAAAGATGACAAGTAGTACCTGCCTCAAAGGTATTTTTGTGCAAATGTAATGAGATAGTGCACATAAAGTACTTGTAGTAAGTGTTCCACAGCTTATCTGTTATTACCTGCCTGCAAAAGCTTTGTTAATAAGGTGCCTGGAACATAAAATAATGGAAAATGAAAAATAATGGAAAGAAAATGCAGCAAAATGTGAGCAGTGGTTAACATCAAAGTAGTGCAATTGTGATTATTTTTCTTTTTTCCATTTTTAAATCCACTTATATTGTATTTAAAACAGAATATGATTTTATGAAAGTCATTAGAGGAAATATGTTACAACAGAAAACTTTGTTATTCTTAATATTTTTCTATGTATGGAATCTTTAATTTCTAGAAATAAACAACTTCCAGTCAACACATACACTTCTCACTCCGAGATGAGGCTTTACCACTGCCTAAACCCCACACGGCACATGCAGAGAACTCACTGCTTGACATTGATTCAACCAGCCCCTTACAATTAATTACAAGTTCTGCTTTAAAAACATTCCTAGGATTAGAAACTCATGTTCTGCAGAATTCAAGGAAAATAGAGCTTACTTATTTGTATAAGATATGTATTGCTGTTATATCAAATGCTGGATCTGCATTAAACATTTCTTTGTAATATACTGTCCAAATCTGATCTTACTAAATTTAACTGCTACTAACTGAGTATTGTGTTAAGGAACTGGGGTAAATAGATATTCATTTAATTTTGGGGATGACTTTTTTGACATCAAGATTATTCATGTCAATTTTGATATCTGAAAATCTAAGTAAAAAAATATGTGTCTTCAGGTGGAGGGTGGGGAAAATCTACCCACTTATTTCTTAACAATAAGAAATTAAAAAGTAATTAAAGGCAACTTACACAAACACATTTAGTGAAAAAAACTATGTCCATACAAAAGAAACTTCCTTAGAAACAATTAGTAGATTTATGAATAACTCACTTTAAAAGTACTCAGAAGTCATACATAATTACCATGTTAAAACTGATTATTTGATTTCTTACATGAATTTTGAAACAATATTTTGTAAAAAGAACAGAAAGTTTATACATAAAGATAGGCATGAAGCTTTTCATATTTTTTTTAAGATTTTATTTATTTGACAGAGAGAGCACAAGAGGCAGGCAGAGAGAGGGGGGAAGCAAGCTCTCTGCTAAGCAGAAAGCCCGATGCGTGGCTTGATCCCAGGACCCTGAGACCATGACCCGAGCCGAAGGCAGAGGCTTAACTCACTGAGCCACCCAGGTGCCCCTTTTCATAAAATTTCTTTCTTTCTTTTTTTTAAAATTTATTTGATACAGAGAGAGAGAGATCAAAAGTAGGCAGAGAGGCAGGCAGAGAGAGAGGGGAAAGCAGGCTCCCCACCAAGCAGAGAGCCCAACGCGGGGCTCGATCCCAGGACCCTGAGATCATGACCTGGGCCGCAGGCAGAGGCCCAACCCACTGAGCCACCCAGGTGCCCCATAACATTTCTTAATAAGGTTACAAAAGATGAGAATTTGGCCATGACCCATTCAATTTAATCTGAATTGATTTCCTTTCTTTCCCCTGGTAGTATTTCTAAGAAAGTGGCTCATTTTCTCCCTTGGAATTTAAAAATGTAAAATATCAGCATACTATTGGACTCACCTTCTCTGGAGATACATGAATAGAGAAGACAGACAAACACAGAGTGTGACCCCTACCAACATTTTGTACAGGAGAAATTAGGTAAGAAATAAGTATCAAAGATACCATGAAGTGACAAGTCATAAATAAAATCTAGCAATCCGTGACTTCTTTTCCTTTGCCCAAGTCTTTAATCTTTCACAGTCTGTAAGAAGAAGGACTAGCCACAGTTGCCTCTTAAAGATGATAAGTGGAGTTTTATGCACTGGCTGCACACAATGACTTTTTTTTTCACCTGTAGATAAGGGCCACCTGCTTATTTATATCCCTGAAATATGTTATTCTCAATATTACACACATCAGTTCAAAGTATGAGTAACCCTGGAGGCACAAGTGATTAATAAAATGAAATGTATGAAAAAACAAGTGATATGAAAATGAAAAAGTATGAACAAATAAAACGCTATTTACCTCCTACAGAGATTTGTGATTACCAACCTAAGCAAGAAAGCACTTTGAAATATTGTTTAGGCTATTCGTCTGAAATTTTTACAAGATCAGATGCAGACATCTCCAAATAGGGAAGGTGAGAGTCAGAGATTTTGTGCCCATCCAACAAGCAAATGTATAATTTGTAAATATTTTTCATCACCAAAAATAGTGCACCTATTTTCCATTATCTTTAACTGCAAAATATTCTTATTCCCATTAAATCTTTTTTTAAGGACTTTTTTCTTTGTAATATGCTAAGAAACCTGCGTTTTGTTCTTGGCAAATAAACTCGACCAACTGCAGAAGCAAATGCTTGTCCACACTGTTGTCCAGACGTAAATATATGTATATTTACTAAAATAAAGATATATAATATGTACTTTATATATTAAATATTATATATTATATATATATTTAGAGCTATCTGACAAAATCCCTTAAATGAGAGATGAATAAAATAACAGAAAATGCGGAATAAATAAGAATGTCAGGAACCAGTGATCCCTTTACTTGAATCATGTGGAATTTGGTAGTACCCATTCACCACAGGTGGAAAGCAGACAGTCTAGTAGCATTCATTATGATTCATTCTTATTATGGGTTCCTCACCTGAAATTATAAAATATTAGCTAAGAGCTTTGTAATTGGGTTCAAGTTATCACAATTCTAGCTTTGTGAAATGTTTGTAGTTTTTGCTACTAATTGTTCAGATAAAATAATTTTTTGTAAAATATGATTAAATATCAGCTCCAATCTGTAAAAGAGACCATTTACCCCGAGGAATAAGGAAAAACAGAAATTCATCCAATACTGAATTTCTGGAATTAAAAGGGATACCTGCTATTATGACAGATATCTTTGAAAGGAACTGTGAAAATTATTTCATAGCCACACAAACAAAGGAAATGCCACGCCAATGGTACTCTTTTGCAAGTTTGTTTAGATATTTCTACTACCTACCTGGATTTAGGGAATGGGTTAATCCTCAGCAAGAGAAAAAATTAACATCATCTCAAGGTTATTGAGAATCAAAGCTAAAATCTACCAAGTGATTAATTTGCTCTAATTAAATGTAATTCTGCAGAAGCATTTGGAAATCCAATGATCTGTAAAAATGGTAAATAAATGTTCCCTGACTAACTGTTGCATGTGATTTAACTGTGATTTCAGTACTTGCTAATATTCCCTTATGCTTGTCTGATATTGCTTATAACAGATTGATTATGAGTTTCCCATTCAGTTTCCAGGTTTCACACCAAATGTCTGTGTTTGAAGATAACATAGAGAAGAGTATATGCTGTGTGTTTGGAGATGGGGTAGGAAAAAACATACGTTGGAGTCAAGTTGGAAATATCGATTAGTCAAAAGAGAAGCACAATTTTTATTTCCTGCTAGTAAGTTCAGGCAGGCAAATATCTTGACCCAGATTTAAGAGTTCCAGGAAGTACTTGCTACCATTGATTCCTAAGCTAGAAGTTCCAGTTTTCACAACTGGTCTTGTTCCTTTATTTCTCCTTCTGGGGGATGGGAGTTGGAGGGTGCTAGAAACACATGGCCCAGGGGCAAAAATGGGAGGTGGTTATTGAAGCAATACCCATCTGGACTGAAGGAGAGCCTTATTTTCTCCAGTGTGGCTGAAAAATTATTGTAAATATTCCAAAATACTTAAGAAAATAACATCTTTAATGAGAAGACATTTCATAAAGAAAAATACTGACCCAAATTTAACTAATATTTTGGCTCATATGGATTATTTAGCTTATGTAATATCTAGTCCCTAATTGCTTTTATTAGAGATTCACTCGATAGTTTATTTCTGTTTTGTTTTTTGTTTTTTCAAAGATACCACAAAGTACTAGATCCTAGAATTTTGAAAGTGGATATTTCATTGCATTCATCTATGTAATCTCTGCAATGTTTGCCCAACACAGTGTCATAAACAAATGCTTATTACTATAATAAGGGATGAGCACCACATTTCACTTGTATTTTCTTACTTCTTATGATATGGAAGGTAGATTCTATAGCCACCGAGTGTACATAGCTTATTCCATAGATTCCATGTCCAAGATGCACTGATTTTCTTTTAACCCCCAACTTCACCCATTTGCTCCAGCTCTATTTTGGGGGTTTTGTTTTCTTCTTTGTTTTTTGTTGTCTTTTTGTCAATGCTACTGCCATGGAGTGGTTAAGCAGGTAACAGAAGACGCAGGCATGGAAGGTCATTAACACATATATGTCATTGGATTGATTGAAAGTCACCAGGAAAGGCATAATGAGATAAGTCAAGAAAGGTATGGCAGGAAGAAAAAGGTATGTAAAATACAACCCAAACTGGTGCTTCAGGTATGTTTGATCACCCACTAAACATAGAACAAGAATTTCTGATATAAAACATGATAATCTAAAATTTACTGTACAGTTTGATCTTTATGTTCCCAGAGTCAGAACCTGCCATCATTTGTGTTATTTACAGACACTAGTTAGTGAGAAGAGAGCAGCCTGAGGCTCTCTGTTGGGATGTTCACTAAAATATCCTCCCTGACATGGGAGTAGTTTCCTCATTAAAGTCCCAGGAGCTTCTGTTTTTAAGGTCAAAAACTTAAAAAGGGGATTTTTCAAATTTGATTCTTCTCTTTGCCAAATAAGGATATTCTTCCATAGAACAAATTGGAAGATCAGCCTGTTAGGTTTTGTGGAAGATTTAAAAAAAAAAAAAAAAAAGAAAAGAAAAGAAAAAACTTTAGAATCAAACATTAGGCCAGGAAGTCTCATTAGGAAAATTATACATCAATTTGTTTATATTTGAGTTATTAAATATAACTGTTCATATCAAAAGTCTATACCATGATGATAGGTATCTGAAAATGTATAACTTCTCTAATGGATCATTCCATAAAATATGCTAAGAGAGGAGTTCAAGCCAAGCTTGACTTAATATCCTATTGATTAGATCATATTACATGCAATAAAGTCTTTGAGTATTAATTATTCTTTCTTGTCATGTAAAGATTGTTCCCTAGGGCTGGATTGAGAGAGAGAGAAGAAAAAACCTCATGGAGTATTGAAAAGTCCAAAGAATGAGGCGCCTGGGTGGCTCAGTGGGTTAAAGCTTCTGCCTTCAGCTCAGGTTGTGATCCCAGGGTCCTGGGATGGAGCCCCACATTGGGCTCTCTGCTCAGCAGGGAGCCTGCTTCCCCCTCTCACTCTCTCTGCCTGTCTCTCTGCCTACTTGTGATCTCTGTCTGTCAAATAAATAAATAAAATCTTTAAAAGGAGAAAAAAATTTAAAAAGAAAAAGAAAAATCCAAAGAATGCTTTAAGAAAATTAGATTTCCCAAGTAATGTGAATTTCAAGTTAATCTTTTTTTTTCTTAGACTGTGTTTCAGTATATACTTGCCATCTCCAATTTCTCTCCCTACATTTTTTTTTTTTTTAAACCACTCCACTTGGACCACCACTATTCCAATGAAACTGTTTTTAAGGTCACTAATTACCTGTCAATTCTCAGTCTTCAGACTCAAGTTTCTTATGCCTTTCTCTTTGCTATATTTTGTTTTTAGTGTCTTGGTTCCAGGACACTAAAATAGTTTGGTTTTCCATCTTTCTTGCTGGTCCCTCCCTTTCAGGCTCCTCATGCCTAATAAACCCTTCAATCTTAAAATTTCCAAATGTGAACCTCTCTGCACCTTAAAACCTGACCAACCTGAAGTCTTCTTCTTCTTGGTCCTCACTGATGCTTCTATATGTCTCATACCCACAAGCAATCTGCTAGTTCTAACTTCAAAATGCGTTCAGCATCTGATCACCTTCCTTCACAGTCGCTGCTCACCCCATGGTCCAAGCCATCATCATGGCTCACCCAGATCACAACAATCACCTCCTAATTGGCCTCTGTGCTTCTACTCTCACCCCTGTACTATATACTTCACACATCAACAGAGCCTATTAAAAGGAAAGTTATCACCCTTGAAATTCTTCAATGTGTATAAAAGTCAAAGTATATACAATGGTATACAAGTCCTTCCATGGTTCAACCCTTTGTTACTTCTCTAATACTATCCCTTGCAAGTCTTCTCACGGCTTCCTTTGCTCCAGTCATGCTGGCCTTCTTGTTCTTCCCAGAACACATGAGACAGTTATTACTTCGGTACCTTTGAATGAATGTTCTCTCAGTTTGCAGTGCTCTTCTCCCAAAACGTGTAACTCCGTCCCTCCCTGCTTTCAACCATTTCCTAAATGTCGCCTGCTTATGGAGGTTTTCTAAATCACTCATTTTAAAATTACAACCCTCACCTTGGCAGCCCTGGTCTCCTTTAAGTAATTCTAGTTGTCTTTTTCCATCCTATTTACAACCCTTCATCATTCCACATCATTAATTCTTTTATCATCTGCCTCTTCTTCTAGAATGTTAACTCTAGGAGGGCAGGGATTTATAAATTGTTATTTATCAATTATAAATTCAGTAAATTCTTTTAATTAATAAATGATTCATTTTGCAACAACCCCACACTATTTTCTCATGAAAGACTAGGATTTAGTACCCTATAGTGGTCCTGATCTCTCTATATATAAATTGTTTTTTTCCTCCTCCCCAATTGTCTCAGTATCTCCTTCCAGATGAGTGCCTGACAAGGCATGTATCTGTCGTTTAAGAATCGCTGTTCTAAAAACTAGAGTCAGACCCACCCCACCCAAGAAGGGATTCACTAACCTCTACTCAAACTTCTTCAGAAGCAGAAAACTTAGGAATAGCTTTGATTGTGAGACAGTTTCTTAAATTGGAACACAATCAGTCTCCCTTTCACTTACAACCACAGGTTCAGTTATTGTTTTTGAGGAAAGGCCTGAATAATTATTTTTACTCTTCCACATGAAGACTCTTCAGGTATTTGAATATAAAAATATTTTCCATTTGCTTCCAAAGTCCTCTAATCTTTTGCAAATAGCATCCATTCCTCCTATTAATTAAATGCCTTAAAATTTTAAAACATAACATTTATTCTAGAACAACTTACAGCACTTACTCTACAGCAGGCACAGCACTAGTAGGCATACCAAATGCAGGATCTTATTTAATCCTCAATGACACCTCTATCAGGCAGACACTACAATTTCCAGTCTTACCTCACAGATGAAGAACCTGGGCTTCAGTAGAGCTTGGCAATTTGTCCAAGGACACAGGGCAAGAAAGTAGCCCAGCTGGAATTCAGTGTCAGGCTTTGTCTAACCCCAGTATTGGATTCTTATCTACTGTACTTGCTGTCTCTTGCAAAATTACTAAACAATTAAAACATCTGATTCCCCAGTCATTTCCCAAGGAACCATGGAGCCTATAATCTTCCCAGTCAGACTTGGGGATTGGAATCCCCGGTTTACTTCCCACCAGCTGTGTGCAACAAACTTTCATGCTTTGGGTACTGTTTACTTCATTGGTAAAATATGATAATAATGAGAAAATTAGCCAACTTAATATATGGAGAAACCCAGCCTAGCAGTTAAGAGCACTAGCTCTAGAGTCCAACACTTGGTTTAAATTCAACTCTGCTCCTTATGTGTTATGATCTTGGGTGAGCTTCCAATTTCTCTCAGGCTCAGACTTCTCACTTGTATGTCAGAAATAATGATAGTACATCCCTCACAGATTGTTAGGAGACTTGAAAGAGAAAATCTTCACAAAACGTTTGTCACATAGAAAGTGCCAGATAAAACTGAGCTATTATTTGTATTACATAAAAACATCAAGCAACTACAAATTCTAATTACTAATATAGGTAAATAGAGCAAATTTCCTTGACACATGACAAAACAGAAATATGTAAACTAAGTTACAAAATCAAAGTTATACCAAGAATAATGATCTTGACAATAAAATAAAATGATTAAAATTGACTTGCTTAAAAGCAAAATTAAAGTGTTACTTGTAGAGATACATTCATAATTCAAATAATACAGAAACAAAAAATAAGAATATAGTGAATATAAAAATAACATATTTATGTTACAAATACAGGGCACAGAAAAAGTACTTAAAGTCTATGTGAGACTAAAGAAAAACTCAACAATAATATTAAAGAGGAAATTTCTACCTAAATATTATCAGTCTATGATAGGAAGTCATTTGATTTTTTTTTTAACTGTAAAGATAACATTAACATATATACAAAATTTTCTAAGATTCAGAGAATATACCCACTGCAACTACCCAGGCAATATTTACCAAATGTAGTAAGATATAAAGAACATCTCAAATAAAAATCATAAATAAATCTAAAGGCTATCCTTGATTACCATAATAAAGCCAGTTATTTTATTCATGTAACAGAGTTGATTCCTCATCACTTTAATTTAAAAAAGGGGGAAGTTAAAGTTTAAGACTATTTGCATTTCTTAATACACCATGTGAAAGTTTTGGGTTGAAATTGAGGCTCTTTTTTTGTTGTGTGTTAAAGCAGGCAGAGTCACAAGATCAAACTAATATAGGAAGAAGCAGAATAGCCTTAGTCCTTCTGTTAGATAAATAGTCCATGTGCCCAGGAGGAGAAGAGTGATATACAGGTATGCAAATTTTTTCTCTCTTTTCACTTGTATGTAGTGAGTAACAAAACTACATAGGGACAAACTTATTCAAATTTATTTAACTTCCAAAACATTCTCTTAAACTTGATTTGCCTTCTTTAACTTTTGAGGTTCCTCAGGAAATTGTCCGAGATTCTCTTCTCATCTGTCTCTGTCTCCTTTACTTAGATGATCACTCTTTTTTAAAATACTTCATATGAATTCATTATTTTTATGGTTTTTTTCCCCTTCAATTTTGGAAATTCATAGGCATTGTCTTTTTGATTATTGCCACTTTTCTCTCTTTCCAATCCTAGGCTTTTGGAACTCCTAATATATATGTGTTTGTCCAATTCATGCTATCTTCCATAAAGAAGTTATCTTTAAGACCTTCGATTGTCACCAACAATTATAATCTGTGATATTTCCTCAGCTCTACCTTCCATATCTTAAGTTTTGTAAAGAACCTACTATTTAACTTCCACTGTATTTGTAATTTCCTAAAAGATTTTATTTATTTATTTGACAGAGATCACAAATAGGCAGAGAGAATGGGAAAAGCAGGCTCCCCACTGAGCAGAGAGTGTCCAATGCGGGGCTTGATCCCAGGACCCTGGGATCATGACCTGAGCCGAAGGCAGAGGCTTCAACCCACTGAACCACCCAGGTGCCCCTGTTTAAATATTTTTAATTATCTTCCACATTACTGATTATAGTCAGCTTTATGTTATTCATTGTTTCATGTGATTAGAGCAATAATTCTCCTATGTATTGTGTCTGTCAACTTTGTTTCATGATCAATGATTTCTTTATAGTTTCATTTTAATTCTGCACTTCTTTGAGAGGGATTTAGTTTTGGCTGGAGTCTGTTTGCTGAGTGGTTATGGGAATGATCCTCAGAGGAAGTTTTGCATCACTCTTCTATTTATCCCTTGGGTATTGTAAGGACCAACTTTTATATTAATTTCTCAGCTGGGTGACTCTGGCCTTCTCAGATACTGTGAAGTTCAACTCCAAACCAAAATGGGACATAGCCTCAGGCTTCTGATTGCTTGGAGGAGCCTAGTTCCCAGACACTAAACAAATATGAGTTTCCTCATCAACTGCTGGGTCATGGGGCAGATATTTACGTACACTTTTCATTTCTATGGTTCAGACTTTATGAAAGAGTATTTTTCATAAAGAGTTCTGACTCTTTGCCTTGCATAGTCCATATATAGTAACTGAAAATCCAGTCCTGTGCTATTTTTATGAGTAGTGAGGAACCCCTCCAACTCCAGTATCAAAGCTACAGCAGCATTAGCTCCATGTTTATTTAAAGTTTTATCCTTTATTATTATTATTATTCTCTTGCCTAGGTCTTTTCTTTCTTTCTATGTTTTCAGTGTTAAATTTGTCAAACATTCTTTATCAAACATTCCAGAGTGGGAGAGTTGCTGCATATACTTGATACACCATTTTGCTGAAACCTAAACTCCTAAACTGGATGATTTCTTCTTCTTTCATGGATTTTGAATTTCATCTATATTCCATCAATTCCAAAAGTATATTTCAAAGATAGTCATTCTGAATTAATGATGGTTTTACCCCACAAGGACATTTGGCAAAGTCTGGAGATGTTCGCGATTGCCATAACAAGAGGACAGTGCTGTTGGCATCTAATGGGTAGAGGTCAGAGATGCTGTTAAATATCCTGTAATACCCAGGTCCTTATCGTGGCCCAAAATGTCATTAGGGCCAATGTTGAGAGACCCTTGCCTAGTCCATATGTCTCATTTTCGACATCTCCACTTGAATGTATATTGACATGTGTCAAACATTTTTTTTTTTTACTTTTATTCACAAATTTATTTCTCACTGATCTTTTCCATTTCAGTTAAGGGTACCATAACGAACCTAATTACTCAGGTTAGAAACCTGGTGGTCCTTCTTGAAACCTTTACTGCCAATCTGGTTGATTTTGTCCTCCCAAATATATCTGATGCCACCAGATTTCATCTACACCATCCTCATTACACTCTATCCTCATTACAGTCAGCCATCTCTCACAAGAGCCACAAAACGGTCTTTAACTGTCTCCCTTGCAAACTTCTCTGTCTCTAGTTCTTTTCTACACAGATATCAGGGTAATCTCATTGCACTTCTAGCACAAATCAAAATCCTCAGCAGGGCCTTCAAGCCAGGTGTTCATGATCTGGGTCCTGCTGATCTCATTAACCACCTTTTGTGCTGCTCCTTCATTTATCATGCTTTAAAAACCCAGCTATTTCCTGGAAAATGAACCTTTTTCTACCTCCATGCTCCTCTTTCTGCCTGGAATGTTCTTTCTCCACTTTTCAGGGTAACTGCTACTCAATCTCCATTCAGATTTCAGTTTAATCACCTCTCCTCCTGAAGGCCTTAACTTGTTCCCCAATCTGCAACCCATCTTCCCTGTTATTTCTCACATTTATGCAAGTTTTAATGTTATTGTTCATATTCTCCCCTAAATGTAAGTTTCAAATAATCAAGAACCATGTCTGCTCAGTTTACCACTTTTTATTAGGTTGGAATATGACAGGCATTCAAGAAATATTTGTTGAAATAATTAATGTATACCAGAAATTTAACAGGAATTATCACTAGGAATTATCACTAGGCTAACACCAGTTGAAGAGATTCTGTGAATCTTGAATTTATAAGGACATTGAGATTTAGGTGTATGACTAAATACATACTATGAAGTAAACTATATTCAGCTGCTAAATAGTTACAGCGTTATATAATATAGATACATATATGGATATAATATACATGCTTATGCATATATATAGGCACACATATGTATATAAGACATATATATTATGGGCATATATGTGCATTAAATATATGCATATATGTATATAATATATACATAATATATGTATAAAAATATTTCTAACATAATGAGTTAAATTAATATTTATAGTTATTATATAACAAAATATTTTACGTATTATACTTTGGTTCTAATCTTCAAAGCTAGTGCTATAACTAATGAAACTTTTACATGGTTTTGACATTAAAGATATTTCTTTCCCATATATTCATAAATCCCTAAAATTTTGATTCTCTTGGTCCCTAAAGAACTTGATCAGATTTTTCCTGTCTCATGAAATCCTATATCCAATACCGACATCTTCAAAATAATCACTTTATTTCCCAGTCTCTTTCTTTTCTATTTTCCAAAATTTAGGTTTTCAGCGTTCATCATTTATATGTGTATAGTTTTGAGTGTTTTGCTATTTCTACCTGGAAACAAAGTCCTTTTTAGAATGACGTAGAGAAATGCATGAATAAAAGTAAATCAATTACCATAAAGTGTATGTGTTGATAGATACAATTTATAGAGCTTTGTTTTCCAACATTAGCATTTTACAAAATGGATTTACTAACTAGATATTTGGGAATGGCTTCTCTCCCTCATTTCTACATTATGGCAGCAAAATTGTTTTGAGAGACTATCTTGATTTCATAAGAAAGAATATGACATTCTTAAAAAGCACCCCCCAAAAATGTACTGAAGCCATGAATTTCATAGTATTTTGTGTGTCATGGTCTCAGATATCCCACTGGCTATCAACTTTAATGCTGCTTCATGCTCATGATGAGATGGCTGCATACAGAATCCCAGTGTTCTTGAATAACTGTGCCTGACTGTTTATAAAAGGAGATGTGTATATTTTTGCCTCCCAGTCTTCCACAATCCTCAATATAAAGGTCCAAAGGCTTATATAAGACAACCAAATAGATACTTAATTGTTGAGCATATATTTTTTAAGAGTGTTGTCACTCACACAACGGGAGAGAAGAATGCAAAAGAGTGTTTCAATCACAGCAGTATAAAATTGTGTAAAGTACTACTGTTTGGTCATGAAAATCAGCTTTTTTCATATGACTCTAAGTGAAAGTAAGAATTCTTTCCCAGCACAGAGCTGATTTTATATGAGTTTAAATGTGTTCTTTATTTTTTCAATCTCTTGCTTTAAAACACACTAATCTGTTGACCGAAGCTCTACTGGCTATTATATCTACTTGCAAACTAGCAAATTCAATTTTCAACATAACAACACAAAGTAAAATGAAGTGGAATGCTGTGATTTTAAGGGGGCTTTGCCCTCCTTTGTTCTGTGAACTTTACTGGCTTTCACACCACAGCAGTCTCACAGCTCTTTGTTCAAATTCAACATCAAATGTAAAGAATGGCTTTACATTGTGATTTTCTTACCCGAGGAATCCAAATGCATCAAGAAAAATGCTCATCAAGGCTTGGAACAGAAAGAGGTATTTGTTTTACATGTGCCCAAGTTCTGCGTAACTCAACATTACGACAAATGAGTTCAGATTGCAATTGAGAGTTGAAATTCTCTTTGTCTCCTATGAATCATAAAGCCAAAACACATGGCCCAACATAACACTTTTGAAATATTAATTACTGATAGTGGGAAACATTAAAGATCACCATGTTACATACATAAGTAGAACCAGACATGTGAGAGATATGACAAACTTGAGTGGCTTCTGCTTCTTATCTCTATCAGATGTCTATTAGTCAATTTTTCCACTTAAACACTGGCCATAGTTCCTGCAATTTATCTCAGTGTGCATAAGAAATAAAATTCTCTCTGGGCACTAAGTCACTTTGAAGAGTGGAGAGAACACTGGATGGAATTGGGAAGGGGGTGTGGCCTAACTGTCATAAGCATAAGTTGTGAAGTCAAGTAGATTTGGATATGAATCTCAGTTTGGTCACTTCCTAGCTCTTTGTTCCTGGAAAAGTTATTAACTTCATTCTTCCATTTTCTCATTGTCAGATAGTGTCATGAGGACTAACTTGGATGAATAGTATTTGTGAAGTGCATCACACCGTGCCAACTTCACAGTAGGAACCTGATATGGGTAGTTGCTATTAAGTAAGGAAAACCTCCATACCGTTTCATGCCACAACTCTCTGGAACTCAAATGCAATCATTTTCAAAATACAAATGAAATATGTGTACCAAATGAGCCTAAATAACAACTAGATCTTTAGCCGTATCTTTACTATCCCTTATTTGCCTCTCACTTTATCTCACACTCTTTGGGTTGATTTAAATGGTGTCCAATACTTACATAAGCCACTTTTAAGTGTTAAAAGATAAGAAAATCAAGAGGTTTGTAAGGTATTCAGGCAAATTTAACTGCCATTTGTCTAAGCAGCAGAAACAAGGCTCTGAATTTTGGGGGAGCAAAAATACGGCAAGAGTAGATAGAGCCTAAGAGGATGTGATGAAAGCTTGAGAATAGGAAAAAATTCTGAAGTCTGCATCTCTGTATCCTAGAAAAAGAGGGGAGATATCAGCACTAAAGAAAAGAAGAAAGAATTGCTGGAGACTGCAAAAATAATCTGGTTGTGTATTGCGGAAAAGTTATCCCAATGGTCATAAATTACATTGAAGAGGTTTCTAGAAAAGAAAAAATAGAAGTAACAATTCTGCAATACACTTAAAAATGTAAAGAAATGTGAAATGTAAAGAAAAAAGAAAAGAAAAGAAGACGAAGAAAAGAAGAGAGGGATCAGAGATACTGAAGGCCCTTGAGGGGATTATGTTACAACAAAGGAAAACAGACTTAGAGAGGATGGCTTCTTGAACTTTGCTGTCTTCCCATTACTCTTACACTTCAAAAAATGTCATCCATTTCTTTCAGAGCAGAACGTCTTGCCAAATATGCTATTTAAATATTGATTGTAGAAACACTTCCTTGATTTGAAAGTATACTACCAAGACTGGCAAAAATCCAAACTATTTCTTTCTGTAGTCTTTGCCATGATTTATATGGGTAGTTCTTCCTACCAAGACAAAATGGGAAAAGAACAGAATGTAAACTGCACAATACATGCTATTCTTGAAAATAAAATGCACTGGCTGGAGATCTTGTGAAGGATATTTGAGATATTACTCAAGAAATTCTGATTATGTACACAAATATATCTGAAAAATACTGTTTCTGTTTCTAATAGGAACATTTGAAGAACAGAAAGGGAATGTTAAGGGAACACTATAAAATCAATTATTCTTATGTATGAGAAAAATTTGGTCAATGCCTCTGATTTTTGTTACATTAACTTTGCAGCTTAACTTTCAAAGATCTGAAGAAAGGAAGTTGCTAAAGATGCATGTGCTCACTTATTTTTCTCTGCTACATTTCAAGACCTAAAGCAGGGACTGGCACCTAGCTCACACTTGACAAATATTTGTTACATGAATGAATAAATAAATCCTCAGAGAAATCAAATTAACAAATAAACTCTGCAATCATCACCAGCTGAGAGGTAACTGGGCCAGAACATCCTGAGATATAAATTTAATCTCATGGTTTAGGGCATCCCAACCTGAGTGCAGAGTCTCAATCTTAATAGCAAGTATCTTGTTTTATACTCCACTGAGAAGAGAAAATCAGCTTTTTCATTATGAAAAAATAAAAGGAAACAATCTAGCTCCTTATCTAGATTTATTGTTTCATGTATATGGTCCATGCAGTCATGTGTGTGATGCATATATTCGTCCTTCTGAAATTTTCAATGATACAAACTCTGTCACCTTGTCTGGTTTAGACAAGCATCTTTAGGTAATACTGGTGTGGTGACCATAGCAGAAAAAAATAAATCTAAAGCCCTAAGCAGCCTGTTTTACATAGTATTCCAGAATATCCTTTCAAGTCATCTCCAATAACAAGGATATTTTTCTCAGAATTGTTAGTTAATTCCCTTTGAATCTTAAGATATATAAGGGTCCACAATTATGTATGAAAAATACTTCAAAATTAGACCTATCCTACTTCATACCTTATCTTATGCCTAAGTAATTTCAAGAACTTCCTAAATTACTTCTCTGCAGCTTCCATACCCTCTCCCCCAACACATGCTCCAATCCACTCTAAAACATGGCTCCCTAACTCAAGAACTTATAATGGCCTCTCAGTGAAATATGGCAAGGGAAAAATGGCTTTAAGATTATTCTTAGGAAGCCCTTATTCTTAGGAAAGAATGATTTATCTAGTATAAAGCTATAAGATGACTATCATCAAAACCAGAAAACCCGTGTAGATTTCTTTGAAAATAAGTAACAGGGTTCTAAAAGACATAATTAAAAGAAAATGAAAATAATACCAGCAAAACACTGCCAGATTGGACAAAAAGGAACAAGAGAAAGCAGGACTCTTAGAAGAGGCAAGACTGTCAAGCTGGCTGACTACAGATCTTGAAACATCTCAGCTTCCATAACTGCATAATCAACACGATGAGACTGGAAAGCTATTGGGCTGTGAATGTACACTATTCCTCAGAAAGAAAAGGGAAGAATGACGCAGAAGGTGATTCAGAGATCATCAGAGCTGTTATTTTCACCACAGACCCTGGGACAGAACTGGCTTCTGCTGGTTTCAGTGGGCCAGGATGCTGCCACCAGGTGCCTCTGGGTAAGGCTGCCCTCCCAAGCCCTGTGGGCAGGTCCCTTGCAGAGAGTCATGGGGGTAATGGCAAACTAAAGGAGCAAGATAAAGTCTTGCAGCTGTGAGGGTGATGCTGCCACCCCAGTGGGCCTGGGAGATAGGACATCGAGCCAGAGGGGATAATTCTCGACAATTAAAGGTCAAAATTTGCCTTTCTATGTTTGGACTTACATGGGCCCATCAACCCTTTCTTTTCCTATTTGTTCCTTTTGGAATGAGAATGTTTCTCCCAAGCTTGTCCCACCACTGTATTTTGGAAGTATATAACTTGTCTGGTTTTACATGCTCATAACTGGAGAAGAATTTTGCTTCAGGATGAATCATAGCTCAAGTCTCCCCCATGCGCCATATGTAATTTAGATGATATTGAGAGGAGACTTTGGACTTTAGATTTTAAAGTTGATGATGGAACAATTTAAGACATTTTAGATTGTTTGCATGGAATTAATGTTATTTAGTATGTGAGAAGGACATGAATTTGTGATGGCTAGTACTATGGATTGAATTGTGTCACTCCAAAATTCAAATGTTGAAGGCCTATCCTCAAAGTGATGATATTTGGAAATGGAGAATTTAGGAGGTTTAGATGAGGTCATGAGAGATGAGACTTCAGGATAGGATTACTACACCTATAAAGAGAGACACCTGAGAGCTTACTCTCCTCTCTCTCCACCCCCATACACCAAGGAAAGGCCATGTGAAGACACAATAAAAAGGTGGCCATCTACAACCTAAAGAGAGAGGCTTTTCCAAACA
The DNA here is from genome assembly GCF_009829155.1 of Mustela erminea. NCBI lineage: Eukaryota > Metazoa > Chordata > Mammalia > Carnivora > Mustelidae > Mustela > Mustela erminea. Next base: position 38,274,715 of record NC_045615.1, on the reverse strand, counting down.
CTGGCTCTGCTGGCATCTAGATCTTGAATTCCACTCTCCAGTACTGTGAAAAATAGTTCCTGTGGTTAAAGCCATCTAGTCTGTGACATTTGTTATGGCAACCCAAAATAACTAAGATGGAGACCTAAACCCTAAACTAGGTATGCTGTCTGGCAGATAAGGTAAAAGAGAAGAATGGAGGGAACAAGCAATTGCTGCTGAGAACAGAAAATATAAACCCCACGACACAAGAAAATACAAAGACCTGTGTTCTACAACAATATTGGCAATGACGGAAATGTTCTATATCTGTGCTAATAGATAATGCAATATCCATGAAGCATACATGGCTCCTGAACATTTGAAATACTGAGTGTGACTGAAATTTTAATTTAATTTAATTTAATTTAATTTTTAAAAAGATTTTATTTATTGACTTGAGGGAGAGAGTGAAACAAAGCATGAGATAGGGAGAGTCAGAGGGAGAAGCAGACTCGCCGCTGAGCAGGGAGCAATGCAGGACTGGATCCCAGGACTCTGGGTTCATGACCCGAGCTGAAGGCAGATGCTTAACCAACTAAGCAACCCAGGCACCCCAATTTAATTTTAATATTAGTAGTTCCGAAAACTATCCCCTGCAGTCCCAAAGAATATTTTTAAAACATCTTTGAAAAACTATTTCAAATAAAAAGAATGAAAAAGGTCAATCAAGAGTTAATAAAGCCACCAAAGATAAAAGCTGAGCTCTCTAAAAAGAAATTTTAAGATAATAAAATCATTAGGAGAAATTAAGACTAATAGGAAGCAGGAAGAAGCAGAATAGATGTGGCTGAAATAAAGTCAGGGACATAAAAGAAATCCTTGATAAAATAGTACATTTTGTGAAAAAAATACAGAGAAGTAAGCAAATAAGGAAAAACCAGTTGATTCAGTGGCAGATTCCACACACACATAATAAATTGGTCTTTACCTAAGGACAGAACAAATAGAATAGAACCCCCCAAAATTCAAATATATACTATAAAATTCTTCTTGAAATGAAAGAAAATATAAATATGTTGATTCTATGTTGTGTTCCAGGAAAATATGATGCAGAATGACCAACACTGACACATCCTGAGGATGTATTAAAATTAAAAGATTAAAAAAAAAAAAGAATTCAACATGCATCAAAATCAGAAAAGCAAATCACCTACAAGTCAGAGAAAAACAAAGAAGCCAAACAAAATAAAATAAAAACACAGTCTAGCCTCTGAAATATTATCTACCATGTTCAGTGCCAAATGTTAAAATGTCTACAGACTTCCAAGGGCATTTTGTTTTGAAGAAAAAAAAAAAAAATTTTTTTTTTTTTTAAGTGTGGAACCCAAGTTCTATAACACCAGGCTGTTACATACCTAAACAAACAGAATGTTTTCACAAATGAGCAAAGCTCACTGAATATGGAACTCATGGGTAAGTCTGTAAAAAAATCATTTGATGAAGTCAGTCAGCAAAGAGATGAATGAGGAAAACAAACAAAAACCTCGGGAATGGAGAGGCTGTAATTGATGATGGGCAGAAAATCCATTCAAATATAAAATTAATGTTCCTGTATCAAAGTGGAAACCAGAAGGTAAATATTAAGAAGATGAACGTGTAAGCACGATGATAAATATGTTAGAAGTTGGTTTGTGAAGGAAAGAAGCGAAGAGGGAGGAGAAATTTAAGAGCGTGAACATCTTTACCTGTCATAGGAAGAACTCATGACACACTTTCTAAAATTGATAAATTAGAAAAAGACCTAATTACCTTAGAAACTAATTATAGATTTACCATTGGTTGCAATTATCAGAAAAGCTATCAACCTAGATTAAACTGAAGCAAAAAGGTGAATTAAGAAAGGACTCTGAGGAAACCAGAAATTGGAACAGACCTCCAGAACAGCTAACACCAAGGAGTCAGGATACCAGACTTCCCCATCTCAGCTGCCAACACCTCTCAGGGTTTCACTCCATCTACTTTAAATTTTCTGCACTCACATAGAGGAAACGTCTGACTAAGATCTCCAGAACATTACCCATTATTGCTTTAGTCTTGGGTCTTGGTTTCTTTTTCTGTTTATCCATTCCAAAATCCTCAGGCAAGTTTTCTGAGTAACCTACTTAGGTCAGGTGTTCAGTTTGAACCAACCAATTATGACAGGAAACAGAGCTGAATAAAGAGATGTGATTGGCCCAGGGTTACGTCACATGTACATCCCTGAACCTATCAACTATGTCCTGGAAGCCCAAGCAGAGGTCAGTTGAGGTGGTGTCAGGAGCACAAGGTTATTCCCGAAGGAAAGGGTTAGTTGATAGACGGTAATACATTTAGGTCGTGTTTGGCCTCAAATATACTCAGAGCCACTACTGTAGTTGTCACCATCTGCCAAACAGTTACTTACCAAACAGTTCAAATTCCCTGCTTTTGTCCTGGACAAAAGTGCAAAGTGCGAAGCCCTTGAGAATGTTCTTTCCCTCAGGTACAGAAATAGAAACATCCAGGCTGCCTCAACAGGTTGGTTCTCTAGGTGTTTATGGGAAGCAAAGCTCTCCTGCCAAGCTGTGGTGGACCAATGCTGTGAGAAACCGACCTTTATCGCTTTAAGCCACTGAGATTTCATGGCGTTTTGTTATTACAGCATCACATAGCCTACCCCGTTGATATTCCCTTCCTTTCTTCTATTTATCCTTCTTCACTGCCCGTTGGCTGTTAACTGTATCACAGAGGACCAAGTCCCGTCTAATGCAATTTGCTACTCTTCTTCCCCTCCTGCTGGTAAGGTAACACCCTCCACTTCTTTTGACCTTCTGTCAGAGGAGGTTCCCACAGGGCTATAGAGTCCCTGGAAAGAGTATGGCTTCTTTATATTCCAGGCATCTTCTCAAAGACTACAGATACTGGACACTGAGACAGAGGAAGAGCACAGATTTCCAAGCACTTTTACTTCAACCAGCATCTATTCCAAAATTTTTACCCTGATATTTAATTTGTCATAGGCTCTTAGATTTATGCTTCACTTTTCTAAAATTTTTATTGCAAAGCTTAATATGTCTCTTGCTCCTATCATGTGGCTTCTTTTATTGATCTCTTTCTCCAAACCATCAGACCTCAAAGAGCTCTGAGTGATGTCATACAGTGTGGTAATATAGTCTATTCAAGGACTTTCCTTTATAAGCTGAATGTGAAAGGACTAAAAATAAGTAAAATAAAATAAAAGGTTTACTTTTTAATGGAAGACTTTCTATCAATGAATGTACTAAAACGTGAAGAACTAACGGATCTCAACCAGGGAATGACTTTGCCACCTAAGAAGACATTTTGCAGTTATCAGGAGACATTTTTGGTTGCCACAACTTGAAGGCATGTTACTACTGACATCTATCTAGTAGGTAGCCCAGGCTAAAGTCAAGACTTTCTTAAGAATTTGTGTCTTTAATTAGGAATTTGCTACTCCAGAGGCTGCCATGTCACTCCTCTTTTAACACAACATGATATCTCTACATGCAACCAACCATAAGACAAAGGAAATGAATGACACAATATCAGTAGCAAATATCATTGTCCTAAGAGTCACCAAAACACAGTCCTATATTATAACTCTCACTTGTAACCTGATTAAATTTGGAAGGCTGACTCTTAAGAAAGGCTGTAAATTATTTCCTCATTCTCTTAAGAAAGACCTGAATCTTGCAAATTTTAATTCTCACAAAGTTGGAAAGGGTATCTGAATCACAGTTGATTTTTTTTTAAGTTACTAAGAGGTAAAAAAAATAAATGTTGACCTCCATTTTAATACCCCTGAGGCCTCAAACAAGGATACAGAACAAGATCTCTTGTTCTCCTAAACAGAAGTTGAGCCAATAACATAGGGTACTTTATGAGCCAAATAATGTCTGGTGTCCTGGAGCTAAAGAAAATGTTGGCACATCTTGCAAAATCACAGCTGTTTCAGTCTCATTTAGTGACTGGTCCCACTCTCTGCAGCCCAGTTTGCCTTTTGAAATATGGCACAGCTAGCTATGCTGCAGCATGTGATTAAAGCCACTGACAAGGGAGGTTTTATTTTTTAGCTCTTTGTCTCAAAGCTTTAGAAATCTTGACAAGTACTGCTAAGAAATACAGATTACTTTTTTAGAATGGAGATGCATAAAGATTTCTTAATATGTGATTGTGCACATTTTTATCAAGAAACTAAATGTACTTTGGAATCATGATGGTAAAAAGGTAACTTTCTAAGATTAAAAAAAAAAAAGTTGAACTAATTTAATCATATGCAGTGCTGTTGTAAGAAAAGTTCTCTGTGACTTCATTCACTTACCCTGGGTATTTTTGTAGGTTGCAAAACAGAGTCTGCCAACAAGCCCTTCTGAGTCAGACCTTTGAACTAAATAATCAACTGATAACCATTAAAAAATTTAAAAGTTAAATGAAAATAAGCTCCAAATGTTAATCACATGGTACCATTCAGTTCTTTAATAACTGTCTTTCGAAAGATTGCTAAAGTAAATTTTTCAAAAATTTAACAACACGACTCTCAAGCAAATAAAATATGACTCTGTAGTCAAAAGTTTATAAAAGCAAAATTTTCAAAAAAGGTAAAACCCCATTTCTTATGCAAATGTGAAATGAACATACGGCAAAGATTTTATTTAATAATTCATTAGCAAGGAAACCACTAGGATGGTAAAATCATTTCAAAGAGTACTTCAAAAGCTAAGTATTTAAAGGCAAAGTCAGGATAAGATTGTTAGACTAGATATAAAACTGGTTAATGTCCAACAGATAATAAACTGTAAAACCATTAGCGTTGTCTTTTCCACCAGGCAGAAATTATTTGCATCTCTATGGGATAAAAATCTACACATTAACCTCTGCCCTACAACATTGTTAAGTAGACCATTCAATACAAAAGCAAGGCCAGCATTGCACTGAAAGAACACTCAAAAAATCTCTTCTGGCTGTTTCCAAGTGTCAGATAACTTTTCCAATAAATTAAATTATCTTTTATGAAGGAAAGTTCTTAATTCTTGATGATACCAGTTTTTAGAGAACAGTCTTTATCCTCTTTCTTTGACCCACGTACAATTTCCATATCATTTTTTCAGACTGGTGCCCTAAGAGTGCCTTCCTTTGTTCTGTGCTGAGATAAACATTAGAATTTCCTATGATACTGTGTAGATAAATCTACATCTAGGTTATTTTATTCATTAGATATAATGTAATATATATTTAAAGGTACAATGGAATAAACATGTTATTATACAAGTTCAGAGATTATAAATGTTTTAAGTATAAGTCTAAAGCATTTTATATTTTGATAAATTCCCCAGAGTGCCTAATAAACTTAATAAATATGAATTTTATAAAGATAACCTTAATTATATAATTCTAAAACTCACCTCCAACAAAGAAAAACAAAAATTGTGGTATCTGTTAACTAATTTGCATACCACCTAAGACAATGCTCTATGTACACCAGGGAAAGCAAACGATCACTAGTATCAATATCAAATAAATGTATATACAAACACAATCCAATAAAACTCTGTTTGTTTCTTTTATCGTGGACAGTGGTAGCAGACAGTCTTCTGTACTTAACTTCTGAAAAGTAATGCATGTACAAAAAAAAAAACCCCATCTAAAAAATAAAAACCACGCATCTTTAATTTCTAATATTTTTATTACAGATTTTTAAGATATGTATTTATTTTCATATTATCAGCTTAAAGAAAATAAGTCACACAAGAATAAACTTTTGTACTTCTGCCAAGGTAAATTGTTCTATTTCAAATTTATCAAGTTATAAATAAACCACATAATATGTTTATGTGAATGAAACCACAGTATAATCTGAGTGCACTAGAAAGGCACAGAATACTCTCATTGTTTCAGTAAGAGAAAAGAAGAGCATTACTTAGAATTAAAAGCCTGGCCCCGTAGCTATTCATTATTCAACAGTAATACGGCATGAATTATTCACTGATTATAAAACAAAACACATTGTTAAAAAGCAAAGGTGACTAAAATAAACATGTGTTCCAGGACCTTTCATTTAATATTAAGCATGTCAGAATCACTGGAGGCAAATAAGCAAAGCCAGACCCACATTAGGGAGAACCAAGCCACCCAAAGGCTGTGTAGCTTGGTACACAACATGAAAGCTGATTTCTAGAGAGACTGGATTCTCACCACTAATTTCACAAATTTGGATAAAGATGACCTATTCCACAAATAGCTTATTAAAATGCAAATATGCCATCTCGATAAGACAAGGTATAAGACAACCTGACAAAGTTCTTTCAAGTCAGTGGCTCAAAATAAAACCTTGGTCTCCAAGGTTTTGGTAGGCCAATTTTTTATTAAAATGCTGATTAATGAGAGAAAAGGGGGATCTTAAAAAACTCAAAGATAGCAAGTCAAAGTGGAGACTTGGGCAAACTAAAGAGTGCACAGAATGTGTGAAACCAGAGAAAGGACCTCAGAGGGATAATGGAACAGTAGAATGGTCTGAAGACCTCTTCTCCAATGGTCAGCAGAGCAAATACGGATGCTACAATGTAGTTCTTTAATATGAGTCTAGGAAAGTTACGATTAGATGGTCAAATGATCCCTCTCTCGTTGGCCATCTTCTCTTCTAGTTACCATGTGTTGTTTTGACATTTTGCCCCTATATATTTGCATAAATTAGAATCCATAGGTATATATTTTTTAAAAAGACTAGTCTTTATTGTAATGTTTTAAATAGTTCTACTTTACAGTGGTGTTAAATGACCCTTGATTGGAACATAGAAAATGCAATGTTTTAGCAATAACATACAGAACTTAGAAAACAGAGACTAGAAAGCATTACAATATTCTTAAATTGTATTCTTCAGCTTTCAGGGGAAAAAGAAGTCAGTATAACAGTTTTTACATAAGGAGTGGGTGAGGTGGGGGGCAGGGATGATGACTTGTTTGAGATTTAAAACCTCTGTATGAATATTTATCATATGTGATGACAGGCATATCTTCCCAGGACACAAAGACCCAACATGTGAATACTGTATGTCCATGTCTTATGCCTAATTAGGAAGTTGGTAGAGGGTGTTTGGGGAAAATTATTTGAAGCTCAACATTGTCCAAATTCACCATTTTGATTCTAGTCATGTGCTTTCACTGAGGAGAGTCAGGTTTTAGTTTATTTTGCTCATATATCTCCTATTAGAATAAGCTAAACAATATATTTAAATGCACTCCATACCTGGTTCTATTGTCCATATCTGGGCAATATCATTTAAATCTGAAGAACACCACTATTATTAAGAAAATATACAAAAACTAGAATATATCATTTGTAAAAATGACAAAATTTGTTAAAAAAGCATCTATTAAAAAAGGCACTCTGTAAGTATAATTTCAAATAGGTAACATAACTTAAAATTATTCAAGGTCTAAGCCACTAGACATAAGCTGGACCAAAACTGAGAAAACAAAACTACTGAATGCATAAATTGTCAGATTTGGATAGTTTCAGTACTGAAAAGAAAATAAATATCTTTTTAAAAAAAAGGAAACTATGATTCTTACTTCTCAGATTCACAGGAATGGCCAATCGTTTTATACATACAGTAGAATATATAGTGGCGCTTTTTTGCAAATAACCCACCATTTCTGTGCAGAATTATCGTACACCCTGATGTTTTTGCAAATCACATGCCTCAGTTTTCCAATGCGGACCTGCCTCTGGGTCATACTCGGACAGCTCTGTTTCAACAATCAGACTGAAGAGTGTTAAGAGCCCTTCCCATCAGTACTTGGGCAGACCAGTCAATATGGCATAAAATATGCTTTGTTGAAGGATCAGTACCTCTGTCTTACACTGTTCTTTTAAATGCATGACAAATGTTTTAACAAAGCTAGCTGGAATAATAATTGCAACCATCCTGTAAAATCAGATGTAGAGACTCACGTGACATGATGTTAGAGAAAAATGTGAACAAAAGTTTTTTGAGCAATATATTTCTTAAAAGGTTTTAAGCCTGCTTATTGTCTTCAGACCCATCATAAACACTTGGTTAAATTTATTTACTTTATATATTCATCTACACTGCCTCATTCCTATAAAGACTTGAGGCTTGTGTACCTATTTAAAAACAAAAACAAAAAAATGCATAACTTTATCTAGTAATCTAACCAGAAGATCCTTTTATTCATTCATAGGTAATACCCTGGCCCCATGTGCATTGATGTAGGTAAGAAGGATTTTGGCTCTCTGCTCTACGACATCAATAAGCTTTTCTATTCCTTGCCTGCCTCCTTGACTTTCCCAATAAACTTTATCAAGAAACAGGGACTGAAGGAGTTTCTGCCGTAAGTGCTGGCTCTTCAAAACAGAAACTGCAGATTCGGGAAACCTGAGAAGATAAAATGATATTTCATTCTTAGTAATTGCTTAGAAATATTATGCCTTACCCAAATGCTTTGCCTTTCATTAATCTGGCATAAATCACACTCTCAAATAGTACCTGGAGAATGAAAATATTTTTGTCACTGTCAAGCTGACACTTCTCTTAATAATAATATACTAGAAGAATATGTTTCAAGGGAACTGAATTTTCTATGTTGAACTTTCCACTGAGAACCTGACATACTAACATCTTACTTAAAGTCATTATCTGCAGGCAAAGAGAGGCATGGAATTAAAAAGAGTTCTGTTAGCCTGGCAAAAATACTTCCCTCAATCTTAAGCTCCATTTCACCCATAGAAACCACTTTAATCTGTCAAGTAGAATAGTATCCTCATAAGCGTCAACATGGGATTTTTATGCAAGAAGATATGAAAAGCAAAATGCTGACAAATGCATGACTGAATTTAATGTGAAATAATCCGAAATGTAGGTGGTAAGAAGAGAAAGAAATCATTCCATAATGCTCAATTAAATAAAGAATTACTTCTGATTCAGATTATACTTTAGGAATTCTGAGAATCTGGGAGCATTTTACTAAATTGGAATACTAAAGTGTTTTCATAAATTTAACAAAACTCGTGTTTTAGAAGCAGGCATTTCACTGTGACCCACCTCTGGAACACGTGAGGCCAATTTGGAAGGGTCCTTGTTGAATTACCTTAAGAGAGTGGTTTGTGCTTCTTGCTTTTCATTTAGAAAGTAAAAACAAGCTGCCTACCATTTACATTATCTGAAGAACTTTATCAAGGTTCAAGTTTCATAAGGAGTGTTTTGCTGAATCTCCAATTGACCCCATCCAACTTTCATTGAAATAATGATGAAAGCACAGTAAAAATACTGGGGTTGCATAGTAAATTTCATGCAAATGTAGTTGCTCCTTAACAACTAAACCAAGAATATATCCTTGTTTGAAGAATACAGTTTGCTGGAAGTTTCAGTCCTCCTAAATGCCTTTTCCAAATTTCAGTGGAGTGAGCTAAGGATGGCATTCAGGGGACATGAATGCAAGGAACCCAAGTGCTGTGATGCTGCAGAAAGACCAAAGGGCACAGAGCTGGACGTGCTTAATGACTCTGAGTAGGTATGGAATTAATTAATGCTGATAAGATGCTCTGAGCTCCCTGAAGACATGTACTATATAATTTAGTGGCTATGGTATTAATTAAGTAAGCATTTTTGCTCTATGAAATATTTATAATCCATGATTTATAAATTCTATGACCCTTCAACTAATTTAGCTGTACCAGAATGTATGAGATGAAACCGTGAAAACCATGGATCTCTTTAGTGACTAATCCTTTTCACAAAAGAAAATTTAAAAAGTACCTGTCTGTGCATTACACTGATTAATAGGAATATTCTATGCATAAATCTGGGCTAGCAAAGTCTTCATTTTTGCTTTTCAATGTGTGACTTACTTATTCAAAAAAAATTTTTTTGACTCGACTCATTACTCCTCATATTGCATTTAAAGTTAACTTCTTTCAAAGGATAAATAAAACAGTATTCATAATAATATGGATGTACTGAATAGATGAACCATATTCTCAGGCACTCCTAATTCCAAGAGAAAATTTAAAGACTTAAGAAGACCCCACAATATCAACTCAGTAAGTGATGCCTTCGGTCAATTTTTCTACACATAAAATTCCCTTAGTTTAGCCACTTTAAAGAAAGAATCTGTCATATATTCTACTTTCAATCCACAAAGAGATGTGAGAACGAGTATTAATGGGCAAGACATGGCAAAAACTCAGGAAACTGGGGCTCACGAAACTCTCATGGGAATAGTATTGTCTCTAGTCCTGGAAGTACACAAAAACCACACTACCTAATGCGGAGTGTTAGGAAGAAATAATGAAACATGCTTTAGAGTGTTGTTAACAAAAATAAAAGGAACAGCTTGAATAACATAAGTTACTGTAGAAAAATGATTGGACTTGGATTTGAAAGATTTGGGTTCTACTCTCAATTTTAGACTCCTTCATGTGCTCTCCAGGAGTCACTTAGCTTCACACAGCTGGTTCACTCTCTCACTAATGCACCCCTCTATTTCCAAGTCTCAAACATACCCGTGTCTTGGTCACTTTGATTTCTAAGGTAGGAAGGCTATGAAAGAGTGGCTATGATCTGGGGCCTGAAATCCAGCCTTGATCCCTATAGCTAAAATTGAATGGCCCAGACTCTACAGTGGGTTCCTGCCACTATTAAATGCATTAGTTTCCTTTATGTCCAAATAGATAAGCTCGATACTTTTGTCCCTAGTCTATGTCTATGAGAAAGATTTCCAAATGTTCAAAACCTTCCCACCTGAACTCAAACAGCTGCTGTCCTTTGATACTGTGTCCTAATCAGCAGATTAGCTCCAATTTCCCACCACATTCAGAAAAATATCTTGAATTTATTATACCTTTGGACATCCCACCACATCAGTATCTGTGTCTGTTAGTCCCCCTGCCCCATATCCTGATAATGGAGCTTCTGGCCACCTCCGTATCCCTACTTTGCCAGCTCCCATTCCAGAGGTCCCTGCATGCTTCCAACTTTACCCACATGGATTTTCACAGTAAGGGCCAAGGAAACATAACAGGAATTTTGTAGGTTGCATGGGTTGGTGAAAGTGACACCATGGCTGCAGTCTTGTTCTGTTCTGCTTAGGTCTGTTTCCCATTTCTGGGCCTCCATCCCCAGATTCCACATCCACAATTCTTTTTCAAGCATTAGATCAGTCACACATAGCATTTGAGTTTTCTCAAAACCTTACCAGTTATTTAATAGAAATGTGATGTCCCATAGATGTTACTACATCTTAAAACTTACTCTTTGATGCCTTCTAACAATTTGAAGTTTAAGTTATCTTCACTTCTGTCAAAGAAACCCTTGTTGTCTATGAAGACCAAATGCCTTGGGTCATGCTTTCGCTGGATAACATGTGCTAGAGCCACAGAATCTTGGTTGTCACATTTTGGCCTCAGACCATTCTGTACACAGACATCTTCCTTTCGAGGTCGGAATCCACAGCAATTTGTATCTAAGCGATTATAAATCTGAAAATGGAAAGCGAAAACAAAATCTAAGATGCTGAGTGAAAACAAAACTTGGGAAAATAAGATTTCTGAAGAATTAGTGCTTTCTAAATAGCTGACTTGCCAGAATCTAATAAGGCCAGGCTCATTTAATTAAAGGCAACTGTCAGAGGAAGTCCAAGGTTCATATCCCTCTGACTCAGCCATGGTTAAAAGCATTTCCAGCTTCTAACAGCTCCAAAGTCAGATCATCCAAGTTAGACATCTCCACCCTTAATATTCAAAGTTCCCACTGACATCATATGTAGACACATGGCCAGAAGAATCTCTGACTCTATTCATGGCAGAAGATAGAAACCACGGCACTTTTTTTTTTTTTAAAGATTTTATTTATTTATTTGACAGAGAGGGACACAGCAAAAGAGAGAACACAGCAGAGGAAGTGGGAGAGGGAGAAGCAGGCACCTGTAGAGCAGGGAGTCTGATGAGGGGCTCAATCCCAGGACCCTGGGATCATGACCTGAGCCAAAGGCAGATGCTTAACAACTGAGCCACCCAGACACCCCTACCACTGCACTTTTATATACCTAAAGGCTATAGCTCATTTTTTTTTTCCTCTAGCTGGATTATAGAAAACCTAACTTATCTCAGTGGCTCTAAAAGTTAACTGCATCCTCTAACCTTTTTGGACTTTAGAATTACACTAACCTGAAATAAATAACATGGAATAAATCTTTTGAAAAGATGTGACATCCAGCAATCATAACAAGAAGCACTACCTATATGGAGCCCACAGCTAGATTCTAAATAAGTGAGCAAGATGAACAAAATTATTGGGCCCAGTGGGGTTTATTACAGGGATAGGGTTTCTATCCTATAGAAGAAGTAAACAAATTAATTAGAAAGGGAGACCTGTGTTATTTCCATTTCCTTTGGGCACGAAAGAAATGATATTTATTAATCAGGGTAAATTAAAGCCTCAAGCTAGGAATTAGATAAGTTTCAAGTCCAATCTCTATGACCTTGTGTAGATTCCTTTACATCACTGACTTTCAATTTAATTACCTATGTAATAGGAATGATACTATGGCACTGTACCTTGTACAATTAGTGAGGATAGTAATGAAAATGTTTATACACCATCCAGCCCTCACCCAGGCATCTAGAAGATACTCCAAAAGATGAAAAGCTATTATTGTTGAAACCCACACATACACACTGTATGAATTGATTTACCTCAAAACAAGCTTCCAAGTCAAAAGGCAATTTCTCCATATTTATGAAGAAAAATTGAGCTTCAGAGAGGTTAAAAAATCCTCTCTGGGGGCACCTGGGTGGCTCAGTGGGTTAAAGCCTCTGTCTTCAGCTCAGGTCACTATCCCAGGGTCCTGGCATCAAGCCCCGCATCGGGCTCTCTGCCAGGCAGGGAGCCTGCTTCCCCCTCTCTCTGCCTGTCTCTCTGCCTACTTGTGATCTCTGTTTGTCAAATAAATAAAAATCTTAAAAAAAAATCCACTCTGAGTAGGATAGAAGTAAGTAGCAAAGTTAAGATTTAGACACAGCTATCGTTTCTCGGCCTTTTGGCTAAGATCAAGTGTAGACACAGGTATATTTGTCTCCAAAGTTCCAAGATTTTCCTCCCAATACATCATGTCGAATAGTTTAAGGTTAATCAAAGAAAATACATATGCTCATGATTCAAAAGATGGCTGGACATAACACTGTCACTTTTATTCCTTTGACACTAAATTTCAATTATTTCTCTTTCCCTGTTTTTACAGATCTTGTGGAGCTAGCCACACTTAAGAGGTCAACTGCGCAATAAGGAATGCAGAAAGTGTAGTACCAAAAAGATAAAAGAAAGTGTAGTACCAAAATTTAGCCTACTTTGAAATGATGATTCATTCATTCATTCATTTATCCAACAAATTTTTTTGACCATGTCCCATCCATCAGTGGGGTAAGGCACCAAGGCAAATATTGCCCATGCTCAGTACCTCCACACCATCACTACTCCCGGAGGAAAATGAAGTGGTCATTTAATTTTGCCTCCCTACCACAGCAAACTTTAAGAACTGGACAAATGACCTTTGTCTCTGTTTTCTGCACATAAGTGAACTTTGTATCAAATAGCATATCTTGAGAAACAGGGATTATAAAAGAGGTCAGCCTAAGCCAATTTTCTGTGACATTTATATAAAACCAGTCACATGGGACAAGGGTGGTTAGTGAGCCAAGAAGCATTTGGATAATGCAGAGGATACATTGCTGATCTACAAGCAACCTACAGATAAAGGGAGGACTGTCTGGACTGGTTCCAGACAACTGATCCATGGGGCTATAAGTCTAAGCAATGATTTATCCAAAATGTCACTTAGGCTGACTGCAGAGAACAGTAAGTTCCCACTCTGGTTAAAGTGTCTTTGTCTGACATGAGCACAGGGGTTGCCCAAAGGTAAGCAAGAGCGACCCAAGCAAATCACTATAGGTTAAATGAAAAAAAGCACAAATGAGAACTATAAGAAAAAAATATTGAGTCTTTTCACTTCAAACAATTTGATCCACTTTGTGTAGTACCTTGACTTCCTTTGAATATAAGAGAAATCAAGTGACGTAAAGAGATTGCATCTGATTGCCAATTATTTAAGATCAGGGAGTCAGGGAGAACATGAAAAATAGTCCTTCTAGAAGCTGCTTCTCATCCAATTTCCCCTCTTTTATAATTCCCAAAGAATCTCTATACCATGCTCCAACATCAACATATGCTTATAACCTGTCATAATGGCATTATATAATAGAAAAAAAACATAAATCCTATTTAATTTTGACCACAACATTCAAGGTCTGTTACAAAGGATAAATGGTGGGCATTTTAGTTTTAAGGATTAATCTATCAACCGCTTAATAAGGTTTTATTTATTTATTTATTTATTTATTTAAATTTTATTTAGTTGTCAGAGAGAGGGAGAGAGAGCAAGCACAGGCAGACAGAATGACAGGCAGAGGCAGAGGGAGAAGCAGGCTCCCTGCCGAGCAAGGAGCCCGATGTGGGACTCGATCCCAGGACGCTGGGATCATGACCTGAGCCGAAGGCAGCTGCTTAACCAACTGAGCCACCCAGGCATCCCTATCAACCACTTAATAAATGGTACCCCGAACCCTGAGCTTTTTCTTCATTGTTGATTTCATATCAGTGAAGAAAAGACTAAGAAATATAGCTACATTTCTGTTGTTTCTACAAAAAAGCCATGAGTCAAAAATATTAATGTTAAATAATAAGCTCTTCAGAGTCCAGATATCAACTCTCAGTACTCCTATAAATATTATACTTTTCTATTTTTAAACTACAAGAAAACATTAAAAGTTAGAGGTGGAAAAGACCGATTTAGGTCATTTTTTTTTATTGCCTTCCCAGCATTAGATTGTTTCCTACAGTGTATTTTTAAAGTGCTTTGTCTGATCTAATTTTGAATCACTCAACAGTCTGTGATGATTTCACCACTTCCCTGACAGACTGTTGTGCTATTCAAGTCTAACAGACCTTATTATTAAAAATGGGTGTGTGTTCGGCTCAACTTCTTGTCCAGAAAATGTTCACCGCCCACTTTTATTTGGACGTACATGTGAAGTTGGTAGGTATGTTAATACATGTTGAGTGTGTGTGGGGTGGTGTGAGTGTGTACACCTACAAATATAGAATCAGGTTGTAAGGCTTCAAGTAATCTGGGTTTCTCTTCATTTTTCTTATCCTCTAAGTAAAGTAAATTATGTCTTTGTATTATTGTCCTTGTCTAGCAGGGGCTTAAGTAGCTCTTAAATCTTATTCCCTAGCTTTTCTCAGAATTTTGTTTGTAGTCTTCCTTTTGAATTCACATTCACTATACCAAAAATAATTTGACCACAAAACCATAATCCACTCCCTTAAATTCAGTGCCATATTGCTAGGCATTTAATTTAGTTATATATTGAATATATTTCTGCTTACTTCCAAGAGAGTTTATCAATTTTTTTAAAGCCTAATAAAGCATATCCTAGATAGCTGTGAATCTATAATATGGTTTTAATATATATTTTTTGGCTCACATAGTAAAACTATCATTTCATTTAACTACCACATAATTAATCACTATTGTTCACATCTATGGGTCTATATCCTTAGATAATTCTCCTACAAAGAAGACTCATTTGGGGGTAAATCTTACCAGTTAAGTGATTGTGAGTATTGCTCATCATTATTGCAACTTGTTCAAATTCACAACCTCTCACTCTTTAAAACAAGGAAAATCTTTTACAGAAGTAATCTTCTAGATTACTACCCAACCATCATTTTCCATAAAATTGCTCTTTCCTCTTTTAGGAAAATATATATTTTCAATGTTTACCTAACTAAAATTATACGCAGAAAAATCCAGGTGTTCCAGCCAAATTTTTTGTTGTTGGTGGTGGGAATATTTTTAGATATACTGCCTTCTTCTAAAATTCCTTTTTTAAATTCTATTTTCCTTTTGGGGGTGTAACTTTTGCCTGCATGAAAGAAATATCTTTTCAGTGACTCAGTTAAGTTTACAGAGCCTAAACAAGGATGCCTCTGCTGCACTGACCAGCTCTCCAAAGCCCCATAAGAATCTATAGAAATCCAATGACTTTTCACCCTTTGGCACACCACCCATTCTAGCTGTGTCTTCAAAAAGTGGGTCTATCAAAGCAATGGCTTCATAGCTTCTTTTTCCTCAAAGCAATGAAATTAAATAACTAATTTCAGGCAATGTCTGAACAAAAGCAAGAAAAAAATATTCTAAAAGTGCTGCTAATATTAATGAAAAACACAAGAGCAGTCATCTACTGAGTGAGCCAGGAACTGTACACTTAATGCTTTACATGTATCATTGCATGCCTGCCAACAGTCCTGTCTGATAAATGAAGCAAGTGAGGAACAAGGAGGCTGGTTGACTGACCCAAGGTCCCTCATTTCATAAAAGATAGAACTTGGGATTCTAACCCAGATATTCATGCCCTTCTCCATCCTGATAATCTCTCTCACATGCAGCCAATGTGGTGGGGGGAAAAAAAAAAAAAGCAAGTGCACTTGTATAGAATACTAAATTACTGAATGTCACTACATTCAGTAAATACTGGTTATAAAGTTTCAGCAGAAATACAAAAAACTGCAGTTCAGGTAAAAACACATGAAGGAAAGGATATTACGGTTGTGTTTTGAGGGACAGGAAGTATTAACTAAAAAATAGACAAAAGCATGAAGGTAGGCAATCAAAAGACATCTTTAGAAGAGAGTACATGAGACTAGTGCTTCTCAGAATGTCTGTAGTGAAAGACCAGGGGTTTTTGTTTTTTTCTTTCCTTCAGCCGCACAATCTATATGGATTGTTGTTTGTTAAATGATACTGATAATTATAATAATAATTTATTACTAGAGAAATAAAATACAAAATATCAGCCAAATATTTGAATCAACAGATGAAATTCCCCTACAAAATGGCCATCAAAGTTTCTAAGTGCTTATTTGCAATTTGTGTACTTGTCATGGACTAATAAATTGGCAGGTTGAGTCACTCAAAATGAGTCACATTTTAAGTAGGATAATGCAGGACAGTTCTGTCGAGGATTAGGGGAACATGAAGGCAAGTAGCAGAGCAAAAGGTGGATAAAAGTATTGTGCCCAATAGGGAAAGCCAAATTTCTGAAGGGTCTTCAATTTTCACTATCATTTTCTCAAATAGAGCTGGAAGGAAGGTAAAAACAAGGGAGCAGGGCATCAGAGGGAAATGTTAAAAAGAACAAAAACTGAAGGTAATCAAGACAGAGTGTAGTTGGAAGCTGAAGAGAGAGGAAAATGAAGATGTTCCTCCTCACATAGATTAGAAATTCCCCCGATCCAAATATTTTTCTCATTCAACTCTTTTAGTTAAATTACATAACCCTGTAGATTTTTCTACTACCGTTTTTGTACACCTCTTTAAAGGTCTCAGTGAGCATATGTGTGTAGGTATGTGTGCATTTCTGGTTGGTGAGTCAATATCTTAAGATCTCACCATCTCTTTTCAAGCCATTTGTTTTTATCCACTTAAAATTCATACTTTTACAAAGAAAACTGTATTTCTAAAGAGAAAGTTTAAATAAAGCAATAACATGTAGTAAGTAGAAGTTAACAGTTTACCATAGCAACTCATCCAATACTTGGCACATAGTAGGCACTTGATAAGTGTGTATTATAAAAAGAACCCCTGAGAGTTGGTATTCACTGTGAATTTCGCTATTTACAAAACTCCTTCAAAACCCTGTTTTCTACTGGGAAGAATCAAATACAAAATAATGGTGGCAAAGGAAGACATGGGTCTTTTTTAAAGTAGCATCCAGTGAATGAAGGGGGAAAAAAAAATTGAAAGGGAGCAAAAGATGGAACTGCCTGTGCTTGCCATTTCTCTTGGTTGGCTCCCTTATTTGGGTTTAATTTCACTAACCATGGACCAGAAACTGTTATATCCCACAGAGAGTCTGCCTTAACACCTTGCCAGTACTAGGCATTTCATAAATACATAACAAGCAGATGGGACAGAAAAGCAATAGGGCATCCTTTTGTATAATTAACAGTTTCCTGGAATATTCCTTTGATTCCCAATTATTTCACTGTCCAATGAGATAATTTGTCTTTAGAAAGCTTGTTTTGTCATTTTGTCAAATTATCATTTGTTTTTAGGAAATGCATGGAGGAGGGGAAGTCTTATTGTCTCATTTTCAACAATTAACTTATTTCAAAAAGGCATAAAGACAGTGAGGATCACAACTAGTATCAGCCCTACCCTAGGTACAGAAAAACACGGAAACATATAGACTTACTTATTTATATGCTAATAACACATAATTAGAAAAGCCTTGTATGTGAATGTGTCTTGATGTGAATTTGTGTACTGTTACCATGTTACCAGCGAAACTAGATGGATCCCTGTAGTCTAATGAATGTATAAAGGTAGACCAGATCATAGAGAAGAGCAACCTCAAACAAATCCCATAGTCCCCATGGTACTTGTTAATACAGACTTAGTGTCTTACCTTGCTCTATACAAGCAAAAGCAAAAGTGTTCTCACCAGCCTGTACCTGTATCACTTGGGAACTCTCACCTCATAAAATAACAGATTTCATTTTTGTTCTTTGCTGCCATGGCAACGGGTGCCCATTAAATTACTCTGCATGTAAATGTGACTAGCAGAATATCTGATGAACACTAAGAAAAGTAAAAATAGTTCTCAATATATATACCTAACAATGGCCGTAGGCTCACTTTTGCCTCTGCCTCTGGAAAGAACAGTAATTTGCTCTATACTACTCAGTTTCTAGAATTCCACATTTAAAAATATCTATCAATATGAACCAATTCAATGCAGCATGTCTAGTTTCTTCCATGTTACTGAATCGTAAGCAAAGATGGAATAGTATTTCTTTATGCAGAAGTAAAAACATTATTAATGCTATGATATATTTGGATCTATTTCTATAAATGCAATGTTTAGAACCCAGATACTGTACCTCTGAATAAGTACCAAAAGTCAAACATCATTCTGCCCCAGAAAGACTAAAGAGAGTCACCAGACAAATGATAATCTATTTTTAGAGAAAGAAAATCCACAATCTGTAATTTGCACAAGTAGAGCTGCATGGAAATAGACTCTGCCAAAGGCACACTCATTTTCCTGTAAAAACTTATAAAGAAAACTAAGAGAAATAATTTTTACATTTTATAAAGTTCTGATTTATGAAATGGGTTTATATTAAACAAAGAAAATTAAAACAAGAATAATATAAGTAAAATGTTTAAAAAGTGCCTTCTTTTGAGGATATGAAACACCATTTTTAACAATTTAATATTAAATAGGGTTGTAAACACTTAAGATTACATATACTTATAGCTAAGGTAAATACTGTCACTAAAAACTTTCTTTCCTTGACTTGACTATATTAACTTTCAGTATTCTCATGAAATTTCTATCACTCTTATTTTCCCCTAAATGTAGTATTTTACTATAAGGATATTGGCAAAAATAAGATAATCTAAATGACTAGGCAAAAACACAATTGTGATTATAGTGACAAAGTTCCTTCGCTTGATGTCACTTTCGTCAGGCTCCTGAACCTTTCTCCTAGGCCCATCTAGGCACTTCCATATACAATCCAGTTTTAGCAAGTCAGTTTAACCAGAACCCTGCCACCATTGATATATGATCGCATTCATCTTCCACTGGCCCCCAGGGATATGTCTGATTGCCCTGGTCTGTCTTCAGCAAGAATCTGGTTAGACCAGTTAAACCAGACCTCCTCTTACTCCTGGCACTTCCTCTTCATAATTTGCCTTCCCACTGACCCCATGCTGTATTCAGGGCGGAGCCCAGTCTCTCTCTCCCACTGGAATATCCCATTACAGTGGTCCCTATACCTACAACCATCATCACCAATAAAGTCTTCTTTGACCGTCTTTACCAATGTCACTGACTATTTCTTCAACAATGATTAACAAAATCTAATATAACATATCTAAAAGCTATTTAAACTTATATCTTTCAATGGAAATTGGTTCTCTTTATAAAAAGCTAATAATTCTGACAGATTGATTATTCTCTGGTTATTGAAAAATAAGTAATACTTGAGAGTAGAATGGTGGTTTCCAGGGGCTGGGAAGTGAGGAAATGAACAGATGTTGGTCAAAGGGTACAAGCTTTTAGTTGCCAGTTGGGTAAAATCTGAGGATCAGACCATGGTTAATAATATTGTATTGTATACTTTAAATTTGCAGAGAAGATCTTAAGCATTCTCTCCCACACACATACAAAAGGTAACTATGTGAGGTGACAGGCGTTTAGTTACCTTGATTGTGGGAAATATTTCACATGTATACAAACATCAGATCACCACACTCTACACTTTAAGTATATACAGTTGTGTTTGTCAAGTATACTTCAATAGAACTGGAAATAAAACTAAATAAAGATGAGTTTCAACCTTTTTCAAAGATTACTGCTACATGCACTTACGTACTTACAGAAGTTCCTGTTTGAAGACAGATTTGTTTTAATTCTCTTTGGGATAGCAAGTAGCTATAAAGTAAACCCTTTATGCAGCTTAGATACAAAAATCCCAGGATACTGCTAACTCACTTTACATTATAAAGTTTCTAATTATCAAAATAACCCAAAGGGACATACATCATCTTTTCCTACATTACAAGTAAGGAAAAAATTCAAAGATGGTAAGTAACTTGCCCAAGGAGACAAAACTAGTGTATGATGTGAACTTCTACCAACTTCTGCCTGACTCATCACAAGGCCTTCCAGGGTAGAAAAGACAAGCTTTTTGCTTTCATGAAGATCACAGTCTGATGCTTCTAAGTATGATTCACTGTGCCTGATCCATCATGTTTTACAGAGTGCACGTACTCAAAAACTGTCTGTTGAAAAAATGAAAGAATGAATATGGGCATCGCTCAGCTCACCCACTCAAACCTATCTAATGCAGAGAACTAACTGCCAAAAGACCTCTCATTAGGCTAGACCTCCATGTTTTCTACTACCCGTTTTCTTGTAAGAAGCTCAGAATCTTCAAATCAAAATCACAGAATCTTAGAATCACAGAGATGTGATACCTTTGACGTTATGAGCTACTATTTGGACAAAGGGAAGTTTTTTTCAGAAAAATCACCCAGGCCCTGCTTCTCAAATGTTTTTTAAGTATCTCTGACACATAGAGTTATTGAAGACACCAAAAAGGATGAATTCATGTGAGCTAGTTATTATATAGAAATTAAACCTGAAAAAATAACTTGTTACGTATTATTTAAAAATAACACTAACCCATCCATTAAACGTTAACATATTTTTAAAGAAATTGCTATACTTTCCAACAAAATAATAAGAGAAATGAAATTGTTCTTCCAAGTAAAAATGATGTTTAATGAAAAAAAGCAGCTGGTTCAGCTCACAAGTCAAACAACTGCCTAAGGAGTTCTCCTCCAGGCAACTACCACACTATGGGAGGCATTAAGAGTGCCTTAGGCATTCTTCCTGTGTTATCACACAGAATTTTTATTTTTTCCATTTTTAAATTTTTTTATTTTATTTATTTAATAATAATTAATTTAATTTATTTATTCGAGAGAGAGAAACAGGAGGAGCAGAGAGAGAGGGAGAGAGAATCTCAAGCTGACACAGAGCTCAATCTCACAACCCTGAGATCGTGACCAGATCTGAAACCAAGAGTCAGACACTTAACTGACTGTATCACCAAGGTTCCCCTCAAGCAGGATTTTTTTAAAAGATTTTATTTATGTATTTTGACAGAGAGAGAGAAAGATCACAATTAGGCAGAGAGGCAGGCAGAGAGGGGGAAGCAGGCTCCCTGCTGAGCAGAGAACCCGATGCAGGCTCAATCCCACGACCCCGAGATCATGACCTGAGCCGAAGGCAGAGGCTTAAACCCACTGAGCCACCCAGGCGCCCCTCAAACAGAATTTTTAAAAGATGCATACTTACAGGTACAGACTTAAGAAAATTAATAGTTTTTCTGCTTTATCAAGGACATTCTTAAGTGAATCAGGCGAATTTTGCATGTACTTTTTCACATGAGCACCGTGGCAATGAAAGGTAGGACAGGTATTGGTATAATGTAGCGCCAGCTTTGATTCATGCTAAGGCACCAACAAGTTTACCCCACTACTGCAAACATCAACATAGAAGGGGGGGAAAAGCAAAAACTGGCTTAACATCATTATGGGAATAGTGTTGACCTCATGGATCCTCTGAAATGGCAAAAAAAAAAAAAAAAAAAAAAGACATCACCCCAAACAGTCCTATTGAGTAATAATTTTTTGAGCTCCATTTTCTCTTAGTTATCTATGTTCATTAAATAACTTGAATATGGTTGACAAGAAGATGGAACCAATAGAATCTTTATGAACCACCTCTCACTTAACCCTCTCTGAGTCTACTTTGTCGGGCAAAATTATTTTTAAAGTAAATCTTCTAAAAATAATTATATCAAAAAATATCTATATTGAGGCCAGATGAATATCTGCCTGCCCTCTCAGGTGTTCCTATGAAAATACTAGTGTATTAAGCTATCCATGGTTTTTTATTTGCTTCCTGGAGGATTTATCCAGGTCTGAGGCTTAGATCTCCTGTTTTCGAACATAGCAATTAAGGTTGGTTTCAAACTGTCTGTTGTTCAATGGCATAGGATTAATGGGGAAGCCAATCCCACAGCTAGCTCAAAGGATACATTAAACAATCTCTGAATATCAAAAGGTGGTTAGGGAATCACACAGACTTCCTCAAATCCCTGATCTTTCTCCCCCAGCTATCTATACATCAAGATTTAGGATTGAGACATAGTAACTATGCACTACTCAATTTCAGCAGAGTTTATAAATTCCATGGCAAGTGCTGAAATAAGCAAAAATGTGTATCATTAAATAACATATACTGTGTTTTTGATTAATAATTAAATTAGAATTGACCCATGAATGCTCATTAGGTTGTCATTTAGCAATATGAAGTTCATGAATATAACTTATTTGACCATTTTCCCCTTTGATTCAGAATGATAAAAGAGCAAAGATTATGTGAACCAATTTCCTAGTCCATGTTTTATGCAAATAAGGCTTTAGTATAATCAATGCCAGAAATCTCTGAGAATAAATACTAGACAGTAGGTTCTAAAAGCTTCTAAGTTAGAAACCGATGTCTGAGGAACTTATACGCTCCTTAACAGGAGCGATATGCTTTCAGACACAGGGAAGTCTTAACGAGAAGTGGATCAGTGTACAGAGAAACACATTCTTGTTGTAAAGGCCAAAAAGCCATGCCTCTGTGATAAACCAGGGTCAGTATGGCTAGACAATTGTTTTTCTTTGATGCTGCCTCCATGAAAAATCAAATAAATAGCTTTGATGCTGTGAAGAGAATGTAGTTTCTAAAAGTCAGACCTCCACGAGAGCCATGATGTCAAAGCCCAGAACAGAGGCTCACAGGCCACTGCCTTTGTGTTTACTTTCTCAATCCTGTCATATTCTTGTAGAAAATTTTTAGCAGCAGACGTACATTCCACTTAATGGCCATAAAAAGCGAAACTATTTGCCTTTTGAAATACACGCCAATATAATTCTACTGTTGGTTTCCTAATCTCACCAAGGTTTTGAGAAGGCCTAACTGTTAAGGGAACAAGGTACAATCTAGCAGGTCAGTTTCTTCACGGAAGGGGGGGTTTCACAGACTTCCTACATCAGACTCTCTTTGGAAGAGAGAATTCTGAAGGAGCAAACATGTGTAAATGGGATGTATTCCATGAATAATCAAAGGGGAATTGGCTGTGTGGATTAACCAAGAGGACATCTGGAAAGGAATCACACTGAGAAACAAGAGTACAATAATTCCCAGGCATAGAAATGACATCGTGTCAGACTCAAAGCCAAGTCACAAAATCTCACATGATGACTGAGCCTCACAGATTGATTTGGAATTGTCTAGACAGAACACAGAAATTCTTCAAGTTAGTTCAATTTAACTGAATCCCATGAGCAGTGTACTGTTTGCTTATAAATCCTGATTTTTGTTTATAAATTATAATAAAAAGTACTAAGCTATGAGAACAGGAAAAAGAACAAAAGATTATAAAGTAAACTATCTAAATAAAACACCTACGAGGCCAAGCAAAGTCTTTCATATGGTGTCAAAGTAGCCAGAAGCAATAAATAAATGCCCTAAGGTATTTGTTATATTAAGATGCTGTTTCAATCTAAGGAAAACTTTCTTGGCTATTGCCTTGCAGACCTATGTTCTCAGGAATAGAACCTCCCTAATATCTACCTCCTACAACATCCCTTTTACTGGCATCATAAAACCACAGCCTGCCTAAACCCTGCTTCTCTCTAACTGGTAAAAGGACAGGAGAAGCATGTGGCCAACGGCACTTAATGTATTTAAGTTTTTAAAAGCACACAAATATCTACTTACTATGCACGTAAGATTCCTTTAAAATTGGGTGAATGAATCACTTATGACAGTGACCATTTATTCAGAGAAAGTGCAGGAAGGGGACTTGAAGAGATGGTCAAAGGGGAGTTTAACTGATTTTTAATGTGTTAGTGTTTCTAAAGTAAATTATAATAGCAAATATGCAAAAATAACAACAACAAAAAATTAACAGTATAATCCTAGAAGGTAGAAACATGGTATTTGTTATGTTAATCTTTGTTCTTTAAGTTTTGGGGGATTTGTTGTTGTTGTTTTTGTTGTTTTATGTTTCAACAAAGGGACTAGAGATCTTGGGGAACAGAATCTCAGAATATAATCCCAACTAGCTTCCCAGATTCTGTATGGTAAGAACCCTGCAGTTAACAAACATGTAAGAATGTATTCTCTGAAATGCCCTCATCTCTGCAAAAATGACAGCCCTTCATCCCAATTTGACCTGAATGGCTGATCCATAGAAACAACATTATATGATCTCATGATTCCCTACATAGTACGATACGCTATAATGAGTAGCTCTTTACTGCAGAAAATTCACAGAGAAACAGACATGAACCCTACTCTAAGGACCTGCAGATTTGGAGATTCAAGAAATCACAGCTATGTGTGCATATATACATTCAAATTCTTGTAAATAGGGTGATTCTAGATGAGATCTCTGCTGATCTATTGAGTACTTTCCATCTGCCAGTACCTTGGTCCATTTGCGCTGCTACAATTATACAATTAAAAATAAAATAACAGGGGCGCCTGGGTGGCTCAGTGGATTAAGCCGCTGCCTTCGACTCAGGTCATGGTCTCAGGGTCCTGGGATTGAGCCCCGCATCTGCCTCAGCATTCCTGCTGAGCGGAGAGCCTGCTTCCCCTTCTCTCTCTGCCTGACTCTCTACCTACTTGTGATCTCTCTCTCTCTGTGTCAAATAAATAAATAAATACAAACAAAAAAACATTATGGTCTGTGCTGTGAGGTTAGGATCCAATGTCTTCAACGACCACCACCCTCTCTCCTTAAAAAAAAAAAAAAAAAAAAAAAAAAAAAAAAAATAAAATAAATAAATAAATAAATAAAATAACATAGACTGGGTAATTTATAAACAATATTTATTTCTCACGGTTCTGGAGGCTGGAAGTATGAGATCAAGGTGCCAACACAGTCTGTTTTTCATAAAGGCCCCCTTCCCAATAGCAAACTGGCGACATCTCACTCTGTCCCTACTTGGTAGATGAAACTAGGGAACTCTGTCAGGCCTCTTTGACCAGGTACTAATCCCACTCAGGAAAGCTCTGTCTTCATGACCTAGTCACCTCTTAAAGCCACCCTCCCATACCCCACCTTGGGGGCTAAGATTCGATGTATGAATTTTGGTGAGACACAAACATTCAGACCATAGGCAGCCAGATATCATGATAAACATTTCACGTGATAAAGATTTTATTTCATATCAATCTCCAAGTGAAGTGAGATCATTCTCCATTTCAGTAATAAAGAAATCAAAGCTCAGAGATTATGAACTTGTCCTAGATTACAGACCGGACTATTGAAGAAGCTGGGATATGAATCGAGCCTTACAACAATCAATGCTGTTGTTTTATCTCTGTTGCATATCCCTATGATTCTGTGTTGTTGCCCTCTGATTTTAATGTATTGAAAACTTGTGAACATTTTTTAAATGATGTTAGATATTCAGAGGAAAGAGGGAGCTTAATATGATTGACTTGGTTCCAGAAGACTTTGCAGAGAAAGGATTTGACTGGAGTTTGAGGGCCAGGCTGCACATTAGATGGGGAAGTAGAATTGACTGTAGTTTGAGGGCCAGGCTGCACATTAGATGGGGAAGTAAAAGCAGTGGTGAGTAATCTGTGGGAAAAGTGGGGGTGGAGGGTGCAACAGGCAGTGAGTAACCACAGCACACACACACAGAGGCATACACAACCCTGAAGTTAACAAGCACATACCTCCTTATGTGTTTGCTAACTACAGGGTTCTCAGTCTACAGTACTGAAATACCACAAAAGATCATGGCTGATGAGCAGATGAGGACAGAAAGGAAGTTACAAGGTCACGTTATGGTGTTTCTTCAATGTTAACATTTCTCTATATAAGTTGTACCACTAGACAACCAGGGTTTATATCAAATCTACCATGAAAGAACCAGGTAAGAGATGAAGGTAAACTACTTCTTAGAAAAGTATTCCAAATAATAAATGAAGCAGTGATGAGAGTTGGAATACCCCCCATTTCTCAATGCCTAGTGAATGGATGGATCAACATTGAGCATCGATAGCTACTACTGTCAGAAAAATGAAAGACCAACAAGACATTATCTCTCCTAGTAGAGAAATATACCACCATCTATGTAGAAGTCTTGAAAAAACAAGTTAAATCTAAATTGTATCAAGTCTCTAAACTCCACACCAATGTCTATTGAATATAGGTGACAGGAAGACAAATAAAGACATCATGGAAGTAAAACCAGCAAACTCCAGAATCTAGAACTCTAGAAAACAAGGCAAATGCTTTCTTCAATAAGTAAACTGGTAAGGGAAAAAAAAGGAAAAGGTGGGCGCAGAGTCTATACATTAAAAGACATATCAACTGATCACAAAGTGCAGGCTTTATTTGAATCCTGGTTCCAATAAACAAACTGAAATAATAAATAAGCAAGCAAGCAAATAAATAAATAAAGCATTTATTAGACAATTAAAAATTAGACCAGTTACTGGACATGTTACTGGAATTATTGCAAATTTTTCTTTTGGGTGTTATAATAGTTACATGCTTACGTTTTATTTTCTGGTGATCATAGCATGAGCCAAAGGCAGACGCTTAACTGATTGAGCCATCCAGGTGTCCCTAATGCACTAAGGCACTTAAAATTTATTTTCCAGGGGTACCTGGGTGATTCGGATAGTTAAACGTCTGCTTTTGGCTCAGGTCTTTATTTTGGGTCCTGGAATTGAGCCAGCAGCTGGCTCTTTGCTCAGTGGGGACTCTGCTTCTTTCTCTCCCTGCGCTTCTCACCCCACCATTAATTCTCTCTCAAGTGAATAAATAAATTCTTTAAAAAAATTAAAATTAAAATTAGAAAAATATTTTCCAATCAAATGGAACTTTTCAGAGCTTTTTGTTTGTTTGTTTTTTGTTTTTTGTTTTTGTTTTTGTTTTTTGCAAGAAGCAATTAAAACCATTTAAAGGAAAGTAGGAAAAATAAATTCAGCCATAGTTTACACAATAAGTTGAGTTGGGGAAGATAGAGACAAAGAGATCAGCCAGAAGTCTCTTACAACATCTGGACCTATATTGATAAGAGTTTGATTAGGATAGCATTAATAGGGAAGAAAAGGGAAACATAAGTGGAGTAATCCTGAGGAACTACAAAGTTTAGTGTATCTCAAAGAGTCAAAGATTCAAAGATGATTCAAAAATATCTGACCTGACCAATTTTTTAAATAGTAATATCATGAGAAGGAACAGGTAAGTCAAGGGGGCAAATTGTCGGGGCATGAGGTGACAAATTTGCTTCTAGACATCAAGTATGAGAGACTGACATGACCATTTGTCATTTAAAGTGAAGTATTGTTTTGCCACATACGCATAAAAATGTTTTGTGCCCTCTCCAATCATGATGAATTATTTAAAAACAGCCATGAATTAAAGTTGTATAATCAAATAAATGAATAAAAATGTATGTCAGACCTCCTCAAACAAGGAAGATGACCCAAAATCTTCCTTAATAAACATACTTTCTTGGCATAGGTTAGCCATTTCTTCTATATCCTTTTCTCTGCAAAAATCTCTTGTGTTCTCTGATACAGAAGCAAATCTGTAAACTTCTTTTACATCACCTCCTCTGTCTCTATCTAAACATAGCTGCCCAGTAAACACCAGCTTTTCTGGCCAATTTGCTCACATATGATAAGTAATACTTAGAAGAATAAAATTATAATGTCACAAAATAATTTGGTAAGTGTTCTGAGGCCTTTTAAAATAAGGTAGTCCCTCCTCGTATTATAGCATCAATAATACTGAAAATAATTTCTCCTAGTGAATAATCATGGACATGTGTATTATAAAAACTATGTCAAAGTCAGACATTTGAATTTCATTTGTAAGAAAGAGCACACTTTATACAATTAAAATTCTGTAGAAACTGCGATATATTTTAGTTCTTAGCACATCCATACCTTCGAAGTTTAGAGTTGGTCAATTTTAATGTCTAGAATATCACACTCCCATGTCCTTTATCTTAGGAAATGACTCTCTGTAATCAAGTGAACCATTGTGATTCTCATCATAAAAACAAATTGTGAAGGTTTTCAATAATTAGAAGCAATAATACGTCTTCTCAAAACCCTCTCATCCTTGGCCATCTTTGCTCCCTCAATCCCAGTCAGCTCAGCAATTAATATTGCCCAAGCTAATCATTTTCATCGGTACTTGAAGACAAGATAGTATGTGACTTACATCACATTTCATTGTTTGCTAGCAAATGAACAAAAACCTATATTATTTGCTTGCTTGGACTTAACAATAAATATAAGGCTACAGCCTATTTGGATCGGCAATGTGTTACTTCTGCAAAACAATGAAACTGACCCAAACTATTAGAAATCTCAGTGTCCAAGACCCTGGATTGTTATGCCTCTTGCTGTCAGAGCACCTATTGTGAGTGATCTCTGAAAGTTAGAGGCAAAACCCTTGGTCACTGAGTAGTAGGGATAAAAGGAGGCGATGCTTGGAAGACCTTCATAATCTACCATGGAGGCCACAGTTGGAATCTTTCTTTGCCTAGCATTGGATATTCCCACAGATACAAATATTTTTTTAATGAAAAGTTATATTTTCTCTGGTTTGATGATAGTTCATTGGAATTTTTACTTTTACTATTATCATATCATTAAGTGAAAAAAATGATGCATAGAAAGAAGAGTGGAAGAGAATAGGTCAAAGATTAACACCTATTAATTTAATGCATTATATTCAGGAGCTAAATCATTAGAAGCCAGGTAAGAGCTAGGAGAGTTGATTGATAAAAGACAACTCTAGGGTGACAAGGCATACCAATTCATATTATTGTTGTTCGTTGAATTTATGAACATAAGTTTATTACTCACAGCCACCTGGGGAAAACTACTTAATGGATTTTCCCACTCTGCCCTTTGTTAGAATCCCTCTCTCTGAAACCCTCT
Source organism: Mustela erminea (assembly GCF_009829155.1). Taxonomy (NCBI): domain Eukaryota; kingdom Metazoa; phylum Chordata; class Mammalia; order Carnivora; family Mustelidae; genus Mustela; species Mustela erminea. The sequence continues at coordinate 38,245,017 of NC_045615.1, read as the reverse complement.
TCCTGTCTCCTGGACTCACTTGATTTCTGCAAGGTCTTCAGTTTCTAGATTAAATGTCATATTCTCTGTTTACACACTACAAATCTCAAAGAACTAGTAGCATCTTATTTGTTTCAAAAGGATGTTAAACTTAATTATGACACCTGATTCATTTTGTTATGATTATCTGTCTCTGCTGTTAGACTGCATAACTCGAGGTCAGGGACGGGATCTCAGCTATTCTATCACCAGCACTAAACCTGCCAAGTGTCTAGGATAGAAAAGGGCCCAAAAAAGTCTGTCAAGTCCAAGTGGAAAGAAATATATGTAATTTGTTTTGTTGAAGGTGGAAGAAAACATCTCCCAAAACACATCTCTGTTAGTACTCCTCTATCTAAACACTCCTTAATTGCTCATCAAATAAATTATTCTCAGAAAATATAAGTACACAAAGAACTCCATTAAATAGGAAAAATATTAAATATTTTTTATTCATTTGATTTTTCATTTTCTAACCTTCTAATTCTCTTATTTTAACAAAATTTATTTCTTTATTACAATTACACTTTTGTTGCTTCAACTTTTAACATTTTTAATTGGACACTTTTGATTTAATATTTTAATAATATAACTAGGTAGTTTTCTTTGATCAAAAAAATAACACCCTGAGTGTGACATTCTCAGCTACTCTGCTACTAATTGAAAGGTTACAGAGTTGAATAAGACAGGGGCTTGCCCTTAAGAAATTCACAGCTATTAAAAAAGACAGACTAGTCAAAAACAATTAAAACTTAATGGGCTAAGGCCTTAATATAAGTATATAAGAATAGAAAATATAACAACTTGGGAATGACTTACAATTTAATGAATAAAATAATGGTAAAATACTTTATTTTATTGGTATTAATCTCTACTATTATTTCCGAATAATAAATTTCTTAACATGTAATACTCATTGAACCTATTATGTAACAGACATTATACTAAATTCTTCATGTGTGTAAATGTATTGAATTCTCTCAATAACCTTCTCTATAAACATTGTTATTATTCCTGAGAGAACCAAGGTAGAGAGAGGTTAAATAACTTCTCAATGTTAAAAAATTAGTATTAGACATTTGGATTGAACTGTAGCAGACTGGTTCCAGAATCTCAGTTCCTAACCATTATACAGACTATCTACAAGCTCAAAAAGCAAGTTTTATAGATCCTAAATCTTTTCCTATTATTTTATTTGACCTTTTGATAGAAACTTCCCAAGTCTTAGAAACTCAGATTCTCTCTAGAATACTCTTCTTTGGCATCCTAACGGAGGTGAATTTTTGTCTCTGCAGTTCATACCCCCACGCTTCAAGAATAAAAGGTTACTTGTGTCTCTATCACATTTACAGACCCAGTAAAATGGCATAGCTTTTATGAATGTAGATTTGTTAATTGGGTAAAACAAAAAGAATGTTGTGTACAGAAAATTAACAACTGGGTTCTGTATTCTCTTGCCTTGTTGTAGCATCATAGAACAAGTGATTTTAGTTTACTTCAGACAGAACTTTTCTAAAATTGTTAACAAACTCTACTCAATGAATTCCCAACACATTCACAATCACCATTTAAATAAGACATATATTTGACTTTAAAATAAACATCTCAATGTAACTGATGAGGATTATTGAATAAAAGATAACTACTATAGTACTCATGAAAAATGGCCTACATATGTTCATTTATTCATTTATTTGTTCAGCAAACATTTTAACAAACACCTCTCTATAAAAATTGTATGATCCTAAATACAGAAAGTAAAAAGGTCAATTAAGATATCACCTTATACCCAAATTAATAAAATTATTAATGAAAAGGGAGAGATCACAACTAACACCAAAGAAGTAGAAACAATCATCAGAAGTTATTAGCAACAGTTATATGCCAATAAGCTAAATAACCTAGATGAAATGGATGCATTCCTCTGAAACTATAAACTCCCAAAATTGAACCAGGAAGAAATTGACAACCTGAATAGACTGATATCTAGTAACGAGATTGAAGCAGTGATCAAAAACCTCCCAAAAAACAAGAGCCCAGGACCCGATGGATTCCCTGGGGAATTCTACCAAACTTTCAAAGAAGAAATAACACCTATTCTCCTGAAGCTATTCCAAAAAATTGAAGCAGAAGGAAAACTTCCAGACTCTTTCTATGAAGCTAGCATTACCATGATCCCCAAACCAGGCAAAGACCCTAACAAAAAGGAGAATTTAAGACTAATATCACTGATGAATATGGATGCTAAAATTCTCAACAAGATCCTAGCAAACAGGATCCAACAGCACATTAAAAAGATTACCCACCATAAGCAGGTGGGATTCATTCCTGGCCTACAAGGATGGTTCAACATATGCAAATCAATCAATGTGATAGAAAAATTAATATGAGAAGAGAGAAGAACCACATGGTCCTCTCAGTTGATGCAGAAAAAGCATTTGACAAAATCCAGCATCCGTTCCTGATTAAAACACTTCAAAGTATAGGGATAGAGGGAACATTCCTGAACTTCATAAAATGTATCTATGAAAGACCCACAGCAAATACCATCCTCAATGGGAAAAAGCTCACAGCCTTCCCGTTGAGATCAGGAACATGACCAGGATGCTGACTCTCACCACTCTTGTTCAACATAGCATTAGAAGTCCTAGCAATAGTGATCAGACAACAAAAAGAAATAAAAGGTATCCAAATTGGCGATGAAGAAGCCAAACTCTCTCTCTTCGCAGATGACATGATCCTTTATATGGAAAACCCAAAAGACTCCACCCCCAAACTACTAGAACTCATACAGCAATTCAGTAATGTGGCAGGATACAAAGTCAATGTACAGAAATCAGTGGCTCTCTTATACACTAACAATGAAAGTACAGAAAGAGAAATTAGAGAATCCATTCCATTTACTATAGCAGCAAGAACCATAAGATACCTGGGAATAAACCTAACCAAAGAAGTAAAGGATCTGTACTCAAGGAACTACAGAACACTCATGAAAGAAACTGAAGAAGACACAAAAAGATGGAAGACCATTCCATGCTCTTGGATGGAAAGAATAAACATTGTTAAAATGTCTATACTGCCTAGAGCAATCTAAACTTTTAATACCATTCCAATCAAAATTCCACTGGTATTTTTCAAAGAGCTGGAGCAAATAATCCAAAAATTTGTATGGAACCAGAAGAGACCCCGAATGGTTAAGGAAATGCTGAAAAACAAAAATAAAACTGGGGACATCACGTTACCTGATTTCAAGCTTTACTGCAAAGTTGTGATCACCAAGACGCATGGTACTGGCATAAAAACAGACACATAGACCAGTGGAACAGAGTAGAGAGCCCAGATATGGACCCTAACTCTATGGTCAAATAATCTTCGACAAAACAGGAAAAAATATACAGTGGAAAAAGACAGTCTCTTCAATAAATGGTGCTGGGAAAACTGGACAGCTATATGTAGAAGACTGAAACTCGACCATTCTCTTACACCGTACACAAAAATAAACTCAAAATGGATAAAAGACCTCAGAATGAGACAGGAGTCCATCAGAATCCTACAGGAGAACATAGGCAGTAACTACTTTGATATCAGCCACAGCAACTTCTTTCAAGATATGTCTCCAAAGGCAAAGGAAACAAAGGCGAAAATGAACTTTTGGGACTTCATCAAAATCAAAAGCTTCTGCACAGCAAAGGAAACAGTCAAGAAAACAAAGAGGCAACCCACAGAATGGGAGAAGATATTTGCAAATGACAGTACAGACAAAAGGTTGATATCCAGGATCTATAAAGAATTCCTCAAACTCAACACACACAAAACAGATAATCATATCAAAAAATGGGCAGAAGATATGAATAGACACTTCTCCAATCAAGACATACAAATGGCTATCAGACACATGAAAAAATGTTCATCATCACTAGCCATCAGGGAGATTCAAATCAAAACCACATTGAGATATCACCTCACACCAGCTAGAATGGCCAAAATTAGCAAGACAGGAAACAACATGTGTTGGAGAGGATGTGGAGAAAGGGGGACCCTCTTACACTGTTGGTGGGAATGCAAGTTGGTGCAGCCTCTTTCGAGAACAGTGTGGAGATTCCTCAAGAAATTAAAAATAGAGCTTCCCTATGACCCTGCCATTGCACTACTGGGTATTTACCCCAAAGATACAGATGTAGTGAAAAGAAGGGCCATCTGTACCCCAATGTTTATAGCAGCAATGGCCATGGTCGCCAAACTGTGGAAAGAACCCAGATGCCCTTCAACAGATGAATGGATAAGGAAGATGTGGTCCATATATACTATGAAGTATTATGCCTCCATCAGAAAGGGTGAATACCCAACTTTTATAGCAACATGGACAGGACTGGAAGAGATTATGCTGAGTGAAATAAGTCAAGCAGAGAGAGTCAATTATCATATGGTTTCACTTATTTGTGAAGCATAACAAATAGCATGGAGGACAAGGGGAGTTAGAGAGGAGAAGGGAGTTGAGGGAAATTGGAAGGGAAGGTGAACCATGAGAGACTATGGACTCTGAAAAACAATCTGAGGGGTTTGAAGGGGCGGGGGGTGTGAGGCTGGGGGAACCAGGTGGTGGGTATTGGAGAGGACACGGATTGCATGGAGCACTGGGTGTGGTGCAAAAACAATGAATACTATTATGCTGAAAATAAAAAATAAAAAAAAATTTTAAAAGATATCACCATATAAAAAATGTAAAATTTCTCTGGAGTAATATCTACTATGAGCAAAGTCAAATGAAAAACAACAAAATAAAAAATTATTTGAGATATATAGGATTGATAATAATTTTCATGATAATCAAAATGTTTTTATAAATAAGTAAAAGCTATGGAATGCAAAAAAATGGGAATTATATGAACAGGCAACTCACAAAAAATGAACTATAAATAATGCATATTTGAAAGTATGAGATCCTCAATCTCACTCATAATGAAAAAACTGGAAATATAAGCAAGACCTTACTACCTGCCATAAAATCAGTAAAAATATTAATCATTTTTCCACTTCCCAAGGTTGGCAAGAAAGAAGAAAACACTTGCTCTTCTATCTTACTGATAAAATTATAAAATGCTACAGCATCTAGAGGAAATCAGTATTTTGTTGTACTGTGGGAAGCAAGTAAATGTTGGATGAATGAAAGAATTTAAGTCTATTCTCTCAGATGCCATCCTCATATATATAATTTGATATATTTTGATAGATACCAACCAAATTAACTCTTAACAATCGAATTAACTTCTGACTTTTAGATTCAATGCTTTAGGCAGAGCCAAAACTGGGAACTCCCATTAGTGTCATAACTTAGGTTCCAGTAAAGCCTTGCAGAGATCACATCCTCATGGATTATGAGGAAAATGAAAGACACCTTCACAAGCTCCTGAGGGCAGAAGGGACAAGGGAGTAGATTACAAATAGAACTAACTGATCTACCAATAGAATCCATTGCTGCAGAGTTAACAGCAACCTGATGCCCAGTATTTCAAGCCAAAGGTGATCTTGGATTATATAGTTTGAGTGGACTGGAGGAATTCATCCTGTTAGGAAATGACAAAGCCTGAACTCAGATACGAGCACAAGCCATACCTAAAAGAAGGTGGATTGGGGAGATATTTCAAGGACTTGGTCACTATATGGAAATGAGGGTAAGTATCAAGAGGCATATAAATGACTCCCAAATTTTTGACTTGAGAAATTGGAAGATGATGGCACCATTGCCCTATAAAATGAATAGGAGGAAGCTTTGCTTATAAGTTTGTCTCTTAAGCCAGAATTCCTCAGTTGGACTACAAATTCTATTGGATACCAGCTCTGTGACTCTAGCCAAATTAGTTAATTTCTCCTTGCCTTGATTTCCTCATTTCCAAAATATGAATAATAATAAGATCCACTTCATGGGACTGTTATGAGGATCAAATAAGTTAGTATCTTAGTGCTCAGGACAGAGAGAGTGCTTAGAACTATGCCAAGCACATAGCAAGTGTCACATAATTGTTAGAATATTAACAGTATTAGTTTAAGTTCTTAAAATATTTGTCTTCTTTGAAAACTTATATAATAGTGATGTGTCTACATTCATCCTCAAGACCACAGACAATGGGCACAATGACAAAAGCCGCTGATGCTCTCAGGAGACTGTGCATCAGTTTGAATTCATTCTTGCTCAATCAAGATAATGAACACAAAGGTTACAATGCGAACACACCTCTTGTGAAAAAAAGCTTTCTTCCTCTGTTTTCTATCATATCTCTTATAGACAGGGAGCATCACTACTCCCCCAAATGACTCTCCTTCAGATAAATGGTATACTTAGGATGCCCTAAATATCCTATGAACATTGCCAACCTCATGTCCTTCCTTACATTTGTGCCTATCCTCTTTATCATTTGTAGCCTGCAATCTTACTCAAACTCTCCCTCCTTTATTATTTTATGGCAAAGCACTCTCTTTTTTAACCTCATACCAGTAAGAAATTTTTTATTATCCCATCCAGCCCTTCTTACATGGATCTATTTTTGTTTCATACTATACTTTCCTATGTAATTTTCTAAAAACCCAAATGTGGGGGGCACCTGGGTGGCTCAGTGGGTTGAGCCTCTGCCTTAGCTCGGGTTATGATCTCAGGATCCTGGGATGGAATCCCGCATCGGGCTCCCTGCTCAGCGGGGAACCTGCTTCCCCCTCTCCCTCTGCATCTCCCCCCACTTGTGCTCTCTCTCCTTTTCTCACTCTCTGTCAAATAAATAAATTCTTTAAAAAAAAAAAAACAACAAATGTGGGATTGGGAGAGGGGATAACTCTCTTTACTATTTTGCTACCCCTGTGTCAATTTTCTTCAGTGTAATGCACATTAGGTGCTGCATAAACACTTCATCATTTGTTGAATGATGGTTGTAGTTTTCCTCAATAGAAAGGAGAATAACAAAGACAGAAGGTAGGTGGAGATTTAGTTGAAATTTCCATAATTAAAACAAACGTCACTAGAGACAACTTCTAAAAGGGTTTTCCCTCTAATTCAGTCTAGGTTAGCTCTTATGTTCCTCAACTACAAACCTCAAGGTCATTCCTTTCTTATAGACTTCACTGCCACATTCAAGACTCTCCTATCCCTCCTGCCTCTAGTCATCATTTTCAAGAGCTTCAATCTCTCTACTAACCACTCCCCTAAACACCTGGCCTCATAGTAAGTACATTTACCTACTTAGCCCTCATTTTTCCATTTTATTGCTAATACATTTTATCACACCAACCCCCTTTATTAACCTAAAGATACCTTGGGAGTTGCCATACAATAATGGTCAAAAATATGGAATCTAGTGTTAGCCAAAACTGCCGAAATCTCTATTTGGGAACTTAACAGCTCTGTAATACTGAACAAGTTAGGTAACTCTTTAGAAACAATTCTCCATGGCATTTCTGCACATCTTAGATCAGGTTTTACTTTGCACTGTCTCTTCAAGGATGTTATTATAGCAAACAGCCTTGGAAAATACAAAGATTGTTTCCCACTAATGTGGAAGTCAGATTTTATTTATCAGCTAACGAAGATAATAAAGATAACGTCTCCTTCTGGGACAATGTTGGACAGGTTTGCTAGCAACCTCTTATAAGATTGGGGGTTTCTTAAACTTAGAGTTTCTCTATAGTAACAAACCACTACATGCAACATTCACCAGGCTACTTTGTATCATCCCAATGGGACTCTAGGGGCAAAGGAGCATGAAGCTCATTCCATTTGTTATACCATGAGTAATGAAGTCATCTGTCTGTCTCTGTTCTCTGCTACCATCTATGAACATGTGGCTGGCTAATCTGTTAGCTTGTAAGAAAGGTAAGATCTCAGACTTTCCACAGTTCTTGATAAAAACCTCTTTACACTTCAGTTTCCCTTTTACCAACCCAAAAAATGGAAAGAAGATGCCTATCTCAGAGTTAGCATGTTAATTAAATGGGGACAAAATGAGATAATATATATACAATGCTTTAGACCAGTCTGAACCTCATGCCTGGACTCTACAACAGTTTTTGGTGACTTCTGACTGCCAGCTTGTCAAATGCCCTGCTCTCCAACTCTGTTCTCACTGGTGGTTTTGCAATGCTGACACCATAAATCATCCTCTTCTTGAAAATTCCTAATCCCTTGAAAGTCTGTGACTCTGGTTTCCTTCTTACATTTTTACCTCTCTCTAGTTCCTTCCCAAAATGTCACACTCACACACACATACAGAGGAATTTACAAAAGGAGAGTGCTTTGCAAATGTCTTAAGACAGTTCTAAATTCTACAAAATATTAATTAGTGACACAACAATAGCAGCCAACAGGTTTTTCTAAAATGGAGGAAAGGAAAAGCAGTAATCAGAATGAGGGGAAGAAGAGAGTCACGAGATCTTTATCAAAAGGGGACAAGAGTTATAAGACATCTGTGATATTCCGTGTCACTCACTTATACAGAAGGTCAATATTTATCATTCTATTATTCTCCAATGTCCAATCTTAATTAAATATTTGCAAAAAAATTACTAGAAAGAAAACAATAGAAATGGTGGCTGTAAGCTATATAACCAAATGCCACTATAGAACTTATACTTTGGCTTCATGAAAATTCAAGGTATAGAAAATTCTTAGCGTTAGCCTTACATAACTCAGTGTCAGCCTTAGATCACCCCTTACTTGATCTGATAAGCTTACCTGTAACAAAAAATCGAAGAGTGCCAGCTTGGACCACTCGTGATGATGTATTTCAGTACAACCCCATTCAGGCTTAGGTACTCGGCCATTCTGCCAACACTTCTGTTTCAACAACTGTTGGTAAGTTCCCCAGGTGAGCTTAACAGAAGAGTGGGTCTCATTACTTGCTGGAGATAAAGATGAGTCCCAGAGAATGAGAGGGCATGGTCGGCCATCTATAAAATCCAAACAAACAAACAAATTTGCTTTAGCATGTTCAGCATGACTCAGTGTGAGATTTTAGACAGTCACTCATAGCTTTGCCCTCTCACCTCCCAAATGCAAGAGTTTGATTAGATGATATTTCAAGGTCCCTGTTAGGCAATGAAAGGAAAGATTTTTGAGACAAGATGTTTTATTGATGTGGCACAGGAATAAGCCACTAATTACCAATAACAACGTCCTCTGGTTAATGTGGTTTTATTCCACTTCTAAAAGCAAACACCATGAAAAGGGTAAGAATCCAGGTGTTTATAATCATCTATTCGATGTCTGAGTGGAGTTGCTCTCTATATGTAATAACAACTGTCTGATTTTCTGGGGCCACAGAAAAAGAATTTTTGGAAGTCACAAATTTAAAAGTGAAATTGCACGGCTCACACCAGCCACCACCATAATTTCCAAAGAAATAAAAAAGAAGCAAGATGGAAACTTTTTTTCTCTTTTGGTGGAAACAATAGTGCTCTTGGTAATGGATCATGTATTCACACATAACCTCACGAAGTGCATTTAAGCAAATGTATTTCTTCAATTGCATGCACACAGACGATACGTTAAAAAAAAAAAACTATCATTCTAATTGTTTTTGTCTCACTCTTGAGAGTTTAGAAAGGCCACTGGTAGACTGTACCAAGAATGATGAATCCAAGTAAAGTCATAAACAGGGAAGATCACGAAGGTCCAATAAATGATACTTCAAGCTTAAAACAAATGACATCACTTTCCAGCCCCCATTTCTGCCAAATAAAGTCACTGACAGATGATGTTAAGCAGCTTTGCTTCTAAGTTAAAAATCAGAATGATGCTCTTGGGGAGAAAAAAAGTCACAAAGATCTGGAAAAGCCCACTTAACTCATTCTTAACAGGCCTGGACAACAGAAGCCTCTGAAATTATGACTGGAATGTCTAAGACACATCACAGGAATTTTTAAAAGTCCTTTTAAATAACCTGAGAGCTCTTGATCTATGACTGTATTCCTTTGGTTAAAGACATTTATTTTCCCATCTTGCTTGTTTGCCTTTTGTAGAGTTCTTATCTTTGTCTGGTCTTTACTACAGGAAACTGCTGTCTTCTCTAACCTCTTCTGAATTTGCTGTTACAGTGACCTCAATAACTTTGGTAGTGTTCACAGATCACGTGCATTCCAGTTTTATTCGAAAGAAAAATCTTCTTCCTTTTAGCCTTGGAATTTCAGCCTAGGACTTTTATGCAAGAAGTCCTTTAGATTTGGGGAAGCCTGCCACAGTGACTAACACAATTAAGAAAAAAAATAGAGAAAGAACATAGATCTAAACTAAAGAACTTCATTTTTAACACCATCACCCCTTTTCTTTCTTTTGACTTTCCTAAATGGTTTTGGGGCTGCTCAAAACTCATTGTTTTCTTAGGTAGAAGATAAATATAATTTTAAATGAGTAGACTCCAAATATGACATCAGTTTAACAAATAATAATAATAGTAAAGCCAAGGCAAACGCAGTCCATCATGAGTGGGAGACAGGTAGAGACCAATGTCTCTACCAAATAAGAGTCCAAATATGAGTGGAAGACAAACATCACTTGCATAGATATGTGTACTTCAGACTTCGAAAGATAAACACCAAGAAGTTCTACCCATCGATGTCTCTGTACTAAAGTTATACGCAGATGGCACTTTAGATTCACAGGGCTAGGAAGTATTCAAAGGGAGTTGAAACCTAATCCTGAACCTCAACAACACACATCAGTACAGGAGACAGACAGGCGGGCCGTTTCCTCAGCAATTCACATGAGGCTCACAGAGAAATAGGGAAATGATTTACATAAACAATTGAAACAGTTAACCTTTTGGGCTGTTTTTCTTTCCTTTAAGACATTTGTTTCTTATTTTTAAAGCAATTAAAAACAAATCTACTCATTTCAGGAAATGTAGAAAAACATTAGCATGTAAAACTAAGAAAACAAAAATCCACTATAAGCCCCGGATAGGAGCTTAATAATTGGTTCTGTGATTTATATACTGACTTCTGGTATTTTCCCATCCTTTTCTTTCTCACCTCAAAATGTACACTGTTTTTAGAAACTTAAGAAGTAGAACTTTTGGTGAGAGCTTAGTGCTCTGGAATCCTACAGATCTTTTGAAATCTGGTCACCTTACTTCTTAGCTTTGTAACATTAGACAAGTTAAGCAATCTCTCTAAGCCTTGCTTTCATCCTCTGTAAAATGGGGGTGAGAATGTACCTTCCCAAATTGGTTTTTAGGATTAAATGAGTTCTTACATTTGAAGTCCTCAACCTGATGCCTAATGTATATGCGTATCCCAGAAACTTCTGCTACAAGTATTACTCTATAGAGACATGATGCAATGACACAATTCATCAGTCTTTGACTGCCTTCATTTGTATATGGAGCATCTACTATGTGAAGTATAGTACTAGGAACTGAACCTAAATCAATCAATCAATAAATGCCAATTTCTATTTATTTTCCTGGCGTTTACATTTCAACTGGGGGAAGAGGCAAAAATTATGTGAGGAAAGTAAACTATGTGGGACTGCCTTGTATTATACAGTTAGTCATATATACAGTTTGACTGCTTGACTAAATATTTTACCACAAACATTTCTCTTACAATTAAATATTTTTAAATGGCATCAGTTCAATTGTCATATAATAACCTAATCCAGTGGTCAGCACACCCTGTCAAAGGTAGGTAGTAAACATTTTAGGTTTTGAAGGCCACCTCGTCTCCATCACAACTATTGACCCAGAAAATGCTTAACTCTGCTGTGGCATGAAAGCAGTCAAAAACAATAGATCAGCAGATGGATGTGACTGTTCCAATAAAACTTTATTATAGACATGAAATTTGCATTTCATATCATTTTCAAGTGTCATAAGAAATGTTGTTGTTCTTTTTATTTTTTTCAACGATTTCAAATTGGAGAAAGCATCTGTAGCTCACAAGCCACTCAGAAAGAGGGAAGGGGCCATCTTTGGCCTGCAGACTGTTGTCAGTCAGCCCCTGATCTAGTCTTTAAGGATATTGAATTTCATTTGCCATTTCTCTATTTCAGCACATCGAATTTTCTGAATGATACATTTTCTATACTATTATTTAAAAAGTTGTTCCCAAACTGCCAAAGGGAGCTTTCAGCTGCTAGGAGTAATTGGTTTTCAGTTAATATTCTGGGGTTTTCTCCACATCTATCCATGTCCCCTCAGCAAAATATTTTGAATGCTGACCATAACACAAAGATATTCCATCCTGCCCTGCTGGAAATCTGTGTCCCTCAGGCAAGGGAGATTTCCAGAAAGCAAGAAGAAAGCAGGGCAAGTAGTAATTCTCAGGCTGAGCGTGGGTGGGGTGGGTCCTTCGCACACACTGGTCTCCTTCCTGCATCTCAGTGCGTATGGCCGGCCCTCCAGATGATAGTCGTAGTCAGAATGGCTCCAGATCTCAGAGCCATGAGTATGAGTGTGGAAGAATTCCACTTTCTATAAAATATGACTGTTAGAAGAATGAAGTGAACTTTGGTAGATCTGAAGGGATGACAGAAAAATAGCCTCTGAAAACAGGAAACTGGTTAAAGCAACTTACCCTGAAGTATTTCAGAGATGAGGAGCATTCATCTCTTCACATTCAGGTTTGTCAAAATGATGCAGTACTTCACTCTCCAGAGAAATCTGAAGAGTGAAGAGATAAAATTCTAACTGTCAGAGTGGTGAGAAAGCAGGTTTTAAAAGATATGTGGGTGTTCGTGTGAATTAAAGGTTATACAGCTGCTTTAAAAAATGCGACTTGCCAGCATAAGTTGGCTTTTTTTCCCCAAAATTTGAATATTTCCTCTGATTTTTTATGTTCTCCCAAGTCATTCTCTACCCAAAAGCACAAAGAAGACATCCTTTTGAGAAGATGAACATGAACATTCACTAAGAATGTGTCCTCTACGCGATCTCCTTTGTCTGGAATTTTTAAACACCCTTCCCTTTGAACACCGGCTGCCTGGTTGTGTTGAACTGCAGGTGAACGCTAATCATGCTGGCTGGAGTTCTCAGTGTCTGTCTGCATTTGTCACTGAACAAAAATAAGTAAAAACATTCTGGAGTTCTAAAATCAAAGGTCCTTTCTATCATATGGGCCAAGTTCCGAGACTGTTTCAAGACTCCTTGTGAACAAGACAAAAAGAAAAGTGGCAGCTCAGCTCAGAGCCCTTCCTTAAAAATAACTCTCCAGGGCGCCTGGGTGGCTCAGTGGGTTAAAACCTCTGCCTTCTGCTCATGTCATGGTCCCAGGATTCTGGGATCCAGCCCCACGTGGGGCTCTCTGCTCAGCAGGGAGCCTACTTCCTCCTGTCTCTCTCTGCCTGTTTCTCTGCCTGCTTGTGATCTCTGTCTGTCGAATAAATAAATAAAATCTTTAAAGAAAAAAAAAAATTCTCCAAAATCTATTCAAGAAAACAAAAGCCAATCAAAATTTTAGACTCATCTTTGTTATAGGAAATGAATTCTGTCAGGTTCCACAACAACTATCAACAGTGCATTGGAGGGAAACCTTAAAGCCTTGGATCTCTAATTGCTAAAGGCAATTATTGGTGTTGCTGTAACTCCAATGATAGTGTAGCAGGTGTCTAGCTGTTAATGATCCCTTAAGTACTGTCTGTTCTATTTTTCTAGAGTGCCTCTCCCAGTAGGATTTTGGCAATTAAAAGTATTAGACTGAAGTGAAGAAGCAGGTAAGATCTCTTGGCTTAGAGCTGGTAAATGTGAGCAAGTCAGAGAATGCGAGAGAAGATTCCGGGACAGCCCTGAGGGAGAAGACAATTTGAAAGAGTTGATGAAATTTTAATTCCGCTCAGGGTTTTAGATATTGTTAATTTACTTATTCAAACAAACTTTTACAATTGTCCTCAAGTAGACCTATTAGTGCCTGGGTGTTAGACGGAAAGAATTCAGTGAGACACAGCAAACATAGAAGCCTCACAAGATCCCTATCCCTGGTAAGCCCTAGCCTCAGAAACAGAGAAGTTGCACACCTAATGATGATCAGACAAAACTATCTGCCAGTCGAACAAGGGTTTGAAGGCAACAAGTGAAGGACTAACGTAAAGATTGAGCTGTCAGTGCAAAGTTAAGAAACGGAGGAATACTGTGCCCTAGAATAGCTATGTGCCGAAATGTCGCAGTTAATAAGGAAAAGAAACTTCGCTGGAAAAGAGCTAAGAACATGCAGTGTTGTAGAAAAAGAAATCACAAATGTTGACTCTACTCCTGACTGATCACTCATCTCCACAGAACATGAGTCAAGTCCCTCAACCACCTTGATTAAAGCACTGAGTTCCCCAAGGTATGAAAAGAGTACCTTCCAAATCTATCTCATGGTTGTGTGAGAATCCAGTGAAATACTGGAAATATAGCCCTGTCAAATATTTAAAAGAACCAAACTTAGGTTTTTATGATTTAAAGAAAGGAGAGGCAGAAGAGAAGCAGAATTCTATAGATTCCATATGTATACGTTCTCTATAGTCAACCAAGTCCTATCTCAGAATAGATTTCTGGCTAATTTAGATGAAATTTTTTCAAAAAACAAAGAAAAAACCTTTATTTACTTACATAACTGTTTTTCAGTTTATAACTTGTTTTCTCTAGATTGGACTGAGTTAAAATAATTTCCATATCTCCTTAAGAGTTAGCTAAGTGAGAAGCTGAGGAAACAGGAAAGGAGAATGTCCTGTGACTTCTGCCATCACAAACTACTTAACAATCTAAATCATCAGTTCTACTTTAAAAACACAGCGTGCTTCTCTTTTCTGAACCTTGGACTAATGGACAGGAACTTCTGCTTTCTAGGTCTGCCCTGGACTTCTGCTATATATGTAAATGAAATTTCCCAGAAAATTCCTGTCTCAATATTCCATTTAGAAAAACAGAAATCAAATGTGACTTCTGAGAGTGTCACATCTGTGTCACATATGTGAGGATGTGGTCACTGTGCCAGGCTCCAAAAAAACAGTCATATTTTATGAACAATGTCCTGGTCACATTAGGGTGACCCAGTCCTGGGCCATTTCATTTTATTAATGTAGATAAAGGAGCCATGAATTCTTGCCCAGGGTGACCTTCCTACAATGCAAAACTCATTATATCACTCCTCTTCTTCAAACCCTTCAATGATTCTCCATTATCTGCAAGATAAAGTCTATGTCCTTACATGACATCGAACCCAGTCACTCTGGAGTACCACAGTTTTATCTCACTTCATCCCCCCCACAATCCTCCCAAACCCTCTCTCCTTCAGAGCTCTGAGATTTCCTAAGCACCTCTGTCTTCACAAGTTTTTCACACATCTATTCTCTCTACCCTTCCGACACCCACCCCATCTCTCACTCCACCCACAGTGACTTTAGATCAAGTTCTGACGCTAGCTCTTCGAGACGTTTTTATAATGCCCCACCCACCCCCCTACGCACACATTCTGAGCTAAATTTTCCTCCTCTGTGACTGCAAGATCTCCTCAAAATATCTCCATTGAGGTCTCTGTCATACCCTTTTTGTATGGTGCAGTTGCTTAGCTGTCTTCTACCCTCCAAGCTGAGCATTCTATGAGAACAGGGACTATTTCATTATTACCTTTGGACCTCCAACTCCTGACATGATATCTGCACCAAAGCAAGCACTCAAAAATATTGGAGAATGGGGGCACCTGGGTGGCTCAGTTGGCTAAGCGTCTGCATTTAGTTCCGGTCATATCCCAGGGTCCTGGGATCAAGCCCCATGTCTGGCTCTCGGCTCAGCAGGGTGCCTGCTTCTCCCTCTTCCTCTGCCACTCCCCCTGCTTATGCTCGCTCTCTCTCTCTCTCTCTCTGTCAAATAAATAAATCTTTTTAAAAATGTTGGAGAATGAATGAATGAAATTTTCAGAATCCCTCAATTTTCATCTATAGCCCTGAAGTTCCAAGGAATGGTCAATGGGCTCAGAATCGAAGTTTGGTTAATGGGACATCCATTCACATTAAGCTGTGACTGAAGTGCCCTCACTCCCAACTGAGTTAAGAAAGATCAGAAAGAAACTTCACAAACAAAGGCGAGGATATGCAGAAGCTTCCATGACTTGGTTCTATCTAGTTTGTGCTCAACAGTCCATTCCCAGGTCTCCATAACCCTGTGAGTCACTGGAATAATGAAAATGAGGGTGGTGGAAACCTGTCTCTCTCCTCCAGACCCCAGATCACTGTCTTGAGAAGGGGAATAGTGAGAGAGAGCATGAGCAGGGGGAGGGGCAGAGGGAGAGGGAGAAACAGACTCCCCGCAGAGCAGGGACCCTGATGCAGGGCTTGATCCCAGGACCCCAGAATCATGACCTGAGATGAAGGCATATGCTTAACCCACTGAGCCACCCAAGTGCTAATATGAAAAAAACGTTTTTTTTTTTTTTCATATCAACTCACTTAATTTTCACAACTTCATGAGGTAAGTTCTGTTACCATCATTATTTTTATTGTCATCATCCCCAATATATTAATGAAGAAATAAGGTGCACAGAAATTAAGTTAATTTATCCCAGGTAACACAGCCACTTGATCACAAATGACTACAGTATCGGGATTCAAACTCAGTTACTCTGGATTGTCAGTTGCATGAACTGAATTGTGTTCCCCCCAAATTTATATGTGAAAGCCCTCAATACGTCAGAATGTGATGGTATTTGAAGACAGGGCCTTTAGAGAGGCAGTTAAGTTAAAATGAGGCCATTATGGTAGGCCCTAATCCCAAATGTCTGGTGTTGCCATAAAAAGAGATTGAAACACAGAGAGACACGGGTGAGGGCACTTACAGAGGAAAGGCCATGTGAGGGCAAAGAGAGAAGGCAGCCATCAGCAAGCCACGAGAGAGGTCTCAGAAAAAAACAAACCTGTGGACACCTTGATCTTAGATTTCCAGCCTCCAGGACTGTGAGAAAATAAAACTGTGATTTCAGCCACTCCTCCTATGGTATTTTGTGATGGCAACCCTAGAAACCTAATATGACAATCCATGCCCTGAACGACAAAACTATTTGAATCAGAGTGTGCGGCTTCTTCTCCATGTTTAGAACAGTGCCTCACACACAGAGAAAGTAAGTGTTATCAACTACAACTGCAATATTCACCCATTCAATGAAATCGGAGTGAGGCTGTCTAGTCCCTCTGCACCTTCATGGTCCTTAGACCGATCCAGAAACAATAACAGATTCAGTCCTAATGGAAAGATCATAACTTTGAGCTCAGGAAGGTTCTAAGTAGGTCCTGGCATCGGTAGTGGATGAAGATTCCCTTCGGGCCACCCAACTGCCACACGGCCCACTGGTGTCAGCTCTAAAAAGGCAGAGATCCTTGACTTTTGTGTTCACTGGTGTAGCCCGCAGTGACCAGAGGAGCAGCTGGCACAGAGCAGGTGCTCAATAATATATTTCCTAAAAGAAGAAAAGATGACTATCATACTGGAGAAGGGCGCAGATTGCACAGAACTGAGAAGCACATGCATTCTTCACACCATGGTAACTATTCATTGTACTTTCTGTCTGGGCCATGTGTGGGATCAAGGGACAAGCCGCAGAAGCATGGCAGAGAAGGTTACCAGGTCCCCTCGCTTGTTTAGGAAAGTATGTAGTAAACAAACAAGAGGATCCTGGAACACAGTGCCACACTGAGCGGATGCTCAGCAAACTTTTGTTCACCAGTGAATGAAAATTATTAAGCTCACCAGCTCAATTTGATTGCTAATGAAATACTCTTATGACTTTTCTGGTAACACAATGTGCTTTCAATCCAGATTTTAACAATGAAACGTGATTCCTAGACTCCCAAAGAAATCTTTGAAGAACGTTTGTTCTTCAAAAATCCAAGGCTTTAGGATTTTGAGTCATTGTAGCTCCAGGTTGTGGGAGCATCTGGATTATTTCCATAACTCCCTGCAAAAGGTTTCTGTTTTTACCTGAGAGCCTGAAACAACGTGAAATTGGCAGGTGCCATCTCCCTGCTCTGGCTACCGCCCCATTACCCAGCAAATGCTGTGCTACTCACATGGCCTCAAAAAGAGAGTGGAAAATACGCACTGGATTTCTCCTACTTTATCATAAAATGAGGAGATGCCAGTTGGAAAACAGTGAGCAACTTGGGATCTACAATGAATTTAAATGGCAGTGGATGGGGCGCCTGAAGTTTGTCATGGAAGCAGCCTTGACATACAGAATTCCTGGAACTGGGCTACCTTAATTCGGTGTGACAGCTCTGTGGCAATAAAGCAGCATCTTAAAAATAAAGCATACATAATGTATCTCCCATACTGGGCATGAAAAATAGTACAATGCTTAAATGCTACCAAAATGGTGTCCCTTGGGATTCATTCACATTACTGAGCAGACTTTGAGGGAAGCTTTGGCAAAGCTGCTCAAGCGAAGATCACAGAGGGGTGCTGGGTTTTCTTATGCTCTTGACTTTTATGTGGATGTAGTTTGCTTTTCTAATCTTAGGTAAACAGTTCAAAATATTTTGTTAAAAAAATTAAATGTATCAGCACCATAGAGTATCTGGTGACCCTTGAAACTTTTGCAAGGATAGTTTGGCAGAAAACACACCAATATGTTCAGTCATGTTTGTATAATCATTTATGGTAAAACAAGAAAATCTAGTAAGCATTGGCTTGCATTTAAAAAAAAAAGAAAGAAAAAGAAATTCTTGCAAAAGTATTCAGAGTGGTATGTCATACTTCCTTTTAACAAAATATCACCCATGTTCAGTTGTTGAATTGAAAACAGAAATTGAGTAGAAACAGTAGTGATAAATCAGAAATAACCAGGCTAAAATTTGCCCATTTTTGCCACTATCCCATAACTATACCAAGTTATATCTTAGAGGTGATGTGGGTTAAAAGAATCAACTTAAGGAGGTTTTACGTATCAGACAGAATGGTTACACATTTCAGTTTCATTGCTCACTATTGTCCTTGGGCAAATTTCATAATCTTTCTGAATCTCAGTATTCTCATATGTAAAGTATCGATAGTATCTTCTTTACAGAATGATAAAGTGATGCATTGGCTTATAATACCAAATGTGTTGTAGGAACTGGGTGATGTATAGCAGTAGATTCCTTACAAATTCACAGTTGAAGAAGATATCATTGTTGCAGAAATTGATTTTTTTAAAAAGTCCTTTGGTGCTGTCTTTCCATTCAATTTTGCATTTCCCACATAGATATGCACAAGAGGAGACTCTGTTCCAGTAACAATTGCTAGATTTTGTAGCATGGTACACCACTGGTACTCCCTATCTAATTACAACCTTGCTTTTCCCTAAGGACACCATTCTCATTTTCTGAGTTATCTTTGGAGTCACAGAACATGGTCTGATATAGAGCACCAGGTCAGTGGGTCCATGAATTTCACATACATACTTTTTGTATTCAAAGAGAATCAGATACAATTCATCAAGTTATACAACCAAAAACCTGTCCTAAGCTAACCTGAGCTAGTGGGTCTCTGCTGGTAGGATCACCCACAACAGTTTTATTAATTAAAAAAACAAACAAACAAAACCTGAAGATGAGCTTTATAGCTGAGACTTCAGACTCAATCAACAGAAAGATTCACCTGAGAGGTTGGGGGCAGGTAGACCATTTAATTGTAGCATTGGATTTTCTCATTAAAAAAATTTTCTACTGCAAAGGTTTCTTAAAAAGATTTACTGAGATAAGCCAAATATCTGTATTTGATTCATAATACAGACCAGCTATGTTCTTGGTTCTGGGCTTGAATTTATTTTCACAAACATTAATCAAAAGTCAGAGAACAGAAACAACACTTAGGGCAGGATTACTTATAGGATTTTTCTGGCCACTCAATCTCCCATATATTAAAAAATTTATTCTTAGACCAAGCCAGATCATCAGAGGAAATACATACCTAAAATAATCCAACAGTTCCTCCTACAGAAAACCCATTATCAAATTACATTACAGTGTAAGACCCGCAGACCACATTGATGGTCCTCACAAGAATAAGCTCTATAAATCTCATTATTTGCATAACACAGAGGTTGCCAAAGACATTTTTCATTACCTTTATAGTGAGCTCTTTATAAGATCCTCCAGGAGAAATCTCAGCATGACTTTAAGTCTAAAAATGGTCGTACTTGTCTCCTGAGTATTGGAAGTGGAAGCAAATACAGATTTACTGTTAAGAATCAGTAGAACACTGGGAGCGTCTGTGACTCAGTGGGTTAAGCCTCTGCCTTCGGCTCAGGTCATGGTCTCAGGGTCCTGGAATCAAGCCCCACATCGGGCTCTCTGCTCAGTGGGGAGCCGGCTTACCCCCCACCTTTCTGCCTGCCTTTCTGTCTACTTGTGATCTCTATCCATCAAATAAAAAAAATATTTTTTTAAAAAAATCAGTAGAACAAGCCAAGATGTATTCCTGCATTCATTCAAAAATATTTATTGAACACCTACTATGTGCCAGATTCTCCACTAGGATCTAGAAATAATAAACAAGACAGGAAATGTTTCTGCCTTCACAGACCTAGAGACTAGTGGAAATGAAAAGATGATTAAACAAGTAACTAAAATACAAAGAGATGATATAAAATGAACCAGAGGGGCACCTGGGTAGCTCAGTGGGTTAAGCCTCTGCCTTCAGCTCAGGTCGTGAACTTCGTGTCCTGGGACTGAGCCCTGCATCAGGCTCCCAGCTCAGTGCGGAGCCTGCTTTCCCGCCGCCCCCCCCACCCCCGGTGCGGAGCCTGCTTCCCCACCTCTCTGCCTGCCTCTCTGCCTACTTATCATCTTTGTCTGTCAAATAAATAAATAAAATCTTTAAAAAAATAAATGAACCAAAAATAGGTCCTGGGCAACTAGGTAAGATCTATCATCTCCTTAGGTAGACAGGGAGCCTGAAATAAATCTAAGCTCGGACCAAAAGAAGAATAAGAGGACGCTAGAGGAAAATATACCCTTCTGTGGAAATCAGGAGAGGAAAGACATGTCAAGAAAACCCTAGAAATCGGTGGATACAGAGAGATACCAAGAACCTAAGATGGTCTATATATCTTCTACCATGACCAGCACTGATCTATTTATGCACTTTACACCAATATAATAGCCTACATGAGTAGAATTATATTGTGTAGAGTGTTCATAACTATATTTAAATCATGTCACAGATTCCTGAGGAAATTGGCCTGATTTTATGTCTCTAAATAACTACATAGAAGGTATCAAAAAAAAAAAAAAAAGAGAGAGAGATTTAGTATTGTTTGAGAAATAATCTTAGGTAACTCATCATACTGAGAGTCATATTGATACAACTTTGTTTCTTTTCATCACCGCTTAGGTCCAAAATGAGAGAATAATACCAAGATATATTGGGATTATAAAACCAGTCCTTTAAATTGAGTACAACTGTCCTCTTGATCCTGACAAATGCTGAATATTCAGGGGTGCCTGGGAGGCTCAGAGGGTTAAGCGACCAATTCTCGATTTCAGCTCAGGTCATGATTTCGGGGTTATAGGATCAAGTCCTGTGTCAGGCTCCATGCTCAGCAGGGAGTCTGCTTGAAATTCTCTCTCTCCCTCTGCCTCTGCCCCACATCCCACCTCTCTATCTCATTCGCTCTAAAACAAATAAATAAATGTGTGTGTGTGTATAAAATACATATTTTTTTTAAAAATCCTGGATATTAAGAGCAAAAAATAAGTATATACAAGGAATCCCAATATTGAAAAGTTTAATTCAACAATCAAGAGACCTGTGTTCTAGACCTGGTTATGTCATATAAAGACATGATATGTGAGGCTTGGAGGCCATGTAAGTAATTCAGTGAACTTGGTACCTCATGTATATAGTGTAGTAACATAAACAGACAATATTTATTGAAGATCTACTGGGTGAAAATCACTCATTCCACTTGTTTTTCATGTATTAACTAACAATAACTTCATCAGGTAAGTACTATTGTCCTTTAATAGCTGAGGAGACTGAGGCATTCAGAGATACTGTAACACTTCTGGCTCACATGGTTGGTAAATTCAAACTCAGTCAGAACGGTTCCAAGTTCCTACCCATTAATTCATTCTCCCAACTTCTACCCAAGAGTATCCCAAGGAAGTACCATATTGGAGTATCATACCTCAGGATCTATTCACCTTCTCTACCCAGGGGCCTTTATGACATGATAGTGAATGGATAATAAGAGTGACCCTATGCTATGACCTACTTTGCCAAGACAGACTTGGTAGATGCCTGTTATCTCCATGCACACCAGTATCTTCTTTTACTCCAGGGTGTTCTGCTATGATAAGTTATACAGTCACCTAAACCCAGTGGTTTAGAGCTTGAGTTCTGCTTAAGCAGAATCTACCTTATAGCTTAGTTGTGAGAAATATAGGCATGTATCAGCTATATGAATCAATTAGTATAATGCCTAGCAAATAGTGAGCACCCAAGAAAAATGAGTTTCAACCAATCTTTTATTAAATGTTTGGGAAGTTACTGCACATCTGCCTAATCATGGTGGACTATTTTGTGAACTTGAGACATCAAAACATAACTGTGAGACTGAAGCACCTAGACATGGACCAGGATAAGTAAGGAATGTCAAGTCTTTGTAAGTAAATCACTGGTACTTCTAGAAGTACCCATTGTAAGACTAAATTATAACCCTAAAGCCGTTGAAAATACAGATTAGTTCTTGACCACTCCCAAGAATTTTAATCCATTCCATTCTGGACTCCATAAAATGCTAAATTTTATCATGACGAAAAAATAAGAAAATATTCTTTGAGCTTATAATTCCCTTGTGGTCCTTTCTAGTCTCTTGGGCCAGTCTCGATTCATACCAGCAAATTCTGGGCTTATTCTGCTTTCAAACACAAACCACTGACCCACACTGTATTCAAAGCCTGGAACAGCCTCAGGATTCAGAAAATATCCTTCATACAGTGTGAGCACAGCCACAGACCACCCCTTTTGCCTGACACCCAAGTGACTGGCTATATAACCCAGAACCTGCCAAAATGTCACCTGACAGAGTCTTAGAAATCAAGCTCAATAAATTTTAGTCATGGGCTCGAAGAAACCATATACCTAGTTAGTATATACTGAAAAAATACCTAGTTTCATTTCATTTTCTTTGTAAAACTAAGGGAGTTAAATCAATTGTAAAAGAACCAAAGGGTCTGGTCACCAGGGTGACTCAGTTGGTCCAAGCAACTGCCTTAAGCTCAGGTCATGATCCCAGAGTCCCTGGATCTGGTCTGGCATCAGGCTCCAATCTGCTTCTCCCTCTGACCCTCTCCCACTTTTGTGGTCTCTCTCATTCTCTCTCTCCCAAATAAATAAAATCTTAAAAAAAAAAATTAAAGGGTCAAATCTAACATGGTCTGACTCTGGGCCTTTTAAAAAGTTTCCATCTGCTGGAGAACGATAACCCCCTCTCCCTTTTACTTTTAAAAACTCCTAAGGAATGAAATTCTACTTACTTCCATAGTAACCTCTCTAATAATATGCCTGACTGTCAGCAAGTTCTTTGCCTCCACCCGGCTTCCTCTTCTCATCATGCAAATTGCCACTGGCTTTAATTAGATTTAATAAGCCACTGGGAAGTGCAGTGAGGGAAAAGGAGAGCAAAGATTACACAGTGTGGGCTTACCCTTGCATGTTGAATACAGCATTTCCCTGGAGCGTTCATATCCTCCCAAAGTTGGGAAAATAAAGAACGCCAAACCTATGGAAAGACATGCTGCTGCTGTCCAAATGTGAGACGTGGGTGGAGAAAATCATTTCGAAAGAGAGACTGAGGGAAAAGAGGAAAATCAACCCAAATCCCCAACAGCTGCAAATCACGAAGCATGTGAAGCTGTTACCTTGGATGAACTCTGATTTCCTGCTCACAGACGGCAGGGTCCTGTTGAGCCCAAGGATCCTGTCCAGGTGGAAGGCAAACACCTCACTCATGTCCAAAGGCTGCTTGAGTAGTCCACAGGGACTGGGGCCACAGCGGGGCACAGAGCCAGCAGAGCTCCCCTCCAGCACCAGCAAGTGCGCTCCACTTTTAGAGGACACAGGCTGAAGACCTGCCACTGCACCATCCGCCAACAGGCGCATTCGGAGGATGTCTTCTTTGCTCAGCCACGAGGGGGCGCTCTCACTGTAGATCCTAATGTTGCTTTCCCGGGTCTTGGGCCGCTGAAAATCTGAGCCCCCAACTTGCACTCCGGGGCCCCGTATCCACCTCCAGGGCCGTTCCCCAACCTTGGCCAGGTTTCCTCCCTGGACGTACCCAGGCACTTCAGCATCAGCATCCTGTGGCTGAAGGGATGGTCCGACCAAAGCCTCCTGTCCCAAGGCTGGCGAGGCCACTGCGTACTTCTTCCTGCGCTTGGGTTTCACTGTGCCTCGGATATTGGCAGGCTTGCTGCGCTTGGAGCGTAGGGTAATGTACACCACATTGAGCTGCAGCGTTGTCCCATTGCCCTGGGACTCTGGAGGGGCCAAGGTACCATCCAAGGGTATCTCAGGAAAGGGTGCCTCGGCGGTGTCGCGGCTCTGGTGCGGCCCCTTTTCTGCTGCCCTTCCTTGCTGGAGAGAGGCACGTCCCACCTGGCTCACCAGAAAGCCCAGGTAGATGGCACAGGCAGTGCCCAGCAGGAGGTTCCTCCGGGTCCTTGGACGCCGGCCGCTCCAGAGTTTACGCACCCGCGGGACACACAGGGAGCAGATGAACCAGTTTATGAGTTGCCCTGGCTTGTCTGGACAGGTCATTTCTCTGCTGCATCCACATGTTGAACAGAGTTTAAAGTCTGCAGTTGGTTCCTGCTGACATGATGCATGGTTTCCTGAATTCAGCTGTCGTCTCCTCTTAGGTATATAAGTGATCTCCAGTGGGTAGGGTAGAGGTGGAAATAAAGGGCTGGTGATGAAGTTGGGAATGTTTCTGACACTCGCGGCAGCAAACCTTTTAAACTCCTATCAGCTTCCCCAAGGAGAAGTGTGGCTTGTTTCTGGGAATGAATGAAAACAGAGTTAACTGAGTCACAATCTCAAACTAGTTCAGTTCCTCTTCAACAGTAAAGAAAAAGAGTAACCCTTTCCTTTCATAAATACCACCACCATGAATTTTTTTTAAATTATGTTTAAAAAGAGAAACAGGACAATATAGAATCAATATTCAGTTTAAACTAGTGAAAACAAACCACGAAAATCCAAGAATATTTTATAACTTGTAGCTAGAGTAGTTTAATTTGACTCTGAAAGAAAAACATTAAAATCTGACAAACCCTTTTTGGAATTTAGAAATGATTTCAGACAAGGGATAGACGGTGTTTAAAAACAATCTATAGGCATCCCATTTTTATTTTTTAAAGTTCTGCATTACAGATTGGGCAGAAGCAGCAAGTATTAACATTCAAATTCAGAAACAGTTTCTCTTAATCTGATGGTACAACTTTTTCCTCACTGTAAGTTTCATCATCTCTACATAAAGAATGATCTCAATATAAAGCCAAATGTCCATATATCTCAGAAGAAGTTACATTTTTCAGTCACACACACAGAAACACAAAACACAAATCCAACTGCCTTTCATTCCTTTTCTTCCCACAAAAGTCAGCTGAAAGAAAATAAAGGGATCTCTAGCTTTCTCTCTCTCTCTTTTTTTTTACATTACTAAAAAGAAGAACTCATAAGCAACCTTACTTACACAGCTGGCCCCGTGCTTGGCTCCAGGAAGAATGTAATCCCTGACTGTAATGCAAAGAACTTTTAAAGGCTGAGGCATGTAAGTAGAACATATTTCATGGTCAAGAGTGTTCCACATTTCAAATATCTCAGCTCAGCTTTAAAAGCTCTCTTGAAAACTCCTGATTGTAAAGCAAAACGGTTACTTGTCAACTGGCTGTTGGTAGCCCAGTTTTAAGACACGCAAGGTTTGTTTTTTTTTTTAATAATTTAAAAAATAAACTTTAATTTTAAGATCTGAAAAAACAAAAGCCAAAGCCGTACAGAAGCAGTGTTCATTCAAATAATTTTCCACTTATTTTTAACCCCTGGGAGCCCTCTAGTGTCCTGTTTGGAAACAGACTCAGAAATTTCAGTCTCATGGTGTTAAAAAGGATTGAAAGTGTTTGCTAAGCAGCAGCAGGATAAATACCTTATAAAAGGAGGAATGCCATAACCCTGCTGTCCATCCCGGGTAGCGGGGGCGTAGAACACCAAAGTTCCCAGCGACTACGACTCATCTTACCATCTTGACTGTTTACAGAACATTTGTCTCCCACCACTTCTGAGAAGGCCTGGAGGCTCATAAAAAGGTAAGAAAGGGTTAACTTAAATGAGGAAAAAAATAGACCGGTGAGATAAGAGTGCACCCAGATAGAGGAAGACATTTATAGAGTGCTCTTACACGGTGCAACAGCTCACAAAAAGAAGTCATGGATTCCCTCTGATTGGAGGTTGTCTTTAAAAACAGGTTAGTAATTGGCTTGGGGAGTTTGCATGTCCTGACACAAACGCAGGGTTGATGACCTCTGGGTCTCACTTAAGCTCATTCTTTTTGCTTCAAAGGCAGATAGAATCAGAAGGTAGGAAGGTGACAGGGATTGTGGGTCTCACTGGAAAAGAAGTTTGTGATACTGGGAGGCCAGTAAGAGATCAGCATACGGTGTAGAATCGTAAAAATACTACATTTTATAATGCAAATAAAAAAAAAAAAGATCAAGGGGATTGAAACATAGAGAGAAGGAAAGAATTAGCTTCCAAGTGATTAAAATGCTCAAAAAGTGTAATACAGCTGTTACTTTAACACTCGAGCTCTCTCCCGTCTTCTTTTTTAAAAGTTCTGCCACATGGAGAAAAGAGAGGAACAATTCCAATATTGACAATGGTCTAGAAGTACCTGTGGATTCTGGCTAAACTTCATGAGACTGTAAGCATTTTTCCAGAAGCATTTTTCTTTGTGTTCCAAAACTCTTAAAGCTCACTTGAGTTATTTTCTAGGTAGTAACTGTTAACTTCTTGAAAGGAAACCATGAGAGAGTTGTTTTATTATAATGATATTAGGGGTGCCTGGGTGGCTCAACCAGTTAAGACTCTGCCTTCCATCCAGGTCATGATCCCAGGGTCCTTGGATCGAGTCCCACGTCAGGCTTCCTGCTCAGCGGGGAGTCGGCTTCTCTCTCTGCACCTCCCTCCACTCATGCTCTCTCTCTCACTCACTTTCTCTCTCTCAAATACACAAGTACAATCTTTTAAAAATTATATTGCAGTGATATTATTCTCACATACCAAAAAGAATAACTGGCCTGATTCCAAAAATTAAAAGTGTTTCTTAAATTAAAGGCAGAAGCCAAGTTATAACAGGCAAAAGCCTCATTGGCTGTTTCTAAATCAACTTCTTTAGTAAAGAAATGTTTCGGAAATAGACGAGAGTTGTATGAGTTGGTAAATTTGCTTGACTGACCCTCACACCAACAGAAGTCTTTTTATTAGAAGACCAGCACACTGCCTCCTTTTACAGCCTAAAAAGGGTAGGTAGCCTAAAAAAGCTAAAGGGTAGGCTATTTAAAGAATGGGCTCCAGAGGGAAAAAGACTGGCTCCTAATCATCTTTGGCTTTCTAGCTGTAGTCCCTTATGACAAATAGCCTTACCTCTCTAGCCTCAGTTTCCCTAAGAGAAGACTAATAATAGCACTTACCGCACAAGTTTCTTGTGATGGTTAAATGAGGTAACGGTGACAGAATGATCATTTGAAAGATTAGTCAATATTTTTTATTTCCCCAGCACCTTACTGAACTTCTCAGAGACCCTTCTCCCAGCCCAGGCAGCTTGACAGGGAATCACCACCTCATCAAAGGGCAAGCTATCATCATATAATTAGGAACATGCTCACTGAATCATTGCAGTAGTCAATATATGGATATAACCAATATAGTGGACAAGAATGTTCATCAGATGTTACCAGAAACAATTCTCACTGGGGCGCCTAGGTAGCTCCGCTAGTTAAGGGTTGGACTCTGGATTTAGGCTCAGGTCATGATCTCGGGATCTCGAGATTGAGCCCCTGTGTCCGGCTCTGCTCTCAGCGGGGAATCTGCTTAGGATTCTCTCTCCCTCTCCTTCTGCCTCTGCCCCTTCCCCATCCCCACACCCCCGACTCACTCACTTCCTGTCTCTCCCCTTCTCTAAAAAAATAAAGAAAAGAAAGAAAAACCATTTTCCTCATTCTCCCCACTACCTATTCAAACTTGAATTGTGTCCTAGTAGCACTTTCCAACTTCCTTGCATAAAAATGCAGACGTGGTTTTTCTAGTCATACTAAGATTTTTTAAAATGTCTCCATTTATTTTAGTCACACACACACACACACACAAACTGCATGAAAACTAAACAAATGTTTGATCTAAACATAGTCAAAATTTTTAAATTTCTCTTAAGTTTTAAGTATTTTCCTTTTCCAGAAATTAGCTGTCCCTCAAAAAGCATAGCAGAAGCCTACTGAAAAGGGGGAGAGGAAATCCCCCATGCACTGTTTGTTTCTTTGTTTTTACTGTCTAGACCTTCTACCTCACCTACATACCCACTCACCCCACTCTGGGTCTGTCTGGCTATTCCAGACTTAAAGGGTAGTGGAGATGTAAAAGCAGTAACTACAGTGGAAAGATTCTTGCCACTCCCTTATATTGTCATGAATTGGTTTATAAGCTCTCTGGGCTTAGCATAGGTATATAAAGCTGACCATCTGGTGAGCATTTTGCAGTTTCTTCAAAAATACCACTGTGACTGTTTCTCCTCAGCCTGTTGGGTTCCGGCAGCTCTCTGCCCTGTTGAGGTCACATTCTCTCTTCAGGCCGTTCTCTTGGACAGCTTTTAAAATGGCCAGTGGGGTGGCTTTCTCATGTGGGCCTGTCTGCATCACCCACAAGTGGTCTGATACACAGAGTCACCATCCTTTGCCTCAGCGACATTAGGCTATCTATTTCCCTTGGCATGGTGGACCCTCATTTTGGGATGGGGAAGCAACTGCCATCTATTGCTCATGGTCCAGGTTGAAACTGAACCGAAAGGTATTTTCTACCCCCAAGCTCAAGAGAGAAGTTTAATTTCATTTTAGAAAAATAAACCGGGATGCCTGGGTGGCTTAGTGGGTTAAAGCCTCTGCTTCGGCTCAGGTCATGATCCCAGGGTCCTGGGATCAAGCTCCGAGTCGGGCTCTCTGTTCAGCAGGGAGCCTGCTTCCCTTCCTCTCTCTCTGTTTGCCTCTCTGGCCTACTTGTACTGTCTGTCTGTCAAATAAATAAATTAAATCTTTAAAAAAAAAGAAAGAAAGAAAGAAAGAAAGAAAGAAAGAAAGAAAGAAAGAAAGATAGATAAACCTAAATTCCTTGAATGCATAATGGCTCAAAAGTTTGTTGTCACAATATAACATTCACATGTAACACATATATATGTGTTCACATATAACACTGCAAATGTTTGTTGTTGGTATTAATATTGGATCAGAGAGATCATATCCTCATACCTAAAGTACTTTCTCTTCATTAAAAAAAAAAATCCATGAGGAAAACAAAGCAGAAAGGTAGACAGCAAGACAATGATATGGCTCATTAAAATTACCAGGGAAACTTTTTGTACCTTTATGGAGGCAAGAGAGGGTAACAAGAAGCAACGGGAGCAGGGTCCAGAGCCTCTGGCGGTGTTCGATTTCTCCACCTATATGGTATTTAGGAAAAGATGTTTATTTTGAGACATTTTGTTGGCTATACACTTACAATTTATGAAACAGGTGGTAGGTAAATAAATATTCTTCTTATATACTTTATATCTTGCTTATGTTCTACGTCTATATAGAAAAGGGGTAGAAGTAATAATTTTTTTAGATCTCAGATAATTTTTTTAATATAATTTTATTTTTTTAGTGTTCCAGGATTCATTGTTTATGCACCACACCCAGAAGTAATAATTTTTTACATATTTTTATTTACAATGAAGAGTTCATGATATCTTCAACAGTTAAAATTAAAGAAGCTAAAGCAAAATAAAATCATTGAAATTTTTAAAAATATATAGATACCTAGGCCCCATCCACCTCCCCAGAGATTCTAATTTAATTGATCTGAGGTAGAACCCAGCAATCCAAACTTGGAAAGACTTCCAGTGTGTAGGGTTATAATTCACTTTTCTAAAAGCTAAATGGTTAGTTTCAGAAGGAAATTAACACCTTCTTGCCATCAGGTGATAAGTCTAAGGTTTCACTGGCAGTAAAACAATCTTTTAATCCTCCAAGGCTTCCAGTTGTAAGCACTGAGTGCGGTAAAGACTGCTTCTCCTTCAGACTAGGAGAACTCCAGGACAAGATTGGACAGTGCATAGGGCTCCAGATCTGTCATTCACATTACTCACATTTCTCATTTCTCCACTCCTGTCAGGTGTACCTTTGGTGCCTACTGTGGGCTCAAGCTCATCCACTTTCTCAGAGCCATTCAGAAAATGAAGAGGAAAAATATCTAAGGGCTCCAGTCACAGAGAAACTAAGTATCACGCTTTTCCTTGCTGTTGTGGACTCATGTTTGTTACATAGATTACAGACCTACAGAGGAACACCTTATTCCTAGCTCTGTGCTGACCAGACCTTTTCGCTGGGTCCCTAACCCTTGCTCACAGCCTTCCCCACTCTCGAGGACCTATAGCTGTTCTAGAACTATAATCCTGGCTTGAGCCTAGGTTCTTAGGTAACACCTCTGTCTTGCTTGTGATATGAAATTTGCAATATTTTTGCTATCCATTCTAATACCAGGCCTGGGCAGTCCCAACCTGGCCTGTCCAGACACTGAAGAATTCTCAGTCTTACAATCTGTGAAATGTTGTCATAAAGGTGTTTGACTGGGGCGCCTGGGCGACTCAGTGTCTTGAGCATCTAGCTCTTGATTTCAGCTCAGGTCATGATCTCAGGGTCATGAGATCAAGCCTCACATCGGGCTCTGCACTGAGGGTGGAGTCTGCTTGAGATTCTCCCTCTCCTTCTGCCTCTGCCCCACCCCGTGCTTGCAGGCTCTCTCTCTCTCAAGATAAATAAAATCTTAAAAAAAATAAAGATGTTTGATTGGTACCAAGAATTTTGTAGTTCCTTAAATAGTGCTCTATATTATATAGGTCTTCAGAACTGTATGCAAAAGAAATCACAGTGTTCTGCTGTATTAAAAAAACGTGTGCCCCTTCATCGGACACCTGATTATTTGGTCACTCCAAAGGACATCTTCCCGGTTGACCTACACCACTACATCTACTTACCATACGTAGGAGAAGCACTTTGAAAAAGAACTAGCTGTCTTCTCAGAGCTAGCCTTTCAAATCTGTGAAGTGACGCTGCATGCCATCTCTTGATCTCTCCTGTGTGACTAGACGGGCACCAAATAAGCATAGCTCCAGGGGACGCAGTGCTTGGTGTTTTATTGCTTTGGGTGTTCTCCCCTGTATCCCTGTTATACCTGGAAAAGAGAAACACAAGCCTCCGTGCCAGTGTGGAAATCTGCAATCACCCATTTAGCTTCTCTTCCCTGGGAGTGTTTGTTGCACTTATATAAAGTTTTGTTTGGGTCAGGATGTTTCTGCCACAGGACGAGAAACAGTGCAACGTTTGTATGAAATGAGCGTAATACAGGAAACACATAAAATGTCTGATAGCCGATTTGACATATGTCTGACATATGTTTGAAATAGTGAATTTATATTATTATATTGTTATATTGTTGTTCTTTCATTTCTGGATAATTGGATCATTTCTGCATGTTTTAATAACCAGCATTTTTCCATAGTTCTGAAACCCAAGAATGCATAGATTCTTCATGGAATAAGAGAAGACAGGTAAATCAGAGGCCCCTGAGTTCCTTCTAAAAGCCCTTTAGACAATCTAAACAATGTAGCTCCTCTTCTGCAGCAGTGAGTGCTGAAAGCCCCCACGCTCTGCCTCCCACCTCCACTCCCAGGCCACACACACAGAAACGAGGCCAGATGCAGCGGCCCTCAATCGTTCTTGGCTTAGGATCGGAAACCAAAGCAGCAGTGGTTTGGGACTTCTATAAAGCGTAAAGATTGGGTAAAGCTGTCTTAATCCTTAGGCTCCTTGCAGAAAATTACGCAGGGCTACAAATGATTTCTTTTCTCTTCACCTAAGGCATCATTTGCCTGAAAGAAATGAGGTGCAGAGTCGAGTTAAGAGGAAGGAAGTCTCCCTGGCTAGACTAAATTTGGCCTATTAGAAATGCAATGGGGTTATAAACAAACACCTTCAAAGAGGAAGAGAAGGGAGGGAGAAATTTGGGGTCCTTTTTTCATCTGCACTAGTAGTTTTGAGACTCAGCTGTGTCTCCACTGGGATTCAGGCACGTGTGGCGTATCTGAGAAGATGTTGGATTGTGAAAACTGCACATGCATTTTTCATGAACTTTTGAGACTAGCTGGATTCAAAAAGAAAGTGTTATCACATTCCTTGCCCATCCACCTATTGTCACCTTCCCAGATCTAGAGATTCAAGCCCTGGGAAATAACTACAGGCAAACACGAATGGAGATATTTTTCACATCTTGTTCTGGAAGATATCAAGGCATCAGCAGGCTGCTTTTGTTTCCAAGCAAGGAAATGTGATGTGGAGTCTGGGAGCACGCCATTGTCCCCACCCTTCCAATTTCAGGCACCCTGTCGGGCAGCACATGGACCTCAGGCTTCCCATGGAAGGCGGCAGCAGGCTCAGTGGTGCGGCAGCCTTAAGTAGCTGCACAGACAGGAAACATAGAGGAGGAGCTGGAATATGGTAACCAGAACTGACTGGGTGATAAGCACTTAAGTGAGAAGCCCTGGCATCCTGTGACACAGCTGCATACTTGTCTGAGAGGTGCTGGAGATCGTATTTTATGCAGGAGAGGGTAAGAGTCAGTGCAATTTGAGTCACTCCCACTAAAGAGTGCTTGGGACCCACATGCTTCTGAGACTCAGGGAAAGGCACAGCCACTTAACATTTATTAAAGACCCACTAAATGCCAGTAATGTCCCAATGAATATTGAATGAATGAATGAATCAGTGAGTGAATGGATGAAATAGTGAATGAATGAATGAAACTATTAAGATAATAAAACACAGTCTCTAGACCACACAGTTTCTCAAAGTGTGGCCCCAGACCATCAGCATCAACTTCCCCTGGGAATTTATTAGAAATGCAAATACTTAAACCCCACCCCAAACCTATTGGCCTCGAGACTCTGGAAGAGAGGCTCTGCAATGTGTATTGTGACAACCCCTCCAGGTAATCCGAGGTGTTCTGAAGTTTGAGAACCATCGCTCTGGTCGAGGAACCCCAAAAAGAATGGGGCAGGCCAGGAAGAAGACAGGAAAATGCCAAAAGAAAAATGATAGAATAAAGCAAAAAGTTGTAGGAAGATTGGAAACAGCATTTGTAATTTATGTGAAGTTATTCTCTACCTTTTCCTTCTTTATGAGAGTTCATTTCCTCCTTGATACCTCATCCGTTGGTTGAGAAAAGACAGAATACACTAATATCACATGTTCTGCCAGCCAGGCACCCCACGTACCCAGCCCTATTGATTCTAGCCCCTTTCTCAAAGCAGGGTTATAGCATGTAGATACTGGGAAAAGAAGGAGTCTGGGAGACGACAATCACAAACCATAGAATGGAAACCAGGAACACTCCTGGGTATGGAGGAACTCTCTATGGAAAATTACAGGAGGAAATGAAATCCTCTACAAGCCGTCACCAGCTCTGGACCCATAAAGAAACCTTTGATAGAAAAATCACACTGTTTTCCAAAACGCAGTCATAGGGTTCCCAGGGCCACATAATATGTAGCATAGACAGCAATTATAAGCCAAAAAGCTTTGGTGAGGAGCCTGGAATGGGTTCTGAATTGTGAAAAGTGAGCAAATATAAAACAGTATCACACATAGAAGAAAATTAAATATTTGCATAAGAATTAACAAGTTGCTTCCTTATATATAACACACCTCAACCATTTTTTCCCAGGAAGTAACCAAGGCTTTGGTTAAGAATGCACATTATTTTGCAGTTCTTTGTGTTGGGTAATAAAGTAAACTATTGAGTAGTCACCAGCTTGGAAACAACACTCTTTTTCTTTTTTCTTTCTTTTGAATCTTTGTACTAGTTTTTCATAGTATAGAAATAGCCAAAAATACAGTTTATGACAATAAATCTACATTTAATTCTATTGATTTAAGGAATTTGTAAACAAATATTCTTAGCTGGGTGCTTTTGGCAAGTGTTATGAACTGAATGTTTGTCAAAATTAGTATGTTGGAATTCTTATTACCAACCTGAGGTAAATGTGAGGTAAATGGAGACAGGGCCTCCGGAAAGTAACCAGGTCATGAAGGTAGAGCCCTCATGATGGAAACTGCCCCGGTAAGAAGAGACGAAAGAGAGCTTGCTTCCTCTCTCTGGTCTCTGCCTTGTGAGGACACAGCAAGAAGGTAACCATCTGGGAACCAGAAGGAGGATCCTCACCAGAAGCCAATCATATTAGCACTTTGATCTCGGACTTCCCAACCTTCAGAACTGTGAGAAATAAATTTCTGTTCTTTAACCCATCCAGTCCAGGGTAATTTGTTATTGCAGTCCAAACTAAGACACCAAAATATTTTATTTTGCTCAGTTTCACCTTCTGAAAAATTTATTATATCCAGCTCATAGGGTTATTCTAAAATCTGTTATACAGAAAGCACTTAACACAGTGCTTGTACACAGAAAGAAGTAATGGCTCATTCACTTGCTCTTTTCTTCTTGCAAGATGATGCCAGTGACTAAGATCTCTCTAAAGAGATCCCAAGAAAACGCTGATGGATAAAACATTGATCAATACATAATTTCAGGTTTAAAAAATAGTTGTCATCTTACCAAGTTACCGATGCAACATATTATCCAGAATTTGCTTATTATCTCCTTCTATTCTTGACAAAGTACTTAAAATTAATCAGGAGCATATTTGGCATGCTACCTTGGATTAAAATCTTTGGTCATTTTTGCCATTGATATTGAGAATGAGTTTATGGTAACCATGGTGAGGCTCTAGTAAGGTGGGTCCTTGACAATGTAATTGAAATCATGGGACATTTGTCATACAAGGTATTTAGTGTAGATCATACTTTGAAGATTTGACCTCAGGCAATTTGACACTTTCAGCCTGGTTAGGTGCACCCCCTCTAGGTCTCTAATAGTATTCCCAGAACAATAATAACTTATGATAATAGTAGTACAATAGTTTAATAACAGCACTTCATAGAGTTGGTATGAGGATTAGATGAATCCATAAATAAAAGCCATTATCATGCAACAATAAAATGTTAACTTTTCCACTACTGGGACATGTGATAGGGAAAATAGACCTTAGAGGTCATTCAATTATTGGCTCACTTTATCTCGCCAGTTCTTCTGCCAGGTATCTCCCTATTATGGAGAAACTTCTAATTTTCAGAGACTGAGTCTAATTATCTTTAGACTTCTATTCTTTGAGGGGCTTTTTATTTAAAACCTTTTTGGTGCAACTACTATGTGACAAGCATTATCAAGTCACTTTGGGTATAGCACCAAAAAAGATACTCAGTGGGCTAGCAGTCAAGGAATATACAGGATCCAACCTTCCAGACTGGATTGTCTTCTAAAACTTTCAGCTTTGTCATTTCTCCACATTCTTGCCCACCTACCACCCTTAGAACCTGCCCACACCCAACAGACACAGCATCTACATTTTTTTTTAAGATTTTTTCTTTATTTATCTGACAGAGATCACAAGTAGGCAGAGAGGCAGGCAGAGAGAGAGGAGGAAGCAGGCTCCCTGCAGCGCAGAAAGTCCGATGCGGGGCTCGATCCCAGGACCCTGGGATCATGACCTGAGCCGAAGGCAGAGGCTTAACCCACTGAGCCACCCAGGTGCCCCAAAATCTACATTTAGATTTCAAGTCTCCCCATTGTCTTGTAGAGCATGCCTACACACAGCATCCAATATGACAATTCTAATCTAACCAAATCTGTCATCTGCCAAGTAATGGTACTAGACTGGGTTGATGCGTTTTATAAATTATTCATTTTCATTTAATGAATAATTCACCCACCATCCATCATAAATTTCAAACTGAACCAAAGCTTATTTTCACTTATTCCCTTATTGGATCCTGGGGAAAAAAAATGCATATTTTTCTTTTCCTTAAGTAAGAAAAGAATCCTTTAAAATTAGTTGAATTACAGCTAACAAGTAGGTAACTTTCCCTCTCAAATACATATTTTTAAATAAATAAGTTTAATAAGATGGGTTTAGAATTTCTGCAGCTAAAGCTTTTAAATGTCCAAGAAGTTGGTGAATCTAAGTATATCACAAAACGTTTGTATTGCTTCCTTAAGTTTTCCATGGAGAGCATAATTCAAGATCAAAATATATAACTTCTGCCTCAACAGTATGTCAGGCTAGATACTCTCAAAGGTCTTCTTACTTTAAACCTAAACCCAGGATAAATAAGGAAAAATAAAATACATAACCCACTGTTTACAAGTTTTCTAAAAGGAAAGGACTCTCCAATTTATAGCTTTCACAAATTGTTATCACTTTGTATGAAGTGAATATAAGCATGCAAAGAAGAAGAAAAAAAGAAAACAGAAATTTTTAAATTATCAGGATCTAAATACAAATTTAGTGTATATACAAAACGTTTAAAGGAAGACAAAGTGAGTATGCAACAAAAAAATTAAATGAGACATATTAAAGAGAAATTTTAAAAAATAACACTCAGAGAGGATAAAACAAACTGTTGAAATTAAAATTTAATGGATAGAGGCACCTGGGTGGTTCAGTCAGTTAAACATCCACCTTCAGCTCAGGTCATGATCCTGGGGTCCTGGAATGGAGCTCCACAATGGGATCCTTGCTCAACGGAGAGTGTATTGCCCCCTCTGCCTGCCTCTCCCCCCTGCTTGTGCTCTCTCTTTCTGACAAATAAATAAAACTTTTAAAAATTAATGGATAAAATTTTTAGAACTTCAGAAGGAATCCCCAAAACTGCATTCAAAAATGCCCTCAATTGGATGGTCAGCTTCTGAGCTGTGAATGCGCAAGGCAATCCTGGAGAACTGCAGTAAACGGCAGACTGGAAGCTCAAGAACGGAGGTGGATTTCAGCAACCAGACAGCACAGGGATGTTAAAAGATTGCTATTAAAGATGGAGGAGACTTCAGGCCTGAGACCCACCCCTGTGAGGAAATGCAGAACAGGAAAAGGCATAACAAAGCTGAAAAACAAGTTTTGACTGAATCAAGGTCATTCACTACAATGCTTTGACTAAAAATCTTAACACTTTTTGGAAGAATGGCATCTAAGGCCTCTACAGTTTATCATCCATAATCTGAAAAGCAACTGAAAATTATAAGCATGCTAAAAACAAAAGCAAATGACCAAAGAGAAAAGGCAAGAAATAAAGAGATATAGGTGCCATCTATATGGCCACCACAAGAGCAGGTGTGTTGCTGGCCCTAGCCACCTGGAGAAGCCCAGTCCAATGCTATTTGGCCACATTCAGCATCTGGGAGGGTACCTCACTACACACTGGACTTCCCTTAGCCCAGGCTACTTCTTGGCCAGTCTTCTTCCCATGTGCCTGTGCAAGTCAGGGCCCTCCTGCACCAAAATGGCCCCAGTGGTAGGCTGTCAGTGGTCATCAACCCCAAAAGCAACTGAAAATTCTTGTCAGAAGAAATTTGTCCAGCATAAATAAGTTCTGTAAAATAAGACTTGAAAACCTTGTCCTATACAATAAGACTTATATAAATTTTGTTTGGACCATACATTAGAAGGCAGGGGGAAAATGGCTGTCCATCACATTTTTAATTGCTCCAACTTTAACCAGGAGATGACCTATATTTACAGGATTCAGACTTTTTAGAATTACTTGTTCACTGTAAAAAGAGATTAAAGAAATTATGAGGTAAGGCAAGAAATCTCACCACGTATAGGAATCTTTATAGTATTCACATGACTATAATGCTATAATGTGCTATAGTTTTTATGGTATCCACATGACTGTTCAAAGTATAAACACATTTATCCTGAGATCTATGTAGTAAGTAAGAGCCTTTTATTTGTAAGCTGACGTATATGAAATAGTCCTAATGAATAATGAGAGTTACTAGATGTGCTTGAAATGGGAACTTTCTTATTTCAACTGTAATATGGTGCTCACTTGCTTCTTTTGTTTTTTAAACAATAAAATATGCCATATTATGAAGGATTATAATCTTGTTGCTGAAACAAGAAAAAATTTTCAAAACAATTCCCGCTTCTGTATAAAATAAGATGTTCTGCTGTTATTGTTCTTTCTACCCATCCAGCATATTAGTGGTTCCCTGATGTGCTGTGGGCAAATCCATGAACTAGCAGAATTTCTGCTAGAATTAATTTAGGACTGTCTGACTTGATGCTAAACAAACATCAAGTGACAATGTCATTTTTTTTTTTGTCATGGCTTTAGCTTGATAAGTAAGGTATATTTCTGTATAAAACCACATGCCATTAGTTTTTAATTTGCTTCCAGAATTGGAAATCTTTCTCAGTCAATATTTTAAGGAAATAGGAAACCGTGATTATTTTTACTCTGGAGTGCTAGTTAATGAATACAAAGAGGTTAGAGAGATTTAGAGATATTCATCATTTAATAGTATTTAATGTTTATTTCAGTATATTTAATATGGATAACATTTTAGGAAGAGGAATAATGTTTTGATTTAATGTGGGAAATGAAAGGGGTCCCAAGAGTGGCTGACTCCTGATTTTGGTTCAGGTCTTGATCTCAGGGTCATGGGATAGAGCTCTGCATCAGGCCCCATGCTCAGCCAGAGTCTGCTTAAGATTCCCTCTCCCTCAGCCCCACCTCTCTCCCTAAAATGAGTAAATAAATTCTCTTTAAAAGTGTGGGAAACAATGGTTAGGAACCAAATTCTATATCAAGACCTGTGACTATATTACTTATGCAGCAGATTTCATTTTTCATGACATGCCTTATTTTCCTAAGCTATAAAACAGAGATAATGATTTTTAAAAGAGCGAGAGAGAGAAATAATCCACAAGTGACTCAGTCTTTAAAATACTAGGTAGGATTGGTAAGTTAAAAATGCAAAAAATGAGGAGTGAGAAAATTTCGACAGGAAATTGGGACCTATAAAAAGAAATCAAATGGACATTCTTAATCTGAAATTTATATATATATCATATATACATATATCATACATATATACACATATATATACATATGCACATATATCATATATAATTATGATAAATATATATGATATATATATCCAATAAAAATTTATTTGGGCCTAAATAAAATAAATGCAAGGTTTCTAAAATCAGAAAGAGGTCCCTAGGAAATATAAAAAAACTAAGTGTCAGAGAGGAAAATGGGAAAAAATAAAAACAGTGTTTAAGAGATACATTGGACAAACTTCAAAGATTTAATGTATAACTAGATGTCCAGAAGAAAAGAGAAAAACAATGTGGCAGAAACAATACTGGACGAGATAATGACAGAGAACTTTCAAACTGGCAAAAGACATCAATTCAAAGCTCCAAAAAAAATGCACTGAGATCAAGAAAAGATATGTCAAAGAAAACCCAATAAACACCTCAGAGTTGACGTACCAAAAATGAGACCAGATAGTGCTAAGAATTTGTAAACTGAAAGGGAGGGTCAAAGACAGATGAACAGAAGCACAAACAGCTAAAAGGATGGGAAATATAGAAAGGAGGATATGAGACACAGTAGACATAGGGATGAGACAAGATTTAAAACAAGAATAACCTGAGGTGTAAAAGAAAGGAGATAGAATCTGACTAAAGCAGTATTTGAAAATAAAATGGCTATGATTTTTCAGATTTAAGGAATGCTACAAACCTCAGGAAGGATTATTACAGACAAACATTTTATATAAAGGAATCACTATAAAGTTTGAACAGTCGAAGCGTAGTTGTACTTTACAGTGGAATCTTAAAACTGGGAGAGGTCTGAGAGATAAACTATTATAACACATGGATTTGAGGAAGCAGATCAACAACTGCACAAGCAAATGACCTAAGGAACGGCACAGATAAGGCACAGCCAGAATCAGAATTCTTGAATTTAGATTAGGTGATGTTTTCACTATACAAGACATTCTCTTTTATTTAACTTTATATGTCAGCAGCATTATCCAAAGATATTGATCCTCCTATCATTTTTAAATTATACTTTGTTAACTAAACTATTTTTAAATCTTTCTTGCTGACTTCCATATTGCCAAACAGATTGATAATGTAAAAAAATAATTCGAAGTCCATCACTCCCTCAGGCTGCTTTGTGTTAAAGGTAGAACGGGGACAGAAATTCAGATGACTGAACTTCCAATCACAGAGCATTTTTCACATCCAGCTTGTTGATGTTGCTGGTTTTTAATATCAGTGGTGCACTGTGTCTTTTTTTTTTTTAACATAAATGTATTATTTGTTTCAGGGGTACAGGTCTGTGATTCATCAGTCTTACACAATTCACAGAGCTCACCATAGCCTATACCTTCTCCTATGTCTATCATCCAGCCACCCTATCCCTCCCACCCCCTACCTTCAAGCAACCCTCGGTTTGTTTCCTGAGATTAAGAGTCTCTTGTGTTTTGTCTCCCTCCCTGGTCCCATCTTGCTTCATTTTTCCCTCCATTGTCCCATGATCCCCCACCCTGTCTCTCAAATTCCTCATATTAAGTGAACTCATATGATAATTATCTTTCTCAGATTGACTTATTACTCTTAGCATAATACCCTCTAGTTTCATCCACGTCATTGCAAATGGCAAGATTTCATTTTTGATAGCTGCATAATATTCCTGTGTGTGTGTGTGTGTGTGTGTGTGTGTGTGTGTGTGTGTGTGTGATATATAGATATATATATCTCACATCTTTTTATCCATTCATCTCTTAATGGACTTCTAGGCTCTTTCCACAGCCCAGAGACACTGCCAGATTTTTAAGAGTGATCTTTAAGTTAGAGCAGTCAGATCATTAATGCGCAGCTGGGACTGCTACTCTGACCCCAAGCCCAAAGGGGCAAGTGTAAGTGATGGGCACTTGAGCTGAAGCTTCTTTAGGTTCATGGTTTAGAAGAGACCCATTTCACCAGTAGTTAGCAATCTTAGAAAGTTAGATAATCAGGCACTATGCTGACAGAAAAGTTGAACTGTCTACCACACAATACAGGAAAATTGATTTTTTTTTTGCACTCTTTTCTCCAAGATTAAAGATTACCTCCTCTTCCTCCCTTGATATATTCTTCCTCTGTAAATTCAGTAATTCCCTCTACTTATTTCCATTATTTTCACTAATC
Source organism: Mustela erminea (assembly GCF_009829155.1). Taxonomy (NCBI): domain Eukaryota; kingdom Metazoa; phylum Chordata; class Mammalia; order Carnivora; family Mustelidae; genus Mustela; species Mustela erminea. The sequence goes on along the minus strand of NC_045615.1, from coordinate 38,203,599 downwards.
CTACTGGTATTGTCATTTGAAATTAGTTGGTTGCTCTTCTTGGTTTCAGGCAACAGAAAACCCAGAAACCCTACTGAAGTTTCCACAAAAAGAAATGTTATTGACTAGTTTCACTCAAATATCCGGAGGTAAAGTAGGCTTCCATGCAATTCGTTCATGTCTGGCTAAGTTTCTCTGTAGTCCTTTTGGCTACATCCTTGGCTGACTTTCCTCCTTATCACAGGGTGGCTTCATGAAGCAATGGACTCTGCCTGATCCCTCTTTCACATCTAGGTAAAAAAGAACAAGCATCTCACAGCCATCAAACAAGATTTCTCAGGTCTGTACAGAAAACAATCACTATAGATAAAAGAATGTCATATAGGTTTACACCTTGGTTACATGCTTATTATTGAAATCATAACCGTTATAAATGATACTGAATTGCCTCTAGAGCTGGGTGTGATATTCATCCCACACAAATCCTTAATCTCCTCGCTGCTACACAATAGGAAACAAAATGGCGTTAGGTAGATATGCAAAACATCCATTATAACTGTGGTGGATTTTGTTTTTTCTATTGTCTCTGTAAAACCATGACAACCTGGAAGATAGAGACAGTTCTGACATATCTCTGTATCTTCAGGTCCTACTTCAGGCATATATAATCAGTATTCAATAGTCACCTGAATGAATGAACAACTAAATAACTAATAACTAATTCTTCTCAGAAATGTATTTATCATCAACCATCTCAGAATTCTTATAACATATTGTAGTTGTAATAATATTTGCACAACACCATATTGTTCAATCCCACCCTGCATGGTTATAATTTTTACCTATTGCTTTCTGGGTGTTTCACTTTGTTTCAACACATTACTGATTATTTTTAGAGCTGCTATTAACACAGACTTCAATTCCTGTCCTGTTTTCCCCTTGAGCAGTGAAGCAGTTGCCATGGAAACGGAATCCAATACCTCTCTCTAGAGCCTCACATCAATGCAATTTGATGTGGGGGACTAACATACTACCTCCTACCTGTATTTTATAAGTCTAGAGATATAATACCTCAAAAGATGTAAGTCATTACTGGGGTAAGGCATTCTCAATAAAGTATGGGCTTGACAGCTTGTCCAAGAGATGTATCAGAGCTCTCATCTGGAAATAATCCCCTAATCAGAGCTGGAAAAAGGTTTTCATGCTTGAATTGACTAAAAATTCCAAGTCACAATGTAAATTTTATTTCAAGATGGGGGGAAGGATCATTTTAATTGGCACCACTCGTTCAGCACAAGGTCACAGACACATAACCTTTGTCGGAGAACCAAGTGTGGTGATTACGTGGGATGCTTCTTTCCCATATCCACCCTACACAAAAAGTGAGGTTTGGAATCAAATCCAGGTAGACTGATAGAGGAAGAGAAGTATAATTTCCCAAGTATATCTTGCTGAGGCAACTCCCATCAGCCAAGATCTTTTCTCTGAACAATTTATAGATCTAAGCTTTAGCTTTAGTACTCTCAGCACCTGGGAGAAGGATACATTGGCTATGTGGGAAGCTAGGTGGGGAACCAACAACATTGACTGTATATGAGCAGAAATGGTTAATTACCAGGTCCTAAGCTCTCGGCTGGAACTGATCTTCATAGTGTAAAATGAAGCTTTGACCTGTCAGCACTACAGGATCTTTTATTTGGTGGACATATTTGTTATGATAGAATTTTCCACCCTTCCATGAGATACATGTTTACATAGTCTATCTCTACGGGTATATATCTGTGGGTAACCTGGCTTAACTCAAGGACATGGAACGGAAGAAGCCAAAATGGGGAAGATGCAGGTGATGACAAGGCTGTGAGAGAAAGATTAAAATATTAGATGCAATGATATCGACAGTACCTAAAGTGTAGTGACCTAAGCAAAGTGGGTTGTGAGTAGACAAGGCACAGCCTACTAATCCTAAGGGGCATTGAATCTTTTAGAAATGAAAAGATAACAATGAGGACATGGATGAGAAACAAAACAAAAAGATACACATACCAACTGGAAGGGAGTATATAGACTGAAATCAGCACCAGAAAAGAAGAGCCAGGGAGTGAGTTTAGACTGTAAGACAATAGTCAGCATACCCACGATTCTGTTGTAGGATTCCAATAGATTCCTTTATGCCATATTTTTAAGTTGGAGAAGGAAAAGATTTGTTTTTAGAATTTGTTTTGTTTTTAACTGTCTGCTTCTTTGGTTTACAGTCCTGGCCCTACCAAAATGATTTTTTTTTAAAAAAAGACTTCATTTATTTATTTGATAGACAGGGATCACAAGTAGGCAGAGAAGTAGGTAGAGAGAGAGGAGAAAGCAGGGTCCCTGCTGAGCAGAGAGCCCAACGTGGGGCTCGATCTCAGGACCCTGGGATCGTGACCCGAGCCGAAGGCAGAGGCTTTAACCCACTGAGCCACCCAGGCGCCCCCCAAAATGATTTTTTAAAGATGACACTCAGTGTTGTCTGTTCTTGGTCTGTGCCTTCCCTGTCTCTTTCAAAAGGGAAGTGTAACCATGAGCTAGATCAAGCCTCATTCTCCCACTGCCCTGTTCACCACAGTTTTGTTCTTTGCTGTGTAAACACTTGCCCTTATCCCAGGCCCCTCCCAGCTGCTCCCAAGAAACATTCAGTTCCCATCATTTTTCTGGAAAGAAGGAGGTCAATATTATTAGTGGAGTGTTTTCTACATAGCACCAGGTTTGGAAATATTTTTTGTCAAGACATGCATAGGCTTTCTCACACTGAATACTTCTACTACAAAGCCAGCCCACACTTGGCCCGTTTCTATCTAGGACTCAGGGGCATTCAGGTTTGCCAGGTTCTCTGCAGGGTATTAGTTGGGGTTGTTTTCTTGGCTCCTTCATACTAGGCCCATTTCCAGGTGGCTTGGTACAGATCTTGTTCTTACTTGATTTGCTTTGGACAGAATTGTTGACCTGCTCCTTCTCTACCCCTTACTTTTTTGCCCTATACTACTTAAACCCAACCCCCCAAACACGCCACCACTTCATTCACTATGTCCATTCTTGCCTTCTCACCCATTCTTATTCTCACAATCCTACTCTACTCCCTTCTCTTAGTCCATTATATAATGGCTGGGGGGGGCTAGACTGGATTAAGTGAGGAAATGTAGTAGAAGGAGATGTCAGAGGACAACTCAAGATCTTATGGGCCATTGTAAAGACTTTGGCTTTTACTCCTAAGGAAATGGGAAGCTACTGAAAATTTTTCAGATAAAGAGTAGACATGATCTAAAAATGATGGAAAAGAATCACTCTGGTTGTTATTTTAGGAACAGTCTAAGGGATTGTGGGGCCACAAGAGTGAAATCCAGAAAACCATCTGTAAGCCACCAAAATAATTCAGATTGAAATGATGGAGTCTCCATCCAAGGTAGTAATGATGTAGAAAAGATGTCAGGGTTCTAAGCTGATGGCAAAGAAAGAATTCTTGATATGTCTTTGGTGCAAAAAGCTGGTTTTATCAAAGCATGGTAATAGGACCCGTGGGCAGAAAGAGCTGCAATCAGGTCATGAGGAGTGGCCCATCATATACTTTCAAGTTGGGAGGGGGTTAGGGATAGCATAAGCCTCCCAGGTTGATTAAAAACATGGTTTCCAGGATCCTGAGGGAGCTATCTATTGTTAGGAAAGGTGATTTATTACTGTTTAGTAAACACTTAGTCATGAGACTCTTCAGATGTATATCAGTGGGCCATATGCTTGAAGGTTGATTGCCAACATGCATCTTGAGGGGTAGAGATAAAGTAAGTTTCCAAAGGAATTTTTATATGTTGAAGTAGACTTACAGGATCCTTGGGGTTGGGCTAAGATTTCCTCTTGCCCTTAGCAAAGTAGTAATGTCAAGGCAGCTGAGTTGCTAGAGGAATGTCACTCTGCCCATTTCAAGGACTTGTCAATGGGTGGTAAATAGTAAGGAAATTGAATTTTTCTTTTGTCTTTGTTTCCCACACCAGTCACAATAGAGGTGATAAGATGAGGTCAGATCCAAATATATGTAGTCAAGCTGAAAGAATTTCCTGACAGTTTGAATATAGGGTATGAGAGAAAGAATGGAGGGAAGGCTGATTCTATAGGTTTTGAACTGAACAAATATTTAAACACTTACATACTATTTCAGGAAATCATGATTGTGTCAGGCATTATCCTAAGCCTTTTGCCAATCACAATTCACTTAATCCTCATAACCCTATGAGATAGATGTTATTAGCATCCCCATTTTATAGATGAGGAACTTGCTATGCAGATTGCTTACATAACTTGTGCAAGGTCCTTGTGAATGTTGTTGCTATTAACTCAGATGGATCAGTGTAGGAGTGGGATGAATTTGGAACAGCATTAGAAGCTTATCTTTCTACTTTTTAAGGTCTAGAGATCACTAACCATCCAGACTCAGCCCACATTTGCCTTTAGCTGCTATTAGTTCATGGTATATGCATTTTTTACCTACAAGGGTTAAACCAGCTTCAGCTTCCACTGGAAATAGTGGCATGCTGGTAACATTTACCAGTCCTTCGGTGGGGAAGAAAGTAGCATTTTCTGAGCATTTGTTGATTTCTGTGATGCAAATATCCTCACCATAGCCCATTTCAAACAACATAGTTTTGTTGAATATGAAGTTTAGAAGAGATGTACACAGTTTGCCCTCAGCTATAGCACACCACTAATTGGAACCTTTATAATGATTTTTAAATGCTAGTGAATATCTAGCAATGGTAATTCAGGGCTCTCAAATTAGGAGAATTTATGATTAGAGACATAACCAAACTAGCTGGGAAAAATAATTTACATTTGAACTAGAAGTTGAAGTGTAGATGATAAAGCAAGAATAGACAGAAAAAAATCAAGAATGTGGAATAATGAAGGGGTTATATAACTATAGGAGAGGTCAGCGGTTGAAATAGCTGATTCCTGGTTGATGGAAGAAGGGTCCAGAGCAGAGATGACTAGGATGCAGGATTCAGCCAGTCATAAGTCTCAAGAGTAATTAGAGGAATGCAGTCAATGTAGCAGAGAGGAATCAGAAAACTTCAAGAGCAGGCAGTAGCAAAAGAGGCTCAAGCATAGTGTTTGTCAAATGAGTGTTTCTCCAAACCATTTGCTTTTGAATCTCCAAAAGGCATTTTCAAAGATCTTTATGATGCAATGTGTCTGGGTTGGGTAAGGACCTTCCTAAAAGTTCCATAAGTAATATATATATATATATAAAACTAGCTTTAATCTGGTAAACAATAAAGGCAAGAGGACTCAGGTTATCAAGGCCTTCCAAGACAAAATAAAAGACACCTAATTGTGAGATTAGAGTTTAGGACCAGGATAGCAATACCTGAAAAGAATGGAGCAAAGATAATATGGCAGCCAAGTAAATGTGATACACAAGGACTGATACTGAGACCTGAACACTAAGAGACACATAAGGGACACTTAGCAAAACTACATAAAAACTCCCGTACACATCACCAAGAAGTTTTCAGCTTCATGGCAGTGAGTGCCAAGAGAAAATTTTATACAGGGAAATGACACCACCATTCTACTTGCAAAATAGAGTGGAGGATAGAATGCAAAGAAATAAGACTGAAAGGCAGAAAAGTAAGGGAGCAAATGAAGCAGATGCCGATAAAGGCGTGAGCAATGGCTGTGACAATAAGGTGGGATAGTGAGGTTGGTTTTAGAAATATTTTAGAGTTAGAAGTCATATAGGGTATTTGATTGAATATGGAGAGGGAGAAATAGGCAGAAATTGAAGAAGATTGCCACATGTCCAAAAAAGGTGATTCAGCAAACACTTGCATTCAGGGGGATGGGCACCTAAGAAGAAAAAGAGATGAGGAAGTGTATATTCATTAGGAATCTTGATTGCAAATGAGAGAAAATAACTCAATTGGCTTAGGGGAAAAAGTGGTTTTTCTTGCTGCATGAAATCTAAGAAAGGATTAATAGTGTAGTAGTGTACGACAATAGTGTAGTGAACTATGATAGCTACAGTGTTGTCTTCTTAGGACATATTTTAATATCCCTTCTAATAAGGTTCTCAGGTTTTTGAGCACAGCCCTATCTGAACTACCCATGCACACAGATGTACCATGTGAACTGGGTCTGGCCAATTAGAGTACCCCATGCTTTTGGCCAGAGTGATTAGCTAAGAAGTGGTAGCTCATAAGACATGAGCTGAGCCAATCAAGGGCCCTCATGAGACTTTTTATTAAAATTAGCAGAGAGCTTTTGTCTTTGGGGTCACTGTGTAGGAAGGATGAAAGACTGGGGCAGCTTGCCACTCTCATTTTCAGCAACCTAGAAATTGCCGAATTGCATGAAGTTCAATTGAGACTAACTGAAACGCTGAAACAAGCAGAGATGAGAGATGGATTAAAAAGAGATCCAGGCGAGCCCCGCGTTGGGCTCTCTGCTCGGCAGGGAGTCTGCTTCTCCCTCTCCCTCTGCTTTTCTGCCTACTTGTGCTCGCTCTCATTCTCTCTCTCTCTTTCAAATAAAACAATAATATAAAAAAAGATAGAGAGAGAGAGAGGTCCAGCAGTTCTGAAGTGTCACTTCCAGGCATAAACAGAGGCCTGGTTAATGCAGTTATTTAAGTGATCATGTTAGCTACTTTAATCTCTCTCCCAACCATATAAGTGGGCATATAAGATAAATATCACTTTATATGGACATGTAAGTGGACATATAAGATAAAAAATTCTTTTTTCTCCCCTAAGCTAGTTAGCAATGGGTCTCTGTGATATAAAGTGTAAGATTCTCCGTTAAGACCTCCAAAAGCCTAGAAATACAACTAGGCCTCAGGAAAACTACATCCAGGGACTGAAATATCATTAGTCCTACACCTTTCACCTGCCTTTCTCTGGACATTGGTTTCATTCTCTCTCACTACAGACCACTTTCATTTACATCGTTAGAAATGTGACCACAATGGCTCCCTAGTTTTACTTTCCATAGGTTCTATCTATTTTTGAACTTAGTTCTATCTCTATTTTTAAATAGGTTTTATCCTTATTTTTGAACTTGGAAGCACAGAGACTAAAAGGCAGTCTTATTCTCTGCCTTTTAGTCTCTGTGCTTCCAAGTTCAAAAATTCTAAGAAAGGATTCTAATTGACCCACTTCAGGTCATAGAATAATAGATCAATAAATGGTAACTAGGGTTTTGAAATATTCTGTTTGACTTAATATGGGCGAGGCTGACATCCCTGAACCAATCAAATGAGGCCAATGGGGCAAATAACTATAAGAAAATAGCAACACTCAGGGAAGCTTAAGGAGGAGGCACAGGAACAATCCCAAGAAAAATGAAGTAGTACTCCCAGAAGAAGGACAAATATAGCTATCAGTGTCCCTTACTGGAAGATGTTGTTTTAAACACATTGAATTTGGGGCCTGTGCAGAGCCAAAAGGTGACCAAGGAAGTATGGCCTGTTAAAATTACCAATCAGGTCTATCAGGGACAATGTCTAGATATCATTGATTCTGATGAAACAGATCCCTTCGGACTATAAATTGCAAATTTAAACTATAACTTATGTATAATTTTAGCCCAAGATTACCTAGAATTTCAGTGTTCAAGACAAGCATGCACAATTTAATACGGTTATGTGCTATAGTGGCATTGTGAGGTAGGAGAAGAGAAAAGGTTGGGAATCAGAAAGGAAAGACCTTAGGAGCAAAACATCCTTATCTATGTCTCTGCTCTCTTGGGCAAGAGACCAAGACACAAGGTCATGACCTAACAAAGCCCTGGGACCCCAAGCTTTTTGGTCTGAACAACTGGAATAATGAGATTGCTATTGACCAAGAAAGGAAAGATTGTGAGTAGAGCAGAGTTGGGGTAAGTTTGAGTTTTATCTCAGATATTTAAGTGGATATGTCAGGTAAGCTATTCAAAAAGTTATTGGATTTCAGAAGAGCAATCTGGGTGTTCCAATATTGAGGGTCAGGGATGAAATGAGAAACCAGATTGATGAAGGAGTCTTTAGAGGATGGAGAAAAACTGGGAGAATGTGGTGTTCTGGGAGCCACATCAATGAGAAACATCAAATAGAAGGGGAAAATCAGCTGTGACAGATCCTGCTGAAGGGTCACATAAATAATGACAGAGAAGTAATTGTTGGATTTAGCAATGGGGCTGCCATTGGTGATTTTGACAGTTTCCATTAAGTGATGGAAGCAAAAGACGAAAGTAACACTTTAGCCATGGATGCCAGGAGAAAAGACTGAAATTAAATGGGACACAGTTCTGGAAACCAGAGGATAAATAGGATGTAACATCTTAGGACTTGGACTTATCCATATTCATGATGTCCTATAAGGTGACACGTCCCCCATCCACAGAGACACCATGGGAGAGAGAAAATCAGGTTTGGGGAGGTTATTTGATCAACTGAGCACTATTGGTATGTCTTTTATTTTGCTAAGAGAGACTGAGTATTAGATAAAGCTTCTGTTTAAATGAACAATCAGACTAAGATTTAAATCAAAGTTAAGGTTTTCCTTCTTATCAGCAGTGGAGAGAAAAAATCAAATCTAGTAAGGACAAAACTAAAGGAACTACATTTATTCTCATATTGGATTTGTTGCCTGTGTTAAGTTTTTCAACTTCATGGGTTCTTTTTATTATATTTTTTCCAGGTTTATTGAGGTATCATTGACAAATAAATATTGCATATATTTCTGGTTACGTGATGATTTGATATACATACACATTGTGAAATGATTACCACAATCTAGCTAGTTAACATATCCATCACCATACATACAGTTATCTTTTTGTGAGTGTGTGTGGTGAGTATGCTTAAAGTCTCGGTAGCAAATTTCAAATTTACAAGTCAGTATTATTAACTAGTCACCACATTGTACATTACATCACCAGAATTTACTCATCTTATAACTGAAAGGTTATACTCTTTGACCAACATTTCCCCCAGGTCCTGGCAACCACCATTCTACACTGCTTCCTTGAGTTTGATTTTTTTAGATTCCATATAAAGTGAGATCATGCAATTTTTCATTTCCTTTCTGTGACTTTCATCCACACCCCCAATGACACTTCTCATTTGGCATTCCACCGTAAGTATTACGTTGACTGTGAGCCCTGTGAGATATTATTGAGAAAAATCACATGGTCATGCCAACCATCAAGGTATGAGAGGCCATACATGTTCATTGGAGGACATGTTAAAGATGATTTATGCAAAAGGATATCCTGGCTAAGATCGGGCTCAAGAGATACTACATTTTTGATGAGTAAAGCTAAGTAAAAACTTTTAATTGAATGTGGCACTGTAATAAGTTGTTCATCATCTAAAGATGTAGACTTTAAATTACCTAGATAAACTGTTCCCTTATTTTTAGATAGTCAACAGGTGAGCCCTCCAACAATACAAATTTAAGTCATGTCCTTTGTTCTTAACAAACTTGTGATGACCTGTAGGCCAAAGTCAAGTGTTGTGGTTCGATCAGTCAGTATGTAAGGTAGAATCAGAGCTATATCTGTGAGAATATGGATTTCATTTTTTTATTAGTTTTAATATCATTATTATTATTACTGGTTGACTTGTTTCTTTGTTTTGTTTTTTTGGGGGGGGTTGTTTATTATAATTTTTGAGGATTACTTGTAAGAGATGAGTCACAGAAGACAGAAGTAGCTTTCCTAGAAGATAGCATGAACAGAATACTCCAACACCCATATCATAGAGAAGAGACATCCTCTGAGGTCCTTTTAGAACCAACAACGCTCTGCTCCCTTGGTGAGCTATAGCTATGAGAACATGGCTATGGTGCCACATACTCATCAGTCACAGCAACAGGAGATCTTTTTTAGACTACTTGGTGGCTAGCCTGGGGAAGCTAGAACAAGAAAGGAGAAATAAGAAAGATGTCACACTGGGAGTGTGAACACCTGGGAGGCTCCCTTTGGAGATTGGCAGACAAAACTGCAAGACTCTTGGATGCTGAGGTCTTGTAAACATAGTGTGGGAGACACTGTAATCTGGGTATTAAAAATAAAAGAGGTTTAATTTTATATACGAATACTGGTGAGGATTTTTTCCAACTTCCTTATTAGGTACAAACTAAGTGTCTTGAACAAGATTACCCAGGAGGAGACCACGCCTTGTGCATCAATATTTTAAGCTCTAGGAACTTTTAATAATGTCAGCTAAGAAAGTAAAATAACACAAAAATCTTCTCTGCCATAAAGTCAAATGCAACTTTATCAGAAAATAATATTTCTCCCAAATACACGATGCAACCATAAGGTACTGTAAGAGCCCAATTCTTAGAGTATCTCCTGATTTCTTACTGAGAAATCTTCTCTAAAATCACAGATTATCAGAAACACTTTTGTTTGAAATGATTTCAGTAGGAAAAAACATCCCACTCTTGTCTGGAAGAGTTAAGTTGTGAGGCAGCAAAGCAGCTTTGATTTCCAGGCCATCTGTAGAGTTTCAGATAGTGGGTCTCTGCACGTAACATCTGATATCTATTTTAAAATGTTTCCAAGAAAGGTCCATTTTAGTTCTGGACTGATTTTGGCCTCTTTACAGATAGCACCACTTTGCTTTGAGCCCATCAAAACTCTGATGCATTTACATTACACCTAAACTCCACTCTTTTGCAAAGTCCTTAACTCTTTCCTTCCTTTGCTGAAACACTCCATGGATTCCTTTGACGTGCAATCCCCCACATCGCAATGAGTCAGTAAACCGGGTTTATTTAGTCTACAGGTTTTTCCCACAGGCTCTCAGGTGTATTGGGCTAGGAAAAGACCATGTCTTAGATTTTAGAGTCTCCTTTGAGCACAGTAAATTATCTGTATTTTATCCTATTCCTTAAGCAGAAGTAAAAAAGTGATCTGGTTGCAAATCAAAGTATGTTTATAGCTGAAAGTTTACATGTTATAAACATAAAAAATTCTTAAGACCAGAGACAGAAAAAAAAAATCAGTCTTTAAAATGAAAACAAAATAAAACAAAACAGAGTTAGTTTCCTTTCACTTTGCTAAAACTCAGGCTGTGCCTCTTAGAATACAACAATGGCCAACAAGAGGGGGTTTTCTCCTTATTAATATGATGAAGCAAGTAATAGGATATGACCATTGCATCACTTGAGAGATACTGATAAACTTGAAATACGAACCTCCAAAAACCTTCTTCCCAGTCCTCATTCTTGACCTATGACATTATTTTCTAGCTAACTGAGAAGCAGAAAACAACAATAACAACAAACAGAAGAGAATATGCTCCAACTCCCACCACTTTTTCCCACCCTCCTGCAATTGCACCTGGATACTATTACTATAGGTGACCTCTTTGTGCACCTAACAAGGGCTATCCCTTCTGCTCTCTTGCTAGATCCCACCTGCTCATGCCCATTCAAGGGTATTATTCCAGTATTTCACTTCTTTTTTTCCCTAGTAGTCAGCATCCAGGTCAGTCCCCAGCATTCTCCACTCCTGGTATCTATGCCATCATGTAATCTCTTCTCTCACTGAATCAGGGAAGAACCACGTGACCCACAGAATACTGTGAAAGCAATAGTGTGTGACTTCAGAAGCTACGTCATAAAGGACAATGATACTTCCACTTTTTTAATTTCTCACACTGGGAAAAGCTGCATCATGTCATGAGAACATTCAAGCAGTCCCAGGGTGAAGCTCATGTGAAGAGGAACTGAGGTCTTCCACCACCAACTAGACCCAACTTGACAGTCACATAAGTAAGGAAACTTGAAGGTAGAGCCTCTAGAACCACATCTTCAGATGTCTGGAACCTCAGCCAACACCTGTGGCAGTTTTAGGAGACATTCAGTGAGAGCCCACCCAAGGTGATCCTGAATTCTTGACTCGCAGAAACTGTGAGAGATAATAAATGTTTTGTGTTCTTCAAGCCACTCCATTTGGGGATAATTTGTTGTGCAGCTGTAGATAACTAGTACATCTCCTGTGATCAAAATACTTCCGTGACTCCCAATTTTTCTCAGAGAAAAAACCAAAGTGCTCTTGATGACTTACATCCTATTCATCGTTACCTCTCCAACTTCATCTCCTCTCTCACTTTAGTCCCAGCTAGAGTGACCTCTTCACCATTCCTCAGATATGCTTCAGGGCCTGTGCTCGCCATTTCCTCTCCCTCTCCCCTGCCTCTTTCAGGTCTTTACTCAAGTGTCTCTCTCTGGGCGAGCCTTTTCCTGGCTGCTCTTCCAAGAATATAGCATCCCTACATGCACTCACACCCACACACATTCTCCATTATCCCTTTCTCCTGTTTCTTTTCCCCCAGCATATATTACTATTTAATATACTATATATATTCCTTATTATCTGGTTCCCCTTAGTAAGGCAAAAGCTGAGTCAATGCAGGGAATTTTGTTTACTTCCAATGCCTGGGGCAGTGCCTGATTTTTTATAGTACACACTCCATAAAGATTTGTCCAATGAGTATATGAATGTTAAGGCTGTAGGGATACTCAATAGTAGCTTTAAAAATGCTTCAGACATAGACCTTTTGTGACCCACTCCAACTTTATAAAGCTCCTTCTAAAATTTACTGCTGGAAAGGGCTTTTCTTTCCTAAATAATTATTTCATCAAAAAATGCAGTTAAATGGTAAACTATCCAAACCAACTGTTTGCCTTTTTCCTTGTAAAACTCAGATGAAAATTGAAATTAAACTATAGTAATTATGTGAGTCCTTAGGGTCTGTGCCTTTTGTTTCATCTTGATTGTTTTCTTATCCTTCATTCTTATTATTTCACTGTGTGTTCCCATTCTACACTGCTTCAAAGACATTATGAAATTAATATAAATAAAAACAAATAAGTAAATACTGTTTTCTTTAACTCACAACAGGAGATTAAAACCATCATTGGTTTACTATACTTATGGAAATACGAACTTTTTAAGGAACAAACCTTTAACTCTTTTGCGAACCCTTTTAAAAAGTCAACATAAGGTAATAGTTTTATTATTCATCAAGATAAACTTTATTGTAAAATATTTTACTGACAAATATGCTATGAGTCAAGACAAGAATACTTATTTCAACATTAAGCCATCAATTTGAGTACCGTAGTAAATTTTATCCAATTTCAAATTATTCTTGGAAAACTTTATTTGCTTTCATTATATAATAAAACTCTTCTTGAAAATTATTTGTTAAATTTTTTCCTTCTTTTCCAAAGAACCTAGGAAGAGTTCTTTTAAACACTAAAGTACAGGATTACACTATCTGACAAATCAGCAGGGGTTTTTTTTTGTCATCCCACAATTCATAATTTTTCATTATATATAGAGACCCTCAAAATGGGGAGTGGGAGCACACACCCTACAGGATTCTCTAGGATCACTTAGCAACTAGGGCAAAGAGAGAAAATAACTGAGATTTTTTTAAAGTTGTTATATCCGTACCTACCCCAATGGATCATAAAATGATAAACACAAGTTTAGAGATTACATATGGGTAACAATTGGTTTTGATTCTATAAGAAAGTAAAATAGTACTTGACAGTAGATGTCTCACTTTGTAAATACTTCTCATAGTGAATAGTCGAAAAAGATCAACAAATAATATATAAATTATATAATATATATACATATGTATGTATATAACCATATTTTAAATGTTATATACTTGGTACAGTTCATCTGACTGAGAAAAGGATATAACTGCTATAAAATAATCACAAACTTAAAGTGATATTTTCATAGATTTTAATTTTTAGAACAGTTTTAGATTTACAGAAAAAATGAGAAGATAGGACAGAGTTTCCATATACCACCTCTCTCCCCTCTCACATTTCCCGTATTATTAACATGTTGCATTGGTATATATCATTGCACATTAATGATGTGTTGCATCGTTACAATCAATGAGCCAATATTGATAGATTATTATGAACTAAACCCCGTAGTTTATATTAGGGCTCATTTTTTAGGTTGTACAGTTCTATGGGTTCTGAGAAATGTGTAATGCCGTATACCCACATTACAGTATCATACAGAGTAGTTTTACTGCCCTTACAATCTCTGTGCTTCACATACTCATTCATCCCCTCCTTTCCTTGAAATCTTTGCAAACACAGGCCTTTTTCTGTCTCCATAGTCTTGCCTTTCCCAGAACAACACAGTTGGAAACATATAGTGTGTCTTTTTTTTCAGATTGGCTCTTTTCACTTAGCAATATGCATTTAAAATTCTTCCATGTCTTTTTGTAATGTGATGGTTCATTTCTTTTTATTTTTAAACAATATTCTGTTGTACGATGTACTATGGTATATCTATCCACTCACCAATTAAGAGATCTCAGATGATTCTCGTTTTTAGAAATTATGAATAAAACCGATATAAACATTTGTGTAGGCATAAATTTTAATTCATTTGGGCAAATACGTAGAAATGTGATTGCTGCATAACATGGTAAGACAATGTTTAACTTTGAAGAAATCCCTCAACTGTCTTCCAAAGGAACCATACCAATTTGCATCCCCACCAACAAGGAATGAGAGTTTTGGTTGCTCCACAGACTGACCATTAGGTCACATTGTCAGTTTTTTGGATTTTAGCTATTTCATTATGTATTAAATGGCTTTAAAATGCAATTTAATTTGCAACTGCTGTTTTAATTTGAAATTGCCTAATGATGTATTATTCTGAGCATCTTTTCATATGATTGTTTGCCATTTTTGTATTTTCTTTAGTAAGACATCTGTTTGAATCTTTATTCTACTTTTCAAGTCGTATGGTTGGGTTTTAAGAGTCTTAAATAATTTTAGATGAAAGTTGTTTATCAGGTATGTATTTTGCAAATATGTTCTCCTGTATGAGGGTTGCCTTTTCATTTTTTAAAAAATGTCTTGCAGGGTAGTACTTTTTTAATTCTAATAAGTCCAATTCATCAGTTGTTTACTTCATTGATTGTGTTTTTAGTGTTGTTTATGAAAACTCATCACCAAACCCAAGTTCATCTAGATTTTGTCCTATATTATCTTCTGCAAGCGTTTAAGTTTTGTGCTTTACATTTAGGGTATGGACCATATTAAGTTAATTTTTGTGAGAAGTGTAAGGTCTATATCTAACTTTGTCTTGAACATGGGTGTCCAATTGTTCCAGCACCATTTATTGAAAAGCCTATACTTTCTCCACTGAATAGATGATTACATACGTGGAAATCTATTTCCTTGGCTCTATTTTCTGTTCCACTGATCTGTATCTATTTTTTCATTAATACCACATTGTCTTCATTGCAATACCTGATCATAAGCCTTGATCAGGTTATAGGGTTGGGTAGTATCATTTCTCCAACTTTCTTCTTCTTCAGTACTGTGTTACTTATTCTGGATATTTTGACTTTCCACATAAACTTTAGAATCGATTTGTCAATTTTCACAAAACAACTTGTTGAGATTTTTATTGGGATTGCATTGAATTGATAAACCAAGTTGGGAAGAAGTGATATCATTACTAATTCTTCAATTCATGAACATGGGATATCTCTCCATTTATTTAGTTCACTGATTTCATCCATCAGAATTTTGTAGTTTTCTTCATATAGATCTTGCAAGTATTTTGTTAGATTTATAGTTTTTTTTTATTTTAGTGAGTGCTAACATAAATAGAATTGTTTTTAATTATAAATTTTATTGTTCATTGCAGGTATACAAGAAAACAATTGACTTTTCTATATTAACCTTGTATCCTGTAACCTTTCTGTAAGTGTTTATTAGTTCCAGGAGTTCTCTTGGCAATTCTTAGGAATTTTCTATATATATAATCATATCATTTCTGAACAAAGACAGTTTTATTTCTTCCTTTCCAGTCTGTATACCTTTTATTTCTCTTTCTTCTCTTATTTTATTAAGTAGGACTTTCAGGATAATATTTGAAAACAGTGGTGAGAGGGGTTACCCTTATCTTGCTCCTGATCTTAGGGGGAAAGATCTAGTTTCTTACCATTATGTATGCTTGCTGTAGGTTTTTGCAGATGTTCTTTATCAAGTTGAGGAAGTTCCCTCTCTTTTCCTAGTTTGTTGAGTATTTTTTTTATGAATGGGTATTGGATTTTGTCAAATGCTTTTGCTGCATCTATTGATAAGATCATGCACTTTTCCTTTCTAACCTGATGATATAATAGATTACAGAAACTTATTTTTATTGTTGAATCAGTTTTACATAGCTGGGATAAATCCTATTTGGTCATGGCATATAATTCGTTTTTATACATTGTTACATAGCTTATATTAGCTAATATTTTGATGAAGATTTTTGCATAAATGCATCTATAAGAGTTATTGGTCTGTAATTTTCCTTTCTTGTAATTTTCTTATCTGATTTTAGTATTAGGATAATGATAGCTTCACAGAATGACTTAGGAAGGGTTCTTGTTGCTGTTTTCTGGAAAAGATCATAGGTAATTAGTATAAGTTATTCCTTAAATGTATGATTCACCAGTGAACTCATCTGGACCTGATACTTTCTGTTTAGAAGGCTACTATTAGTGCTCGCTTCGGCAGCACATATACTAAAATTGGAACGATAGAAGGCTACTATTAGTTGACACAATTTCTTTGATAGATATAGGCTTATTCAGATTATCTATTTCTCCTTGAATGAGTTTTGGCAGATGGTGTCTTTCAAGGAATTGGTCTATTTTATCTAGATTATCAAATATTTGAGCATAGCGTTTTTCAGAATATTCATTATCCTTTTAACATCCAGGGGATTGGTAGTGATATGTCTTTTTCATTTCTAATAATAGTAATTTGTGTCTTCTTTTTTTCTTTTTTTAACTAGTCTGGCTAGAGGTTTATTACTTTTATTGATCTCTTTAAGTAATCAGTTTTTTGTTTCATTGATTTTCTTTATTGATTTCTGGTTTTCAATTTTATTAAGTTCTACTCTTTTTTTTTTCCTTACTTAGGATATAATTTGTTTTTGTTTCTGGTTTCCTACTGTATACAGTTAGATTATTTATCTCAAAACTTTCTTTTCTGATGTATGAATTCTATAAGTTTCTCCCTCAGCACTGATTTCACTTCATTTCATAAATTTCATAAAGAGCATTTTCATTTTCATTTAGTTTGAACTTTATTTCATTTTGAGAACTTTTCTTTGATCCATGACTTATTTAGGCATGTTGTTTATATTCCAATATTTGGGGATTTTCCAACTATCTCTCTGTTACTAATTTCTAGTGTAACTTCACTGTGACCTGAGAGCACACATTCTATGATATTTATTCTTTTAAACTTGTCAAGATGTAGTCTATGGTGGTCAGTGCTCTATGTGAGCTTAAGGAGAATGTCTAGGCTACTGTGATTGGATGAAATATTATATAACTGTCAATTAGATCCAGATGATGATAATGCTATTCAATTCAACTATATCTTTACTGATTTTTTGCCCACTAGATCTATCAATTACTATTGGAGGGGTGTTGAAGATTCCAACCACAATAGTAAATGTGTGTTGATTTCTTCTTTCAGTTTTAACTGTTTTTGCCTCATGTACTCTGACACTCTGCTGTAATGTGCATAGATAAGATTGCCGTGTCTTCTTGGAAAGTCAACCCCTTTATCATTATGTTATGCTTCTCTTTGTCCCTGATAATTTCCTTGTTCTGAAATCTTCTTTAAAATTAAATTAACTATTCTCAGTTTCATTTTGATTAGTGTTAGCATGGTATATCTTTCTCCATCCCTTTTAATCTGTGTCTTTATAATTAAAGTGGGTATCCTGTTAATAGCATGCATCTGGGTTCCGTTTATTATTTGCTCTATTGTTTAATTAGTGTATTTAGACCACTCACATTTAAAATGATTATTGAGGGCGCCTGGGTGGCTCAGTGGGTTAAGCCTCTGCCTTCGGCCCAGGTCATGATCTCAGGGTCCTGGGATCGAGCCCCGCATCGGGCTCTCTGCTCAGCAGGGAGCCTGCTTCCCCCTCTCTCTCTGTCTGCCTCTCTGCCTACTTGTGATCTCTCTCTGTCAAATAAATAAAATCTTTTAAAAAATAAATAAATAAATAAAATGATTATTGATAGAATTGGATTAATACCTACTATAGTTTCCTATTTGTTATCCTGTTCTTTGTTTCCTTTGTCTTCCCCTTTTTTTCTACTTCCTCTGGTTTCAGTTAAGCATTTTATTTTTCCACTTTCTCTCTCTCGGCCTATCAGTTAAACTTCTTTTTTACCATTTTTTAAGCAATTGCTTAAAGTTTGCAGTATACATTTACAACCAATTTAAATCCACTTTCAAATAGCACCATACCTCTTCACAGATAGTGCAAGTACTTTATAGTAAACTATTCCCAATTCTTCTCTCATGTCCCTTCTGACTCTACTGTTATTTTACTTATTCTATAAGCTATATAACCATGTAAGCTATAACCACCTAGTATGTTCTTGCTATTTGTTTTGAAGTTATCTATTAGGGCAATTAAGGATACAAATAAAAGATCTTAGTTTTGCCTTCATTTACTTTTTTTCTAACATTCTTCCTTTCTTCATCTTGATCCAACTTTCTGAACTATATTTGTTCCTCTCTATGGAAAACTTCTTTTAACATTTCTTCCACGATAGGCCTACTGGTGATAAATTAATCAACTAATTAATTTTAAAAATGCTTTAGTTTTTGTCTGAGAAAGTCTATATTTCCTCTTTACTTTTAAAAGGATAATTATACTTAATTCAGATGTCTAGATTGATGGACTTTTCTTTCAATATGAAATATTTCACTATATTCTCTTCTTGCTTGCATGGTTTCTGAAGAAAAGGCTGATAAAATTCTTACCCTTGTTCATCCGTAGATAAGGTATTTTGCCCCAAACTGCCTCCTTTCAACATTTTTCTTCATCTGATTTTCTGCAATTGAATATGATATGCCCACATGTAAATATTTTCTGGTTTTACCTTGTTTAGTGTTTGTACTTCCTAGACCTCTGATTTGGTATCATCTGTCATTAATTTTGGAAAATTTTCAGCCATTATTACTTTAAATATTTCTCTTCCTTTCTCTTTTTTCTTTCCGTATTCTCATTACCTTTGTGTTACACTTTTTTGTGTGTAATTTTCCACAGTTTTCAGATATCCTATTGAGTTCTTTCAATACTATGTTCTCTTTACATTTATGTTTGCAGAGTTTCTATTGCCAAATCTTCAAGCTCACTGACTATTTCTTGGCTGTAAAAAAGCATTCTTCATTTCAGTTGCAGTGTTGGTTTCATTCTTAAAATGAATGAAAAGCACTTTCTTTTCATTCTTAAAGTTTTCATCACCCATATTACACATTTTGTCTTGTATGTTAACTTTCTCCAACAGAGCTCTTACCATATTAATAATAGGTATTTTAAATCTGAAGTCTGATAATTCCAAAATCTCTACCATATCTGAATTTGATTATGAGGCTTGCTTTATCTCTTTAGATGTGTTTTTTCTTGCCTTTTAATATGTCTTGTAATTTTTTTTACAAGCCAGATATGATGTATCAAATAATAGGCACTGTTGTAAGCAGGCCTTTAGTGTGAGATTTTCTTTTTACCTTGCCAGAGTTAGGTTGTGTTTAATATTTGCTATAGCTGTAGATGTCACAGGTTTCAGTTTCTCCTAATATCCTTCCTTCTGTCTCCTGTTTTGTCTTTCAGCTTTCCTAGAAACTCCTTAAACTGTGTCTGTGTCTTGCAGCCCTCTCAGTTGTAATCCACTGTTATTGTTGGAACACTTTTAATATGCTCATAAGGTATTGGGGAGTGGAAACACTCTATACTCTTATGAGTAAATCTCCTTTTTTAGTGAGCCAGGATCCCTGAACTGTAACCCTCAGAGAAGTTTCCTAACCCTTTTTTTTCTTCATGAGAGACAAGAAAACTAGAAGGGGCTCAGATCACCCAATTATTCTTCTTCCAAGTCTGATAAAGCTCTGATAAAGATGTTTATCTAGAAGACTAGGCTTTATTTCAGAGAACGGAGGTTCTGGGCATGTTTCATAACGGCTACATTTCCCCTCCCTTTGCCTGAGGCAAGAGGAAATTTTTCTCTGATCTTTACTGTAAGAACCTAGCAAGACTCCTGAAGGTCAACTCCTGAAGGTATGGGTGCTCCTGGTCACTGGGTCCTCACCATTACTGTTGAAGAGCCCTCTACCCATTACTGGCTCCAGTGAGGTCATAAGGTATGATTCTCTGCATTCACCTACCTTTGCAGTTTTCAGGGAGGTGATTTACCTTGTGACCTCAATTATCTGGTAGATGTAAGAAGAGTTGCTGATTTTCAGTGTGTTCAGCTTTCTTCTTATCTGCATGACAGGAGTGATAACTCCCAAGGTCTTCAAATGCCATAGCAGAAACCAGAATTCTAATGATATTTTTTAATACATTTTATCTTTCGACCACATAAAAGGATGAGGTACACAGATCTTATTATGTCAGTAATAACATAAAAAGGCAAACAGGTTTAGAGAGAGCAAATGAATTTTCTAGAGATAAATGGCTAGTATACACAGCTAACCTGGATCTTCTATTGCCTTCCCAAACTTTTCCAATATAGGCTTTTATGTTTAGACATTAATGCATATGAAACAACTCGAAAGAAGAATTTTAGTTTAAACAGAGGACCATCTGGGTTTGGATTAAGTCTATGGCATGATGTGAAAAGCACTGGACTTGAGGCATCCTTTAATAAATGTCCTCAATCCTGACTCAGCCCCCAACTCACTTTAAGATTTTAGGAAATTCACAATAATGTGAGTCTCAGTTTCTCAATGTGAATCTGAAGCAAGAATGAACCACATGATCATTGAGGTCTCCTGAAATCATGAAGCGAAACAATTCAAAGTTGAACTTAGGCACTCACTCATATTTTGGGGGGAAAGAGGGTTTGTGAGGAAAGGAGAATTTGTTTCCTCAAAATTTTTCTGAACTCTGAATTTCTGAATTAATCTCTTACCTTAGGTGGAAAGCCTTAGCTTCCTTAATTCTTTATATAATGTGATACTTTTCCTTCCCATCTGCTGCTTACATTATTGGGTGTGTGTGTGTGTGTGTGTGTGTGTGTGTGTGTGTGTGTTTTGAGAGAGAGAGAGAGAGCATGAGCAGGGAGGGGCAGAGGGAGAGAAAGAGAGAAAGAGACAATCCCAAGCAGGCTACACACTCAGTATGGAACCTGAGGCAAGGCTCAGTTTCACAACCCTGAGGTCATAACTTGAGCCAAAATCCTAAGTCTGCTGCTTAACCAACTGAGCTATCCAGGCACCCCTGCTTTTTCATTATTGTTTATGAATATGACTACTGTTAAAGATTTCGTTTTTATTTATTTATTTGACAGAGATAAAAAGTAGGCAGAAAGGCAAGCAGAGAGAGAGGAAGGGAAGCAGGCTACCTGCTAAGCAGAGAGCCTGATGCGGGGCTCAACCCCAGGATCTTGAGACCATGACCTGAGCCAAAGGCAGAGGCTTTAACCCACTGAGCCACCCAGGTGCCCCATGAGTACTGTTTAAAGCAGGACTTCCTTCCAGGATACCTCATCTTTGAGCAGTCCTTATGCTTTCTTCCTCTTATAACTCTACAGTCATTACCAACTACTGAATTGTCTCTGTTAACTGTCACTTCCTCAGAGAGGCCTTCCTTGATCTCTTAGACTAGGACAAAACCCAGCACTTCCCCTTTTCTGAACTTAATTGTTCATATCTATGTTTTTTGCTCTTCTGGAATCCTTATCAAGGCAGGACTCCTATAGGTCACTGCTGTACTCCCAGGGCTCTTAAGTCCAGAACAGTGCTGTCCAACAGAACTTCTTGTAATGATAGTAATATTCTGTAATCTGCATATGTGACTATCGAGCACTTAAAAAGTTCCCAGTACAAATGAGCCACTGAATGTTTACTCTAATTTGAATTCAAATAGCCATATGCAGTTAATGGCTACATCCCTGACCATGAAGGACTAGAGCAATGTTTCTCAAAATCGAAATTGAAATGTCAGGAATCAGTATTTTAACTCCTTCTCCCGGTAATTCTTCCCACCAATAAAATTTGACTATTGATCTAGAATGTGATTCTCAAGACTGGCTACACATTAGAATCATCTGGAGGAGAAAATGATTCCTAAGCCACATTGCCAGAGATTCTATTTCAGCTGGTCTGCTGTGGGGTCCAGGTATTAGTATTTTAAAAAACTAAATAAAGCAGGGGCTCCTGGGTGGCTCAGTGGGTTAAAGCCTCTGCCTTTGGCTCAGGTCATGATACCAGGGTCCTGGGATCAAGCCCAGCATCCCAGGGTCCTGGGATGGAGCCCGCATCCGGGCTTTCTGCTCAGCAGGGAGCCTGCTTCCTCCTCTCTGCCTGCCTCTCTGCCTACTTGTGATCTCTGTCTGTCAAATAAATAAATAAAACCTTAAAAAAAAAAAAAAAAACTAAAGCAGAAAACCTCTTCAGTGATCATCATGTACAATCAAGTTTCAGAGGCCTAGAACATATGTTCTCACATAGTACTCAGTACCTATTAGATAAATACACAGAAAAACCGGTCTGTGTGCATTTAGAAATGATCAGTGATTACAAGTGAAATCTTGTGATGCCACAGAGATGTTACTGACATTAGTGATTCAGAAGAATTTCTTGATGGTGATAACAAATTCAGCTTTAGGCAGCCTTTTATGATTGTATGAAATTCCTTGGCCCTTTGTTTCATTCATAATTAGTACAAATACCACCTAACTCTGTCACCTTTAGAGGGTGACTCGCACAGAGCTCCCTGAAGGATCATCTCTTAAAATATACAAAAGCTTTTCTAGTTTGCTGGTTGATCCACACAGGGCCGGAGGACGCCGCCTCAGGGTCACGTGAGTCACAAGACCACGCTCCCCGAGCAGCAGTTGGAGAAGGTGTTTCTCAACCTGCAGCCCTGGGCGGCCTCCACGTCTCCTTTATTGCAGTGCTCCCTCCTTCTCCAGGCGTTGCGCCCTAATTGTCCCCGCGGGAAATAATGGCTGGCGGGGCAGCCGGGTCGCGCGGAGGCAACAGACCTCCGGGTCATAGGTGCTAGAGCCCGCCCTTCTCCCGCCCAGTCATAGATAATTTGTCCCGGCAGGAAGTAAAGGCCGGCGGGGCTGTCCCAGCAGCTGGGGAATAGGCGGGTGCGGGCTCCGCCGCGGCGCGGGGGAGACACCGGAGAGGGTGCTGAGCTGGAGGGAGCTTCAGCGCCAGCCCCGAGCGCAGTGAGTACGAGCAACCAACTCCAAGGAACCCGGTAGCTTTGCAGTGGAGGTCTCCTGATTTTTCAGAATGCGCTGATGATTAAAAAAAAAAAAAAAAAAAAAAAAATCAAAGCTCAGAATAAAAAAGAAAAAAAGAAAGACCAAAGCTCAGAACAAGTATGTTCAAGCACTGAGAATTTTACCGAGGATGTCGGCAGATCTTGCCAGGAGAGTTGAGGAAATCAACATGAAACTAAAACTGAAATCTTAGTTGCTGTAGAAGAAGCATTATTGATTAGAACGTGCCAAGTTCTAACAAAAAAGGTCTACATAGAAGTTTAAATTGACAGGGAAAATTGAAAGGAAAAACATTTACAAATAAATGAAATAGAAGTACAAAAATAAAATTAATGACTAAAATATCAGGACACTTGAAGGCAAGCACTTAAAAACTCTTTTATTTAAGTGGTTTGAGACTTGTTAACAAGTCTGCACTAAAAAAAATTGGGAGTTATGTGCTAAAAGTGATATTGCTTCACTTTTGCATATAAATTTTATTGATTTAGGAAGGTAGATTCTTCCTTATCGATGGTGTGTATTGCCAACTTGCCAGCCCACATTGAAATTAGGTCACTTGCTTTCTGAAATGTACTGGAGCTGTATGCAATAAATTTCAGTTGTTTGCAGGATATAACTTTAATATTGATAGTGTTCACTCAGCAGTCAAAATGCAGTTCGTGCACTCGGATTAGCTCTTCAAATTATTACTGCAATAGCAATGAAATCTAAGAGGGCTGTCAATGGTCTTTAATAAAGCCATCTTTTCACTTAAATAATTTGCCACTTCTGAAAGTTAGGCGTTCTCTTATCAGTTTGTATTTATAGAGGTTTTGTTTCACTTTGCTTATTTTAATTTAAATGGAAAAAAACTAATTTCTTAGCTATCACCAAATCATGTGTCTTCTTAGTCCCGTGATATCCTTCCCAGGTAACTCCAGTTCCTATGAGCTATTATGGTCCTGATATTTTAGCAGCAGTACACCTGCTTAATCCTTGAGCGATATTCCATGTAAGCCATTGCAGGGCTAAACTTTACTTGTGCCTAACAATTAGAGTATTATTTTTATTGAAGTAGTGTTGTCATGTCAGTGTTTCAGTGTGTCTCAGGGCCTCTTCCTCAATTACATCCCCAAGCAAGATATTGTCTTACCAGCATTTGTTTTGGTTTGTTTTAAGAAAGCACATATAATTTCAAATAGATGTTTTTCTTACTAAGATTTATTGAGTAATTTTGAAGTTATCCCTGTTTTCAGTTAAATTATCCTTAATAATGCCAAAGAATATATGTCATAGGCAGTTCTATATTTAATATTCTCTGCAAGAACACATAAGGAACAATACATGGAAAAATGAAACACCTTTATTTTTTTAAGATTTATTTGTTTATTTGAGAGAGAGAGAGAGTACACCAGCAGGAGCATGGAGGGGGTGCAGGGAGGGACACGGAAGACAGAGCATCTCAAGCAGACTCCCCACTGAGCATAGAGCCCCAGGCAAGGCTCAATCCCAGGATCCCGATATCATGACCTGAACTTAAACCAAGGTCAGACGTGTAACTGACTGAGCCACCCAGGTGCCCTAAAATACCTTTATGGTAAATATCATTGTAAAATAAAACAGCAAGGAAAGCTGATTTCAGTTATACTTTATTCAACACATACCCCAAGAAGTCATCATAACTTTAAATTTGGAGGGGAAAAAAAGACTGGATTGATTACCTTCCATTCCAGAGGGCTTAAGGAGATGAAGTGAACCAAAAAGTCAGTGCACAAAATATGATTTCAAAATGATATTGTGGGAAGATTCTGATTACCTCTTATGATAAAATGACTCATTTGTGTTATTTTTTCCTCAGGTAGATTATACAACTAAAAGAGTAAATTATATTCAATAGCCTTTTCTAATGTTATGAAGAATGTCTGATTCTTGGCTATTTGTGGTTTGGATCCTTTTCTTCAAAGGGAACCAGAACTTTTTGATAAGCTTAGCAGGGCTCTCCAATAGAACTTCCTCCAATGTCGGAAATATTCTATCATCTGCATTGTTCAGATAACTACTGGCT
The DNA here is from genome assembly GCF_009829155.1 of Mustela erminea. Classification (NCBI taxonomy): domain Eukaryota; kingdom Metazoa; phylum Chordata; class Mammalia; order Carnivora; family Mustelidae; genus Mustela; species Mustela erminea. The sequence goes on along the minus strand of NC_045615.1, from coordinate 38,178,244 downwards.
ATATGTGACTATCAAGCATTTCATATTAATTACCTTGGCTAAGGAACTGATTTTTTTTTTTTACCTAATTTTAATGGAAATTTAGTTAGCCACATGTGGCTAGTGGCTACCAGATTGCACAGATGTTTAGCTGCCTCACATTGTTTTGCTGACCAGGTGATAGTATTGTGCCCCATACCACTGTCATTCTTGTATTTTAGGAGATTCCTTTTTTTTTTCTTCCAAATTTTTATTTAAATTCTAGTTAATTGACATATATTGTAATATTGACTTCAGGAGTAGAATTTAGTAATTCATCACTTACATATAACACCCAGTGCTTATCACAAATATCCTCCTTAACCATTGCCCGTTTAGCCCACCCCCCACCCACCTACCTCCCTCCATCAACCCTCAGTTTATTCTCTATCCTTAGGAGCCTAGGATAGGGATCCCTAGGTGGCTCAGGGTGGCCTGCGATCAAGTTCGGCATCAGGCTTCTTGCTCAGCAGGGAGCCTGTTTTTCCCTCTGCCTGCCACTCCCCCTGCTTGTGCGCTCGCTCCCTCTCTTGCTCTCTCTCACTCTCTCTCTCTCTGACAAATAAAATCTTTAAAAAAAAATGTTAAAAAAAAAAAATAAGATTTTAGGAGGTTCCTGAAGGGATACCTCAAGGACCTAAACCTTGAAGAGATTTAAGAAATTCTTGAAGAGATCTTTAAAGGATTCTTTTATCTATTTAGTTATTTTTCTTTTTAAGTCATAAAGATATAAGGTTTCATGAACTACTTCAACTAATACACACCATGAGGGTACTACCGATGGGGACAGTGCCTTTGTCTGTACGTAATCCCTGAATCTATAGCAGCAACACAATCTACACGTGCCCTTTGTTGCGGCCGGCACAACAAATTGACCAGGAACGTGAGGGTAAGAGGATGGTGAAAAGAAATTAAGAGACAAAGAGATGGGGGCAGGAGGAGCACCAAGGAGGATGTCCAATAGTGCCAATTTTATTCAAGGCTGTGAGGCATTATATAGCTAACAGAAACAATCATAAGAAAGTATCTATTTTTAGCTGATTACTAAAGAGTTTGCAGCATGCACAGAAAATCCTTCAAGCTTTCCCATTATCTATTTCCCAAGCACCAATAGCAGACCCTCTAGCGCCAGATGTACTGACTTCAAGGCCACTCAAGACATAGTTTGTGTAAGCACAGCACAGTCTTACAGTGGTGTAGTCTATAGCCCGTGCAAGGACAGCAAGGACCAGCCAAGAATTTCTGACCCCGGCCAAATCCTCGCTATCTGACTAGCAAACGTGTGGTAAGTCACGTAGGCGAGCGCGCAACACATAGCACAGACCGTTTCTCAGTGCTACTCGACTTTATCGACCTAAGTCTTTTGTTCGGCTATTCAGCCTTTAAAGGAGGCACAAGTCAGGGCCTGGTTTGGTCCTCATCTCAAGGCTTACCATGGCCTCCCACAGCCCTTAAGCTCCTATCTGAAATTTTTAAAAAGCTTTTGCTTTTGAAGCACCGATAGTTCTCTTTTTATATATTTATATAAAAAAGAGGGGCAGGGGCAGAAGGAGAATTTCAAACAGGATCCATGCCTAAGGCAGAGCCCCAAATGGGACTCGATCTCATAACCCTGAGATCATGACCTCAGCTGAAATCAAAAGTCAGATGCTTAAACAACTGAGCAGCCCAGGCTCCCCAGACTGTAAGTTCTGAAAGTCTTCACATTTTTAATTGTCATTAATTGTCATTTCATTTTTAATTGTCACAACAACCGTTTGAAGTAAATTGAGTCCTGGTCCACCACAGATCTTTTCATTATGCCAGTCCATGTACACAAGAGAATTTTTTTATACTATAATAAGAATTATCTGCAGAAGTGCCTGGTTGGCTCAGTTTGTTAAGCATCCAGCTATTGGTTTCAGCTCAGTTTGTGATCTTGGGGTCCTGGGATGGAGCCCTGAGTTGGGCTCTGAGCTCAGTGGGGAGGCTGCTTAAGGATTCTCTCTCTCTCTCTCCTCTCCCCCTCATCCCCACTCTCTCTCTTTTTCTCAAATCAGTGAATGAATCTTAAAAAAAAAAAAAAAAAAAAGTCTCCAGATTTTGGAAGAAGTTAGATTTTCAAGCTCTGAAGACAAAGTTGTTTTTTTTTTTTAATTGTAGATTAATGATCAAAAACTATTTGTTGGTAAAATAAAAGAAAAAAACAAATGAACATGGAGTATGAACATAATACATAATTTCGTAGTGTCCTAACTTTTTATCTGGAAGAAGGAATTTTAGCATTACTTTTTGAAAAGCTCAATAAATATCACATAGTAATCACAATTTATTCATCGTCTCACAACTTCTTACTGGTTTTATTTTTATTTTATTTCAGAAGCTCTTGAAAAGGACATCAAGTGCAAAGTGAACCAGCTCACTCCCAGGCGGTATTGGAACCATGAGCAGTAACGGAACAGACCTGACCATTGGTTTTGTGTCCTCTTCTGTAGCTGTCCTTTTGTTTGGCTCAAACTTTGTACCACTTAAAAAATACGATACTGGTGATGGTAATTATTCTTCCTTCATAGTTAACTTTAAATTATGTATAAATGTGAAGTTCTCTTTTTTGGTGGTTTTTTTGTGTGTTTTTTGTTTGTTTGTTTGTTTGTTTGTTTTTGATGATGGCTACAAATTTTCTTCCACCTGGCACCACATGAATAGAACTTATGAATAAATCCTTCGATAATGCTCATTTCATTTTTTCTGAGATTTAGTCAGTATAGATTAGTCTTAAGGTTGTGTTTCATGGTAAAGCTGGGAGAGTGACTATCAGGAAAGACGTTTAGCCTTATCTAGTATGTTTACAGAAGAAGAAAGTTAGTCAGTTCTATCAATATACACTTGTTTTGAAAAGGCAAATTGCAAAAACACTTCATATAATAGAGAACAGTTTGAGCACAACATGGATTTTGTGCTTATGTGCCATTTTGATTCTGATACAACACTAGGTGAGCACAGAAAATGGCACCCAGAAGAATAAAGGTACATAGGAAAGCATGAGATGCGCTTGCTCACACACCCCTCAACGTTCCAAGGCTCCCTCAGTACCATACCTGTTCACATCTGGTGTTAGGATTCCCCCATCCACCAGCTTCACAATAGCTCCAAACTGCCTCACTTCTGATGCCCACTTCCATAAGCAACCTTCAAGTCTTTTTCAAGTTGAGGTGCCATATTTATTGTAATACTTGTGAATTTAAACACTTAGCCAGTGTAAAACTGTACTTTTTTTTTAATTGGGTTCCTGTCTTTTTTTTTTTTTAAACTAGGTTCCTGTCTTTTTCTTTAAACACATTGTTGATGAAGTGTTTTTTGAGTGTTGTTCCCTTTTCCCCATAAAAACTGTGGTTTTTATTATGTGATTTTGCATAGTGCGGTGTTTTTAGGAATGCACGTGGCATGTTAAAGTTGACCTGACTGTAATGTGAACTTCGGGAAAGTGAAGCAGGAGGTTTATTGTTTGTTTTTTGTTTTTTAATCCACCTGCCTATATATAGCCAGGAGAAGAAGACGTTCAGATATTATGCTGAACACCTGGTGGGAAGCCCTTACTTTATCACCTCTGTTCCTTTTATCTTGCTACTACTTAATAGAATTACAAATCTTTTCCCCCAGAGCTTTTCTCCTCTTTTTCTTTGGAATTAGGATGGAAATGGAAACTACTAAAAGAAGAACAAAATCTATACCAAGGGGTAGAGGAACTGGTTTTCAGGTATCTCCCAACAACTGTGATCCTGGACAAGTCTCACCAGCTCTTCTGTTCTCAGTTCTGAATTGTAAAATGAAGAACTTGTAAAATGAAGAACCTGTAAGATGAAGTTCGCTTTCATCTCTGTGATCTTCCTATTTTGCCCTAGGGACTAACAGCCACTTTTTTTTTTTTCTCTCCTCCACCATGAGATTGAATTGAAATAGGCAAAAATCTTCCACAGGTAGAGTCAGAAGTGCTACACTGAGTTATCCCTGCCCTAGTATTTCTTCCTATATCGACTATTTCTTTAACCTATGAATCCCTAAACCCTTGAGGGAACAGAAGTCTGGTACAGCTAGACTTCCTATCACCATGTCATCTTCCGCTAACTGGCAGATGGCAACCCAGAGCACAGAAAGGAGAGTGCTCCAACCTAGAATGCTAATTCTCAGGTTTGGACTGTCAGGCTCATCACAGGTATTCAACTCTAGCTGTGAGGGGTCTACCTGCGGCCACAAGTGGCTTTGTTTTTATCCCAAAGGTGGTATAAATGATCCCGAATGGTCTAAATTACCACTGTGCTATTCTGAAGTTCTTAATGCTGTGTTTTGGTGAAAGAAGGCACTGGGTGTGGCATTCAAATAAAAATATATAGATTTGGGCTTACCAAAACTCTTCGGTAGAAAATTCTTGATTTGTCTAACAGGTGAAACAAACAAAAGAATGTTAAGCAGGAATGCACTGTCCTTGGCAAGCTCTGGAGTAAACAGTAGGTTTAAATTCCAGCTCTACAAACCGTTAGCTGTTGAGACACGTTGCTTCATCTCACATTCATTTTCTCCGTCTTTAAACTAGGGTTAACTATGATGCATAGTAATTGTAAAAATTACATTACGTGTAGAAAATACCTTATAGGCATTCAATAAGTGGTGACCATTCCTCTAATAATATTGCTTTGATACCCCTAAGGGTTAATTTACTCAAATCAGTTTGAACCACTGTAACTGATTTCTTTTATTTCCAGGAATGTTTCTCCAGTGGGTACTGTGTGCTGCCATATGGTTGATTGCCGTGGTGGTCAATCTGATATTACATTGCCCTAAATTTTGGCCTTTTGCAATGGTTGGCGGCTGCATTTGGGCAACAGGTAATGCATGATTTAATTTATTTGGTAATCACTTAATACTATGACCAAAATAACTCTGGTTCATAATAAAAAGAGATAGCACAAACAGCAATTCTGAATAATCCTTAGACATAGATACTAGAAATTCATTTCATCCAGATGCTCAATAAATATTTTGAGTACATTTTCTGACTTTTTCCTCTTAATGATTTCTTTCTTAGTTCCTGATAAAAATTATAGCAAAAATGTTTCAGTTGCTCTCTTTCTGTTCAAGCATAACTCATGTATTAGTTTAAGTGCTCTAGGCTTTCTTTTCTCTATGCTAATTGGAAAATATTTTTTTAAATAGTAGTCTCTACTAATATAGTATTTAAGACTTGTTCTTAAAAGTAGGCAGACACATTTTCATTTCAAAAGCATTGGCAAAAAAAAAAAGGGGGGCAAACAAAAATCTTCCCTCTGTTGCTTTATCAATATCTGAAATTATATAACTGGAATTTATACCTTTGGCCCATCAGGACATTTTTTCTTCTATTAATATAAATATATCCCAGAAGAATTCTATTCTATTTAGCAAAAAGATTTCCAAGTATCAAGGATTTTTTGAGATTAATTTGATTAAAAGCAAATAAATTTTAAAATATTAAAAACTTATTGGGTACCCACTAAATTTGAATCTCTGCAGAATTAAATGATTTAGTAAAGTTCCTGAGTTGAAGGACAAAAGAGTTCACTTTTAAATTTCCACTGGAATTTAAATTATTATACCTCATTTATACCTTGGTACAATTATGTTTATCACATCTAATGGGGATAGGGAAACAGAAAGCTCACTGTATCCTACAGCTCTTTAAAACAACTATAATATTTGTAATTACCCAGCAGGCTCTATTAGGATTCAGTGGGGAGGGTTGTAATTTGAGAAATGTTGCAGATGTGGATGCTATAGGTCATAGTAATGGAATGGAGATGGGGAGTAGAGGAAAGGGAGCAGCCAATGATGATGTAGGGATTTTATCATAGGTGATTAGGAGGGTGGTGGTATCACTGATACAGGTGATGAAAATAGAAGTATGTGTCCAAAAAGAAAAATGATGAGTTTAGTTTGGGACCTTTTGAGACTGAAGTTCCTGTTGTTCCCACGTTGGGGGAACATCTGCTTGGAGATCTCTTCTTGGGAACAGACAATAAAACTGTGGAGAAGGTCCAGGCTAGAGCAATAGCACTGAGAGTATGTGTCTCTAATTGATAGCTGAAATCTTGAAAGGGCAAGTGCCCAAAGAAGGCTATATAGCAAGAGAAAAAATGTGTTCAAGGGGAAATATTTAGGGGGCACCTAGATCCAGACAGTATGACAAGAAAGAGTAGCCTGTGACAGAGAGAGACAAGAAGGAATCAGGAAATGAAGGCATCTTGGAAGCCATCAGAGGAAATCTTTCAAGAGAAGATTGCAGGACTGAGGCCAGACTACTGAGTGGTTAAGAACTATTAAAAAAAAAAAAAAAAATCATGCATTTGGCCTTGAGTGACCTTCCTGAATACAGGGTTCTAGAAGGTATGTCAGTGAGCATGGGAGAACATAGTCTGGGGCCATATTGGGCCAAAGACTTCTGGTCTTTGGCTCTGGTTCAAGTCTAAGAGGACAGTCACCACTGATTTATCATTGAAAGTTATCATATATCTTTCTACAAGAAGTTATAGAATAGAGACCTACATTAAGGATAAAGAGTGTTAGTGCAATTAGGCAAAGAGCGAATTTATCATTTTTCTTTATAGGATTTTGTTTTATGCCTAGTTCTTTTAGCAATCATCAACATGAGTTTAATGCCCAAAAGTGTAGTTATTTTATTTAAAAACCAAGGAATTGTGCTTGTGCTTTCCTAAATTTGTCCAAATCCCATAAACTTCATCTGAAGTTAAAAATTAATTCAATTTGGGGCACCTGGGTGCCTCAGTGGCTTCAGCTCAGGTCTTGTTCTCCGGGTTCTGGGATATAGCCTCTCTGCTCAGCAGGAAGCTTGCTTCCCCCTCTCCCGCTGCCTGCCTCTCTGCCTACTTGTGATCTGTCCCTCTGTCAAATAAATAAATAAATCTTTTTTAAAAAATTAATTCAGTTTGTAAATTTATTTTTGTATTAGAAATAACATATTTTTTTTTTGTATGTTCTATCTCCAGGGAACATTGCTGTTGTCCCAATTATCAAAACCATTGGTTTAGGCCTTGGAATCTTAATCTGGGGATCATTTAATACCTTAACTGGCTGGGCAAGCTCAAGGTAACACAAAGCAATTTCAACTAAGATTCTCTACACTGATGTAAGGCAAGTCCTAGGGATTGGGCTAGCTGAGGGGAATAACCTGGTTATTACCGTCACAGAGATTATAGCTGTAAGACATACACATGAAATATGCTACTTTTAATTATTATTTGCCTGAAATTCTAATATCCCATCTAAATATTTGGTTAAGATACAGTAAAAAATTAGCTCCTCAGAACAGAAGAAGGAAGAGAGGAGGGAAACTGAAGTGTATTGTGTGACAATTTCTTGGACATGTTATATGCATAATTCTCTCATTTTCACAAACATGAGGTAAACACTACCTTATAAGAGAGCTGAGAGACAAAGAGACTGAGTAACTTGCTGAATGTCATGGAATGAATAAGCTAGGCTTCAAACCCAGGTCTTCTAGTTCTAAAGCACATATTCCTTCTGGAGCCTGTGCTATGGTCAAAAAACCATGCCCCACCTTCCCAGCCACTTTTGTAAATAAAGTTTTTTGGAACACAACCAAACCCATCCATTTCATATTGTCTCTGGCTGCTTTGACACTATAGTGGCAGAGCCGAGTAATTGCAAGAGATCATCTGGCCCACAAAGCCTAAAATATCTGCTCTCTGGCCCCTGCCAGCCCCAGCTCTGGAGGGAGGGGTCCAGCAGGGTCACCATAAGCCACATGGTGTCCATTTATATTTCAAGTTAAATTAAAATGTGATAAAATTAAATATTCAGTTCCACACTGCACTGCTCATAGATCAAGTGTTCAATAGCCACAGATGGCCAGAAACTACCCTGTTACACTGGGCACCTATAGAAGACCCCGCCCCCATTATCATAGAAACTTCTATTTGATTGTGCTGCCCTTGTTCGGTATTCAAATTAACACTCAAGTGGAGTTTGGGAAAAGGAATAGAAAGGAGGGTGTCACTCTTACCTTAATTTTGGCGCTCCTCTTCCCTCTCAAAGCATTATAACAACCTCAGTAATAATAAAACAAATTAACTTCCAATCTGTTCTTTCCTGGCCTTTCCCTGTTCTTCCCCCAGCTTCTTACAGGTGCTATTTTCTTTTGCTTCTTCTACTTGCCTCTTTTATTCTTGCCCTGAATGGGCAACAGTGCCAACAGTAATTGTTAGTAACAAATGCTACAGTTGATGTCAAGGCATTAAGAAAAAAAAAAAAAAAAGGTGATGCCAAAACGTTGGCATCTTTGGTTGATCTTTAACCAAGCAGTTACTTAAACGTCTGTCTCAATAAACACTGTACAAAATTGCAGCCAATTAATTAGGATTCACTTAGCCACTAATGTATTTTGTTTTCCTTCTTCCTTAATCTTAATAAGAAAGGACACTCGCAAGAACTTTTATGTATACTGACTCATTTTAGATATCTTCATAAGAAGAAAGGGATATATATGACAATTATACCTACCTTATAGGTGTCCCATTTCAAACATGAGGAATTGAGGCACGCAAAGAGATGTTCAAGTCACAGTTAGTAAGAGAGGGATGTAGGATTTGAATCCAGGAATCTGACCCTGAGTCCATGTTCTTGAACACTGTGATGAACACATTTTCAAAAATAGCTACGCTGATGCAGCTCTCTCAATTCCAGGTTTGGCTGGTTTGGAATGGATGCAGAAGAAGTATCAAAACCGGTGCTAAATTACGTCGGAGCTGGATTATCAGTAGTGAGGTACACAGTCGTTTCGGACTTAACTCTTCTTCTAAAACTTTAGAACGCTTTTTAGAGATCCCAATGTGTTCACATTTTTTTAAACCTGCATTTCATAAAAGTGCCATGATTTGCCCTCTGATTCTTCATTTATATTCACAGATTTGGCTTTCGAGGACAAAAGTGTCAGCTCTGGGTCCCAAGCCCCAGCTTTAGTTCTCAAAAGCTCTGAGACCCCCCGGAAAATCATTGAGCTGCTTTGAAGCTCATTTTCATTTATCTGTGATCTTTAGAAAAATCTTAGTACATAGCTCCTAAATTAGAATCAAAAGGCACATTATTTTGCAAACTCAACTATACTCTATAAATAAATGTTATGCTGTCTCCCCAGTGCCCCTGGAATAGTCCTTGATTCTCTCCTCTTATCTCCTCTCATTACTCACTTCCTCTTTGCCCACCGCCCACCCCCCCACAACCCTCTGGTTTCCACATTCCTGCTGTCACTTCATCTCTGCTCATCCCAGTCTGATAACTACTCTCTCACATATGAAAACATGTATTCATTTAAATATGTGTTTTGGGATGTATCTGTGTCTAGTCATATGCACTATATGAATGAAGATGAAAATGACTTTAAATCTCCATAGGTCAGTGTTCAATCAATAAAACTCCAGCAGGAATTAGGTCACCTTAAATTCAGTCCCTTTCCTTTCTAGTCTCCATTTATATTCCCTGTCAGTGCTTCACATAATGGATAGCCGTGCCTGGAAAGGTTTTAGTACTTTTTTATTCTTCAGGGAAAGAACACTCTATTTCTCTTCCTCCCGCAATGATGGCTTTTTCCCTGCCACATTCAGGAACAATCTCTTTGTCATTGAAATGTTGCCTAAGAGAGTGGTTCCAGGCCAATTGGAGAAGAAATAACATAGATTATTCTAAAAAAGCAGATTCCTGACATTTTTGGTTAGAGGCAATTTTATGTATTTTGTGCAATTCACATGGCATCCTAGCTTTGAATAGCTCTCCCAAAAACAATTTCTTTACACCCCAAAATTGTTATGTAGCATGCTTTAGTTTTGACTTAATAGTAATTTAAGGCCAATTTACTCAGTCTGTCAGGCATTGTTTTTCTCCATATTTCTTCTTTCTTTAGAAAGTGTCCATTCTCTAAAATCGCAAATTATTCATGTTCTACCCACTTCTATCTGTATGACCTTGGGCAAATCACTTAATTTCTCTAAGTCTTGGTTTCTTCATCTGGGGCTAAAGTGAGGGAAATAATTGTGTCAGCCTTATAAAATATTTTGAAGATGAAATGAAAAGAAATATGCTAAGTGTTTTGTATATTGCTAGGTAGATGGCTAACGCTCTAAAATTTGGGTAATTTGTATTATAGTAATCATTATTTGTATCAATAGCTAGTTCATGTTCAATTACTGGTTTCCCCTGAGGGGTGTGTTACTCAGCTCTGTAGTAAGCTGTCGGTGCACTTGGAGATCATACGGTTTGGTTTGGAGCTTAGTCTATGGCACAGAAATGTGATTATCTCTTCCTATAGGGCATTCCAGCTCCCTTCTGGGTTTCTTTACCAAAAGGACCTCTGGAAGCTTTTGTTTCATTATTTTAATTCCATTAAATCAGTTAGTTCAAAAGGCATTCATTGAATAAGCTTGGAGTTTCATGGCCTGTATAAGGAAACTTAGAATATGGTCACATTTGTTTAGTCACCTCCTATTGCTTTTTTTTTTAAAGGGATAGGTGAGATAGATTGTTTCTAGCCTTACATTTTTCCTATATGTGGTATCACTCAGTTTCTACAACTAAAATCACTCTAGGTATTTTATTTTATTTTATTTTATTTTATTTTATTTTATTTTATTCGGGAGCCCCATGAGGGGCTCAGTTTCATGACCTTTTATCTTATTTTATTTTATTTTATTCGGGGGCCCCATGAGGGGCTCAGTTTCATGACCCTGAGATCATGACCTGAGCTATAATCAAGAATCGGATACTTAACAGACTGAACCACCAAGGCACCCCAACTCCAGGTATTTTAAACAGCAAAGCATTTCACACAGTAAAATTTTCACAAAATTGTGATAAGGCCCAGTGGTGCAAAAGGAGGAAGGGCGCTCTGCCCAAAGCCCTGGAGCCGATGCTCCAGCCAGCCCAGCTTCCTCTGCCCGGAGTTACCACCACTGCTGAAACTACCAGAGCCGCCATCAAAACAAAACAAAACAGTCTCTCCCAACTTTTAAGCCTATTCTTATGCCTCCTGTTGGCAAAACTTAGCTGCTAATAGAGTTTGGGAAGTCACGGGTTTCAGCTTTCTAGCCTCCATGGTTCAGGAGAGAATATGTAAGAGTGGGTGTGAAGCAGACACCAAGAACAGTGTTCTCTAAAACAAACTTAAATGAAGATCCAGGAGTCAGAGTTCATAAAAAAGCCAATTTCTTTTCCAATTTAAAAAAAAAAAAGTGCTTTGGATTATCCTTGAGTCTGCTCCCTATTTCTTTCTCAACTTGCTGTTCCTGGAGAGTTGTGTATAAGGAAACCAGTTTTTGTTTCCAGCCCTTACCCTTCTTCAGAGCCACGGACTTATATCTAACGAGGGTCCAACTCCACATCTCTATCAAGACGCCCCCAGGCACCTCCTCCCCAGCCTGAGGTGAGATAACCAGTGGAAGAGAGAACCCTGCTGGGTCAGGACATGGTCAGCAGTCTACGGACATTAGCCATTAGTTCTTTTCTCTCTACCTTCATTATTTCCCAGTCAGAATTACTTTTCTTGTTCTCCCCTTCCCTGTCAACTGGTTCCTCTTCCTGTGTTCCCTGTCTCATAGAATGTAATAGCCATACTTATTCAAATTCAAAACCTAGTCATCGTGAGTTTTTTTCCCTTTCATATCCCATCTTATATCTAATCCTGTAAACATTTTTTTCCTAATGTTTCACAGGTTCTTTCCCTCCTTTCCCCCAGTTCCTTAATATAAATTCACCTGTATATGATTGTAAAAATCTCACATCTATGAGCCCTTGAGGGGCTCAGTTGGTTAAGCATCTGACTCTTGGTTCTGGCTCAGATCATGATATCAGGGTCATGATCTCAGGGTCATGAGACGGGGCCCCTAGTCAGGCGCTACACTCAGCTTGGAGTCTGCTTGGGATTCTCTCTCTCCCTCCCTCTCTGCCTCTCACCCTGCTTGCTTGTTCTCTTTCTCTCAAATAAATAAATAAAAATCTTAAAAAAAAAAAAAAATCTCAGAGCCACTGCCAGGGAGTAGCAACCCTAAAGGCTTAGGCCTTTAGGGAAGAGAGAGGGCAGATGACCTCAGTGCTGCCAACAGGAACATGGAGGTCTGGAAGATCAAGAAGCTCATCAGGAGCTTAGAGGCAGCCCACAGTAATGGCACAAGCATGATATCATTGATATCATTGATATTCCTCCCAAAGACCAGATTCCACCAGCTGCAAAATTGTTAGCAGATGAGTTTGGAACTGTATCTAACATTAAGTCCCAAGTAAAATGTCTTTTAGTTCTGGGAGCCATTACATCTGTACAACAGATACACAAGCTTTAAACAAAGTACCTCCAAATGGCCTGGTTGTTTACTGGGGTACAATTGTAACAGAAGAAGGAGAGGAAAAGAAAGTCAACATTGACTTTGAACCTTTCAAACCAATTAACACATCATTGTATTTGTGTGACAACAAATTCCATACAGAGGTTCTCACAGTGCTCCTTTTGGATGACAGCAAATTTGGCTTCATTGTAATAGATGGTAGTGGTGCACTTTTTGGCACACTCCAAGGAAACACAAGAGAAGTCGTGCACAAATTCACTGTGGATCTCCCAAAGAAACATGGTAGAGGAAGTCAATCAGCCTTGTGTTTTGCTCTTTTAAGAGTGGAAAAGTGACGTAGCTATGTTCAGAAAGTAGCTGAGACTGCTGTTCAGCTGCTTATTTCTGGGGACAAAGTGAATGTGGCTGGTCTGGTTTTAGCTAAATCAGCTGACTTTAAAACTGAACTAAATCAATCTGATATGTTTGATCAGAGGTTGCAATCAAAAGTTTTAAAATTAGTTGATATTTCCTATGGTTGTGAAAATAGATTCAACCAAGCTATTATGTACTGAAGCTCTCTCCAACGTGAAATTCATTCAAGAGAAGATTTTGATGAAATCAGCCAGGACACAGGCAAGTACTGTATTGGAGTTCAAGAAGCACTAAAGACTTTAGAAATGGAAGTTGTAAATATTCTAATAGTCTATGAAAGTCTGGATATAATGAGATACAGTCTTCATTGCCAAAGCACAAAGAGGAAAAAATTATCTAAGTCCAGAGCAAGAAAAGGATAAATCTCGTTTCACAGACAAAGAGACCGGACAAGAACATGAGCTGATTGAGAGCACACCCCTGCTGGAATGATTTGCTAACAACTATAAAAAATCCAGTGCTGTATTGGATTGTCACAGATAAGTCACAAGAAGGATCTCAGTTTGTGAAGGGATTTGGTAGAATTGGAGGTTATCTTGCAGTACCAAGTAGATTTCCAGAGAATGGAATACCAAGGAGGAGATGATGAATTTTTTGACCTTGATGACTACGAGGTAGTCGACATGGGTCTGGCAAAACGTGCCTCACCCTCCAGCATGCAACCCAAGGAGCATACCTGTGGTGGAATCCAAACAGTTCAATTATATAAGAGAATATTATGAATATGTATACAGCAACAAACTGGGCAACCTGGAAGAAATGGACAAATTCCTAGAAACTTACAAACTGCCAAAACTGAAACAGGTAGAAACAGAAAATTTGAACAGACTCATAACCTGCAAAGAAATTGAATCAGTAATCAAAAATCTCCCAACAAATAAAAGCTCTAGGCCAGATGGCTTCCCTGGAGAATTCTACCATACATTTAAAGAAGAGTTAATACCTATTCTTCTCAAACTATTCCAAAAAATAGAAATGGAAAGAAAACTTACAAACTCATTCTACAAAGCCAGCATTACCTTACTTCCAAAACCAGGCAAAGACCCCACTGAAAAGGAGAACAAGAGGCCAATATACTAATGAACATGGATGCAACACTTTTAATAAAACAGTAGCAAATTGAATTCAACAGTACATTAAATTTTTAATTTATTAATTATTTTTATTTATTAATTAATAATTATTAAATTTTTCACCACAATCAAATGGGGTTTATTCCTGGGTCGCAGGGGTGCAGATCTCTGCCTTACAACTTGAACAGTTCCAGAACTTAATCCATGAGCATTGGATATACTGAAACAAAACCAGACCCTACCCTGCACTTTGGTTTGTCATGGTGTCACTGCAGGAGCCTAGAACTAAGTTCCTAAAATGCCACTTTGGACTAATTTAGAAAAGAATTCCAGTTGTAATTTTTACTTGGTGGTAAAATTGGTTGTTCCTCTATTTTATGAAAGAAAATTATTTTTTTAACCTACATACATAGAATCAAAAATACTTTAACTACTGTAAACCTTCAAAAGGTAATAGAAATGAGGTAATTAAAAACAAACTCACATCTACTTTACCTAGTTTCATTTTTTTCTATTGCCAGTGTAACTTTCTTGTATCTTGTATCAATCATCACTCTTCTAATTAAGAACCTTGGAAGACTCCCATTGGATTCAGAATAAATCTGTCTCCTTAGTCTGGTATGTCCTCCACCATCACAGATTCAACCCTTCCTAGATTAGCCTTCTCCCTGTATTATCAATTCATTGACCCAGATTATTTATCACACCATACCCCAGACACTTACCCCAGTCCAAAGACACTTTCCTCAGCTTCCTTGGCCTCCTATAAATATCAGTTGAGAATTCTTGGGTTGTTTTCTTGTGTTATTTTCTTTATTTCCCTTCTTCCTAATTAGAGTGAGTTGCTCCTAAACTTCCATTGCATCTTGAACTCTTATTATACAAGGGTCTGTTTTGTATTATTCTTACAGTTCCTTTATCCTTGAACTGTGAGATCCTTTGAAGGACGAAGTCTGTTATTTTCTTAAAATACCATCTCTCCCACCATCACCATTAGACTTTGCCACACAGTGCTTGAAATTAAAAGATGCTCGATATAGGCTTGTTAAATTGTCAGGGTAAACACATACAAACAAGTTCTATTAATAGTAAGATGTATAGAGGTATGAATCTAGGGAAACGGGAAAGATCAAAAACGTAGAGAAGCACTCCTATGTATAGCATTGATTTTTTTTTTAATTTTCCATGCTTTTGACAATATTCACAGACTTTATCATATATCTTTGTATCTTAGACACTGTACCAAGTTCTGTAAGTTTGTAGCCCAAAAGGCCTTGTGATCTATTTGGTTTTATGTTCGTATACATAAGATAAATTTCATTACCTTGTCCTAACTTAGTGCCCTGCACCCCCTCTTGACCTAACTGATCTGAGTTACCTATTTGTGACAAACACTAGTCACATGAGCTCAAAACCACTTGGTCCTGATTTTTTTTTTCTCATGCTCAAAACCCCCCTCCCATCCAATATTCTCTTTACTTCCTAACATATTTTAAGATTTTACCATGTTCCCAAAAGTACGCTAAGAATTTTGCATGCATTGTTATTTAATTCTCATCACATTTCAGTAAAATTGGCCCATCCCCATTTCTTTAGATGGAAAAAGTTGAGACTTAGAGAGCCTAAGTGATTTGGGGGAGGTCATACAGTTGTTTGAAGAAACACTCAAAGACTTTCTCCTTGGTACCGTTCAAGTATTTCTAATATGCCATCTTATACTGTCATTAGGAAAACATACTTGTCTATACAAAGTTGAGGGTTTTCATGATAATTTTGAGAAGAATGCAATTAAGATGACTAATAATAGCTTTGCAAATTAGCAGTTATGTAAGTACACATTTAACTAAGATACACACATTTAATTAGGTTTCATGCATTCATTTTTATTGAGTGTTAAGCTCTTTGAGGATCTTCAAGGAGATCTTATCTTCCATTGAATTAGAAAATCTGTAGAGAAAAAAGTTCACAAGGACTTGTGGTAAATGGTCTGGATTATGTGATGACTATTCTCAGTATTGTGGGAATTCAGAGAAGGGGAAGAGTCAGTGAGGACCAACCCGGGAACAGGGAGGATTCTTGTCACATTCAGCCTTCAGTTCTTCTTTAGTGTGGATAAGAAGAGGAGAGTGGGTTCTGTGTTCAGCTAAGAAAGAGAAACAAGCAAGAGCAGGTGGTTGTGGAAGATGGGAGTGGAGAGGTTGGAACAGGGACAGGTCAGAGACGGAAGTCGCTGTGGAGAATTATGTGGAGTAGGTTATGGGGAACATAATGCAGAGAGTAATAAAACTCAAAAAGGACAGTTACATTTGCTAGAGAAGGGAATATGGAACCATTCAACTTTTGAAAGCAAGTAAGAGGCTGAACTAAGGAAGCTAAGAAATTTTAAATTCATATTTAAAAAATCACACATTATCAGCACTTGTCTGCACTTTGATACCTACACTATTTCAGCCTCCTCTGTACTTTGAAAACTCCTCTTACATCTTTAACTTTTGAACCATGCAAACATATATATTTTTAAGATTTTATTTATTTATTTGACAGACAAGGTTCACAAGTAGGCAGAGAAAGAGGAGGAAGCAGGCTCACTACTAAGCAGAGAGCCCGATGCGGGGCACTGGGATCATGACCTGAGCTGAAGGCAGAGGCTTTAACCCACTGAGTCACCCAGGTGCCCCCATGTAAGCATATTTTTAAAAAGCAATGTCAAAAGTTTACCAGAGTTGTTAATTTCCTTAAGTTAATTTAATATTTTAACACATTTTAGCCTATTTGCGTGGTTCAAAAGTCAATAATGGTAAGCAAAGCATTTGTTACAAAGATACTGGACATGAATAGAAAATGCAGTATGCAAGAATGTCAAAGAGGGGGGAGCCTGGGTGGCTCAGTGGGTTAAAGCCTCTACCTTAGGCTCAGGTCATGATCCCAGGGTCCTGGGATCGAGCCCCGCATCGGGTTCTCTGCTCAGCAGGGAGCCTGCTTCCCCCTCTCTCTCTGCCTGCCTCTCTGCCTACTTGTGATCTCTATCAAATAAATAAATAAAATCTTTAAAAAAAAAAAAAAGAATGTCAAAGGGGAAAAGTCATTAGGCTTATGCATGTGTTTTCATCTCTTAAAATATACTCTGGAGATCTTTCCATATCAGAGCACAGAGGGTGTCCTCATTTCTTTTTTTATATCCATGAAGCATTCTGTTGTGTGACCATGAAGACTGCCTCATCTGAGTGTGGGTGTAGTGACCACAGCACCTCTTCTTTGGGGGCTGTGCAGTTCTCTGCTCACACCTGTAGTACCTGTCTGCTGAAGTTTGTCCATCAAGGATGTTGTTAAACGTCTAGGGTTTTGTCAGTATAACAGGTGGTTTTCACTTGTATTTTTTTTTTAACCATGTGATTCCAGAGTTAAGCAAGAATAAAAGATGCAGCTATAGACTGAAACAAGAAAATCAAGAAAAAGATCTGATTTGAGGGCAAATTTCATGAGTTAGGTTTCTAACTTGTTGTAGTTAAGGACACAGGAGACTTCAAAGAGAATGGCATCCTAGAGAAACGGCAGGACCCCTGGAGAAGCAGCGTGGCAGTAATCGTCCGAGCATTAGAACTGGATTTAAGCTGTGTTTTCTCATAAAATGCAGGCAGCTTGCTATGAACCAGGGATATAATAAACATCACTAAAATTTATTTTCTTTACAGTGCTTTCATATTTTTGTTCATCAAAAGTGAAATACCAAATAACATGTGTTCTGTGGACACCACACCATTAATGACAGATCATGTGAGTACAGTGTGAGAAACAGTATGATTTGAAACATAAAATTTAGATAAAAGGAAGATTTGAAATAGATGAGAAGATTTTTTTTTTTCTTTCAAGGCCATTGACACTATGTTTGTGTATTTATTATAGTTAGGTCTATGTGGCAACCAATCAAGATTGCCACAGGAAAGCTTCTCAGAAAATTCAGAGGTCTATTTATATCTGTTAATGGTAGATCTCAACCAAAAGGTATATATACAAGCCCGTATTTTGGAATGGCTTAAGGATTTCTGCAGTGGGAGGATCCTGAGTACAAAAGAGTAATACGAAAGTTACTGAAGAAAGAGGGAGGAGAGAGGTCTTAAAGTAGGCCAGGGGAGAGCAGTGAGGAATAGCTCAGAGGCAACCAGTGAAAGGAAAAATCAAGTTGTATGAAAGGAGGGGTAGTACTTGATTTTCTTCCTTTCTCTTTTTCATCACATCCCGTTCCACTCAAAGGTAATGACAAGAAATATGTAAGAAGATGTTGTTTGACCCTGAAGAACCTGAATTAGTCTGGGATAGCAAATCTATATTAAACAGGAACAACCTATAAGAGATCTGACAAAGCACAAGGGCCAGTGGCTACATATACAAAAGTGATTGCAGAGCAAACCCCCATGGCCATGAGCCAGACTCCAGTCCTTCCTGTTTCAAGTCTCTCTTCTGTCTGCTGTGGGTCCAGTGCTAT
Organism: Mustela erminea; assembly: GCF_009829155.1. Lineage (NCBI taxonomy): Eukaryota > Metazoa > Chordata > Mammalia > Carnivora > Mustelidae > Mustela > Mustela erminea. The sequence goes on along the minus strand of NC_045615.1, from coordinate 38,159,879 downwards.
CCGACTGCCCTCGGAAAAACCAGAGCCCTACACCCCCACAGCCACACCGTCTCCCGGGAAGGTGCCGGCTCTACTCCTTACTTCAAAATTAACATTTTCTTCTCCCTTCCTTCTTCCCCTCTCAAAACCCTTATCGAATAACAAGACTGAAATGTGAAGTTAACACTAAAGTTAACTAATAATTAGCTTCAGGATAAAAGGAAAGAGATTTATTAACCTATAGACATCTCTAATCTGGAAAATGTTGCGGAGAGAGAACGGAGGAATTGAGACAGAGTGAAGGTGTCCAATATTCCTTACCTCCCCTGGGGATTCAGATACTTCCTGACCAACCACTCCTCACACCTAGGGAGAGAAAAAGAAAGATGCAACTCTGTAAAAGATGCATAATAGGTTAACTGCCTTAGTTTTTCTAGGCACGGTGGAAAGGTATAAGCAAACCAAGTGTAAAGATACATAAACGGCATGATTGGGTAATATGCAGCCATACATTATGAGCTCCTCATCATTGAAAGAAAGCATTGTTGCCAAACTTGCGTGAACACATGACAAGTAATTCAAATCCAATATCTTAGCTCTTACAAAGGCATCAGGAGTATCACATTAAAGTAATTTCAGCTAAAATGCAAAAATGATTACATTTGACATTAGAACTATTATAAATTGGCCTATAATTTTTCTTGACTTAGAATATTAACCTAAAAATGAATCTTAACCTCATCAAGAAACATGGCTGGAAATGTTTTATTAACTAATTCAGTTAAAGAAAACTGAATTTAAAAAGTACCTGTCAATTTTTTAGTATTCCATAGAGGAGTATGAGTTTTCCTTGGTTCTAATTTTTTTTTTTTTTAGATTATTAAACCTTGCAGATGAAATACAAACATTGTTAACTTATGTTACTTTTGATAGGTGTATCAAAATGGCCATAGGTTAAACTGAAAAAATGTAAACAGAGAAGTTGCCAACTGCCCAGCCTTTTCTGAATGAAAGAGTAACAGAATCACAAACGTTCCAGTCTGAAGATGGGCCCAGGATCAGAATGCATAGTGTCATGTGCTCCTATTTTAAAGTCTGTTTGAGAAAGAAAGATTAAAAACATTGAAAATGTTCTTGACACCAGGGTGATTATCAGTTGAATGCTGTTTTTGTTTTGGTTTGTGCCACTATTTTCCATAGGTGATCAACAGCACTCAAGATTCCTGCCCTGACTATTCCTGGGTGGATAAACTTTCTACAGCACAACAGCGCACAGTGTAAGAAGAGGTTCTGTTACCCTCTTTCTTATTTGGGTAAAGTAAGGATTCCCGGAGTGAAGTGGTAGTCCTCTAAGTTCAAGAAGCAAATGGTAACATAGGTTTTGACCCTCATAGTTCCATGGTGGACAGACTTTCTTGTTTCCTGCTGAATTTTTAGGTAGGGAGGTCTGTGATCTCAGTGTTTTGAGAAATTCCTAAGCCACTGCAGTATCTCTAGCCAATAAGTAGCTGACAAAACCAATCTCCTTTTGCAGCACTTTTGTGCCTAAAGTAAAAGAGGTAATACAGGCCACAGCATATATTAATCAACAGGCTCTCAGCAATTATAGTCAAATTAGGCAATACACTTCTCTAATACTGCTTGGCCTCCACTGGAAATCCCTATACTCATATTGGATGATTTTATAATCTCAAGATATTCATTTTCAAATATAGTAATAGAGTATTTTGGGTCCATAACAGTTATACCCCTCACTGTCATAAAGACTGAGTTTGGCTCACCAGGAGACCCTGTATTTTAGAGTTTCTTGTGGTATGTTTTTGGATTAGCAGAGAAATATGGAAATATGTAAGTGGTACCTTGCATTTTACAATCGATAACTGTTTTGAACTTTATGTGGAGACACACATAAACGCTTCAAGAATATAAAGCATTTCCTCTGTTAGTATCCACACTAACCTCACAGTGGGGAAGAGGCTGTGCCTGGTACCTAAGAAATGCTCAATATTTGAATCAATTGAGTGAAAGAATGAGCTCACAAACAAGCTTCAGAAGATAAATACATTGCTGGTTTTGCTTAGAGTAAAACAGCTCTCAAAAAAAGGCAACAACAAAAACAAGAACATTTTTTCATAAAGTGTCTCCCTTTTAAGGGAATATTTGTTAAGAAAAACATTTTTGATTGTCTCATGATTAGCCAGACCTGGTGTGTTAGTCTGGTCTGTGTCTGGGACACCCCTTTCAGGACGATGGAGTCTAGGCTTCCCCATGACACAGGGATTTCCAGTGTGGATGGAACTGATTGTCAGGTTGGCCCTGTGAGTTCCTATTGAAATAGACTTTAAGAATTTGTTTTTACAGAGTGCCTGGATGGCTTAATCATTAAGCGTCTGCCTTCAGCTTGGGTTCTGATCTCTGGGTCCTGGGATTAAGACCCCTTTGGGGCTCCCTGCTCTGCAGGAAGCCTGCTTCTCCCACTCCCGCTCCTCAAGCTTGTATTCCCTCTCTCGCTGTCTCTCTCTCTCTGTCAAATAAATAAATAAAATCTTTAAAAAAAAAAAAAGAATTTTTTTAAGCTTGAAAAGGAATGTTTTTGTTTGTTTGTTTTTGCCGAAAACTCTTGCCTGTTTCATGCCATTGCCCTTTGTATTAAGTTAAAGGGACTGTTCCAAAATATTAATCATCTCTCCCCAAAATTATTGGGAAACTTGCCTCATGCAAATGTAGCACAAGTCTCAGGAGTCCACATGGTTCCATTGCTTAAGATGAAATATTTTCTTTTTACGATAGGAAATGTTTTACCCAAAATAAACAAATTATTTGATTAAATCAGTGCCTCCTGACCATACCCTCGTCAATGAAGGCATGGGCAAGTCCAGGGATATCAACAGTTCTTGAATGAGCATGCATTGAGTATTTTGTCTATCCTAGCCCTGTACTAGATATTGAGTGTTCAAAAAAGAAGTGTAAAGCATACAGTCAGTCCACAAATAGTTCATATTTAGAGAGCCAAGTTCATTATGCAGACAGTATAATGATAGCAATGGTTACGTCTACGTAAAAACCATTTATAATGATAACCCATTATAATTTCTGTAAATCGTATACTTCTAAAACTAGGAAGTGGAGGACAGAAACTGCGCTTTCAGTCCTGGTGCTACTCTGACCCTAGAGGATACTGCATTGACTTTTTGACAGACATAGAGCTTGAAATAGATGTCTGATTTCTGCATAACTGCCTGTGATTTACACTTAGAAGCATGCTTTAGCTATGATTCCATTTGTGTGTTTGTCAGAAATATTGCTGTGGGCCAAGATTAACAGTGATGTGCTTGTTTTTTAAGGGGCTGCACTCTTGCAGTGATATCTGGAATACTCTATGGGTCTACATTTGTGCCCATCATTTATATCAAGGACCACAGCAAAAGAAATGACAGTATATACGCAGGGGCAAGCCAGTATGGTAAGAGTAAAACATTATTTTCCTTTATAAATGAACTCAATACCTGTTTTTCTATTTAAGCATATAAAAAGAATGTGATCATAGTAAATCCTGGTACATAGATTCGACTTACTTTTTCATTGTAAGTGTAGATTAGAAAACCACCGAAGACTAAAAGTAATAAAGGACTGTTTGAGTCTTTTCATATGATCGTCAAAATACAAATATAATCAACGTTATTCTAGTCAGGGTTTATATAGGCTACTTAGATCTTAACACACAGTTCCTGGATTTACAGTAAGATTTGGAGATTATTTTCCAGTTAGGTAATCTCTGAGAAAATATGTATTCTTCTGCTCTTTTAAAAAAAGCTAAAGTGCAGTACATACCACTTTAAAATCAAGTAAAGGCCAAAGTATAACCTGCCTAAAGGTCAAAGTATAGCCTAGTCAGAGGATATTGTTTTTAAAGCCCAACATAATGCCCCCAGATTATCTCAGTTTCTAGGGATAGATTGAGTCTGTCAGGTATAAACAACACCACGTGCAATAGCCCTTGTACAGACTCATCAGGAGATGAAAGGAGGTCTACTTCAGGGGTCCTATCATTTTGTTGAAACATGGCTTCCACCCATGAACTCATAAAGGAATGAGATCATAGGTAATAAAGTTCTAAATTGGATGGAACAGAAAATTAATGTGATCTACATTCAGATAAGGGAGAAATTTGGAAGGCAAAAGTCATGAGGGAGAGACTGACGACAAAACTGGGATTTAAAAGACTTTAATTGAGTGGCTAGACTGTGTAGACACCATTGTTTCTTCGTTCTTTTTTATATTCAGTCCAAATAACATTCAAATCTTTTATGAACTTGTCTTTTTTTTAAGGTATTCTACAAATACTTTTTGGGTTTTTAGTATTTTCATCTGTAAAGGATAAGAACCAATAAAAATAGAATAACATAAGATAAATTAAAAGAGAAGGAAAAACAAGAATGAAAAAAGTAAAACTGAATCAGGAATGAGTCTAAAAACTGTAACATATTTTTACACTTGCTAGAAATGAGCCGTAAATTTGGCTCTAAGATTTCTTATAGACACAAGGGAAATCAAATCTGTCCCACAATTCAGTGAACACAAGATAAAAAGAACTAATCATCCAGGAGTACAGTTGTTCTTGGTCCTGGGCCATAATAAATAATTTCAACAATCTCTTTACATAAATAGTACAATCAATCCTTAGGGGTCTTTCTTACGACAACTTTAATGCCATCTAATAGGAACACACTTTATTCCACTTTATTAAAACATAATTCTAGGGAGGTGCAATTTTTTATTTCATTTATTTAACAAACACATAAGTATTATATGCACTGTGCTAGCACTCTTCTAAGCACATTACAATAATAACTCAGTTGACCCTCATAACAACCTTATTAGTTAGATACCATTATTATTCTTGTTTTACAGTTGAGAAAATTTAGACTGTGAGAGATTAGGTAATTTGCCCAGTTCTCAAAATTAGCAAGTAGTGGATTGCAGATCCCACTTATGTGGTATGTGCTTTTATTAACGATGTTATGCTGTCCCTTGTGGTAGTTCATACACATGTTGTTCTTATATGATCCAGAAGTAGGGTTTAAGATTTTAGAAGAACAGACACACTGGTTGACCTTCAAGCTTTTCTCCTTAAACATGACCCCTCACCTTTGCCAGAATTTCCTTTGAGAGAAACATTGAGTCTAGTATGACCTTCCCAGCCAAGAACCTATCATAGACACATCTGTATGACGAAAGGACAGTCTGCTCAAACAGTCGGTGCAGTTGGGGTTTCTCAGATATGATACCACCATCATGTGTCATTAACTCCCCCATGTAATCAGGCCTATAGTAAACAACTAAATAAAACCCTCTTTGAGAGAACTTCCTGAATATCCTCTCACATAGTTGTCGTCTGCAACAGAGATGCTCGTCTCCAGATTGGTCACCATACAAAATTAGCACTCTCCCGTATTTTTCACACCACCCCCACTTTGTCTACTTGGAGATTTGCTACATTGGCATTAGTAAAATTAAGTCTGCAATCTATTTTTAAAAAGAAGATGGTTTTCACATAATATTTATAGTTTCTTATTTATCTTTCCAAGATAACCATAAAAATCAACCTTCTAGATCTGATTATAGTAACTAATTTACTACTTAATATTTCTAAGTTTTAGATATGTTAATTAATATTCTTTATAAACAGCATATAGAAACCTAAAATCATAAAATATAATTAATAGTTCCTTTACTTTTGAGGTTAATTTTGGTGAGTTTGTTTTATTTTTGGAACCCTAAATATATTTGAAATGAATAAAAGAATATATTTGAGAGTCTTATGGTCTGTATTTTCAGATTTAGACTACGTTTTTGCACACTTCAGTGGCATCTTTTTTACAAGCACAGTCTACTTTCTGGCCTACTGTATAGCCATGAAAAATAACCTGAAGCTATATCCTGAAGCAGTCTTGCCAGGTAAGAATATTTACCACAAAAAAAAAAATCTTCTTACGCTGTGAAAGTATTCTCTACTCACTTAGCTTGAATAATCATCTCCTGGAAACCAAGCCACCCTATGTGACTTTGTCTGTGTATATATGTTAATTCCCTAGTTGCTCTGGCCCAACTCACCAGTAAATGGGAAAGATTTAAAAACCATGAAACTTGATATGAAATGCCAGTTATTATAGAACCTGAAACTTGAAAAATGAATCTAAGGTGATTTCCTATACCAAAATACCTTGTGTATTGACAATCAGACTCTATTATTTCTTCTTCATTATCTAAGGATGGTTATTAAAAGTCGGAGTCAATAGAACTTTGTAGTCACTTAGGTAAACAAACATTTTCTCTGAAAAGGAAGGAGAAATCCGTTTTAGAGTTTGAAAAGGGTATATGATAAATGCACATGCTTTGGACTTAATACATTTGGCACTGGTGGTAAAATATATATATATAGTTTCTTATTTTTTAGAAGTTTGCCATAAAGCAATATGGAATATAAGTCCACAAGGAAAAAATTTTAAGAACAAAATAAAGCATATGTCAGAGATTCATTTTGAATACCTGATTTGTTTAGGTCAAAGTATGCCCGTGGACCATTATAAAAAATGATAGAGTATTTATTGAACACCTAGATAAGTATCCTGAAAATTTTATCTGCTATTTCCATTCAAATTCTAGGAGCTTCCCCCCACCCCTTAAATGGTGTTCTCAGAGCATGCCCAGATCCAGTATCTTCCCTAGGTCCCTCTCCACTACGAAATCTTTATCTCAACTACAACTTTGGGTATTTTATTTAATGTCAATAAACTGAAAAGGTTGATAATTATACCCACAGCCATCAAGAAGAAAAAAAAAAAAATGACTTGGTTTCCAAATGGATCCTAAAACCATGTTGGCCAAATATGTCAATAAGAATGCTTTGATAGGGGGTGCCTGGGTGGCTCAGTGGGTTAAGCCTCTGCCTTCAGTTCAGGTCATGATCTGAAGGTCCTGCAATGGAGCCCCACATCGGGCTCTCTGCTTAGTGGGGAGCCTGCTTACCCCCTCTCTCTGCCTGCCTCTCTGCCTACTTGTGATCTCTCTCTCTCTCTCTGTGTCAAATAAATAAATCTTTTTAAAAAAAGAAAAAGAATGAGTTGATAGGAGAACTTTAATATTCCCACTGTATCTAGAGTGTGGACTTTTCAGGAGAGGAACATGGCTTATAAGTGTGCGCTGTTTGCGTGTGTTTCAGGATTCCTGTCAGGAGTTCTTTGGGCAATAGCCACCTGCTGTTGGTTCATAGCTAACCATGCTCTCAGTGCTGTGGTCAGTTTTCCGATAATCACTGCTGTAAGTAGCTGAATGTTTTCCAAATTGTTTTTCAAATATAAATCTGATTTCTCTGAAGCATTCTTAGTGAATCACTGGGGACTATCATGGAGTTCGATTTTTTAGGAGTACAGTTTGTATGACAGATTCATGTAGATTCACCAACACCCTCTCATCTCACGTCCCTAATTGCTCAGGAAACATCACTAACCTCATTTTAGCAGGTTTGTTCGTCCTTGATATCCTTGCAGTTTTTATCTGGTCATTTTACTTACTGTCATTTTGGATACATTGTAATTTTCTGTCTATAACAATGCTTATCTCTATGTAATATTTACAAATTAAAAATGCTTTTGTGTATATTCTGAATCTCCTGACAACCTTGTGAGACAGAAAGGACTTCAGACTCCTCATATGATCCTTTGGTATTTTTAAAGGCTTTCAGAAAGTCCTAAAGCAAACTATTGTCTCTGGATGAGTCATGTGATTAAACATTAAGTTTTGCTTTGTGTTTACAACAGGGAGTAAATACAATGGGGTAGTAATTCTTTTTAACTGGTAACATTATTTCTTCAGAAGATATTATTTATTTTCTAGCACTAAATTCTTAATAGGATGTACCATATGGGGCCTTTTACAAGGGACACTGACTAACAATAAATACTATTTCTTAAAAAAAAAAAAAAAGAACTTGTAATGGACAATATTTGGTTTTTCTGTCACTGTTTCTTGTATTAAATTATGGTAAAGACTTAGGATAAAACATTAATGCCTAATTCCGTGGAAATAAATCGCTGAGGTAGGTGAAGTATAGGCAGAGAGTTGATGGGAGTAATCACCGTGGCTCTTGGAGACTTGCCTGTCAGATTAACTATTCTCCAGCCACCCAGTTCTCCAGCCAGTTCTTGTGAGAACTGGATTTTTTTTTTTTGACATCAACTTTTTTTAGTGGAAAATTTTAAACATACCCATCATCTAGCTTCAACAGTGATAAATATGGTCAATTTTATTTTATCAAAAGAGCACATTTTTTGTTATTCTAGCAGCGCTGTTCTTCCCAGGTACATCTATTTCCACTGTTACATACCCATTGGTAGCTAGATTGTGAATTTCTTGAAGGTAGCATCTAGAGTTTATTACCAGTAACATTTAATTAAAAAGGAGAGAGAAAGGAAGGAAGGAAGGGCAGGAAAGGGAGGGAGGGAGGAAGGAGAGGAGGAAATGGAATAGGAGGGAAATGGGAGGGGAGGAGGGAAGAGGTGGGGAGGGAAAAGAAAGAAAAAAAACAGAAGAAACGATGTAGCAGCAACAAGGGCTTGATACCTCCGCTCCAACTCTTCACTGATAAATCTAAAAGGTGACTCAGTTTATCCAGAAGTTCAGCTTCTCAAGGTAGCTCAAGTTCACCTTGTTTTCAAAGGTTCATTTGCAAATATGTAATTTATATTCAGTTTACGAAAGGAAAATATGCAATCATAATTGCCAAAACAGCTATCTCTTATCTAAGATGTCCTTCCTCTTTGGCTCTTTTGCCTGAATCAAAGAGTATGTACACACTTTGAACTATGCTTGTTTTACTTTTAGCAAAGCGTCACTTTCTATAACCACATTACTCCTCACAATAACTTTTAGACCATGTCTAAAGTAATATTTAGGAAATGATCAGCCAAAAAGCCTCAAAGGTCAGTGATACCTTTTGGCATTGTCTTCTATCATGTTCTCTGAAGAGAAATAAATTTCCAGATTAGAGAGGATAAAATTCTTGAGCGATTGGCCTGATACCATTAGTATTATATTTCCTTTTCTATTGTTTCCTTCCATCCTGTCCAAAGTCAGTATGGAATTGCCTAAGGACACAGATGCTTCTTGTTTGGTTTGGATTTTGAGGCTTAACATCTTACGTCATTGATAAAAGACAGTTCCTTTGACCTATTTCTCTGGCACTTTTGATGTTGAATTTTCCAGACACTGATAAACAGAGAGTAATGTATTTTTATTGCTTCACTCACATCCCTGGAGTGGAGTCAAACTTTGTTGACCCAGTCATGTAGACAGTTGGAGTAGTGGAGGGCAAAAAATCTGTTGGAATTGTTTATAAGAAACCCTTCCAGAGTTTGTGCAGGGCTTGAAAAGGAATCATAAAAATGCTGATACAATATATTTTTTCTCCACAAAGACCATGATTAATCCAAATACCAATTTTTTTTCCTTCTCAGCTAAGAAAAGTTAATAAACTTGAATAGCTTCAAGTTTCAAACTGCAGAATCATTCTTTCTTTCCACCTCATTTCTTCTCATTTACCTTTCCTAGATTATTTCATTCCTGTCTGAATAAACCTTTTGTTTATTTTTCCTTACATGGCTTTTCTATCATCCTATAATACTGTCCTTAGCATCCATTGGAGTTTAATGTCAGATATATTTCACCACCGTGCAATAGTACCAGTTTAAGAATTTTTTTAAGAGTACAGTATTTGACAGGTCCAAAATAACATACTTCAGTTATGAGATTCAGTTTCTTCAGTTATGAGATTGCTATATGGCAAATAAAGTTATAAATTATTCCCACACTTTGGGGGCACCTAGGTGGCTCAGTCGGTTAAATGTCTGCCTTTAGTTCAGGTCATGATCCCAGGGTCCTGGGATCAAGTCCCACTCCAGGTTCCCTGTTTGGTAGGGAGTCTGCTTCTCCCTCTCCAACTCTCCCCTGCTCATGCTCTCTCTCTCTCCCTATCTCTCTCTCTCAAATAAATAAAATCTTTAAGATAAATTATTCCTACACTTTGTCCTATTAATCCCATTTCTAGTGTCCTAAGCTCACTAGAAAAAAAATAAATCATTTGCTTATTAAAATTTACTATAAATAGATCACATTTATTTGTGTAAATCACATAATATGACATCATCAATGTAATAAATACGAAAACTATAAAGAAACAAGAAAAATCTTTATTTTTTTACTGGCTGCTACCTTAGTTTAATGTTGAGTTAGTGTTGAGATTATGAATAGTTTTCCCTGACAATACTGTTATACTGTTTTTACAGTAGAAAGTTATTCAATGGAAGTATTAGGCCAGCTCTCCAATATACTATATTTATGTAGAGTACAGGTCACAGAAAAAGTAACCAGTTTAATTACAGTTTTTCTTTTTGTTCAAGGGTCCAGGATTTATAGCTGCAATGTGGGGTGTCTTCATGTTTAAGGAAATACAGGTATGTATAAGAAAGGGGGCAGATTAAGAAAACAGGTGTAGAGTCAGGTAAAAAAGGTATTTCATACTACGTTTGTGTCATTTTCTGAAAACTGTATGTGACCCCGAAGCACTTCTGCCTCAGATGTTCAAAATGTTATCATCCCTAACAAGGAAAGAAAATACTAAAGATATGATAAGTATTATGAAACCTGTTTCTCTCCACTCTAGTACCCAGTGAGAAAATGATTTAGTTGACTTTTTATTTCTGATAAGAGATTTTGGTTACATAATCTAATAAAATATGATAAAGGGAAATTTTATTTAATGTAAAATATGATAGATAAACAAGATGAAAGTGTTTTTATCCTAAAGATTAAAATATCCTTGAGGTAAATGGAATTTGGGAATAAATTCTTCTGTTGGTTCTCATGCCTCCCAAAGGCCTCCATATTAAACCAGCAATTTTATAGGAAAATAGTATGGTAGCAGGTAACTACTACCCCTTGTCTTTCAAGTGTAAATGATAATGATTTAAAATTTTATTTATTAAATAGCTCTAGGATGTGTGTGTGTATTTTCACTAAAAATTGTTGTTAGGGACGCTTGGCTGGCTCAGCTGTTGGAGCATAGGACTCTTGATCTTCAGGTTGTAGATTGGGTGTAGAGATTGCTTAAAAACAAAATATTTTTCAAAATATTTTTAATTGTTTTAGAATGTTTCCCATTAACCTTTATTTGAGGAATATATGTGAATAGTATTTTGAAATAATTTTTATTATAAATATATATAAATCAAAGACAGTCTGTCAAGGTAGCATAGATATATTTTCTATCTTCATATGCAGCTGTAATAACAAATAATTTCTGCTTCTAAAAAGATCTGATGTTTCTAATCTCTGGGAACCAAAAAGTAACCGGTGTACCTGGATAATTCTTAAAATGATTATTCAATTTTAGATTTAAAATATCATTTCATTTATCCTAAGTAAATGTTTTGATTTAGAAAGCCATAATCTGATAACACAGGATTCTCAGACTTAAAAAATAATAAGTTTGCTTAAGATATATGCACCAAGATCTTAATTTTTGTACTTTTTAAAATACAAAAGACAACTTCAAACATTTATAGACCCATAAATTGCTTCCATCCACATTTCTCATTTGTTTTAGTTAGGGTTGTTTTCCACAAAAAATAATTATATGTCCAAAACATGCCATAATCTCTTTGCAAATATTTCTTCTGCTTCCCAAGGGATAATTATTGCTATTTAAGAATTAGGTTTTTATTAACCAGTATAACATCCTGAAGCCTTAGAAAACCACAAGTGAGCATAGCTTATTTGCAGTTACAGAGAGAAAGAAGCACAAACGAAGAATAGATTTAATATAAAGGATTTGGAAAATTCTTCTAGTCACTACTACTGTATTAATTATACAAACTTAAAAAACCTACTTCCGTAGTTATAAGAACTTGAGAGAGAAAGAACCTCTAGCCATTCAGCTAATGGTAATTCCTGAGTCCTCTAAAATGATACTAAAAGTCATTTAAAGAAAACTTTTTTTTAACGGCACCTATAAAAAGACAGCTCAGATTGAATAGAAAAGAATTTTCTGAAAATGATAAGCCATGACCAAGTAGGGCTTAATTCAGGAGTGCCAGGAAAGTTTATAATATGCAAATTAATCAGAGTATTATAATGTTAGGTAAACAGAAAAACTGTGTGATAATATATATTCAAAAGACTTATGCTGGGGCGCTTGGGTGGCTCAGTGGGTTAAAGCCTCTGCTCAGGTCATGATCCCAGGGTCCTGGGATCGAGCCCCACATCGGGCTCTCTGCTCTGCAGGGAGCCTGCTTCCTCTTCTCTCTCTCTCTCTGCCTGCCTCTTTGCCTACTGGTGATCTCTTTCTGTCAAATAAATAAATAAAATCTTTAAAAAAAAATAAAAATAAAACAAAAGACATATGCTGAAATTAAAAACCAGTTTTTAATTAAGAGAAAACCTCTTAGAGTGCTACAAATAGGAGAAATCTTTCTATCAAAAACAATAAGAAACACATAGCTAAGATAAAACCTAAAAGTTCTCTCCCAGTTATACCTCAGTAAAGCTGAGGAAAAAAGTTTGCTGTAAGTTGAAAGTCAAAGATTTCTCCATATTATTCAGTATTTTCTGGAGATCCTAGCCAGTATGGTAAAATAAAATTAAGAAAGAAGAGAAATAGATGTAGGAAAGAAAAATGAGAAAACTGTCATTTGCATGTAACATTATCTGCTTTAGAAATCTAAGGGAATCAGCTGAAAATCTCGAGATCTAATAACATCATTTGGTAAGTTCTGAAATAGGATAAATATAAAATCAAGAGCTTTTTAATATGCCACCAATAACCAGTTTTAAAAAGGAAAATAAAGGAAACTGGATGGTTAAGTAGGTTAAGCGTCTGGCTCTTGACTTCAGCTCAGGTCATGATCTCGGGGTCCTGGGATCAAGCTCCATGTAGGGCTCCACACTTAGCGGCAGGGGGTCTGCTTGAGGATTCTCTGTCTCCCTCTCCCTCTGCACTTTCTCCTGCTAGTTCTCTCTCTCTTTCTCTCGAATAAGTAAATAAATCTTTTTTCAGAAAATGAAAATAAATGCTATTAAATATTATAAAAAAATATAAAAATATAAGAAAACAATCAACAAGGAATTGCTAGATTTAGAAAATCATTCACTTCGGGACGCCTGGGTGGCTCAGTTGGTTAAGCAGCTGCCTTCGGCTCAGGTCATGATCCCAGCATCCTGGGATCGAGTCCCACATCGGGCTCCTTGCTCAGCAGGGAGCCTGCTTCTCCCTCTGCCTCTGCCTGTGCTCGCTCTCTCCCCCCTCTCTCTCTGATAAATAAATAAAATCTTTAAAAAAAAAAAAAGAAAATCATTCACTTCACCACAGAAGTTTCCTATAGAACATAAGAAAATATCAGAAAAAATGGGGAAGCTTACCACATTCCTGACGGAGCAACTCACAGTTGTTAGTAGGAAGTTGTTTCCAATTACATTCAGTGTGATTCCAACCAAATTCCAACAGAGTTCTATCTAGAATTTTGAAAGTGTGTTCTAAACTTTGGCCAAGTTTGTATGTAAATGTAAAGAGAAAGAAGACCAAGCTGGAAGCAAAGAATGACTTTTATTGACTTCTGGACTTTAAAAAAAAAAAAAAAAAGGAAAAAAAAAAACCTACTTACAAATCTGTCTACAAACAAAATTCAAAATTTAAGAAATATCCAGTGAGACTTGTAATAAAGTGCAGGTGCCTAATTGCCTCTTAACAGGTAGTTTAAAGCCAAATTTTAAATACTCTACATGCCAACTCCTTTAAGAAAGAGCTAGGAACTACACACTGAAACCAAAATCCTATTGGAATTTTTTTTTAAGATTTTACTTATTTGAGAGAGTGAGAGAGAAGGCAGGATCAGGGGGAGAAGCAGGCAGAGAAAGAAGCAGTCTCCCCACTGAAAGCCCAATGTGGAAGTCCAACCCAGAACCCTAGGATCATCACGCGAGCTGAAGGCCGACATTTAACCAACTGAGCCACCCAGGCGCCCCCTATCGGAATTTTTTGAATTATTTTTCTTAGAAACAAGATAGGACCCTAGAGGAAAACAAAAGCAAAACATGTATCTTTCCTTTTACGCCCTATTAGTTATGTCTTGAAGCAGTACTTGAAGACACATGTTTGAAAGTCTACAACCTACAGCAGTAAGAACTTCATCTGACATCCAAGCACTTTTTGTGCTAAAGAGTTTTAATGATTTTAGTTAGTCTTAATGCCATCCAGGCTTTTCCAGTTGGAGGATTTTCCGCTTTCCACAATGCTCTTTTATATCTGATATATGTTCATTTTTGGGAAGTTTGTTTTAGAATTTTACTTTTAGCTATTTTAAGTTATATGTACATTATTATCTTTAGAAACAAACTTCAGACACAATGTCTACAGAAGTAACAATGCAGGGAATTACTACCATAACAGTTTATAGGTCAGTAGCTACTCCCAGATAAAGAATAGGTTTATCTGTTATCTTAGTAGCTGTTTCAGAGATCCAAGTTTAAAACTTTTTGCTTTGGGTAGAATGTTAGCATGATCCTTCTAAGTGTTAATATTCACTTTTGACAAAGGGAAAATATTGCTATCGCCCAAATATAACCGGTCTTTTTCTTTAGGAGACTGGGCAGTTTAGACAGATTCTTAACCTTAAAGGGGAAAAATATTTTAATCTCTGAGAACATCATTCTTCTGACTACGTAGACAGTAAAGGAGAGAGCCCAACAAAGTATTCACATAATTAGGTTGTATAAAGTGCTGATAATTGTTTTTCTTATTTTTTAAAGGTTTTATTTATTTGACAGAGAGAGAGACAGCAAGAGAGGGGACACAAGCAAGGGAAGTGGGAGAGGGAGAAGCAGGCCTCTTGCTGAGCAGGGAGCCCAGTGCAGAGCTTGATCCCAGGACCCTGGGGTCATGACCTGAGCCAAAGGCAGATGCGTAATGACTAAGCCACCCAGGCACCCCTGTTTTTCTTATTTAAGTCATTGTATCAACTGTCTAATTCACAAAGGAGATTTGGGAATCACCTGATTGTATTCCTTCTTTAAGCATATATTTGAGTGCCTACTCTCCATCAGTGCTGATATCTAGGTAAAGGTTGCAATCTTTAAAACTGACAAGATGTCAGGGAAACTTAAAGCTCAGAAGAGAGAGAGAGAGAGAGAGATATGTTTGAGTGTGTGCGCACACGTGCCCAAGCACGTAAATAAGCTGCTCTGTACTTAGCAAGGCTTTGTGGTGCTTTCATTTGTGGAACTTGCATTGGAGTGACTTCTGGTAGTACTCATACTCAGTGAATCAGAAACTTCAGTTGGCCCCAGCCCAACTTAAAAGACCTCTCCCTATCATCAAATACAGATCATTTCATCCATTCCCCCCCCCAATTCTTTATGAAGTTGAAGAAAAAATATATGAGCTTTTGGAATTTCGGCTATGTATTAATTGATATTAATGTTAGTAAGAGATAAAAATAATATTATATGATTTGACTGTCAAGAGATCTCAACGCTGTTTTAGAATTTTATCTGAAGTTAGGGAGGTACTTGTCCTGTTTTACTCTGTAATGTTCAAACCTTGCTTTAGAGCATAAGGACTTACAATTAAAGAAGGACATAGCATGACAACCATTAAGATGGAAACAGCCAGGGAGCCTGAAACTATTTCATATGAAACATGGTCAAAGAAGCTAAAATAATGATCCAGAAAATATAAACTTTAAGAGCATAAGACAGTTATTTTTTTTTTAATATTTGAGGGTTTATCTTGTGGCATAGAGATTAAAATCGATCTATCTGTACCCCTGGAGATAGATAGAACTTAACAGTAAATAGGAACACCTGGGTGGCTCAGTTGGTTAAGCCTCTGCCTTTGGCTCAGGTCATGATCTCAGGGTCCTGGGATCGACCCCCACATCAGGCTTCCTGCTCAGTGGGGAGTCTGATACTCCTCTCCCTCGGCCCCTCTACAATGTTCATGCTCCCTCCCTCTCTCTCAAATAAAAAAATAAATTTTTGAAAAGGAGAACTTAAAGTAAATAAAATATCTCTACTTAACACAGAAAGATACTTCTTTGTTAGGGACACTAGAGTGGACTGTCAGTTAAGCATCCAAATCTTGATTTCAGTTCAGGTCATGGTCTCAGGATAATGAGATGGAGCCTCGTGGTCGAACACTGAAATCAGTGGGGAATCTTTTTGAGACTCTCTCTCTCTCCCTCTGCCCCTTCCCTCGCTCTAAAATAAATAAATAAATCATAAAAAAAATTAGATACTTCTTTGTTAATCAAAGGTGGACTGGCTACATTGGGAAGTAGTTGTCAGTGTTTCCTGTCTTTAAGACCAGTGCACGTACCCATAGCTGGGCAAAGCAAACTTAGTCTCTGTTTCTTCCTCACCCTTCAGATTCATCTCTGTCTTTCCATCTGCACCTCAGCACCTGTGCCCAGGAAGCCTGTCGTTGCCTCCTTCATCATCTCTTTACACCCATTCTGGACCCTTCTAGTCTGTTCACCATCTGCAAAAAAAGGGGTAGACTTTATGAAAGGTGAACCCCATCTTTTCACCACATCCAGCTGCCAGTTTCTTTAAATTCTGCCCATGACTTGGAAAAATAAAACCCCAAAGTGTACATGGACTATGAGATCCCCATCAGCTCTGACCATAGCTCTCCAACCTGGTTTTGCTCCGTTTGACTCTCATAATCTGTGGGCACACTGCCTTCCTTTCAATCCCTGGCAAGTATCACACTTAATCTTACAGCAGAGATTTGCACATAAAATTCCTTCTACCTGGAACCCCTACTTGTTTCCCGACCCGATTAATTGGTACTTATGGTTAGAAGCTTAATTCCTCACCCTCCAGACCAGCCTCACTAAGATTCCTTTGTAGCCCCCCTCAGAAACAATCATGGTCATTTACTTATTAACACCCCTCTCGCTTCGTAGCATTCTTTCTGTGATGATTAACTTCTATCTCCCATCAGGGCACATTTCCTGAGCATTTTAACCCCCGCATATGTTACTGCAAAGTGGGTGTCCACATGTATTTACTGAGTGGATGAATTAGGAAGGTTCTAGTGGGTTTTTGAGGGACTCTGGTGATTACTTGGCGGGATAGCAAAAGGCATACTGGTGGCTAGAGCAAATGGTTAGTAAGGTCCCTAGAAATCTTGACATTCTGTGTTTTCTGCATGTTTGATTCATGGTTCCTTAATTACACTTACTTTTTTTTAATTATTCAGGGTCTACAAAACTACCTATTGATGATATTCGCATTTTTCATCATCTTGACTGGAGCATTATGCACAGCTTTCTCCAAAATCTAACAATCACAAGACCAGCAGATGGCAGCAGTGGGTAAGAGAACCCTGCTACAGGACTTGAGTGATTTATGCTGAGAACAGAGTTTATTTTCTTCCAGCAAAGGGATCTCAACCCGTCTTGGATTGGGTAAATGATTTTTTTTTTTTTCCCACAAACGTGAGAATAAAGGAGAACTAAGTTTCAGTCAAGTAAAAAAGTGGAAAATTTTTCTAATGAACTATTTATGATGGTAGGACTTTACTGGGGGACTAAAATGTCGGCCTTCTTACAGCATTATAGCCAAGAGTGCTCCTTTTACCACAATACACACTCGATGTTGCATAATCAGCAAAACGGTGAAGTTCATATACACAAAGAATTTTGTACATGTCCAAGTTTCCCAACGTATTACCCTCGTTAATGAAAAGAGGCAGAAAAATGTTGGGGAGAGAAATGGAAAGAATATCTTCCTTAAAATAGAATTAGACTCCAAAGCTATCTAGATCCTTTGCCAGAAAAAGTAAATGTCAGAGTTAGTAATTGAATATGAAAAAGGCCATTTCATTTTTTGCCCAAACTTATTTTTACTTCAAATTAATATTGCTCAACTCTACATCATCCCCTCATCTTAGCTCAAAATGCTTTTGATTATCTCCAGATAAAATCCATCTTCAGAAAACAAAAAGTTCCAACCATTGAGAATATGTGTCTAATACACATACAGACGTTAGCAGGTAGACACACGTAAATACACACACATATATGTCTGTATGATTCTAGACTTGGAGGGAACTCTAGAGTTGCTATAGTGAGGGTCCAGCTTATTAGAATAAGAATTTGCAGGGGTCAAACACTTTGAATGTAAAATTTATTATTATTTTTCTGAACTATACTTTTCTAAAATCCCTTTTTATTTTTTTTTTTTAAGATTTTATTTATTTGTTAGAGAGAGAGATACAGAGCGCAAGCACAGGCAGACAGAGTGGCAGGCTAGAGGCAGAGGGAGAAGCAGGCTCCCTGCCGAGCAAGGAGCCCGATGTGGGACTCGATCCCAGAACGCTGGGATCATGACCTGAGCCGAAGGCAGCTGCTTAACCAACTGAGCCACCCAGGCGTCCCTAAAATCCCTTTTTAAACTGGAAGTTTTCTTCCTGTTTTAACTGGTTTCCATTAGGGAAAGAAAATTAATGGACATGTTATTTATATATATATATATCAAAAGAGACAGAATAGCATTCTGCTTATGTGTTTGTACTCTGGTACTAACCCAGGTGGGTTTCATCTTCATTGTATGACTTTGAAGAAGTTCCTGAGCCCCCTGTATCAGTTTCCTCATCCATAAAATGGACATAATGATAATGATAATGGTTATCGTAAGGCTCAAATTAATTAAAATCCATAACATGTTCATGAGTATCTGGCACTTGGCAAACATTGTATAATTCTTAGCTATAATTATTATCTATTGTTTAAGAAAGAAGATGTGTCTATAGATTGGAAGATATTCTGTAAGAGCTGCTGGTCTCACCACCAACCAATCCAAACAACTAATTATTATTCATTCCTCTATTTGAGTACAATTTAAATAATGATACTGGAATCTCTATTTCATTATTGAATTCTTTGATTGTAACACCTTACCAAAACTCATTTGAATTTTAACTGGAAGTATCACTAATTATGTTGATAACTTTAAATAAATTGACATGACAGAAAAGCTATTTTGCTTACTTGAATATATTTTCAAATTTCATATTGATTTAATTTAATTATTTAATTAAGCATTTAATTATTCTGTAGTTGAGAATGCCAATTTATACACAAAATTTTAAATGTGAAGTAAAGCAATTGCAGAAGAAAAATGAGGAAAAAATCTTATTACCCCTTGCAGTTTCTGCTACCACACAATGCTTTTAGTGTTGAGTGTTAAGAGGAAAGAGTAGTGGGGTGGCGGGGGGACAAGCTTTTCAAAATGGTTACCATGTAGAAAACTTGCTATGTAGAGATTAGTCTAAACAAGTGATTACCAAATTTCTACTTTCTTTTGCTCAATTTATGAAATTAACACCTATCTCTCCAGAACTTTTGAGGCTTTGTTTTTCCTTGTCTAGTATGGTCAGATTCTTGTGTTTTAACTCTTTCTTGCTTTGCTTTCTATGTGTACAGAGAAGGCAGGCAGTACCTTAAGTAGGGGAGTGGCAGGCCAATGAGGCCGGCATCCAGATTATGGGAATTGTTAATTATCAGAATAAAAACTTCTAACTTCTCAAAATTCCTAATGGGTTTTATGGAATTAATAGTACATTTCCCCAGAGTTAACAAATAAATCTCCATTCCTCTTGTACTCATTTATTTGCACTATCTTATATGTATCAATATTTGTGAGCTGAAAAACACATTTGAGTTAAAAAGGCAAATTATAGAACCATGTGCAAATATGATACCATTTAGGTAAAATTTTAAGAATCAAAATAGTTTATATTTTTCTATAAATACTTATATATGCAAGAAAATCAGAAAAATACATATACAAAGCTCATAATAATGTTTGCCTCTAATGAGGATAAATGAGATAATGGCAACACTGGGGTCAATGTGAACTTGAGCATTATCTGTAATACTCTAATTTTTATGGCAATGAATTCATATTTTTTTCTTTAATATCTGTTAAAGAGTCAATAGCAAAAGAACTCCAAACACATGTCTAAATGTTGAAGTAATTAACACTAGGTAAGGAAAATATGGGTGTATGTTATTTTCCTCATCTTTTTTAGTACTTTTTAATTTCAAAGCAAGCATGAAAATGCACAGGCAAATAAAAGAGATCAAGGCAAAGTTGGGAAATTTTCCAACTTAAAAGTCCCACCTTCTAAGGATAGAATCTAGAAACTCACTTTCCTAGCCTCCCTTACAGTAAGATGTGTCGTTCATGATTATATAGCCTCCAAATAGACAAAGTAATCTAGAATGACAGAAAACAAATTATGGTAGCCTGGGACATGAGGGTTAACTACGAAGAGTATAAGGGAAACTTATGGGTTGCTGGAAGTGTCCTGTATCTAGATTCTAGTGGTAACTACATGGGTGTGTATATTTGCTCATAATACTCTCCACCTGAGTGGGAGAATTTTACTGGATGCAAATTATACCTCATTAAAGTTGATTAAAAGTTTATTAAAATAGGCTATCTTTGTGTGTGTGTGTGTGTTTTAATGAGGCCAAATTTCTGAAACAAGTGTTTTAGGTAGGTCACAGAATATCCAGCAGGACCTTGGAATTGATGTTGGAGGCTACATAATCAGGAACAATACATCCTACTGCAAGAAAGGATACTATATTTTATGAAAAAATGTTTTGCCTCTTTTGAGATAATCATGTTTTTCTTTTTACTCTGTCAATATGGCGAATTACATTTATTACTTTTCAAATATTAAACCAATTTTGGATTCCTCTGGTAAACACTACTTAGTCATGATGTGTGTTTTAGCCTTTTTTCTATACTGTTGGATTTAATTTGCTTTTCTGTTCATGATGAATATTGTTCTGTAATATCAGGGTAATGGCTTTAAAAAGTTTGCAAAGGATTAGTACTTTTCTTCCTTAAATGTATGGTAGAATTCAAAAGTAAATCTATTTAAGGCTCATTTTCTTTAACATATATAGGTTGATTCACATCATCTATTTCTTGATTGAATTTTCTTAATTTTTTTCTTTCAAGGAATTTACTCATTTCATATACATTAAGATTATTAGTATAGTATTGTTTATAATATTTCTTCATTCTCCTTTTCATATCTATAGGCTCTATAGTAATATCCACTTTCTTTTTTTTTTTTTAAGATTTTATTTATTTACTTGACAGACAGAGATCACAAGTAGGCAGAAAAGCAGGCAGAGAGAGAGAGGAGGAAGCAGGTTCCCTGCTGAGCAAAGAGCCCAATGTGGGGCTTGATCCCAGGACCCTTGGATCATGACCTGAGCTGAAGGCAGAGGCTTTAATCCACTAGCCACCCAGGTGCCCCTAATGTCCATTTTCTCATTCTTGATATTGATAATTTGTTCCTTCTCTTTCTACGAACATTCTAGCTGAAAGTTTATTAATTTTATTCATCTATTCAATAAATTAGCTGTAGATTTACTTGGGTTTTCTCTATCCTGTTTTTCTCTTCAATTTCATTGATTTGTGTTCTCTATTATTTATTCTGTTTCTTGTAAGTTTTTAACTTGCTCTTATTCTCCACCCCCCTCCTCTTTTTCTGTATCTCCAATTATACATACATATATTCTACCTTCCTTGATCTTCCCAAATTCTTATTTCTATCTACTTAACTCAGGAAGCCTTTGGGCTCTGTGTTCCTCCTTACAGCACTGCAGCCTGTAAACCCTACGTAGGCAGTAAAATTGAAAAACTACAGTGCTCAGCTTATTCCGTTCCCTTCTGACAGGGATCATGGTCATGTCCAGCGTTTGGTCCAATGTTTCATGCGTTTTGTCCATTTTGCTGTTTCTTCAGTGTATAAAGATTAACATGGTTCCTATTACTCCATCTTTACAAGAATTAGAAATTCTCTGATTAGCATTTTGTTATATTTTAATTTCAACTTCTCCTCCATCACATTTTCATAAATAGCAACATCAAAGAATAATTGGGCATTCTAGTTGGTTGAGTATGTCTCCCCCCAAAATATGTCTAAGTCCTAATTTCTAATACCTGTGAGTATGACCTTATTTGGAAGTAGGGTCTTTGTAGATGTAATTAAATTAAGGATCTCAAGATGTGATCATCTTGGATTTAGGATGGACTCAAAATGCAATGACTAGTATCCTTATAAGAGAAAAGAAAGAGATTATTTGATACAGAAACATGAGAAGAAAGCCACATGAAGTTGGAGGCAGAGATTGGAGTGATGTAACTACAACCCAAGGAAGGTCAAGGATTGTGGGAAGACAGTGAGCTAAGAGGCAGGTTTGGAAAGTGGTTCTCCTTCAGATCTCCTGAAGGAACCAACTGCCCCAGACTTTTAGACACTAACTGTGAGAAAATAAATTGCTGTTGTTTTAAGCATTCAAGTTTGTGATAATTTATTGTCTCATCCCTAGGAAACTAATTCAATGATCCTACAAAATAAGACACACAAATGCAACCCATAACCTTTAATACTGGCAATACTACTATCCAGATAAAGATGTTGGCCAAGCTGCAAAGCAAACACAGAATGAGTAGGAAAATTACATGTTGTGAAGGTCTCGAAAAGTGGCTTTTTGTCTTAACAGAGTTAAGTATTTTATCTTTGGATAATACAGGATGGGGCATACCTCTCTTCCTCTATAAAATGCAATAGAATATGTCAGATGCAGAAAAACTCACCACAAAAAAAAAGAACAAGAGGCAATACCAAAGGCTAGGGACCTAATCAATACAGACATTGGTAATATGTCAGATCTAGGGTTTAGAATGATGATTCTCAAAGTTTTAGCCAGGCTCGAAAAAGGCATGGAAGATTTTAGAGAAACCCTCTCTGGAGAGATAAAAGAATTAAAATCTAACCAAGTTGAAATCAAAAAAGCTATTAATGAGGTGCAATCAAAAATGGAGACTCTTACTGCTAGGATAAATGAGGCAGAAGAAAGAATTAGTGATATAGAAGACCAAATGACAGAGAATAAAGAAGCTGAGCAAAAGAGAGACAAACAAATACTGGGCCATGAGGTGAGAATTCAAGAGATAAGTGACACCATAAGACGAAACAACATTAGAATAATTGGGATTCCAGAAGAAGAAGAAAGAGAGAGGGGAGTAGAAGGTATATTGGAGAGAATTATTGTAGAGAATTTCCCTAATATGGCAAAGGGAACAAGCATCAAAATCCAGGAGGTGCAGAGAACCCCCCTCAAAATCAATAAGAATAGGTCCACACCACGTCACCTAATAGTAAAATTTACAAGTCTTAGTGACAAAGAGAAAATCCTGAAAGCAGCCCAGGAAAAGAAGTCTGTAACATATAATGGTAAAAATATTAGATTGGCAGCAGACTTATCCACAGAGACCTGGCAGGTCAGAAAGAACTGGCATGATATATTCAGAGCACTAATCGAGAAAAACATACGGCCAAGAATACTATATCCAGCTAGGCTATCATTGAAAATAGGAGAGATAAAAAGCTTCCAGGACAAACAAGAACTGAAAGAATTTGCAAACACCAAACAGCTCTACAGGAAATATTTAAAAGGGTCCTCTAAGCAAAGAGAGAGCCTAAAAGTAGTAGATCAGAAAGGAACAGACAATATACAGTAACAGTCTCCTTACAGGCAATACAGTGGCACTAAACTCATATCTCTCAGTAGTTACCCTGAATGTTAATGGGTTAAATGCCCCAATCAAAAGACACAGGGTATCAGAATGGATAAAAAAACAAACCCCATCAATATGCTGCCTACAAGAAACTCATTGTAGGCCCGAAGACACCTCCAGATTTAAAGTGAGGGAGTGGAAAACAATTTATCATGCTAATGGACATCAGAAGAAAACTGGGGTGGCAATCCTTATATCAGATCAATTAGACTTTAAGCCAAAGACTATAACAAGGGATGAGGAAGGACACTATATCATACTCAAAGGGTCTGTCCAACAAGAAGATCTAACAATTTTAAATATCTATGCCCCTAACATGGGAGCAACCAACTACATAAACCAATTAATAACAAAACCAAAGAAACACATCGACAATAATACAATAATAGTAGGGGACTTAACACTCTCCTCACTGAAATGGACAGATCATCCAAGCAAAAGATCAACAAGGAAATAAAGGCCTTAAATGACACACTGGACCAGACGGACATCACAGATATATTCAGAACATTTCATCCCAAAGCAACAGAATACACGTTCTTCTCTAGTGCACATGGAACATTCTCCAGAATAGATCACATCCTGGGTCACAAATCAGGTCTCAACTGGTATCAAAAGATTGGGATCATTCCCTGCATATTTTCAGACCACAATGCTCTGAAGCTAGAACTCAATCACCAGAGGAAATTTAGAAAGAACCCAAATACATGGATACTAAACAGCCTCCTTCTAAAGAATGAATGGGTCAACCAAGAAATTAAGGGAGAATTAGAAAAATTTATGGAAACAAATGATAATGAAAACACAACTGTTCAAAATCTGTGGGACACAGCAAAGGCAGTCCTAAGAGGAAAATATATAGCAGTACAAGCCTTTCTCAAGAAACAAGAAAGGTCTCAAATACACAACCTAACCCTACACCTAAAGCAGCTAGAGAAAGAACAACAAAGAAAGCCTAAACCCAGCAGGAGAAGAGAAATCATAAAGATCAGAGCAGAAATCAATGAAATAGAAACCAAAAAAAACCACAATAGAACAAATCAATGAAACTAGGAGCTGTTTCTTTGAAAGATTAATAAGATTGATAAACCCCTGGCCAGTTATCAAAAAGAAAAGAGAAAGAACCCAAATAAATAAAATCATGAATGAAAGAGGAGAGATCACAACCAACACCAAAGAAATACAAATAATTATAAGAACATATTATGAACAACTCTATTGCAACAAATTTGACAATCTGGAAGAAATGGATGCATTCCTGGAGACACATAAACTACCACAAATGAACCAGGAAGAAATAGAAAACCTGAACAGACTTATAACCAGTAAGGAGATTGAAACAGTCATCAAAAATCTCCAAACAAAAGCCCAGGGCCAGACAGCTTCCCAGGGGAATTCTACCAAACATTTAAAGAAGAACTAATTCCTATTCTCCTGAAACTGTTCCAAAAAATAGAAATGGAAGGAAAACTTCCAAACTCAATTATGAGGCCAGCATCATCTTGATCCCAAAACCAGACAAGGATCCCATCAAAAAAGAGAATTACAGACCAATATCCTTGATGAACACAGATGCAAAAATTCTCAACAAAATACTAGCCAATAGGATCCAACAGTACATTAAAAGCATTATTCAGTGGGATTTAATCCAGAGCTTCCAGGTTGGTTCAACATCCACAAATCAATCAAGGTGATACAATACATTAATAAAAGAAAGAACAAGAACTATATGATACTCCCAATAGATGCTGAAAAAGCATTTGACAAAGTACAGCATCCCTTCCTGATCAAAACTCTTCAAAATGTAGGGATAGAGGGCACATACCTCAATATCATCAAAGCCATCTATGAAAAACCCAATGCAAATATCATTCTCAATGGAGAAAAACTGAAAGCTTTTCACTAAGGTCAGGAACATGGCAGGGATGTCCATTATCATCACTGCTATTCAACATAGTACTAGAAGTCCTAGCCTCAGCAATCAGAAAACAAAAAGAAATTAAAGGCATCCAAATTGGCA
Organism: Mustela erminea; assembly: GCF_009829155.1. Classification (NCBI taxonomy): domain Eukaryota; kingdom Metazoa; phylum Chordata; class Mammalia; order Carnivora; family Mustelidae; genus Mustela; species Mustela erminea. The sequence goes on along the minus strand of NC_045615.1, from coordinate 38,134,153 downwards.
AAGAAGAAGTCAAACTATCACTCTTTGCAGATGATATGATACTATATGTGGAAAACCCAAAAGACTCCACTCCAAAACTGCTAGAACTTGTACAGGAATTCAGTAAAGTGTCAGGATATTAAATCAATGCACAGAAATCAGTTGCATTTCTCTACACCAACAACAAGACAGAAAAAAGAGAAATTAAGGAGACAATCCCATTTACAGTTGCACCCAAAACTATAAGATACCTAGGAATAAACCTAACCAAATAGGCAAAGAATCTATACTCAGAAAACTATAAAGTACTCATGAAAGAAATTGAGGAAGGCACAAGGAAATGGAAAAATGTTCCATGCTCCTGGATTGGAAGAATAAATATTGTGAAAATGTCTATGCTACCTAAAGCAATCTATACATTTAATGCAATTCCTATCAAAATACCCTCCATTTTTTTCAAAGAAATGGAACAAATAATCCCAAAATTTATATGGAACCAGAAAAGACCTCGAATAGCCAAAGGAATATTGAAAAAGAAGGCCAAAGTTGGTGGCATCACAATTCCGGACTTCAAGCGCTATTACAAAGCTGTCATCATCAAGACAGTATGGAACTGGCACAAAAACAGACACATTAAAAAAAAAAAGAAAAAACAGACACGTAGATCAATGGAACAGAATATAGAGCCCACAAATAGACCCTCAACTCTATGGTCAACTAATCTTCGACAAAGCAGGAAAGAATGTCCAATGGAAAAAAGACAGTCTCTTTAACAAATGGTGTTGGGGAAATTGGACAGACACATGCAGAAAAATGAAATTGGACCATTTCCTTACACCACACATGAAAATAGACTCAAAATAGATAAAGGACCTCAATGTGAGAAAGGAATCCATCAAAATCCTTGAGGAGAACACAGGCAGCAACCTCTTTGACCTCAGCCACAGCAACTTCTTGGGAACATTGCCAAAGGCAAGGGAAGCAAGGACAAAAATGAACTATTGGGATTTCATCAAGATCAAAAGCTTTTGCACAGCAAAGGAAACAGTTAACAAGACCAAAAGACAACTGACAGAATGGAAGAAGATATTTGCAAATGACATATCAGATAAAGGGCTAGTATCCAAAATCTATAAAGAGCTTAGCAAACTCAACACCCAAAGAACAAAGAACCTAATCAAGAAATGGGCAGAGGACATGAACAGACATTTCTGCAAAGATGACATACAGATGGCCAACAGACACATGAAAAAGTTTTCCACATCACTCGGCATCAGGGAAATACAAATCAAAACCACAATGAGATATCACCTCACACCAGTCAGAATGGCTAAAATTAACAAGTCAGGAAATGACAGATGTTGGTGAGGATGCGGAGAAAGGGGAACCCTCCTACACTGTTGGTGGGAATGCAAGCTGGTGCAACCACTCTGGAAAACAGCATGGAGGTTCCTCAAAAAGTTGAATATAGAGCTACCCTATGACCCAGCAATTGCACTACTGGGTATTTACCCTAAAGATACAAACGTAGTGATCCGAAGGGGCACGTGCATCTGAATGTTTATAGCAGCAATGTCCACAATAGCCAAACTATGGAAAGAACCTAGATGTCCATCAACAGATGAATGGATAAAGAAGAAGTGGTATATATACACAATGGAATACTATGCAGCCATCAAAAGACATGAAATCTTGCCATATGCAACAACGTGGATGGAACTAGGGTATTATGCTTAGCAAAATAAGTCAATCGGAGAAAGACAACTATCATATGATCTCCCTGATAGGAGGAAGTGGAGATGCAACGTGGGAGGTTTGGGGGGTAGGAAAAGAATAAATGAAACAAGATTGGATTGGGAGGGAGACAAACCATAAGTGACTCGTAGTCTCACAAAACAAACTGAGGGTTGCTGGGGGGAGGGGGGCCGAGAGAGGGGGGTGGGGATACGGACATTGGGGAGGGTATGTGCTATGGTGAGTGCTGTGAAGTGTGTAAACCTGGCTATTCACAGACCTGTAGCCCTGGGGATAAAAAATACATGATATGTTTATAAAAAAATAAAAAATAATTAAATAAATAAAAGATTATGTCAGATGATTTTTATTTGTTTATTTTAAGAAAGAAAAGAACAAATCACCTGGAATATTGCATAAAGCGTTTTAGGCACACATCTCTGTATAGAAAAAGCTGTGACAAGAATTAGATAAAAGGAATATGAATTTTTTTTTAAGTTTCTTGATATTGACAGGAAGATTCTTCTTGCAGACACAGGACACCAAAGCTAACTCTGTTGTTTTTTAGCTACTGAAGTCTTCATGAGGGAATGTATCTCACTTTTTGTTGAAAACAACAGTTAAACTCCTATCTTTTTAAGCATCCTGAGGAAAGTGAAAAATAAAATTGACCAGAGGATTTTAATATGTGTGTTGTCACCTACTTATCACTTGTTTACCGTGATGCTACTGTAATCTTTATATACTTGACTCACATGATTATGGACGTTGAGAATTCTTAAGATCTGCAGTTGGCAGTCTGGAGACCTGGGAGAGCTATAGTTACAGTCCAAGTCAAACACCTGAGAAAGAGAAGCATTGATGGTGGAAACTGCTGTCTCCATTTGAAGGCCTAAGAACCAGGGTAGCCAATGCTCTAAATTCAACTCTGAGTCTAGGTCCTCCAAAGGCAGGAGAAAACCCACATTCCAGCTTAAAGACATTCGGGCTGGCAGTGAATTCACTCTTATACAGACTTTAATGAATTGGATGAGGCCTTTCATGGGAAGGGCAATCTGTTCTACTTGGTATACCAATTCAAATGTTAATCTCTTCCAGAAACACACTCATACACACACCAACAATAATATTTAACCAAATCCTGGACACCCTGCGGCCCAGTCAAGTTGACACATACAGTTAACTATCACCAGTATAGTAATGCATTTTGTGGTAATTAGCTCTTTAACCATAAAAAGAATTTGAGTTTAAACTCTTAAGTACACTGCTTGGTATTTCTATTCTGTGAAGATTGTTTTATAATGCGTCTGAGACTATAAAAACATGTTTATTATAAACACACAGAAGAATGTGGAATTCTTGGGAAGTTCTCCTCTGGGTTATACCTGATCTGACAGTAATTAGAATTTCACTTGCTTATATTGAAGTCAAATTAAGCAAAGGTGTTGCAATCAGGAAAGTAAGGAACCTAATAAAAAATAAGGTGAGAACTTTTTAAAAAACTACACACAGCCGGAAAAAGGAAACAATATAGCTTCTCCACATACATAATGTATTTCTCCATTGAAACATGACATATTTTGCTTGAAAGACAAAGTAAAGTAAGTTGTCATTTACTTGACTGGACACATTATGAGTTTGGTGGTCAATTCATTCATGATAAGTTTTTAAAATACCTAAAATGTTTTATTATATATAAAATTCCATAAATTTTGAGGTTAAAAATCTGTTAAGACTATTTTCAACAACAATGTCTATATTTGGTTCAAAATATGATATAGTAAGACAAAGAGGTTTTGGGGGAACTTTGAGGATTATTTTCAGTGAGGCAGTTTATGAAGTTTGCTTGTTAATAGAACATGGATAACAAGAGTTGAAGAGACAATAATAGTCCAACAAATAGAAAAATTGTAATTGAATGTGACATTTACTTTATTGAGGCACAATTTATATACAATAAATGCTCATCCTGATCAATTTTTACAAAGTTAAACATGTGACCTGCCACGACACAAATCAAGTTATAAAGTCTTGCTCTATCACCCAAGAAATTTCCCTCATGACACTTTGTGGTCAATTCCCCAGGCCTAGGCCTTCTACCCCTCCCCACGCACATCATTCTGTGCAATAGCTGTTCTTCCACACTATAAATTTTGCTTGTCCATATAATATATATAGTGAAACCATAAAATGTTTCTCAGTGTTTGGTTATTTTCTCCCTGCATAATGTTTTTGAGGCTTAGATATTTTGTTGTTTGTCTTTGTCAGTGAGTAGTAATCCATCACATTTTATGAATATGCCACAATTTGCTTATCGATTCTTCTGTTCATAGACTACGAACATTCCTGCACTAGACTTTCTATGGATATATGCAGGCATTTCCTTTAGACACATACTGAGGAGACAAGCTGCTGGGTGGAGGTGAGTGAACGCTGAGAAAAACGGCCCTGATAGCCAAGAACTGAGTCCAGTACTCTCAGGTCTTGGGTTTCTGTTGAACGAAAACAAATTCACAGAACAACATCAGACAAGGCCTCTCTGTAACCAAATGGATCAAGAGAAAAACTCACAATCATGTCGCAACACAGACAAAACATAAATATTGTTCGAGCCAAAAAATACCCCTTCTGGTTGAAATGAGTGACTGGCTGCTTTACCAACAGACAGCTTTGGCCTCTCTCTAGTCTTCCCCCCTCCTAGACATGATTTATAAAGACACCCAGTCATGGAATTATCCACTTCCTGACAACATCCAATCCAGAGCAAAACTCCACTTTCTTAAACCCTCTCCCAAACCACCTAACAGAGTCTCAACCCTAACTGTAATTACCAATATACACAAAATAGGGAAAGAAGGAAGATGTTAAAGACACCACAGGAATCAAAGCAGCAAAATACCAAGTGTGGGAAACTGTACGGGACAGATGATGACTTGATTCCTTCAACAAATACACATGCGTGTGTACATACGTATTTCTGTACATCTATATAATATATATTCAGCTGTTTATATGTATGCATGTGTGTGGAGGTGGACATTCAGAGAGAGAAAAGAGAAAAGGGATCTATAGATTTAAAACAACTTCATAGACATGTGAATCAAAAGCAGTATGTGGACCTTATTTCAATCCTTATTTCAAGAATAAAGCAATTGAAAATTTGAAAACTGTCTATATTACCTTGAAGTATGGTATTTTGAATAATGGTATTTTGGTTACTTTTTTTAAAAGTGTCCTTTCTTAGAAATTCAAACAGAATTACTTCTGAGTCAAAGCAAATGAGGTCTGGGATTTGTTACAAAAGGCTACAGGGGTGGGGTTAAGTGGGTTGGTCTTTTAATAACAAAGCTGGATGTTCACTGAAAGTCACAGAAAGTGGTTGATGGGTACTTGGGGTGGTGTTATGTTACCATTTTGCACATTTGTGTATGTTTGAAATTCTCCCTATTAAAAAATTAAAAACATTTTTTAAAGTTAATATCCAGTAGACTAAAAATAGCCTGTCATTTACTTAATTTGCCTTCCTTTTATTACTTGTTTTAACATTTTTCTGTCAAAGTTTTCTCTTCCATGAATTGACATTTTGTGCCACAATCCTTTGATCTATTAAAATACTAATGTTTTCTTCTGGATTTGCATGCCTTCCACATTAAGAAAAAAAAAAATGCTCCTCCTTCTAGTTTACCATCTGCCCATCTCCTCAAGGAGTTTTATTTCAGCTTAAGCACACTCCTTGTCATTTCTGTGATACAAGTGCATGTCTTCACCTTCTTTCTCTTTACAGTCTCACTTTCCTTCCATCCTCTGTGTCTCTTCGCAAAGCTCCAGGCATCTTAATCTCAAGATAGGTTTCTGATTTATATTTGTAGTTCTCCCTCACTGAATTAGGTAGCCAACACCATATTTTTTTTTTAAAGGTACGCCATGAATATTTATTGAATGAATTAAAATAAGCCAAATCCCAAAGGCCTTGTTTGGTGCTAAAATTATCTTCTATCACATATTTAGGCTTTATATTGAAAGATGTTGGGTGAGCCTGGTGGTGGGTACTAAGGAGGGCACGTATTGCATGGAGCACTGGGTGTGGTGCATAAACAATGAATCTTGGAACACTGGAAAAAATTAAATTAAATTTATAAAAAAGAACCCCCCCAAAAAAAGAAAAAAAAGAAAGACGTTTATTTGAGAAAGAGAAAATTTGAGATACTAAAGTTCAAGACCATTTATAATTTCACTGTGTGACTTTTTTAATAAGCTCACATCCAGTTAATACAGTAGATAAAATATACAAAGTTAACAGGAAATTTTAAATCCTCTAATTATCTGAAAGAACAAAAGTAAAACATAGGGCGCCTGGGTGGCTCAGTGGGTTAAGCCGCTGCCTTCGGCTCAGGTCATGATCTCAGGGTCCTGGGATCGAGTCCCGCATCGGGCTCTCTGCTCAGCGGGGAGCCTGCTTCCTCCTCTCTCTCTCTCTGCCTGCCTCTCTGCCTACTTGTGATCTCTCTCTGTCGAATAAATAAATAAAATCTTAAAAAAAAAAAAAAAAGAAAAAAAAAAAGTAAAACATAGATTCTGTCCTATCTTCCTTAGTTAAAAACATGTCTTATGATTAGAATAAAAAGAGGAACCAAATAAAATTATTTATACATTTTAGGGATAGGGGGGTTTTGAGGCTCAAGGAATACAGCAGTAAAAAATTTTGTTGGCTCTCGTATGAAATTATACAAGATGATGTTAAAACTAAAGAGTCAAGAAAATGCAAGCTTTAATTTTCTCTAGATAGAAAAATTAATATTCCAAATAATTCATCTATTTATCTATTTTACTTAAGGAACCATACTCTAAGATATGTCCAAGGTTTGTATACTGTAGCCAGAAAGCACTAGGTTTGGTTGCTGGGTGAGATTCTATATCCTGATATTCTTTGACAATCATGTATGTATCTGTGTTCCTAAAATTTTCATTTTAATGTTCATGATAAAATAAGTCACAGCCTACTTCCCTAAAATGAAGTAGCCTAAGAAATCTAGAAAAACATTCTTTCCTATTATTTCTACATAAATTGTAATATACATGAATACCTAAATTCCAAGTATATAGGCTGTGTAATCTAATACAACTTACTACTTATAGCCTCTGCATTACAGGGGAAAGTTTAGAATAATTATGACCTCTCCGAAGAGAAGCCATACAACTTTAATAATTAGGAGAAATGTTGTAGTCAAGTGAGTTGGTTAATGAAATATTCACTCAAAGTGAAGCATCTGGTTGCCTCACCTTTAGTTATTAATGTGTATTAAATAATCATTCAATTTCTCTGTAAAAATATATTTTCAATTTTGACCACCAGAGGACAGTGTAGGTTTAATTGTGACAGTCTTTATGTTTTAAAACAAAGTTTGGACTTCCTTTCTCTTTTTTCCCCCCTGCATCTCTCCTCTGAAATGCCTATATTTTGTCATTTATGGATTTTTTAAAATCTGAACTGAGAAACCCTACTTTCTATCTCACACCATACATTCAGTTGAATTGTCAATACGACATCTGATTTTCCGTCTTGGGTTTTTATTACTTTTTGACTTTAGTCTTTATCATTTAATTTCCTAGCAGTGGAACACATCACAAAATAAATCCATTTTTAGAGTTATGTAAACAGGAGAGTGTGTTGCCTGAGAACATTCAGGGCATAGGAAAATTCTCAAAGCCAGTGCTACCCGCAGTGGTGAATGTGGTTGAATAAATACTGAGCTAGCAGTCACATTATTCTCTGACCTAATGACAGAGAGACATCATTACTACATCATTAGGCTGAATAGCTTCAGGTTTCTCTATGATGCTCTAATAACTCTTCTTCAGCTTCATTAGACATTTTAGGTCACAAAGACCTGGGACTATTTGCCCTGCTATTTTTGAAGACCTTTTTGCAACCCAGAGGCGGAAATGTTTTCCCAATAGGCTATTAAGTAATCATTTGCTGTAATTGGATGGATTCTGAATAAGGATTCTTACAGCTTCTTACCACCACCGGGTGGAGTGGCTTGGGGAAGGGGTGCCCTCAGTTCCTATTTCCTGGGTACAAAATGATGTTTTACTAAGTAAGGTAAACGTCTGAGGTGAAGTCGGGTACCAAACAGTCCTGTTTGTTTCAGCTCTGAAATGCTTAGTGGAAAATTACCGAGGACCAAATTCCATGGAGATAGGAAAGTTGGACGTGTCTAAAATACTCAAATCATAAGCTGAGATATTTTCCAGAACCTTCTTCATTTCTCTTCATTTACACAACAAAAGTCATTTCAAATCCTGTCTCTTCACTGGTATCATCTTAATTGTGATGCTTCTTATTGAGGACCTCAGGTCTGAAATTCAAAATCACATATATGTTTTGTCCTGGTAATAGAGCTGTCAATTTTAATATGGGAGTGTTACAGATTTCTCAAATAAGTGGTAAGAAAATGTGTAAAAATCTAAATCTCACAACATATTCCAAAAGATTTTTTGTGCATTTTATGTGGGGTCTGGGGGAGCCAATCGGAAGGCAACTTGGAATTAAATGTTTTCTTGTAGGAGGGATTTTCTGCAGAAACCAGGCTTTCTCTACGTGCTGCGCCATTTTATGTAAATGCGGGTCTCTTTTCTGTGGCTGTTGCAAAAATTCAAAATGCCTAATTATTTCTGAACTTCAATGCTTTGTGGAACTGATTTCTCCTCCTGAAAAGATGTTTCAAAATTATAAATCAAAGGAAGACAACGTAATTTCCTTCAGCTTTTGTGTGGTTTTACTAGGTTCTATAGCCCCAGCTGTTTGACTTAACTATTCAGTCAGGCGAACTTTTCAGAAATGTCTCACAGAATCCAACAGGGTTTTCTTATGGCCCTTCCTTAGGCAGTTCAGTTGTGGAAGAGAGAGAGAGAAAGAGAAAGGAAGAGAAAGAGGGAGAAAAGCACATCAACATAAATTGTTATTCACATTAGCTGGAGTTTAAACTACACTAAAAGAAATTTCTTTAAAGAACAAGAACTTGTGTTTTTTTTTTTTTATCATAACTTACGATGCCCATCTACATTCTCACTGAAACAGACATAGGTTTTGTTTAAATTGGTTTACCAATAAAAAGAGTTTATTTTAAAACAATGAAAAAAACAAAAGTATAAAACAAAATTAAATAGCATCTTGATTCATTCTATCATTCTTTCCCAATCTCTCAGTTTCTATCTTTCACACACACACACACACACACACACACACACACACACAAACACACAGGCACACACTCGGTCTTAAAGATTATTTCTTACATCTGTTACTAAAAAACAAAATGCTGTTATTAATATACTTGCATGTATATTTTGTGCATTTCTGTGTATATGTTTATAAGTCATATTCCTAGTAGAATTATGATATCATAAAATAGATACACATTTTAAATTTTGATAGTTATCACCGTAATACTCTGCAAAAGTTGTAATTGTATTTTAACCCTGCTAACAGATTTCTCTGGGTACTCAAAGTGATTTTTATCAGTTTCTCAATTATTTACCAATATGATTTGATTAAATATGGCATCTAAACATCTAAGTGTGTCTAGGTGTGTATTGGTTTGTGAGCAGAATTGATCATTTCTTTCTATGTATTACTAACTCCTTGTATTGCATTTCTCTGGAAATTTCTTCTTGTTCCTATCTCTTGACAACTATTTCTAGGAAGTTTGGGGACGTAAAATGATAATTCATAGGATCCTTTTGTATTTTAAGGGAATTAAACTCTTTGCTTGTAGTGTACTTTTTGATAAATACTTTTCTTAGCTTATTTTTCATTTTGCTTTTGTTGTTGATTACCACCCATATGTTTAATTCTTACAAGGTAAAACATATCAAGTGTTCCCTTTTAACAGATTATGGTAACACTCTCAAAATAATTTTTATCAATCACTGTAATTTTTTCCTAACACTGTTATTTACATGTCTTATATTTAAAGTGTTAGTTCATATGGAGTTAATATTAGAGCAAGGGGTGAAGATTTACCTAGGTAATTTTTCCAAAAACCCCTTAAGTTTTCCCAGCACCATTTGTTGAATAATTCTGCTTTTCTTCAATGTTCTGAAATGTTTTTAATGTATGCTAAGTTCCTATAGGTACTTGAGTCAATCTCTAGATCATGTAATCATTTTTTGTGCTAGGACAAAGAGTTGTACTTACTGTGTCTTAATAGCACATCTTAAAACTGGTTAACTTATTCACTGTGACTCCTCTTCCCTTTCAGGTTATTTCTGGTTATTCTTATATGTTTACATTTCAAGCTAAATTTAGAATAAGTCTAATAAGCAAACAAATAGCAGCAAAAATACATCTTTTGTTTGTTTGTTTGTGGTTTTGGAGTTTTTTTTAGAGGAGGGAAGGAGCAGAGAGGAAGAGAATCTTAATAGGCTCTATGCCCAGCATGAAGCCTGGCATGGGGCTTGGTCTCACAACCTTGAGATCACCACCTGAGCCAAACCCAAGAGTTGGTCACTTAACCAACCGAGCCACCCATGGGCCCCCGTCTATTAGTATTTTGATTGGATACCATCTAAATCTGTAAATTTAATTCCAGGGTGATTTACAGCTTTCAAATTTTTTAGTGTTTTGGTTGTGCTACTGCATGGTTTTATATTTTATTATTATTGGTTTAAAATGCCAGTTTGGGGAAGAAAAACAGTTACTGCTTTTATTTATTCATTCTATGATTTGTGTTTTATATTTCTGTTGTAATCATTTTAATCCTCTATTTTTAATCTGAGTTGGTTTTTTTTTTTTAAGGTTTTATTTATTTATTTGACAGACTGAAATCACAAGTAGGCAGAGAGGCAGGCAGAGAGAGAGAGGGAAGCAGGCTCCCCGCTGAGCAGAGAGCCAATGCGTGCTCAATCCCAGGATCCTGAGATCATGACCCAAGCCAAAGGCAGAGGCTTAATCCACTGAGCCACCCAGGCGCCCCTGAGATAAGTTTTTAATTCAATATTTTATTCTTTCTGCTGTAGTAAAGTATAAGTATTTACATCTATTTATTTTTCTCTGAATATAGCTTTAGACAAGTCACCTAAATTATGATATATCTAATTTTTATCTTCATTTTCTAGACATCCTGTACAATCAGTTAAAATATTATGTTCTTCACAAGAATAATTAAGATCACATTTTAAAATTTCCAGATGGTTGGGGCACCTGGGTGGCTCAGTCCATTAAGCGCCAACTCATGATTGCAGTTCAGGTCATGGTCTCAGGTGAGATGGAGCCCTGTGCCCGGCTCTGCACTCAGTGGGGAGTCTGCTTGAGATTCTCTCACCCGCCACCGCCTGATTGTCCCCTCTCTCTCTCTCTCTTTCCCTCAAATAAATAAATAAATCCTTAGAATTTCCAAGTGGCTAAAGGTTTTAAATTTTTATTTTTGTAATTTTTATTCTTCATAAAATTAATATAATCCATATTCTTTCTAGTTAATAAAATTCATTGCTGTTCTCAAGCATTTAAATTCTGGCCCATTTGTTGTCTTTTTCACACCCTTTAAACCAAATAATTATTTTTAAAATCTAATCTGTCCATGAATGTTTCCTAAAAGGATTGTTTTCCTACTCATTTCCTTTTCTGTTTCTTACAGGTTTGCTTCTTGAATTCTGATGTTATACCATTTAGTTCAGAAAAATTTATTCCAGTTAGGTCTTCATCACAGAAGGTAAAATTTATCTTTATAAAGTTTCACTGTGTCTTTTGAATGCACTTTTTGACCTACCTTTAGATGAGTCGCTTGTGAACAGAATATAAATGAGCTTTGCTTTTTGACCCAATATGAGTCTTTTTACCTGACCAGAGAGTTTATACTTTATCATTTTATCCCCACAAATCCTGACTGGTTTCCTTTCTTCCATCTTATTTTATGTTATTTTTTTCATTTTTTGTAACTTCCCTTTCCCCTTCTTTTTCTGTTTAATCTGTATTTTCTGACCCTCTGTAATTACAAAGCGTGTGGGTCCCTCTTCACTTTTTGGTGTGGTGTACTGTCTCTAAAAGTGTGAACCAGCAACTAACAGAGTCAGCTCTGTTCTTGTCACACAGGCAGATCCCAGGGCTCCTGAATCAAGAACCTGAGAGGAGCAAGTCGTGTGCTCTTCACAAGCTTACTGTGGTTCTTTTGAACTCAACCCAGTCTTATTTTGCAAAATACCAAACATACTGAAAATTTGTGCGACAAACTCAGGTTTGAAGATTTGAAAGAATACTAATAGAAATACCTGTATCCCCTTCATCCAACTTTAATAATTGTGAACATTTTGCTCCCTTAACTTGTGCGCTCTCTCTCTGTGGCTCTCTCTTCCCTCTCTCCTGCCCTCCCTCCCCAGAGTTCCGAAAGGTAGATTCCACCAATCATGTAACAAATCATGTCATATTATTTTAACAACTTCAGCCTTTATTACTGAAGACTAGAAAACTGTGCTTCATGATCACAATATTATTGACACAGCCAAAAAGCTTAATATTGATCCAAACCCTACTATGACGTCTGTGGTTGATTGTTCCATTGATGGGCACTGTGAACCTCTGAGACATTAACAAAAGAGCCCATTGCAAGCAGAGACTAGATAAGCATATGCTGACCAGGGCCTGTCCTCATGGAAGGCTGCTGGTGCCACTGAGGACACTGGTCTGGCCCTCTTCAAAAGTAAGAGAGCCTGTGAAGAGAGGATCCCAGCCATCCAGTAGTTCCCTCCGGATGTATGAGCGAGTGCTAACAATATCAACAGAAGAACCTCCCAAGCCATCCACAGAGCCCTGAGAAACAGTAATTATTTAAGCCACTGAATTTGAACTTGTCGCACAGAAATAGCTATCTGACACTTAGTCTATGTTTAAATTACGCTGATTGTTAAAATAATGTCCCTTATAGCTTCTTATCACTTTTTTGATCCAGATCCATTCAAGACTTACACACTGAATTTAGTTATCATGTTCCTTTACTGCCTTTTTATTTATACCAATTCCCTGTTCTAGCTCTTTTTATCTTTAATGATATTGACTTTTTTATTAAAGAATCTCAGCCTGTTGTCTTATAAAATAGTCTATAATCTTGATTTGTCTGATCATTTCCTTGTGAATAGCTATAGTTTAGATATTTTTGTCAGACTACAATAGTTAATGTGATAGACTTCCCATTATATCATATCAAGAGAGGTGCTGAGTTTGATAATTTGATTAAAGTGTTTCCTATCAGACTTACACATTGTTAAAAAAATACTCTGAGAGTTTGTTAATACCCTGTTCCCCACCGACCTTTCACACATTGGCTATAGCACCCAGTGATGATCCCTGCCTGAATAAATTATATCATTGACTGCAAAAAGGTGATTTTGTAATTTTATCATGAATTGTACATTTTCTACCCAGTATTCATCTGTGAAAATAAACTTTATCTTCTCCCTCCTTTCTCTCTTTTTCTATGGGCTTGGAAACTAGTTGTTGTTGTTCAATGGGTCAAAATCTATTGCAAGCGTCATTGTTTTTAATAGTTCGGTTCAGCCAGCAAGGAGGGTTCCTCAGTGCCCCCTCCATCAGTCTTTGTGTACTTCTTAGCTTTCTGGTACATTAATTCACCCTGTACTTCTCCCACCCAAACCATTATCAGTCCTTTCTTCAACAAGATTAGTTCCTTTTACTGGGAAATGACATTTAGAAACCAAGAATTGTCTAATTCTCTTGCATACTGGAGAAATCATTTTACTTATCTGTATTTTTCATTTGTCATTTACTTCCCACACTTCTTTTCTGCTGTTTTGTACTATCCAAGGAAAGGCCACGTGTTAGACCTTTCTAAATATCATGGTTTTAATGAGGCTGTTATATTTAGATAAGCAGTTTGCTCAAGAATATTGTGGGGAAGGGGCTGGACCTAGAAAATGATAGCTTTAATTTCAGCAATTCCTTTCGGAATTTTTCAGGTCTACTGTGTTCCTGTCCCAGTGAGTTAACTCCTTTCACCTTCTGTTGCTTCCTGTTCAGAGGAAGAAGATGCCCCCGGCAACAGCTGGGCATGGCTCAAAAGAGAAAGCATGTAGCTCATAGCTGTTCATCTGGTTATTAATCTCTATTCCTCCAACGTTGTTCAGCAGCCTGCTTCTCTGGGCTAAGAGTCTAGATCTGACAGAGTAGAGAGGACACCTCTGCACTTTTCCTTGCTCTTCTGCAGCAAAGGGGAGGCCCCAACAGAGGCATTTCCAACTTTTTCTGTGGCTACCCTCACTCTTACTTCTTGGTCTTTCTAATAAAGTATTTTAGCAGAAGCCACAAGATAACTTCTGCTTGGCTTCATCTAGCACAGCTCATGTGTTAAGTCTTTTTATTTCAAGAGGAAAAAAAACAACAACATAAACCAGCTTGAGATAAATAGAAATTTATCCATTTAGATAAATTAGGAGAGAGTAAGTGTAATGGTATTCAAGCATGACTTGAGAATGGGAGGGTTCTCAGTCTCTGTCCCTCGTCCCATCTTGTTCTTGTGTCCCTCTGCTCCCCTACGTTTTCCAGGACTCTCATTCAGCCCCACATATCCTTGCTTGCTTCTGCTTTCCTTATTCTTATATAGGCTATCTCTACATGGTAGGGAGACTCCACAAGCAGCTCCAGCTACCTGCCATTCTTGCTCTAACCTCTCTTAAGAAAAACGCCTTCCATGTCAGCTAGAAAATGGAGAGTCCCAAAAGAGAACGCCAGGCACATGCTTACCCTTGGAGCATTCACTAGACTGGGGGCATGGACTATTATGAATGGGTGGACTGTTTATTCCCAAGTAAGGAGGAAGGAATCTGTGAGTGGCACCCCTAATAGAACATGAATGAAGAGAGAAAAAGACCTGGAGAGAAGAGGCATATCAAACAAAAATAGCATGTATCCACTACAGCTCAGCTTTTATAACAGAAGTACCTCGGGCCCAGAAGATACGAGGCAAACATTTTGGTATTGTGATCACTATGTCCAATGTTGCAGCATCCGCTAATCCAACATATCAATGGCTCTTCAGAAGCATATGTGGCTTCCTGGCATCAGAAACTGACCCTGAGAGAGAGCCGGAACAGAAAAGAAAGTGGGAAGCTCCAAGAACTGTATCATGCAGATTAGATTAAGTCATGCTGCATCTCCACAAACAATCCCAGAACCACAGTGGCTCCCACAGCAGGGTCCCTGTCTTGCTTTAAGCTCTGGAGACAACACACTGTCTTCATTCTAGGACCAAGGCTGAAGAAGCAGCTTCCATCTGGAGCCTTCCATTCTCCTGGAAGAGAGAAAAGGGAGAAAGCAGAACCACATGATGGGGCCTAAAATTTCTGAAGTGTCACCATTACTTCGACTCACATTCACTTTTCCCTGGTCAATGCCAGTGTCCTGGCCAAACCTGGTATCAACAGGGTAAAAAGTATATTCACTCAGCAGAGACAGCTGAGTGTCTGGTAGAGTAGCAGGGTAGAAAGTGGTTCAGTAGGGAAATCCAGCAAATTATTTTCTCAGTAATACAATTGACCATAATATTAAAAGGACAAAGAGAACTGTTTTTTTGAGGATATATAAGCTATTTCTGAAGACTCCTAGGAATCATGTGTCAGTAAATTGTAAGGGATATCATAGCTAGAGTTTCTCTGAAATACCACCCATTGGACCCAAAGAGATATTGTTTATATGCTTGGTCTAGGGAAACATTGAATATACTGAGCTAGGCAAATGTGAAAGGAAGATGGAGAAGCTATATATATGTCTTCCCTATTTCAGGAAAGAATGGCCTATTCTTTGGATGGCCATATTGTTGTATCACATAAAGTGGGATACTTTGGAGTATAGAGAGGGAGTTTTTGATAAGTATATTGGGCCAACTCATAAGCCTTAGCAAGTCAGGACTTACAATAACTCTACTTTCATCCCATGATTTCCATTGATTGTAATAAATAATTTTTGTATATTCTAATTTATTTATTCCCACACATGGGGTCCCCTCACTGGACCCATCAAAATTTTAAAGAGCACTATTAAAAGTACAGCTTCCTGAGCCTTATCTATAGAATTTAAGTTCCCACATCTAAGTGAGTCTGGCTGAATGTGATAATATCAAAGTATCCAATAACTTCCACTTCTGGTGCCTCCTGTAGAAATATTATACTTCCTACTCCACTGACAAGTAGTTTAACCATGTGACCTGCATTGGCCAATGAAATGTAATTGGAGTGAAGCTCTTGTCAGAGCAGAAGCTTCAAGGCCGTTAGTGCTTCCACCTTCTCTTTTTTTCCCTATGCCAGGAAGATCAGCAATGTTCCATATGGGGACTCCTTCTTCAGCCTTAGTCCTCAAGGGAAGAGGACATGGATCACAGCTACAGCCAGCCTAAAAGGGACATGTAGCATAAACAGAAATAAATCTTTGTTGTAAGTAACTATGATTTGGGGTGCATTTGTTTCCACAGCATAACCTAGGAGGATGTGTCTGCATCTCATTTGAAAACCCTTATCAGATTAATTATTCATGCTCCATTAATTTTATTCATTGCTCAGTTCTGATTTTTAACCTAAGCATCTTACACAGAACAAAGTACAGATGATGTGTCCAGTTATTATTGACTGTTGTAATTTGATTGTTATATTTATAGTACTATTAGATTCACTACCAATAATTCACCCTAAATAGTTTTGAGGTACTCTTGCATTTTTTTTTCTAAAAGAAGGAACACATGTACACTGTAGACAACTCGAAAATAGAGAGTATAAAAATTCCCACACCATCCCATAAAACTTAGATTAACTACTGTTAATATGTTAGTTAATTTTCAAGTGCTTCCCAAAGATATATTAATTATTAGATCATACTATACAGTATTAAATATCATTTTCTCATTTATTTCTACAAGAATATTTCCTATATTGTCAAATATGCCACAAAAACATTTTAATTAACATACAGTGTTCCAACATGTCAAAGTCATAACTGAGCTAACCCTCTCCCAATTGGTTGTTTCCATTTATTACTACAGTTAATGCTGTTACGAGCACCTTTGTACTGAATCATATAAGCATCTCTATTTTCTTATATTAAAATGTTGGAAGGCAAATTACAGGGCCAAAGAGTATAAACAATTTTAAGACTTTTAATATGTATTGCCAAATCGTTTTAAAGAGAAGTTCTACCAAAAATATACCTATGTGCATTTGCCTTACTGCACACTGACCAGCATTGTACCTGACCCTTATTTTAATCTTTCCAGTCAGATAATCAAAACTAAGCTCATTGTTGCATTTCCATTTCAAATACGCTTGAACATTGTCTTGTGATTTTTAGCCATTTGTCTCTTCATATGATTTCTGTTTCTGTAATATTAATGTAATTTGCCCACAGGGAGTTTTATTCAAAGTCCCCACCAACTTGTAAATGAACTTTCAGAATATACCTCATTTGTAAGTTAGAAGCTATTTATATTAGCTACGAGAAAGATAGCACACTACCAAACTCTCCCTCAGTGCTATGCAATAGAACTTCCTGCAAAGTTAGGAATGTTCTGTATCTGCATCATCCAGTATGGTAACCACTAGCCACATGTGAATATAGAGCCTTTGAAATGTGGTTAGTGTAACTAAGAAACAGAATTTTTCAATTTTATTTTATTTCAATTAATGTAAATTTTAATTTTAATAGCCATATGGGGCTGATGATGATCATATTTGACATCACAGGTCTAAACAACTTACTCATCTCAGGGAATGGGTCAGCCTAGGGTTCATACTTGACCTACTAAATCCATAAGCATGAGGGACAAAAGCAAGATCAATGGGGAAAGTGCATAGTGTGAGGCAAGCTCAGTATATATGCTCAATACATTTCTGCAGGGTTTTCTTTTTTAATTATTTAAATTCAAGTTGGTTGATATAGAGTGCAGCATGGGTTTCAAGAGTAGAATCCAGTGATTCGTCACCCACACACAACACCCAATGCTCACCCCATCAAGTGCTCTCCTTAATGCCCATCACCCATTTAGCCCAAGGCTCCCAACACCCTCCCCTCCAGGAGCTCTCAGTTTATTCTCTATAGTTAAGACTGTTATGGTCTGTCTCCCTTCCTGTTTCTATCCTATTTTATTTTTCCTTCCCTTCCCCTATGTTCATCAGTTTTGCTTTTTAAATTCCACTTGTGAGTGAAGTGGTATGGTATTTGGCTTTCCAACTACATTATTTCACTTAGCACTATACTTCTGTTTCCACCCATGTTGTTGCAGATGGCAAGATTTCATTCTTTCTGATGGCTGAGAAATAAATAAATAAATGTGTGTGTGTGTGTGTGTGTGTGTGTGTGTGTGTAATCTCACCTTTTCTTTATCCATCCATCAGTCAATGGACATTTGGGCTCTTTCCACAATTTCCATTGTTGATAATGCTGCTGTAAACATGAGGGTGCATGTGCCTTGGGTTTTTCAATTCAAGTGGTCATGTTACCCTTGCATATTTCCCATGTACCAGTCTGTGTGCCAAATGCTTTTATATAATAACACATATCCCCACAATAAGCCTATAATATAGCTACTATCAATTTTTCCTCCATTTTACAGGTTAAACAGCTGAGTCACAAAGAGGTCAGCAGGCCTAGGAACATAGAGCTAATACGTGTCAGAGCCAGGGTTCAAGCCCAGCTAGTCTAGCTCCGAAATCCTTGCTTTTAATCCATCCACTCCCTTATATTGCCTGTGGGTATAAAATCACCAGGGGAACATAGTATGTATTATACTTAATGAAACCAAGTATGCTATTGCCTGAAATGCCTCTAACAAGAGATAAACCTTTTATTTCACAACTTAGAGTTGTTTTCATAATATAAAATAAAAATTTTAATAAAAATCAGCCCTGTCTGGCACATGGTTATTTGGAGGAACAAGGGAAGTAAAGCAAAGGGAAGAATTATCGTGTAAACTAATGTACTGTAACATTAAGTGCTCATTTTTATGTTCTATACTGTTCTATACTATTATGTTCTATACTGTTCTAATCAAGTGTACTTAAGAGACAGGCTTTGCTTTCATCATTATCCTAGAAAATATAAATGTAAGTAGTAGTCAAATTAATAGTTATTCTGAGTATCTTTGCTGCATATGTAAAACAGAAGTAGACATGAAATCATGCACATGTGTTTATATTATTTAGTATTTTTATGTCTCTGATGGATATTTACTTTTATTTGTTTCATAATACATAGCAACTGAGCTTTCCTTATACTATATGAAAGGTCAACAATCATGTATGACAAAGTTGAACATGGAATAATAATTTGTAGTGATTTAGTTGCTTATTGCTTCTAGATACCTCAGGACTGCTTATAAGGGTACATGATATAATGACTGATAAGAATAGGCTCTGACACTTTATACACCTGGGTTAAATCCCAGTCCTACCACTTATCACCTGGGTAAATCGTATCATACTATAGCTTTTAAGTTTCAGTTTCTTCTTCATTTGTAAAATGGAGAATATCGTTCCTACAGAAGTTCAAAGAATGAATGAAATAGTAGAAAGAGGGTGTCATTAGGTCAATGCTAGCGAGTTGCCCCACCTTGTAGGTGTCCACAAATGGCATTGGTCTCAGCGATTCTATTACAGTTCGAGTCTGGATTTCAGTCCTGAAAGCACAGAAACTAAAAGTCGTCAGGACCTTAGACAGACTGGCCTCAGCAATTCTGAGTCAACCTACCTACACAGAAGAGACAAGTATACCTTGTTGTACTTTAGTTTTTTTTTTTGTTTGTTTGTTTGTTTTTTTAAAGATTTTATTTATTTATTTGACAGAGAGAGATCACAAGTAGGCAGAGAGACAGGCAGAGAGAGAGAGGAGGAAGCAGGCTCCCTGCTGAGCAGAGAGCCTGATGCGGGACATGATCCCAGCACCCTGAGATCATGACCTGAGCCGAAGGCAGCGGCTTAACCCACTGAGCCACCCAGGTGCCCCTGTACTTTAGTTTTAATGAGAGCCTCTGCCACGTGAACCCTCTGGTGCATTCCATCCCTGGAAGTACGCTACATGGAAAGCCAACTGAACAGAAAGGCTCTTGCTGAATGAGGAATCAGAATGAGGAAAGTGGGTTGGTTGTTTGATTTAGGCATACAACATAGCTGGCATATCTTTCTCCACTGTATGTCTATGATCGACATACCACCCCCAAAATGCCACTTGGGTATATTATTTTGAGCCTAAGGCAATTGAAGAAAAGCAGATGCAAAAAAGGCTCTCTGATCTCTCCTTTCTACCTAAAAAGTGGGACATAAATTTCCTGTGGAAAGTATTTCCTCTCCCAAAAGAGAATATTCTTATCAATTCTCATCACCGGAGAGGAGGAGTTAACACCAAGATTAACATCTATACAAACAAGCCTATTAAAGTAACCCTTACCTTCCTTTAGTCTTCCCTTATTCCTGCCAGGCACTTTCCCACAGTACCACCCTAGTGCACACACCTTTTCTCTTTGTCTTGCCACATCTCCCCAAGATATTCCTCTTTGTTAAAATGGTATATAAGCTCTCAGACCCATCTGCTTCTTTGAGTCCTCATTTCTTAGCTATGAAAGCTCTGTGTACCTGTACAAATATTAACATCAAATAAAATGGGTATGCTTTTCTACTACTAGTCTGTCAATTGTCAGTTTAATGAGAGGCTTACACATAGAACCCAAGAGGGTCTAGGAAACATCTTTTCTCCCCTATAGCTGTATTTGTCATGTTGTCATACTATTCCAGTCCAGAGGGCTCCTGATTCATTCCTAGATGGGCGTTCTCAAAATTGGCCTCCACTTTTTGTTTTTCCTCCAAGTCTCCATCACTTTTTTTGCTTTTCAAAGTTTTTATTTATTTGACAGAGAGCGTGTGTGTGCACAATCAAGAGAGGGAGAAGCAGGCTCCCTACTCAGCAGAGAATGCAACGCATCTGGATCCCAGGACCCTGGGATCCTCACCTGAACCAAAGACACGCCCCTAAATCTCCATTACTAATCAGTTTACCTTTTGATTGATACAGTACATGAAGAAAGGCATATGAGGGGCACCTGGGTGGCTCAGTGGGTTAAAGCCTCTGCCTTCCCCTCAGGACATGATCCCAGGGTCCTGGGACTGAGGCCCACATCCGGCTCTCTGCTCAGCAGGGAGCCTGCCTCCTCCTCTCTCTCTCTCTGCCTGCTTCTCTGCCTACTTGTGTTCTCTGTCAAATAAAATAAAAACTTTAAAAAAAAAAAAAGAAAGAAAGAAAGGCATATTAACCTTCAGTTTTTTTTTTATAAAGGAGTCTTCTAGGCCTAGTGCTCTTCTTTCTTTTTAGGGCACTTTTTCTGATTTTGTAGATAAACTCTCAAGAGATGGTCTTCTTTCTCTCCCTTTATTGTTTTTTGTGCAATCCTCAGTTCATGGTCGAGCATTAAGTATAATACCTACCTCATACCACCTGGTATTTAGTAAGTATTTGATAAATGCTAGGGTTTTTAAAAAATTTTTCCTCATCATGAGTTTATCTTTATTTATAAACATACTCTACATAAAAGAAATAAAGTCACCTAAAGGAGCTGGAGAAAGAACAAGAAAGAAACCCTAAGCCCAGCAGGAGAAGAGAAATCATAAAGATCAGAGCAGAAATCAATGAAATAGAAACCAAAAAAACAATAGAACAAATCAACGAAACTAGGAGCTGGTTCTTTGAAAAAATTAATAAAATTGATAAACCCCTGGCCCGACGTATCAAAAAGAAAAGAGAAAGGACCCAAATAAATAAAATCATGAATGAAAGAGGAGAGATCACAACTAACACCAAAGAAATACAAACTATTATAAGAACATACTATGAGCAACTCTATGCCAATAAATTTGACAATCTGGAAGAAATGGATGCATTCCTAGAAACATATAAACTACCACAACTGAACCAGGAAGAAATAGAAAGCCTGAACAGACCCATAACCAGTCAGGAGATTGAAACAGTCATTAAAAATCTCCAAACAAACAAAAGCCCAGGGCCAGACGGCTTCCTGGGGGAATTCTACCAAACATTTAAAGAAGAACTAACTCCTATTCTCCTGAAACTGTTCCAAAAAATAGAAATGGAAGGAAAACTTCCAAACTCGTTTTATGAGGCCAGCATCACCTTGATCCCAAAACCAGACAAGGATCCCATCAAAAAAGAGAGCTATAGACCAATATCCTTGATGAACACAGATGCAAAAATACTCAACAAAATACTAGCCAATAGGATTCAACAGTACATTAAAAGGATTATTCACCACGACCAAGTAGGATTTATCCCAGGGCTGCAAGGTTGGTTCAACATCCGCAAATCAGTCAATGTGATACAACACATCAATAAAAGAAAGAACAAGAACCATATGATACTCTCAATAGATGCTGAAAAAGCATTTGACAAAGTACAGCATCCCTTCCTGATCAAAACTCTTCAAAGTGTAGGGATAGAGGGCACATACCTCAATATCATCAAAGCCATCTATGAAAAACCCACCGCAAATATCATTCGCAATGGAGAAAAACTGAAAGCTTTTCCGCTAAGGTCAGGAACACGGCAGGGATGTCCATTATCACCACTGCTATTCAACATAGTACTAGAGGTCCTAGCCTCAGCAATCAAACAACAAAAGGAAATTAAAGGCATCCAAATTGGCAAAGAAGAAGTCAAATTATCACTCTTCGCAGATGATATGATACTATATGTGGAAAACCCAAAAGACTCCACTCCAAAACTGCCAGAACTTATACAGGAATTCAGTAAAGTGTCAGGATATTAAATCAATGCACAGAAATCAGTTGCATTTCTCTACAACAACAACAAGACAGAAGAAAGAGAAATTAAGGAGTCAATCCCATTTACAATTGCACCCCAAACCATAAGATACCTAGGAATAAACCTAACCAAAGAGGCACAGAATCTATACTCAGAAAACTATAAAGTACTCATGAAAGAAATTGAGGAAGACACAAAGAAATGGAAAAATGTTCCATGCTCCTGGATTGGAAGACTAAATATTGTGAAAATGTCTATGCTACCTAAAGCAATCTACACATTTAATGCAATTCCTATCAAAGTACCATCCATCTTTTTCAAAGAAATGGAACAAATAATTCTAAAATTTATATGGAACCAGAAAAGACCTCGAATAGCCAAAGGGATATTGAAAAAGAAAGCCAACGTTGGTGGCATCACAATTCCGGACTTCAAGTCTATTACAAAGCTGTCATCATCAAGACAGCATGGTACTGGCACAAAAACAGACACATAGATCAATGGAACAGAATAGAGAGCCCAGAAATAGACCCTCAACTCTACAGTCAACTAATCTTCGACAAAGCAAGAAAGAATGTCCAATGGAAAAAAGACAGCCTCTTCAATAAATGGTGCTGGGAAAATTGGACAGCCACATGCAGAAAAATGAAATTGGACCATTTCCTTACACCACACACAAAAATAGACTCAAAATGGATGAAGGACCTCAATATGCGAAAGGAATCCATCAAAATCCTTGAGGAGAACACAGGCAGCAACCTCTTCGACCTCAGCTGCAGCAACATCTTCCTAGGAACAACACCAAAGGCAAGGGAAGCAAGGGCAAAAATGAACTATTGGGATTTCATCAAGATCAAAAGCTTTTGCAGAGCAAAGGAAACAGTTAACAAAATCAAAAGACAACTGACAGAATGGGAGAAGATATTTGCAAACAACATATCAGATAAAGGACTAGTGTCCAGAATCTATAAAGAACTTAGCAAACTCAACACCCAAAGAACAAATAATCCAATCAAGAAATGGGCAGAGGACATGAACAGACATTTCTGCAAAGAAGACATCCAGATGACCAACAGACACATGAAAAAGTGCTCCATATCACTTAGCATCAGGGAAATACAAATCAAAACCACAATGAGATATCACCTCACACCAGTCAGAATGGCTAAAATTAACAAGTCAGGAAATGACAGATGCTGGCGAGGATGTGGAGAAAGGGGAACCCTCCTACACTGTTGGTGGGAATGCAAGCTGGTGCAACCACTCTGGAAAACAGCATGGAGGTTCATCAAAATGTTGAAAATAGAACTGCCCTATGACCCAGCAATTGCACTATTGGGTATTTACCCTAAAGATACAAACATAGTGATCCAAAGGGGCACGTGCACCCGAATGTTTATAGCATCAATGTCCACAATAGCCAAACTATGGAAAGAACCTAGATGTCCATCAACAGATGAATGGATCAAGAAGATGTGGTATATATACACAATGGAATACTATGCAGCCATCAAAAGAAATGAAATCTTGCCATTTGCGACAATGTGGATGGAACTAGAGCGTATCATGCTTAGCGAAATAAGTCAAGCAGAGAAAGACAACTATCATATGATCTCCCTGATATGAGGAAGTGGTGATGCAACATGGGGGCTTAAGTGGGTAGGAGAAGAATTAATGAAACAAGATGGGATTGGGAGGGAGACAAACCATAAGTGACTCTTAATCTCACAAAACAAACTGAGGGTTGCTGGGGGGAGGGGGGTTGGGAGAAGGGGGTGGGATTATGGACACTGGGGAGGGTATGTGCTTTGGTGAGTGCTGTGAAGTGTGTAAACCTGGTGATTCACAGACCTGTACCCCTGGGGATAAAAATATATGCTTATAAAAAATAAAAAATTATTAAAAAAAAAATTTAAAAAAAAAAAGAAATAGTCAAATTTTATCTGCCATCTCAGTTTTCTGCCATCTCATTATATTCTCTCAAATGATATTAGTTAAAACTAAAACTACCCAAACTGCTTTGCAGCTGCTACTCAATCATCCTATCAGGCAAACCTCCTCAGTGTTAACAGCATATTAAAACACAGGTCTCTCTGGGCGTCTGGGTGGCTCAGTGGATTAAACACCTGCCTTGACTCAGGTCATGATCCTGGCATTCTGGGATGGCACGCCATGGTGAGCAGGGGGGAGCTTACTTCTCCCTCTCCCTCTGCCCTTCTGCCCAACTTGTGCTTACTCTGCAGTGCTGTCTCTCTTTTTCTAATAAATAAATAAAAACTTTTAAATAATTAAATTTAAAAATAAAATAAAATGCAGGTCTTTCCTACTATGTGAAAGTAGAACGTTCCAATGAAAACTTCCAAAAATTAAAATGGCATAAAGTGAAGAAGAAATCACCATCAATTTATAGGAAAAATGTTTGAGCACTCCCAGACCCAAAAAACTACC
Organism: Mustela erminea; assembly: GCF_009829155.1. Lineage (NCBI taxonomy): Eukaryota > Metazoa > Chordata > Mammalia > Carnivora > Mustelidae > Mustela > Mustela erminea. The sequence continues at coordinate 38,109,174 of NC_045615.1, read as the reverse complement.
ATTCTTAGGCTTTTCAGATACCTTAGAACACATCTTACTAACAAATGGACAAAATAAAATTGAGATAAAGCACGGATGTTCACAGACACGATTCAGAGCTCTGGCAGCTTGATGCTGAGAGGCTGCGTGTCGTTCCTAAGCAAGGAGCTTGGTGGGGGTTGGGGGGGGGGCCCTTGCTCCTCCAGGCACATGTTGCCTCTATAAGCTGGAGCAAAATCCACATGAAATGCTGTTTTTCCTTTTTTTTTTTTTTTTTCGTTTTTGTAAAAGTTAAAATTTCCCTGGATTTCTTTTGGTTGCCAAAAACAGGTTTGACATCTAGGTCTTTTATAAAAGTGACATAGGGAAACATGAACTTTCAAAAAGTTGAGGATACCTGTAGTTTCACTGATGATAGGTTTAGGAACTTGGAGAAGAGTATTTTCAAAAAAGTTTTGTTTTAGAGGAAGAGCAGGAAAGAAATCAAGAGCAGCTATATTCATAGTATTTGTTTATCAGTTTGTTTCTTCTCCTTCACCACCTATGTTAAAAAGAGAGAAACAAAATGGGATATGGAAAGGATGAGGCACAAAGAGAAAAGCATTTTTAATATTTCAAAATCCCAGGTAAAAACTACTTACCGTTTTCCTCTGGAGACATTCTTCGCAACAGTGATGAACAGTGGTCTCCATTACATTTCTGCTCATTTGTACAGCTGTTTGACCACAAGCTCCTGCACATAAAACATGCCTCTTAACTGCTTCTGTATTTTAAGTGAGAACATTTTCTTCTTTTAGTCTTTGATGTATTGATTAACTAATGAGAAGCCCAATGGCTGGTAGACAGGCAAGAAACTCTTGTGAACAGAAGACCACAAATCCATCAACAGAGGAATACGCCTCAAAAAAAGAAGCGAATGGGGCGCCTGGGTGTCTCAGTGGGTTAAAGCCTCTGCCTTCAGCTCAAGTCATGATCTGAAGGTCCTGGGATCAAGCCCCGCATCAGGCTCTCTGCTCAGCAGGGAGCCTGCTTCTCCCTCCCTCTCTGCCTGCCTCTCTGCCTACTTGTGATCTGTCAGATAAATAAATAAAATCTTTAAAAAAAAAAATAGAAGAAGAAGAAGAAGTGAGAGCTTTGAGAGGAGCTGGGAGGGCTCTAGACTGGGTAGGCTTCAGCCTCCCACTGAGGTATTTAAGGGGCCAATGCCCCAGGCCATGGACAGACTACATTAAGCCAGGGTGCAGAGGATAGACTCAGTAGGTCCAAACCTGCACAATTTGAAGCATCCATGCTAGGGATTAGTAGCAAATAGGTGACCTCAGTGGAACCAGACAAATGGGAATCGCCAGCAGGGAAACCATTTACACCTACAGAAGTGTGAAGTCTTTCCTCACGTTGTCACTAGAGATACTCATTATGAAAGGAAACTAGACATTATTCTCCTTAGGTGGGCGACTTTTGAGGCTACTTGTAAGTGAGGGAAATGTCTAAATATCTAGCTTAATGATTCTCTGGAAAAAAAAAAAAGCCAAATTTTCATTTAGACACTTTTAAAATCCTGGAGTAAAAACTCTAAAATGTTTATCTTCCCTCTGGAGACAATTATTTAGATTTCCATAGGCAAGAACCCAGAGACCTTTTCTTTTCTTCCCAAATGGAATTTATTTACATTAGGGAGATGGGGTTTCTCTTTGTCTCTTCAGAAACTGTACTTCCCCTGTATAAGTGCCTAGGCTCCCAGTTTTGAGGGTCCCTTCCTGTAATGACCAAAAAATCCCTTTGCACACACTGGTCTGCCCATGGGGTCCTCCTCACATTGCTAGAGAAAGGGCAAGAACTGGTGCCAGGGGAACTGATGCAATTATTGCTCTAAGTAATAATAATCTACTTTGATCTAGAAGTGCACAATATGAATAAATACAGAAATTAAAAGCGCATCATATATCTTTGATGGAGAAACAGGTAGATAATATAGAGATAGATATGAATATATAAAATGGAAATGTATATTGTGGTAATACTCCTTATTCATGCTCCGTGAACATGTGTAATTTTCAGTGACTGAACTTTGCACCATCACTATTTGAGGGTAGCATATGATACAGAAAATAGTACTAAAATGGTTCTAAAAATATGGTTTGATTCACATATACAAGCTTTTGCACTGGAAACCAAAGCTACTTAGGCTATAAAAGAGAGCCCTTACCACCCAAGATAGCCATGAAATTTCAAGAAAAATAATTAGTTTCTTCCTGGTATTATTAAAATGACCAAGCATGTTTTGCATAGGTCACTACATTGTAACTTTTTCCTCCACTTTTTATAGATACTGGCATTATCTACCAACAGCCCCATTCCAGTGTTTTGCACAGAAAGTCCTTACTGGCCTGCTGCAATGTCAAGACATTCAAGGATTTCGGGGCAGAACATTCGACTGGAGAGATCACAAACTTGACTGGGACTTACTTGATATAACAGCATATTTTAGAGATTTATTTTCACTATTGACAACCAAAATGTAGAGTGCATCCATTTCCTGCAAGCAGTGCAAAGTGAATGTAATAATGTGATAGCAACAGTGGACACATTTTCTGATGATGTCATGGTAGATTCTGTTTTTTATAGGACCTGATCATGAGCAAACTTTAAGAAACTGCCTGAAAACATTTCGACTATTATGAAGAAACATTTAAAAGACAATAAAACAGGATATTCATTGAATTAAATAGTTAAAGGATTTGAATAGGTGTCCCTGATGATATTACCTTGCAGATTCTGTGGGTAAAAAGAAAAACAGTATTTCAACACCAATAGACTATTCTTAACTGCTGTAGCTCCTTCGCTATTTTGCATAACTTGATTCAGTCTTCAAAGACCATTTCAAATCATTTCAAATAGAGGTATTTTTTCTGAAGAAAACTTTACCTAGGCACTACAGAGGAATTAACTGCTCTCCCAGCAATGCTTCATTCATTCCGCTAATCTGTTACTTCCCTCACAGTACAAATTAAGTTCAAACATGGCAGCCGCCGTCTAGACACCTGCATTTTTCGTATGCATGTTTTTAAATCACCAGAATATAACAGATACCTAATAAATATTTGTTGATTTTTGAAAAGTGTAAGTGCGTTTTTTTTTTAGCATTTGTATTTTTATCTATGAATGCTCTCAGACACTATTAAACATATTTGGAAACACATTAATTTTTGCAAGTTAGAAAAGTACAAATTAATTGTGGACAAGAATTCAATGCCATTCATGCCACTCTGTGACACCTCAAGCAACTTCAAGAACATTCTAACCAACTCCTCTAGGTTCTATATTCTTTCTTACCTCCACCACATACTCTTCATGATTATAGTCCTGCATGTTATCTTTCTTTCCCTTCTCTCCCTGAGTCCTGATGGTTGACGCCAGAAAAGAGCATCTCTTGAGTAGGGCTGAGAGCCACACACTGTTGAATCTTGATTTGCAGCATTGCATTGGTCTGAAAGAATTAATACAGCTTTCGTTAGGAGTGAATTAGACTTTGGAGAGGCTATCACGCAACATTCCCTGCGTGATAATTTTCCTATACTTTTCCGTATTTTTCTAGAACTATGGCTTACCGATCTATAATTCATTATTATGTATAGTGTTCATTTCAGCAAAACATGATTGTCTTTTATTGTGGAAAGAAAGATCATTTTTCTTTTAACTGTGTGTGATTATAACCAATCCAAGTAATTTCCTTTCCGCGAAACATCTCTGATGATAAATACCAAACCGTTCACAGAAGTAGCTCTGTTTCTAGAATTTTGGAAAAAAACATTGTTATGTGGAATGAATTCTGATATTTTTTGAAATTGTTCTCAGGAGTTTGAACACAAAGCAGGTTGTATGTCAACATTTAGACAAGCCATTAGAACTATCAGTTCACAGTATAGAAAAACTGCAAAAAAATGGACATTACTGTGGATAATAAGTTGTGCTCCATTATATCTGGCAATAATTAAGTTGAAGTTGAAGCAAGTTGGAAGATAAGCAGTTGTCCTCTGGCTAGAAACTAAAGACAAATTCATGCTCAGTATTTGAGGGGAGAGGTAAGGCTAAAAGGAAGTCTACATTTTAAACCTTAATGCATCAAAAATTTCCTTTAAAATCCTTTTGAAGCTTTGAATATGAGAATATTGTGTGTCATTCCTTTTTATTATTCTAAGACCAAATTTACTAAAAATTTTATGCATTGCTTTGGTAATAACTTGACATCTTTAAGTGTTTTCTCAGTAACAGTATGTGTCATTGCTATATTTTCATTTTAAATATTTTCATCAATTGTTTTATTTCTATGAATTTTGATTTATTCAATATAGCCTGAGTTACTGAGGTGAAAAAAGGTATTTCAAACAACAAAACGTATATGATTTAATTTCCATCAGGCTTTCAAAATGAGTAGGTTAGAGCTAACCAGAATTTTGTGTTTAGCTCAGTTCGGTTTTTCTATTAAGCTTTTTTTATTTTAATTTCAGTATAGTTAAAATAGTGTTATGTTAGTTTCAGATGTACAATATAGTGATTCAACAATTCTATATATTAATCGTGCTCTTCATGGTAAATGTACTCTTAATCCCCTTCACTTATGTTACCAATTCATTCACTGACCTCCCCTCTGGTCACCTTCTGTTTGTTCTCTGTAGGTAGGAGCCTATTTTTTTTCCCCCTTTGTTCCTTCATTTTGTTTCTCAAATTCTACATGTAAGTGAAAGTATATGGTATTTGTCTTTCTCTGACTGACTTATTTTGTTTAACTTGTTACTCTCTAGCTCCATCCATGTTGCTACAAATGGCAAGATCTCATTCTTTTCTATGACTTAATATTCCATTATGTGTATGTATATACCATATCTTCTTTATTAATGGACACTTGAACTGCTTTCAAAATTTGGTTATTGTAAATATTGTATATCCTTTTGAATTAGTGTTTTCATATTCTTTGGGTAAATATCCAGTAGTGTGATTAATGGATCATAGGGTAAGTTCAATTTTTTTAATTTTTTGAAAACCCCTGAAGTATTTTCCACAGGGACTGCCCGAGTTTACATTCCCATCAATAGAGCACAAAGGTTCCTTTTTCTCCACATCCTTGCCAACACTTGTTTCTTGTATTTTTGATTTTAGCCATTCTGATGAGTATGAGGTGGTATCTCACTGTAGTTTTGATTTGCATTTCCCTGACAATGAGTGACATTGAGCATATTTTAATGTGTCTGGAGAAATGTCTATTTATGTCTTCTCTCTATTTTTTAAGTTGGATTATTTGCTTTTGGGGTATTGGGGTGTAGATGTTCTTTATAAATTTTTGGATACTAACCCTTTATCAATTATGTCATTTGCAAATCTCTTCTCCCATTTAATGGCTGTCTTTTGGTTTTGTTGATTATTTCCTTTGCTGTGCAGAAGCCTTTTATTTTGATGTAGTTCCAGTAGTTTATTTGTGCTTTAATTTCTCTCATCTCAGGAGACATATCTGGTAAAAGCTGCTATGGCTGATGTCAAAGAAATTACTGCCTGTGCTCTCTTCTAGAATGTTTATAGTTTCAGGTCTCACATGTAGGTACTTACTTCATTTTGAGTTTATTTTGGTGTATGGTGTAAGAAAATGGCTCAGTTTCATCTTTTGCACATAGCTGTTCAGTTTTCTCAATATCCTATGTTGAAGAGACAGTCTTTTTCACAATACATATTCATCCTTCTTTTGTCAAGGTGCAATTGACCATATAACCATGGGTTTGTTTCTGGGCCTTCTATCCTGTTTCACTGATACATGTGTCTATTTTTGTGCCAGTACCATACTGTTTTGATTACTACAGCTGTGTAGTATAACACGAAATCTGGAATTCTGGTATCTCCAGCTTCAGGTTTTTGTTTTGTTTTGTTTTGTTTTTCAAGATTGTTTTGGGGGGGAAAAAAAAAAGATTGCTTTGGCCATTCAAGGTCTTTTGTGGTTCCATACAAGTGTTAGGATTATTTGTTCTAGTTCTGTGAGGAATGCTGTTGGTATTAGTTCAGTTTTCTTTCAGGTGGATATATTGTCTTCAGAGCTTTTACATATTAAGTTAAAATTACCTTAATTTAAATTTTTTATATTAGCTTCTACATTGTTTCAATTGCACTCAATCCAGGAAGTAAGAAAGCAAAGTTTAAACTCTCCCCCACCCCCTCCGCTGACATGCAAAATGTTTCTTAAGTTCCAAAAAGCTTAAAGGATTGAAGTAGCATAAAGAAAAAAATATAATAAGGAATAATAGAACAAAGCAAAATTCCAAAGTGCAGAAAAAGACTGAAGTTATTGGTAAGTAAAATTAATAAGAATGCCATTGAAATTAACTAGTGCCATTAAAAATTAATTAAAAGAGAAGAAAATGGGGGCACCTGGGTGGCTCAGTGGGTTAAGCTGCTGCCTTCGGCTCAGGTCATGATCTCAGGGTCCTGGGATCGAGTCCCGCATCGGGCTCTCTGCTCAGCAGGGGCCTGCTTCCCTCTCTCTCTCTCTGCCTGCCTCTCCATCTAGTTGTGATTTCTCTCTGTCAAATAAATAAATAAAACATTTAAAAAAAAAAAAGAGAAGAAAATTGAACAAAGAAGAACAATAGAAGAGAGGAAAATGTGTACTTACTTGCATGGTAAAACATTACAAAACATAGCAAAACAGTTTCTGAAGCTAGTTGATTTAGAACTTGAGGGTTACTTTATACTTTACTGAAAAGAAATTATGAGTTGTGAGTTGTGTAATAAAGCTACATCTTCGTTTTGTCTACAAATCTATAATGCGAGGAAATTGGATAATACTATGTTTAAATCTCTTTAGACGAAACATACCATATATTGATAGATTCTCTTCATGTATACCCACAACATGTGAAGATGTTCAGGATGCCAGGCCAAAATATACCACTTTGATATATTGATTACTTTGAGCTGAAGGCACTTGAGAAAGAGCAAATGCAGAAAGATTTCTCCCAACTCCTTGGAGGTGTTTAAAGACAGAACCTTGAAGAGGAACTCAGTTGTCATAATCTCTTCCCCAGGAGTTTCACCAAACAGGGAAGACGCCTCTTATTACAGGAGAGGATGCTAGAAGTTGACACCATACCCAGATAGATGAACTTTGGCCCAGATGATCATACTTCTTATCTATTCCACTGAGGGCCCTACATCTTTCCTAAAAAACATTTACTCTTCCCCAGTGGCCTATATTCTCCCTTCCCCTGTCTCTATTAAGACAAAGATAAGAGCCCAAATATCACTGTTTTTTTTCCAATTCACTTTTGTTTTCCTGCGATACCCCAAGCACATAATATTAAAATTAATGAATGTGTATATATGTTCTCCTATTAATCTACCTATTGTCAATTTCATAGACTAAGCTTCTGAGCCTAGGAGGGTAGAGGAAAAGTTTTTTTTCCGCTACATATACAAACTTTCATATTTACCCTGGAATTCAGAGATAAATTTTTCACACTGAAATCTGCCCAAATATTTTAAAAATATGTTTAGTCTAAGTTTACTGACATTTATATTATTATAGTGATGGAAAAACTAAAAAAGATTCAGCACTGGAGGCAAGAGAAGTATCCAGTTAATAAACCTGGCAGTTTCCTATTCTTAAAGCGGATGTTGGTCAGAGCTGCCTCAGCAGAAAAGCAGATACAAGGAGCCACTGAGACCATCCTGTAGGACTCATAAAACCCCTGATCATCCCAGAGTCTTGGGCTAAATTAAAGTCAGAGAGAGACAAGTGGCCTGCACTGAGTTAAGGAGGTCACAAGAGCACAAAGTCAAAAAATTTTCACATGTACTCCACTTTCCGTAATTAAAGTCAAGCATTTGCTTGCAAAATTTGAAAATACATTTTGGGAAAGTCTGAGTTTACCTTTGCCAAAAATATTCACTTGAAAAACTAATCTATTTTTTGTATGTCTAAACAGATGTCAAAGATGCCTTGAACCACCTTAGCATAATTATACTTTTCAAACACATCAAAGTATTAGTCTCCCATAGAAACACGCTTATGAAAATAGATGTTACAGCAACAAATAAAAATGGAACAGACAAGTCTTGCCTGTCAATTTTAATTATCAAATGTTTATTATTAAGTTGGTAGTTAGTTTTGCACATATTAATGTAGAATAAATTGGAACTGGCAATTACTTTCGAAGCAAAAAAAGTTTAACTGTTCTTGTAACTTTTACTTTCTAAAGGTACAATGACCTGAACTTCCTAAGTGATGGAAAAAAAATGTGCTGTGCCATTTTCTCCCCCTTGATAAGTCATGACACCCAAAGAAATATATATTACCAAGCTACTAGGAATTTAAAACAGGAATTTTTTTAAAGATTTTATTTATTTATTTGACAGATAGAGATCACAAGTAGGCAGAAAGGCAGGCAGAGAGAGAGAGGAGGAAGCAGGCTCCCCGCCGAGCAGAGAGCCCAATGTGGGGCTTGATCCCAGGACTCTGGGATCATGACCCGAGCCGAAGGCAGAGGCTTTAACCCACTGAGCCACCAGGCACCCCCTTAAAACAGGATTTTAAAAGATAAATCATTCTTATTTTATGGGTTATTTTGAATATTAATAATTACAAAAATATAAGTTTTCTTCGAGGTTGTCTCATGTTCAAAAACATGTGAGGAGGACAGATGTGAGATTAATCATATACAGTAATCCTAAAATAAAATTAACACCTTTGAACCAACCAATAATAACCACAAGACACTTTCTAAATATCCTTATCCACTGGAAAGAACAAGGTATTCTTTTTTCTTTTTTATTTAATTTAATTTATTTATTTGACAGAGGTCACAAGTAGGCAGAGAGGCAGGCAGAGAGAGAGGAGGGAAAGCATGCTCCCTGCTGAGCAGAGAGCCTGATGCGGGCTCAATCCCAGGACCCTGGGATCTTGACTTGAGCTGAAGGCAGAGGCTTTAACCCACTGAGCTACCCAGGTGCCCCAGAACCAGGCATTCTTAAAGAAATAGCTGATCCGGGGGTTGAGCAGGGGAAGTACATGATGATCCTAGACCAACTTGTGCCAGAGAATAAGGAAATTCTTGAGAATGATGAAAACCTACCAAAAAGACCCAGGAGACAATCTGAAGAGGTTTTAAGTGGCCAAATGTATAAAATTTTAGAACTGAATAAAATAAAGATGTAAATGAATTAAAGAACTTAACAAACAAGAATCCATATTGATATAAATAATACCTAAACTAGAAGAAAAACTTTACCTTAGAGCTTTACCAATAAATATTGAAGGAAAGATGGAATTTAAAAATTACTATTTGGCAGCCATGACAGTAACACTTAATTCAAGGCACGACACATCAAAGAGTGAAATTTTGATACATATTACATGTACATGTACATATACATACACAAAGAGAAAAAGGGAAAGAACGACAATGGGAAATGTGCTAGAAGGCTAACAATTAAGGAATTTGGGCAATGCGTATATAGATTTCTCTGCACGCACTTTCCAGCCTTTCCACTACCATAACACTGTATCAAAATTTTAAAGTTACTGGAAACCTCATTATTTCAGACTCCATTAAGCCATCCCCTAATATAGTATTTTCATTTGTTAACAATGTCTTATTCTTAAACTTATTTGATTCAGTATTTCTGTAGATTTCCAATAGCTATACTTGAAATTCATAGGAAGAAAGTCATTTTTAAATAGTTCTAAATGTCTGGTAAAGATTAAAAAACAACTAATAATAAAGACTAGAGTTTAATGTTTTAAATATTCAACAAATATATTGCAAGTTTGCTATTTACAGAGCCAGATAGTATTCTAGGCTCTAGATTCAAAATGAGATTGTCTTGGGAGTGGGGGGCGAGGGAGGGGGTGCTGCTGTGGTGAGTGCTGTGAAGTGTGTAAACCTGGCGATTCACAGACCTGTACCCTGGGGCTAAAAATACTTTTTATGTTTATTTTAAAAAATTTAAAAATTTTTTAAAAATAAAATAAAATAAATGAGATTGTCCAGGAAGTAATGACCAAGTAGTTATGCATTCAATAAAGAATGAAGACTCAAAAGTGTGAAACACAGTTGTGGATGGGGGAAGAATGAGTCTTTTCTTTAATATACACCAGTGTGCCTCTTCTATCAATTTAATCTATGAATCCTTTGTGGAACACCTTTAGTGGGCAAAGACTGTTCTCTGATTCTGTGTCAAAGATCATGCAGCTAATACATAGGTCTTATTTTAAGACCTATGTCTTAAAAGACATAGGTCAAATTTTAAAAGAAGAGTAAGCAAGGGGGAAAGATGTATACTTAAGTAGTGCTAATGTAATGGAGACCAAAATATGGAGCTATGGAAAGAAACTTTCTTCTTTATGAAGAAAAACTTTATTTTTTCTTTTCTTCTTTTGAGAGATCTGTTAAGGTTTCTAGAAGAAAAGGATGTGATCTGCCCCATTAAGGATGGATCTATGCTACTATGGGTAGGTTGGTCTAGATGGAAGGAAAACCTTCTTTTAAAAAGTCTGGAAAATGCAGAGAAAAGAGAGTGATCATAGGGCCAAGTCATAAACAGCAGCCAATCAACTATTCTCTCCTGCCTTGCCATTCTCTGGAAACCAAAAACCTGTGAACTCAGGGAGATTCTGTGAGATAAGAGAAAATCTATATATAGATTTGTCTCTGCCCACAGTTCCTGGAACAGAGTTTCTAAAGCCCTTGCAATTTCCTAAGTGATAAGAATAGTAAGAGCACTTTTTGTTATAATGAAGCCACTCTGAGTGGGCTCCTGGATGACTCCAAGATGGAGGCTGGTCACCAGAAAGACCAAGCCACTGAAGCTTAGGATTTTCAGCTCCCCTCCCCCTTCTACCCATTCTCCAGAGAGAGGACTTAATAGTAGACATTTCGGGGAGTTACCAGGTTGGAGAACACATCCACACTGGGAGGGGAATGTACTTCACCTCCATGGAAATAAAAACTTCTGTGCTCAGGACCCTTCAAGACGTCACCCTATGTTTTTCTTCATCTGGTTGTTCATCTGTATATTTCGTCATATCTTTTAATAAACTGGTAAATGTAAGTAAGTGTTTTGCTCTAAAAAATTAATTGAGCCCAGGAAGAGGATTTTGGAATTTCTGATCTGTAGCTGGTTGGCTAAAAGCACAGGCAACAACTTGGGCTTGCAATTGGCGTCATCATCATGTAGCGCTGAGGGTGGGGTGGTCTTGTAGGACTGAGCCTTTAACCTGTGGAATCTGATAATCTGATGCTGTCTCTGGGTAGATAGTGCCAGAACTGAGTTGAATTGTAGGACACCTAGCTAGTTCACAGAGACTAGGTTGTTATTTGCCGGGGGGGGGGGGGGGGGGGGCAAGAGTAGGGAACATCCACATATTTGGTGATCAGAAGCAAAATGTTTCATGTGACTAGTAAAGGAGACAGACAGCAGAGAAAATCATAGTCAAGAAGAACCAAGTGATTCTGGGGGAAAAAAACTGAGATTTTTCCATTTATAGCTCCTTCATCTCTGGAAAAGTACAGTTCAAGCCATCTCTACAAATTACATGAAATCATTTGTTTTGGTTTTTCCCATCGTTCCGAGTTCAGAGCCATCAGATGCAATCCTGAGATCATAAAGATTGAGCTCTGCAGATCATTCTTATAATACAAAGTAAATTTTATTAGACATGAACCTGGAAATTATATCTGGCAATAAAAGTAATTATTGACATCAGAGGTTTTAAAAATGACATTTTGGGGATGTCTGGGTGGCTCAGTTAGTTAAGTACCTGCTTTTGGCTCAGGTCATTATCCTAGGGTCCTGGGATCAAACCCCACATTAGGTTTCCTGTTCAGCAGAGAGTCTGCTTCTCTCTCTCTCTCTCTCTCTTTTTCTCTCTCTCTCCCCCACTCTGTCCCTCCCTACCACTTGCTCGCTCTATTTCTTTCAAATAAATAAATAAAATCTTTTAAAAAAATGACATTTTGGTTCTATTTTATAAACCAAACCAACATGTGCATTTCTAACCTTTATTAAAATAACATTAACTGCAAAGATAATGTTGCATTAAATTACTTTCTGCCTCGCTTACTAAAATGTAAAGTGATTTCTGGTTTTGGTAGTCGCCATTCATAATAATCTATTGTAAGGAACTTTTATTGTGTGAATCTTTAAAAATGTCTAAGCACAGACAATAGGCTATAAATATGTGAGCACGTAGGTTTTAATTTTGACTCAGAGTAGTTTCTTAGCATTTGAAAAACAGTAATCAGAAGCCCACATTACACAGATAGCTCCCCGAAGTGTTTCAGCCCTCTTTTTCTCCAATGCTAAAGGAGTTGTTATTTAACATAAGGAATATAAGACCTTTTTCCCCACTGGCAGAATAAATGGTCAAGATGTGGGTCAACTAGAAATAGTATACAGGTACCTCAACTCCTGCAGAAGAGAAGGGTTTAGCAAGGCTAACAGCCCATATCCTCAAAGCCATTCTCTCAGCCTAAGGACTCTTCCGAGTCTTTTGTATAACCTTTCTGAAAGACCATGCCACCCGATCTGACTTGAAGTTTGGCTGAACAAAACTGCCCCCATACTGTTGCAATTGCCTCACGAACCTTTCATTCACGGTGCCTGACAGAATGCCTACGATGATGGTAAGCTGAGACTTCATGCTTACAGACTCTTTGCCCCTTTTTTCACCTCTTTGACAATAAATACTTCTATATGTAACGGAATTTGGTCTGAGACAACAGGAGTCGTCATACCTTAACCTCTAAGCAAGACTGTAGACAACTGTAGCCCTCAGTGACCCTTAACTTCTAGAGGTTACCAATCTCTACCAAAACAATGTCATAATTTTGGCCCAGTTGGCTTATAGCAGTTTGTAATAGAAGGTCTCCTGCTAAAATCTTTTCAATAACCTTGTAAACATTATGGTATTAGGAAACAGGTAATAATGTTTCAAAAAAGTCTAGAGGGGCTTGGCACTGAATGCATATTGATGGCAGGCAAAAGGCTAGAGGTCTGGGGGTACCAATATAGGCATAATGGTAGAGACATTGAGTAATTTATGATCCAGTGGGAAAATGGATGCTTAAGTTTTTAAATATAGTACAACTTGTTAGTTATAAAGACAGAGATATGCATCTAGAATTGGGAGTGAGAAGGTTCTTAAGATAAGGAAAAACTTCCTGTAAAAACAAATAAATAAATAAATAAAAACTTTCTAGATAAAGAATCTTTGAATTAAGTCTTAATGAAAAAAATAAGATTTAGCCATAAAAAGTCAAACAACAGGGAAAGGGTTTATAGTGGCAAAGACACATAAAAGACAAATAGCATGTTGTATAATAAAGACCACAAAGACTTAGGTGTCCTGGATTATAAAATACCAGGTGGGCAGCTACGAAAATAAGCAGAAGAGCCATAGATTCTGGCCGTAGAACTGTGAGTCGCTTTTGAAAAGCTTGGTGCTTAGTCAAAGGTTGGTTACCAGCTTTCTCAAATATCAACACCCATTTTTAATATGGATGAATTTAGGGCTTCCACGTGATCATTAGTATACTTTTACTATTCATATGCATTTAACAATACACAAAATCAGAAAGTTACTACAAATTCACTGACATTTAGGAGTTTATTACTTATATTATTAATAATAACCTGTATCTATAAACTTTTGAGAAATAGTCATGGATACATGTGTAAGAAATATTATTTGTTCAGTCTGTAATCAAATATTGCAATGGTTATTAAGAAGGGCACTTGCTGCGTTGAGCACTGGGTATCATATATAAGCGATGAATCACTAAATTCTACTCCTGAAACCAGTATTACATGATATGTTAACTAACTAGAATTCAATAAAAATTTGAAAAAATAAAGGTTGCAGCCAGTGTAGTTCTGCAAACATTAACCACAATTTTTAAATGTTCCTAAGGGTCTATGGGCCACAAACTGGGTACCACACTGCAGCTCATTAAAATTCAATGAAGGCCTTCAACCCCAAGAGAGAGGTGGTCAGAACTGCATGATGTAGCCAGACCCCAGACAAGGAGAGCAGAAGGAGGGTGGGGTAGCTCTCATGCTCAAGAGTTAACTGATAGATGGAAATAGTGAAGGAATGAGAGGACTCAAAGCTCAGTACAGGAATGACTTAGGGGAGTGATGGTGACATTAACAAACAGGAAGAAATCTAGAATGGCAGGTGGCCGTTTGCAATGACGTGAATGGACCTAGAAGATATTATGCTAGGTGAAATTAGTCAGTCAGAGAAAGACAAATACCATATGATTTCACTCATGTGGAATTTAGGAAACCAAACAGATGATCATAGGCGAAGGGAAGGAAAAATAAAATAAGATCAAGTTAGAGGGGAAGGCAAACCATAAGAGAGGCTGAGCTCTAGGAAACAAACTGAGGGTTACTGGAGGGGAAGGGAGAGGAGAGACATGGGGTAACTGGGTGATGGGCATTAAGGAAGGCACTTGTTGGTATGAGCGTTGGGTGTTTTACGCAACAGATGAATCACTGAATTCTATCTGTGAAACTAATAATGTTAACTAAATTGAATTTAAATAAAGAGTTTATTGCTTTAAAAAGAATGGCAAGGGGTGAATTTGTTTAGGACGTGCTGATTTGAGCTGATGTGAAGTAAGGTAATGCACAGAAGGTAGTTAGATAAACACTTGAAGGGTCCACAGCACACAACTAGGGATAGCCTAAAATTGATGAGACCACACAAGGAGAGTAGTTATAGGGTAAGAAAGAAGGATAATACCACGAGTTGTAGAAAATGCCAAAACTTGGAGGGTTAAGGAAAAAAAGTGAAGGAGGCAGAGAAGGAAAAGAGGCATCAAGGAAAACCAGGGAAGCCTGGGACCACAGAGTTCACTGGGAGGAAAGAGTTTGAAGTAGGAAGGAACGGTGATATGTGTTCAGTGCTGTTCCTGAAGAATCATGTATCATAGTGGCTGCTGCTAGGAAGTGAGAAAATGAGAAATAGAGTCAGAAGCAGCTTTAGAGATTATCGAATCTATTCTAAACCTCTCATTTTGCAGATAGGAAATTGAAGTTCAGAGAGATTTGGTGTCTAATTGCTAATGAACTGTTAGTGGCAGAGCTGGCGTTTGAGCCAAATCCTATAATAGAAGACAAGCATTCACAAAACTGTTATTAAAGTCTGATCATTAAAACTCACTGAGGTCAGTGTCTGAGTTTTCTTAAGACAAAAAGTAAAGAGGGACACCTGGGTGGATCAGTCGGTTAAGTGTCTGCCTTCGGCTCAGGTCACGATCCCCAGGTCCTGTTGGGCTCCTTGCTCAGCGGGGAGTCTGCTTCTCCCTCTGCCTGAGGTTCCCCCTGCTTGTGCACTCTCTCTGACAAATAAATAAATAAAATCTTTTAAAAACATACAGATAAAGAAGTTACAGTCTTTATAAAAATACTGACTTTTCCAGGGATATATTGGCCTGGGCATCTCATCACCTTCAACTCATTTGTGTTGCCTAATTTGCAAATCTATAAAATTTGCATAAGGTATTTTATCCCAACACCTGGGCACAGGAAGCTCCTCTGTGCTGGGGGTTTGAACTCTGGGATTAGACCCTGGCATGGAACTACCTCTAGTACCTTAGCCCCCTTCCAGATCCAACCATGATGACAGCATACTCCCTTGGTGAGGAAAAGACTTTTGTATCCATGAGACAACTAATGGACAACTGCAGAGACCTGCCAAGTAGTTAACCATAAGGGTTGCTGAACTCCAGGAAATAAACTGAGGGTTGCTAGAAGGGAGGTTGTGTGTGTGGCGGGGGGTCGGGGGGGTGGAATAGGGTAAATGGGTGATGGACATTAAGGAGGGCACGTGATGTAATGAGCTTGGGCATCTCATCAGTTTCAACTCATTAGTGTGTGTATGTGTGTGAATAGATATGTTCTATATCAAATACTTTTATATTGAGTAAATCCATAATCCCATAACAAATATAAACAGTTTGGTAAGGGAAAGCCAAGTTGGTTTCCAGTTTTCACAGCAAACCAGTGACGTATTGCAGTCACTCTAAGTTTATATATTACAGCTTTGATAGATACTATGGAAATTAAACATTTTAGTTTTAAAAGTTCAAATAGCTTTCGTTTCATAAGGTTGAAACAGTTTAAAGTCTTCCTTTTGGAATGGTGTTTGTGACCTTTTTAAAAAGGGGATTATATGAGTTCTGTTTTCAATCTAGACTAGAATTTAAAGAAAGGTATGCATGAAATAATCCTTTCAGAAAAGTTTTTGTTTTTGTGGGTTTTTTTTTTTTAACAAGAAAATTAGTTCTTGTCTACAGATTCTGAAAATTTATGGAACACAAATTGCAAAAATAAGCAACCTGGTAATTTTCAGGGAACAAAAAAATTAGATATGTAGTATAAAGAATATTTTGCTTTGGGTTTTCAGTGATACAGTGAAAGCAGCAAGAGTCAATGGTGCTTTCTGTTGTGTTGGCAGTGAAGGTGGTGGTATGGTTTTCAGAGAACGAGGGCTTCTGCAGACTTCAGTGTAGTATTTACTGTGAAGTAGTAGTAATGATAAATGCAAACATTTTGTTGAAATTTCCCATAGCCTGTCATAAGACTCTGATTTCTCTATTATTATATTTTAAGATAACTATGAGATGATAAAACACATCATAATCAGAATCTATTGAGCCATTGGATAAGTTACTTCCAATCTCCCAAGGCTTTTTTAGGCTTAAAAAAAACCAGTTTCAATTCAATCAAGGAGGAAAAAGATGTCCAAATGCTGCACCCATTTAGATGTGACTTGAGTAAGGTTTCACAACTACATTAAAGATACCTAATTTAGTTCCATATGTTGAAATGCTTAAGGTCTAAAATTATGTTCAGCTTTTAGAGGAACCTGTGTGAGGGGCAAACATCAAAACCTCATCCACATAGAGAAAAAAGGCAATGGCTTTAAAAATTTATTAACTTACACAAATCAAACCAGACATGGCAAATAGCACTTTACTTTCCAGTGTTACTTCACTCTTGGCATGAAATGAAATAAAGTTCCAAACATAAATGGTCACCTACACTGACCTCGAGACCGATATGACTCCTGAACATTTCTCTATATTAGATGGAAAGCACTAGTGTTGACTCCTTACCCGGTAAGAGGCACCACATTGGATGTCATGTGATAGAACATCCCCACCCTGTACTCAGGGGAGCAGCCACAGCATGTTCCCAGGATCTAAGGGGCATTGTGAGCCCAGGCAATGTCCCATTGCTGCCCAGGGCTGATGTACCAGATCAGGTCACTTTGCTTCACTTACTTGTGTCATTATCTTAAAAAAAAATGATAGTAGTACATTACTGTAGCAAGTGCCCCAAATATAATTCAGATTTCCTGAGGGAAGGTATGGGTTCCTTTGGAATTGGTCCACTAACAGAATTTTCCTAATCTTGTTTTATAAAAAATAATTTCCTTTTGGGCCACTAGGAAGATGTCTTGGAAGGATGAGGGATTTACTTGAAACTTTAGGGAAAATACTCTTTCCAAAAACACTTCATTGGTAGCTTTAAAACCAGGACAGTCTATTTGAAAAAATAGTTTAGTCAAACTGAGGCAGTTGTCTTAAGTTTGAGCCCATCCGTGAAATTCTGTTAAGAACTAAGCAATTTATGGATGCCTGGGTGGCTCAATCCATCACACAACTGCCTTTGGCTCAGGTTGCGATCCCAGGGTCTTGGAATTGAGTCCTACATCAGGCTCCCTGCACAGCAGGGAGTCTGCTTCTCCCTCTCACTCTCCCTTTGTGCTGTCTCTATCTCCCAAATAAATGAATAAAATCTTAGTTAAAAAAAAAAAAAGAAGAAGAAGAAGAATTAAGCAATTTATTTCTCTTGAGATACAAAGTTTGAGCTAAAGACTATTCAGTTACATTTTTATAATGCAATGAATGAGAGTAAACAATAACAATTAATTATCATTGTAATTTCCTAAGATGATAAAAATATACCAATTTTTAGGAAAATTTTAATTTTTTTTGAAAGAGGTTTAAATATTACTGGAAATGGAAACTATTGCCAAATGCAGCAGCTTTATCAAGGAATTTTTTCCTTTTCAGTTAATTGGCTAATCTAAATTATAATGAAACTCTTGGTAGTAGCTATGACCCCCGCTAAGATATTATATATTGAAAAATAGATGTATTTGGAGGAATAAGTTCTAACCTGGAGAAAACAAGCACCACTGATCTTCTCAGTGAAGCTGGCTTCCCCTTCTTCAGTGGATTTCCTATTGACTTGGTGAGCATGGTATCTTCCAGGTCTTCCTGAGGATAAATAATCACATTCCTACTTCTCTCTACCCATCCCTTCCTGCCCCATCTGCCAGAGCAGTTCCGTCCTCTTACTTCTTTCAGTGCAGCTCAAAGTTTTCCAGGTTTTGAGTGCCAATCTAGAAGATATTCCAACTGCTTATGGCAGAGTGTTGAAATCTGTGCCATGGAAGGATCTCCCATATAGATAAACTCCTGTGTATCTATCAGGGCCTCCCAAGACATTCTTCATAATTTCCTGGTTCCTACCAATACAAACTAACCAAGTCCTGCTGTTCATTTGGTCTCTAATCTTTGACTCTGATGAAGACCCATCACTTCCCTCTCCACACTGTGCTGGGATTTGACTCTGGTTATTGTTTTAGTAGTCAGGAGTGGATAAAAGGACGAATGCTGAAAACAAGCACTGTGTTTATGGTCTTTGCCCTCAAAGACGGGGAAAATGGGTCTCTTTTGCAAAGGGTTTGAGGGAATCTATGGATTCAAGATTCTCAAGTGCACCTATTTAAGTCTACCCATCTCAAGTCCTGGGGTCCCATTGCTCCCAGAGCACAGCCCTGAATTTGACATAGGAGACTAACTCAAGCTGAAAATTCAACCTCCTCTAAAGTCTTTTCCAATAGCACAGTTCAGTCCCATGTCCATGTTTTACACGGCCCTCTGGTTACAGAAGATGAACGTCTCTTGACATATTGTCAAAAAGGTTTTTTGAACATCACACTGAACCTGAGGTTGTTAATTAATATATCTAAGCCTGCCACTTCTCGCCAGCAATAAATGATTTGCAGTTAGCAGTAGACCTCCAATTTCACAGTCCTTACAAGTACTATTCTCCCCAACCCTTTCGAATCCTTAATTACACTATCTAGTGCATCTTTTTACACTTCTATCCCATCCCAATCCACCACAAGTGAAAGTCTCTGTAAATGTTATCAATACAACATTCTAGTGACCATCAGCATTCCACCTACGACCCATAGAAGGATCCTTTTTGCAACCCAGTTGAGACTAAGCAAATCCTATCCTTACAGCCTGTTTCATAGGCCCACTCCTGGCCAGCTGTCTTAGATGTGGTTTCCTAGAAGCAGATCCTGAGAAAAGGAATCTTGTTCAAGATTTACTGAGTGAATTCTCAGTAGAGGACAAAAGGCAGGCCAGGGCAGGGGGGAAAGCAAAAAGAAAATATAGTTTCAGCTGGAGGCTGATTTCAGCTTGATCTCACGGGGAAACTCCAGAGTATAAATCATCATAGTGCTCCCCCTGCTTGCAGTAAGAAGACCAGGCTTTTGTGCTCTATTGCTTTTCAGATATTGGCTGGGGACTGCCCTTGGAGGATGATGCATAAATTTCCAGGTAACCTGGATCCCATCATCTGGGGCATTTCTTTAGAGAAGAGTAGCTATGAGCTCCTGACAGCCAACACTCAGGACAGTCGAGACGTGGGAGTGTTAGTGAATAGAAAGGACCTGGGCACAACACTGCAGCACACACTATGACCACACTTCACATCTGGATTACTAAGACTTGCTACCTCTTCCATTTACAGAAAGTCACTTGCTCCAGAACTGTCCTTTCCAGCTACAATCTTTCCCTTCAATGAGGGAAAGACCACACACACAGCCACCACAAACAGAAATCCCTGCAACTCTGTTACTGTATGTCTTGAGAACCAAGTCCAACTGCTCCAACTACATCCCCAAAAATGGGTGTTCTCTATACTCTCTGTCTATATGGATGAAAAAAAGTAGCTTGTGGTCCCTGGGGCCTCTGCTAGCACTCCAGCCAGTACGGGGATGAAAGTTTCACAGCTCAGCTTGCCAACAGAGGCAAAACAAACAGCAAACACAGGTCCTGTTTGAGTACATCTTACTGAGCATAAATCACTGCCAGAATCTAATTGCAAGGAGCCTGGGAAATATAGATGATGTATAAGAATGCTACTGTAGGGGTTCCTGGGGGGTTCAGTCGGTTAAGCATCTGCCTTTGGCTCAGGTCATGATCCCAGGGTCCTGGGATGGAGCCCCACATTGGGCTCCCTGCTCAGCAGGGAGTCAGCTTCTCCCTCTGCCTCTCCCTGCCGCAGCCCCCGCCCACCACTGCCCCCTCCCCCTATTGTGTGTTCGCGCGCTTGCTCTCTCTCTCTCTCTCTCTCTCTCTCTCTCGATCATTCTCTCAGTCTATCTCAAATAAGTAAATAAGATCTTTAATAAAAGAATGCCACTTTAGCCTCTTCATCCTGGAAGGAACCTTAAAAAGAGAGATTAAGGGACGGCCAACACCTGTCCACCAAATCCATGTCGCCCACTCTTGTTACTCCACATCTATCTCGAAATACCTGAACTTCTCAAGAAGAGTACCAATAACAGGCTGATGCCAGTGCCTGGGAAGCATGTCTTCTCCATCTTTATATGGCTCAAAATGTCTTGATTTTGCCTTCACTCTTGGGTCATAGTTGACCTATATAGAGTTCTAGGTTGACAAAGATTTTACATCAGAACATTGAAACTATGATCTCACTGTTTTGTAGCTCTGATTGCCGCTGCTGAGAAATCCATTGCCAATGTAATCATTGTTCCTTTAGAAGTTAGCTGGCTTTTCTCTTTCTGATTAAGTTTTTCTCTTCTTGATATTCTGCAATTTTGCTGTGGTTTTTCTGGGTGTAATTTATTTTTCTCTTTCCTGTTGGATCTTGATGTACTTCTTCAATCTGAGAGCTGTCTTCAGTTCCAAGAAATTCTTCTGAGCCATTATCTCTTTTAATACTAAGCTCTGTCGTATTCTCTCTCTTTTTTTTTTTTCCTGGAATTTTATCAGCATATGTTGGTTTATCTTTTTATTTTATCCTCTACAGATCTCTTTCATATTTTTCATCTCTTTATCTCTGTATGCTTAATTTTTCTCTATTTTTTATCAGTCTTTCCATTAACTTTTCCAATTCAATGATTACACTGTTCACTGAATTGGTTGCACTTTTAAAGCTTCAGTTTCTGTGAATTTTATTATTCTTAAATATTCTTTTTCAATTTGTTTCCAAGGTGACCTATTGTTTTATATATTGATGGGCTATTGCTGGTATGCTATGTATGGTCTCTCAGGTGTTTTATGTCTACAATATTTGTGCAGGCAAAGTCTCTCACTTACTGCATTCTCTGACTCTTCATGGCACTTGTTTCTACTTGTTGCTTATCATTTTTAGCTATATATGGGGGAGGAGTTAATTTTCCAATGTTCCCTGGGTTGGAGAAGAATCCTGCTGAGCAATTTTGAGTGTTGAATTTTGAGCACTTGGGCCTCACAGGTCTAGGATAAACTTTGTGTGCATTTTTTTTCTTGGTGTCCTGAGTCACGTGAGGAGTTCAGCTCCAGCCTGCTGCAGACACAGAGTCCACTTTGAGTCCCCATTCTCTTGTCAGGCCCACATGTCACATCTAACGCCCTGAACGGAGTTTCAATTCCCTCTCCATTCATTTACCTGAGGAGTCCCCTTTCTGTGGAGCTCAAGTATATATTTAAAGATTCTTTTTGTTCTTGCTGTTATTATATTTTATTTGGAATTTTTATGTATTGAAACTTGAGAAGGATTTCCCATATCTGCTCAGGATGTCATAACAATCAAAAGTACTCTGTCAATGCTTTGTACCTAAGAAGAAAATAAAAGGGCAATGTCAGCATCCCTCTGGCAACTTGGTGAAGCAGAATTAACAAGCAATAAGCAAACTTACATAAATAACAAGCAATAAGACATTTTTCTTTAATTGATACTAATTTGTCAGTTTGTGGGTAGGTGATGGATGCTACCTATAGAAGTAAAAGGATTCTCATTATTACCTTATTTTCCCTTAACAAACCTATAGTTGTTACTGGTCAAAATCTTATTTGAGGGGGAGAAATAAAAAGTCTATTTATGCTAAACACATTTACAGTTAAAGTGCAGGTGTTATACTATCTTATGGTAAAACAACAATAACAAAAAAAACCAAACAAACAAACTAATTTCTTTTTATTTTTTTCTTTTTATTTATTTTTTCATTTTTCAACATTTCCTTAGCGATTCGGGGTCTCTTCTGATTCCATACAAATTTCTGGATTATTTGCTCCAGCTCTTTGAAGAATACTGGTGGAATTTTGATCGAAGTAGCATTAAAAGTATAGATTGCTCTAGGCAGTATAGGCATTTTAACAATGTTTAGTCTTCCGATCCAAGAGCTTGGAATGGTCTTCCATCTTTTTGTGTCTTCTTCAATTTCCTTCATGAGTGTTCTGTAATTCCTCGAGTACAGATCCTTTACCTCTTTGGTTAGGTTTATTCCTAGGTATCTTATGGTTCTTGGTGCTATAGTAAACAGAATCAATTCTCTAATTTCCCTTTCTGTATTTTCATTGTTAGTGTATAAGAAAGCCACTGATTTCTGCACATCGACTTTGTATCCTGCCACGTTGCTGAACTGCTGTATGAGTTCTAGTAGTTTGGGAGTGGAATCTTTTGGGTTTTCCATATAAAGAATCATGTCATCTGCGAAGAGAGAGAGTTTGACTTCTTCATTGCCAATTTGGATACATTTTATTTCTCTTTGTTGTCTGATTGCTGTTGCTAGGACTTCTAATACTATGTTGAACAAGAGTGGTGAAAGTGGGCATCCTTTTCTTGTTCCTGACCTCAACGGGAAGGCTGCAAGCTTTATTTATTTTTTCTATTTATTTTATTTTATTTATGTGACTAAAGTCTTTGATAAACAAAAAGTTAATAAAAATAAGCCTCATTGCTGGAATTCCCTAATATATTGAAAATATCTTTCTCACATGGAGAATCCTTTCAATGCCCTTCAGCACTCCACTTGAGCCTTCTCTGTCCTCACCTGTTAACACAAAAGACACCATCCAACATTGCTTTATCTTCACTGAGCCTTGTCAGCGCAGGCCCAAAATGGCAGCTGATCAAGACAAAACAGGCCGCCACAGTGCATAAAGACTAAGGATGTTAATTTCAGGGACTGCTGGCCTTCTTCCTACAGCTGCATTGATACGCTCCCCCGGCACTGTTAAGTTGTCTAAAACTGAGATATACAGTCATACCTGCTGAACATGGACTTCTCTGTGGTACTGAAAACT
This sequence comes from Mustela erminea, assembly GCF_009829155.1. NCBI lineage: Eukaryota > Metazoa > Chordata > Mammalia > Carnivora > Mustelidae > Mustela > Mustela erminea. Next base: position 38,085,742 of record NC_045615.1, on the reverse strand, counting down.
AAGGAAGAAGACCAGTGGGAGCTCTCCCTCCACATAACATCAAGTGGGCATTACTGGTTTCCCCTTTAAAAAAGAGTTGAGAGAGCCAGTAAGTTTGGATTCCCATGGGCCCAAGTGTCCCTTGGTTTTAATACCATTGTTTTCATTCTTTGTAGAAGTTAGTTCTCTAGCCCTTCTTTAGTCTTCTGAAAATACTAGGATCAAATAAAATAATAATGGTGTATGAGGAAACTGGAGACTCATCTTCCAAAATTAGTTTTCTCAAACAGACAAAAAACAGAATCAGATCTATAAATACAGAGAACAAACTGATGGTTGCCAGAGGGGAGAGGGATGGGGGGATGGGCAAAATGGGTAAAGGACAGAGTGAGATATAGGCTTCTGGTTATGAAATGAGTAAGTCATGAAAATAAAAAACACAGCATAGGGAATTTGGCCAATGTATTGTAATAGAGTTGTATGGTTCTAGATGGTAGCTACACTTGTGGTGAGCATAGTATAATACATGGAGAAGTTGAATTACTTCACTGTAAACCCAAGACTAATGTAATACTGTGTGTCAACAAAGACTTTAAAAATGTTTTAAATTAGCTTCTTTGTTTTGACTTCAATCAGTTAAAGATGCACTACAGATGTGCTGACATTCCAGAAAAATGTTCCCAAATGTAGTTTAGCTACTGCTATATAATACTAACTTAAGGAAGCCACCATTTACACAAATGCTTTTGCAATTAAAATGAAACATTTGCTGCTGTTGTTGTTGTTAATATCAGCGATTATGTGAAAAAATTAAGAAATTTTTTAGAGGAAATAGTAGTCCCGATTAAGAATGGAGCACCACATTTTTTTCCTATAAAATATTTTTCTGTATCTTAAGATTAAACTTTGAAGGTACTCCTTTAACTCTTCTGGGTAAAACACACTATAACTTGAAAGTGGGTCACTTGAATGTGTGTCTGTGATTGGTCAATAGATACAAATCAGAAGCTGAATCTCCCCCCGACTATTGATTCAAGCTGGACAGGAAACCTCAGGAAATCACTGGAATGGATTCTGCTATATTTAGCATGGATGGACTCAGAGGTGCTTCTAGACAGAGTAATAAAAACTTCCCCATGACTAACTCTAAGTTCTGGGATGAGTGTTGAGGTCTCACTTACCTCACAGAGCTTACCTTCCAGTGGGTAAGACAGAAAATAAACAAGTCAACAAAGGAACACACACACACACACACACACACACCCCAAGAATGTCAAATAACTCTGTGATCTAAGTCTAAGGTATTGTGATGGTGAAAAAAATAGGTGGAAGTAAGGAGCTATTTGAATGGATAATTAGGGAACAACTTTCTGTAGAGGGCCTATTATCTAAGGCACATCAGGAAGAAGTTACCCATGAGAAAATCCAAGGTAAAAGCATTCCGGGGTGGGGGGGGAGGGAATCGCACAGGACCATAGGCCCTGAAGAGAAATCAAGCTTGGAATAGGAAGCAATAGAATGAAGACCTATGTGAATAGATTATGTGAGAGAGGTCGAAGGGGGTTACAACTGGAAACTGGACAGATGAGCTACATCAAAACCACGCAGTGCCTTCTATGTATCAGTGAGCCCTCTGAACTTGATTTTAAATGTGACAGGAAGTCATTTGGGGGTTTTAAATAAAAGATCTTGATTGTATTTATATGACCCCAATGTAAATTAGAATCAACTATAATCATTTGGTTCATGTCTTTCTCCTAGCAATAATTACAACATGTGCTTATCTACCTGTTTGTGAGCCATCTTTTTCTGTCTTAATCTGCCCTCTTTTTGTAAACTCTGTGAGGGTAGGGAAGGGACTGCTCTGCTTGCCATTGAATATCTAGACAGTAACAAAGACCTTACTGCATACGTGGTGGGTACTCAATATATGCCGGGCCAATGAGTGGCTGACTATTAAATGTTTATTTCCAATTATTTTTAAGGTCACAGGATATTAGAATAACCCTCTCCATGTAGGAACTGTAAGATTGTGTTGTACCAGGTGAATCTGTTCCAGGCATTAACCCAAATTTCTCAGCATGATTATGTCCACTGAGCCCAAAAAAGACATATTTTTAAGTATGTTTTTAATATTTGAAATCAGTGTACTTGCTTCGAATGAAACACAGAGAACCCAAAGAATAAAATGTTTCTCAACACAGAACGGTATCAGGAGCTCCACGGGTAGGATTTCAATAGCTATTGTTTTATATGGTAGGAGCTCTGTGATGGTTTCTGTTAAGCTGCAGCTCAGTGGATTGAATGGTATAAAACTGCATTAGTAAATAAAAGAACTAAAAGGATTTTACGGCCATTTCCTTCGAGTAATTCTACCCTGGATGGGACCATTACAACCTGAAACTCTGAAACAATAAACCCACGGTAGTTCTGTTCAAGGAGAAAATCTTTCTGTTCTCAAGATATTTAGAATCGTTTCAGTGAAATCAAACCTGTGTATGCTTTCCTAGAAAGAAAGCATTATAGTAACCATTTCCAGGACCACTGCCCAGCCTCCCCCTTCCAGGAGCTGAGTGCTGACTGCGTCCAGATCTCCACTTTATGTGTATATGTCTGTGTATTTCAGGATGGGCATGGAACACGCTTTTTCAGTTCCGGGCTTTAGAAGTACCACCAACTCATATTTGAATTTGCCAGGGGTGACCACCAAAAATAAGGAACAGGAAGGGCATAATAATATGCATATAAACATTTATCTTTTGTGGTTTCAGAGAGGGAGGGAGAAATTTTATTCAACAAAAATATGTCTTATTAGTTGAAATTCTCTTAGAAGGGCAACTTTCCATTTGTCCACTAGAATCAAGACAAATTCAGTGGAAGAGCTGACTTACTCTCACATATTCACAGTCTCACTAAGAGGTAAGTAATCACATGATACCGTCATGTCTGCACCTTCCCTGAAAGGAAGTTTAGCAATGGGGGAAGAGGGTATCCTGAGTCTCTAAAAAAGGGTCTGCCTGGAATAAAGGAGAGTTTGAGGACAGGGGATATGGAATCTTCATTCCCTCATGACTTTCCTGGGATCATCTCTACTTAGAAGTTACCCCTTCATCCTAGAAATAGCAGCAGGATACCTGGACTGCTCAGGAAAGGAGATAAAACAATATAAATGGAAAGAAAGAAAAAACATCATAGGGAGATTGCGTAGGGCACAACATCATTGGACTATTTCATTACCCTTGTGTTAAGAGGAAAATATGAAACAAGGATTTTGAAAAGGAGTTTGTCTTCTGACATCTACTGCTTTTCTCCTTGATTCAAAGTATCCTTTGGAAACTAGTATCAGGTTAATCATTAAATAATCATAAAATGTTATTCAGTTCCTGCTATGGGATGGATACTGTGCTTGGTGCAGAGGATACAAAGATCCTTAAAATGAATGCCCTGCTCTCAAGTTATATATTGACTCATAAGGAGATGGAGGGAAAATTAACCATTGTAGCAGAACACACCTCCTCGGAGCAGAAATTTTTTTATATTCTTATTTAATTCTCTATCCCAAATGCCTAACAATGGCCAAGCATACAGCATTGGCTCAATAAACACGTGTTGGATGTGGAATGAATATGATCATTGCTCTAATGGAGATAATACTAACAACTGCACCCACAAGATGGCATTTGGATTGAGACTTGAAGCTTTTTTTTTTTTTTTTAAGATTTATTTATTTGACAGTAGATGGAGAGGCAGGCAGAGAGAGAGAGAGAGAGAGAGAGAGAGAAGCAGGCTCCCTGCTAAGCAGAGAGCCCGATGTGGGACTCGATCCCAAGACCCTGAGATCATGACCTGAGCTGAAGGCAGCGGCTTAACCCACTGAGCCACCCAGGCGCCCCGAGACTTGAAGCTTTAACAGGAAATTGCCAGGTAGGCAGGACGCAAACACAGAGAGGGTATTCTTGGCAAAGAAGAGTTTGCTCAAGGGCATAGGAGTGTAAGAGAACATAGTATATTCAGGAATATAAGTAAGTTTGTAGGGATGAAGCATTAAATTCAAAAGAAAGTGGCAAGAGAGTAAATTAAAAAGGTAGACAAGAGCCATATTGAGAAGGACCATGTGATTCCTTAAAAAGACCTGAAATTGAATCTGCACATGATGAAAAACACTGAAAAACTTTGATCAAGAGTAATACATGGGACACCTGGGTGGCTTAATTGGTTAAGCCACCGGCTCTTACTATCAGCTTCGATCATGATCTCAGGGTCATGGGATCAAGCCCCATGTTGGACTCCAAGCTGAGCATGGAGCCTGCTTAGGATTCTCCCTCTCCCTCTTCCCCTCCTGCGCTTGTTCATTCTCCCTCTTTCTAAAAGAAAAATAAATCTATTAAGAAAAAAGAGTAATATATAGTGGTTTATTTGTATTAAATGAGACAGGCAGGAAAGAGAAATGGGTGAATCAGAAGGTGTCAATACTAATAGTCAAGAGATCAGTTAGGAGCTACTATAATCCTTGTGATGGATCACAAGGACCCAAGCTAAAGCATCAAAGGTGGGAATGAAGATGAGTGGAGGAAAACAATAAGCATTTTTAGGTGAGTCAATAAGCATTTTTAGGTGAGTCAATCCAAATGACTTGGAAATCTGATTTGGAAATGAAGAACAGAAGAGAAATCCAGGGGGTTTTCTCTCTGATTTTGGCTTGAAATACTGGATAGATTGCTGTGCCATTCATAAAGAGAAGAAATAATAGAGGCCCCCTACACAAAGGTAAATAAATCTGACAGTATATTAAGATGCCATTCTCAACTGGTATGTGGAGTATGAATGTATAGCGCTCGGTGTGAGAGTACCCACTAAGGTATGACCACCTTGCCCAACTTTCATATGTGTTTTCCTGGTCAATATGAAAGGGCTTCTATATCTGCTTCAGGTTTTGCTCAATTCCAGTTCAACCCTGGATGCCTGCTTCAGTCTGCTTGTCTAGGGTCCTGACCTATTTCTTTGGCAAAGAACATCATTTCTCTAACTCAGCCACTGCATGCAAGTCCTTTGTTGATACAAATGACACAACCCCTGCTCCTCTGTGTGACTTGCTTAGGAGGACATTCGTGGTAGACTCAAGAAGTTCAACCACTTGGATATGGACATGAATCTATATAAATTTCAAAATGTGAAACGTCACTTTAATATGATCTAGATTGCTGGTCACCTTGCTTAAGGTAAAGGTCTATAACAAGAATATACCGATGTTCTCCAAGTTTTCACCAAAGAGGTGTTCAGTATGTCAAGTTCACACAAAGAATAGAAGAAAAAAAAATCATAGCCTGACAGCCTTACAGGAAAAAACTTAGTCTTGAAAGAACCTAAGAATACTCATTAGAATGGCCTCAAGCTTCAAATAATGAAGGAAATATCACATTTTTAAAAAAGGTTCAGGTAATAACTAAAAAAAAAACCCAGTCATCTATGTATATACATGATTAATTTATTGAAGTTCTTACTATATTCTAGCATAACTTTATTTGCCTAATTTTGAAACTTAACGTAATTTTTTATCATAGTTCTGAATTTGCTCCTTTCCAACTAGACTGGTGGTTTATAAATAAAGACATCTATCAGAATCTCCTGAGAAGTCCTTTGGTTGGGTTTTGGTTTGTTTAGTTGTTTCAAAATACGCGGTCCTCCATGCACTAAACCTCTGAAGGCAGAGGCTGAGTATGTGGACTTTGAACTTTGGTTTCGATATCGTTGTAAACTTATGAGAAAGCTACAAGAATAGTACAAACTGCCATATACTCTTTACTCAGAGTTCTTGCGATTTATTGCTACAGAGTAAACATTTCAAAAAGCAGTGACTTAAAAAAAAAAAGCTGTATTTTAAGCTCACAGACCTGACCTTTGGCAGGTGTCAGAGGGAAGGCTTGGCTCTGCTTGGTGCAGCACCAGCAGAGGTCCTGGTTAGAGCCATTAGAGCAGGATGGTTCTTCTTTGACTGGCAAATCAGCGTTGCTAAGAGATCAGTGCTCAGCCAGTGCTGAGGCCCCAGCCAGGTGGGCCTCTCCACACAGGCTTTCAGATGGGTTGCTTGAGCTTCCTCAGAGCACAGCAGCTGGGATCCAAAAGTGAGCAGGCAGGAGAAGGAGGCAGGAGCTCTATTGCCTTTTACCATCTAGCCCACCCAAATTCAAGTGAGGAGGAGAGAATACACCCTCATCCTAGTAAAAGAACTATGGGACGAAAGGTATTATTGTCAGTATTTTCACAAAATACAATGTTTCATACCCAGAATTATGTATATATCCCTCATTTGTTTTGTCATTGTCTCTATTGATTTGTTCATCTATCTCTACATAGAGATATAGAATATCTCTGTATATAGATATAGAATATCTATCTATAGGCACATATTTAAGTGTGCATTTCCCAAAAACACAAATATAATTTTCATAGTACAATTACCAAAATCAGAAAATTTAATATTGATAAATTAGTTATCTAATCTATAGTCCACATTTAAATTTTATCAATTATTTCTCCTGTCTCCTTTCAAATCCATAAAGGATATTATCAGGCATGCATATATTTTCAAATCTCCAAAGGTGATTCTGTTGGTGGTCTTAGTCCAGAATAACATAAATATTAGGAGACAGACAGACTTTGTCATTTCAGTTTTGTCATTGATCAGAAACATAACCTTTGACAAAGTACTTTGGCTCTCTCAGCCTGGATTTCCTCATTACTAAAAACAGGAATATCATGAGCTCCATCACAGAATGGAGGAAAAACTGTAAGGTGCCACCCTCTCTGCAAACATTCGTTTTGTCCTCTTTCACTCCTTAAAATTACTCACATAGAACGTTGTGTCCATAATACCCTCGTTCCCCTCCCCTTGACTAACTACACAGGGATGGCAATTCAATAGAAATTCAACCGTGCTTTCGTGAGGCTGCCATCACTTATTGGGGGTATATTGTTTTGAGTCTGTTTCATGAATTAAACCCCATATTAACCAATTCGCTTTTGTCTGACTCCCTGCTCTCAAATGACACCAGCTTCCTTGCATTCAAGGGCAACAGGGGAACTGGCAAGAGTAGTGGTATGAATGGCAAGGAAGTCAAGCCTGTTCTCGCCCTTTCCGTACTTCTCCAGCAGCACCATCGTCCGAACAGGAAGACGGCTTTTCAGGGTGTGATTTGATGAGTACCAAAAAGGAACCACAGGCATGACTTCCTCATTGGGTCTTTTGATATAACCATTCAAGTGTAAGCTAAAGGAAGAAAATTCTTACTGCTTTTTTCCTTTTCTTACTGTTAAATATGGTCTCAGGATACCTGCCATTAATTCTGCTATTTCATCCTACCTCGTTAGAGTTCAGGGGGTTTGCTGGGCCAGAGATTTCATTCAAGGTGACTTTATTAACTTTTACAGCTTTTGTAGCTTTCCTTCTCCCTTGATGATGACATCACTAAATAACCCTTTTTACAATATCTAAACATTTTCGTTAAGAAATTCCTTAAGGAACTTGGTGCAGTTTATCAACAACCACCAGATTTTTGAATGCCTTTGATCTATTATTTACTGCACTTTATTGGGACCTTTAAAACCTGGTAAACAATTCCTGGCACATCGCTTCAGTCTGGTTCTAATAAGACTGAGTCCTTTCCCATGCATGTGTTCAGATTGCACAATACATAGCAATAACTCGGGCTTACAGCCAGGCTTCATTACCGGGAGACACCAAGGGATCCATGGGACAGACCTGACATCTGCTTGTTGTCCTAAAGGACAACAGAGATGAATATGGCTGGACGGGTCATAATGTCACTAACAAATCCACTGAGCTGTTGAACCAAAAAAATCGGGCCAATCCTTTCACCTAAATATGTATAAATTTTAATAAAGTAAGTATTATTGTCAATGCTGGTCCAGTCTACAAGTCAAAGATCTTTATGTCCTGGTTAATTGCTCAAAGTCAAAAATTGGTACCAAAAAAAAGAAGAAGAAGAAGAAGAACTCAGAAGACTTTAATACACACACACCAAAATACCACAGGATCAAGACAGCATGTGCCAGATGAGGCCTTATGGTAGATTGTTTTTATTCTGTCCTAATGTATCCTGAGGCCATTACCCTGTGTTGGTCCTGAGCATGGCACTGTTACATACAGAAGTCAGTTTCCTCTTTTAGCATACAAGCGCTGCAGGATAAACATAAGCCTAAAATAAAACATCCTAGTGAAGATCCTTCGTGGTTCTGTTACCCGCATCCTGGGTCAGGTTGCACACCTCAGAGTTTGTATGACATCACTAATAATTTGCTTTCTAAACTGAAGCTAGACTGTATGCTTGATCAGGAAATGTTTACAGTTTTTGCCGAGCTGGTCATAGCTTAGTATTATACTTAACTATGTGTTTCTTCTTCTTTTTTTTTTTTTTTTTTTTAAGATTTTACTTATTTATTCGACAGACAAAGATCACAAGTAGGCAGAGAGGCAGGCAGAGAAAGATGGGGAAACAGGATCCCTGCTCAGCAGGAGCCCAATGTGGGGCTCGATCCCAGGACCCTGAGATCATGACCTGAGCCGAAGGCAGGGGCTTAACCCACTGAGCCACCCGGGCGCCCCTATGTGTTTCTTCTTAAAGGAGACTATAGCCCTTGTAGAAGTAAAAGCTGAAAATCATATCATCGATAAAGTTTGTAAATGATTACAACTTTTTAAAAAATGATGACAACTTTTAAGCAACGATCCATACTATAGATTTTAAGTGATTTGCAATGTTGTGAAATATTTATCATTGGGTAAAGCCAGTTGAGATTAAAATATTTTTCCAAGTGGTAAGATAAGTCCATTCTGGTCACCAGTTAACTAGAAGGTTGATATTTTAAAATTCCGAATTTTTAATTCTATCCAGGGCATTTTTAACACTTGTGTGATTTTTTATTTATTCTTAGTTACATGATAACAATTGGAATATATGTGCTTTCAGAAACAAATAAGGATTTTATTTGAGCCACCTACTTTTCCTCAAATGGCCGCAATGCTTTTACTAACCTTCAAACTCTAGAATATTTAGTACATATAATAAGGAAGAAAATGAGAAAAAACATAAGAAAAATAATTTTTTCATCTTTTATCTGTTTTGAAGGTTTTTCTCTAGCTGTTGCAAAAGCATAACACAATAGATAATTTGCTAAGCCAAGACAATACCAAATGATTCTCCTAAATTACTTTCTCTATTAAAAAAAAGAAGTAAATTCTAACTCTTAAATTTTAAATAAATGAATGTTTACACTCAAGCTTGTTTAGTTACATGTGAGCAGTTTTATCCTAAAGATGAAATTTTTAAATCTTGACTAAGGCAAGGTACCAGTTGCAGCTGTGAATTAAACTATCCAGAATGGTCTGAGGAAAAACACAAATATTACATCAGTCAACTCTAGCTTTCAGATACTATAAAATTTTAAGGCCAGAAAACTTTTATATTTACAAGAAATGTTTTGAAAGTAAGTGGAAGCTCTAAACCTCAAGAAACATTATATTGAAATTCAAATTGCCCTCTTGTGAAAAGGGCACGCTGTTTAGAACTTTGTGCCTTAATATTTGCTAGATGAGATCATTCCGAGCTCTGGATAGACAGAACAAGCTGCTAGCCGATTGTACTCTCTTTTCTAGAGAAGCCACAAAATGCCTGACAGTCCACAAGCTTCTTCAGCTCACGGCCTGTGATGGAATCACAGCTCACTGGATGTCTTACCCAAAAGAAGCCCATCCATACAGTGGCCGGTAACCTGCGGTAATCTGATGACAGAAGTCTGCCAAGACCTCAGTCGGGTCTTATAATTTTTTTTTCTTTTTGGGTGCCTTTGTATTATCCATAAAAGTAAGAAGAGGCAGCTGGTAGTTTTGAGGCATTTTAGATGATCTTCATCTGTGAAATTAAATAAGACACAGCACCTGAGTGGCCATACTAGCAAGGGAGTCATCACCACAGCAAACCTTTTTCCCCAATTTACTATCATTTGTAATAAAAGATGCAGTCATTTGGTATACAGACTTGGTACCTAGAAAGAATATATATGCATAAAGTCTATACATTATAAAACAATAATATAATGAACTTCAATGAACCCATCCCCCAACCAAGAAATAAAACGTTATTTTCCTGTACTCATGTATTTCTACTCACCCCATTTCCCTGCTTCCTGTCTGGATCAGCGCTAATCAGTATCTTAAATTTTGTATTTATCTTATCTTTGTATCTTAAATTTTGTATTTCCCTTAATTTTTAAAATTTTTATCACAAATATATGCATGCATTCAACCTTAAACATTCATAAATCACTTAGATGGTTATTTAATTCTATTTATTTTCATGACTTCATGTTTTACTGTGTTAAACTTCCACAATTTATTAATCAATTCTGTTAAAAACTATCATTTTCATAATAGAAAAAATATATATCATGATCTGCACTGCCATGAACTTTCTTCTAATTTTTCCTGGTGCATATGTACAAAATTTTCCTCATGGCATACCTAGAAGTGAAATTGCTGGGTTGTATTATCTGCAAATGTTCTACTTTTCAAGATAAATCTGAGGATTTTTTGAAGTAGAGAAGATTGCTCTTCCTGGGAGATGCAGAAGTAGTATCATCAGAGATCTAGAGATATTGCTAGGCCCTGAAATATCCCAATATCTGAGGGCTGGCATTGGGGAGCACCACCAATTAAGAGTTGAAAATAAATGGTGGTATATTAGACATTGTTTCCCCCTTCTCAGTTGCAGGGGTAAAGCTTTTATCACTATACCATAAAGTGTGTTATTTCTTGTAGGTTTTTGTAGGTTAAGGGAGTCCCCCATTAAACCCTAGTTTCTCAAGGGATTTATTTTTTTTAAGATTTATTTTCATTTATGTATGTATGTATGTATTTGAGAGAGAAAGAGTATAAGTGGAGAGGCAGGGGCAGAGGGAGGGTGAGAAGCAGACTCTCTGCTGAGCATGGAGCCCAATGTGGGACTCGATTCCTGGACCCTGAGATCATGACCTGAGCTGAAAAAGATATTTAACTGACTGAGCCACCCAGACACCCCCAAGGATTTATTTTTAAGTCAAAAATAGGTATTGAAATTTATCAAATAGTTTTTCTGCATGTGTAAAGATTATTGGATTTTTTTTCCTCTTTTTGTTATTAATGTAGTGAATAGAAACTAAATGTCAGTCAGAATAAATTAAATAAGGTTAAAATAAAATTTATGGATGGGGAAAATCTTAACATGTTGAATACATATTTGAATGCATTCCTTTCTTATATATGTCATTAAATTAAAATTACTTATACTGTATAAATTTAGGACCCACAAATGAAATAAACAACTCAAAAATATTGAGTGGACTTTGTGTGAGAGTATATTCCTCAGTTCATAATTCATAGGGAAAAGTAAATGTTTATTCTTTGAAGTAATTAGGCTATTACTTGATCATCACAAATAGCTATTATGTGAAGTATTTAGGCTATTATTTGATCATCACAAATCATGCACTTTGGAGTGCAAAGAATCTAGATCCTCCTATTTCTTTATACTATACAAAAGTTCATATCTATAATGAACAGTTGGACAGTAAGCAGTGAAAGCAATTGTAAATTATTAATTGTAGCAAAATTCTTCAAAAAAAATTCTTTTTTTGTAGCAAAAAACTTCAGAGAGTTTAAATTTTTATATAAAGTTTATTATTATTTACTTCATAATATCATTTCCTACACAAATTATAATCCACCAAGGGAGTATGTTTTCTTATTGCCTTACTCCCTATACCTTCTCAATGTCTGCTTTGCAGGGGTAAGTGAACATAGCATGAATTTCCATCATCACAAAGCATTCCCTTGAGCCTCTTTTATAGTCAATCTCCTCCTACTACCCCAAACTCTGTAATTACTGGTCTGTTTTCTGTCGCTACATGGTGGCTTTCCCAAAACATATCAGTGAAATCACAAAATATGTAGTCTTTTGCAACTGACTTCTTTCACTTAGCATAGTATTTTTGAGATTCATGCAGGTTGTTAAGTGTATCAATAGTTGGTTCCTTTTTATTCCTGAGTAGTATTCCATTATGTAAATTTATCACATTTGTTAACCCAGTCACCAATGAATAGACATTTGGGTGGTTCTAATTTGGAGCTATTATGATGAATACTATGAATAAAATTGCTATGAGCATTTGCATATAAATGTTTGTGTAGACAAATATTTTCATGTCACTTAAGTAAATACACAGAAGTGAGTTTTTTGGGTCATATGGTAAATGTGTCATTAACTTTATAAGGAACTACCAAAATGTATTGCCAAATAACTGAACTATTTTGAACTCCTATGTATGACAGAAGGTTTCTCTACATACTTGCTAACACTTAGAATTCCAAGCTTTTTAAATTTTACAGTTTTAGCGAGTGTGTGGAATTCTCCCCTTGTGGTTTAAATTTGCATGGCTAATGATATTTCACATCTTTTCATGTGATTATTTGCCATTTGTGTATCTGCTTTGATAAAGTATCTGTTCAAATCTCTTAACCACTTTTTAAGTTGAACTTTTTGGGCTTCTTAATATTGAGTTGTAGAAGCTAAGTATATATTTTGAATATGAATCCTTTGTCAGATACATGTTTTGCAAAAAATTTTTCCCAGGCCATAGTTTGACCTTTAATTTTCTTAACCATATCTTGAAGTTTTCCCCTCTGGTCTCATGCTCTCTAATTTATTATTTCATTGATTTATTGATTCATTCATCCATTCATTTATTCAACAAATATGTGTTGGGTATCTATTATGCATCACAGTATGATAAAAAATAAGTGCTTCTCCCTTTCCATGGGAAAATCACCACCGCTTAACAATCTAACACTATTTCCTGGAAATGGAAAATACTAACTCTGTTACTAATCAGCATTATTCATGGCAAAAATGATTCCTGAGAGGACAGGAGTGAACTGTAATTATCTAGTGGGAGGATGTGGCATTAGGGCTTCCCTGACATTATTGCTCTGGTAATGGGTGAACTGTTTCTCGTGGATTGTTAGAAAATTCTCTCATGGAACAAATACAACAAATATTATGGGACATGGCCTTCTAAGCAAGGGTGGTACTTGCACCTATTAATGTGGTCTCCACAAACCCGAGCTGCCACTTGAGAAAATAGACAGGAAGATCCAGGGCTGTGGTAGGAATTCCTACTGATGACAGACACTCTTGATGCCTGCCTCCCATCATCTCCTGTGTGTATTTTGCAAAGCCTACTGAGTCTGTGCCATGATAGCTTATTGGGTCCCACAAGCATAACTGGGTAGCTGAACCCAAAGCCACTGCTGCTGGTCAAGCAGGGTGAGTGAGTGAGGCTCCAACACATTGCATACAAAAAGACAAGACCTTGCTTGGTCTCAGTTATCTTACAGCCTAGAAAGGAGAGTCAGATGATAAAGAGCTTTAAAATCATGTCAGGTGGTAGTGTTCTGTTGAATATTAAACAATGTGTGTGTGTGAGATAGAGAAGGACAGTGAGGAAAAGTTAACATTTTATAGTGTTCAGGGAGGACTCTGTGACAAAGTGACATTTGAGCAGAGATGTCAAGGAAGGGAGGCAGCAATCCATGTAGCTATGTGCAGGCGAACTTTGCAGGCAGTGGAAACAGCAAATACAATGTTCCGGACCAGAATCAAAAGATAGCAAGGAGGCTGGCATGAAATATCAAAGAGATATAGATATGAGGTCACAAAGCTTTGGGAAGGCAGATCTTACAGGATCTTGGAAGCCATCTGAGATGAATGGGAGGCCTTGGGGTTGTAAGCATTGAGTATGACTGCGGTTGCTGTATGAAGAGCAGACTGTGAGATCAAGGGTGGATATGGGGAAGACCATTAAGGTATTGCAAGAATCCAAATGGAACGGGCGCCTGGGTGGCTCAGTCATTAAGCCTCTGCTTTCAGCTCAGGTCCTGATATCAGGGTCCTGGGATCGAGGCCCACATCGGGCTCTCTGCTCAGTAAGGAGCCTGCTTCCCTCTCTGTCTCTGTCTGCTTCTCTGCCTGCTTGTGATCTCTCTATCTGTCAAATAAATAAATAAAATCTTTAAAACCAAAAAAAAAAAAAAAAAAGAAGAAGAAGAAGAAGAATTCAAATGGAAGATGGGGCAAGGTAGGGGGGTAGGGGGAGCAGTTAGAACACTGCCCTACAAGTGGTGAAAAGTGGGCAGACTCAAGATATGTCTTGAAAGATCACTTTCATGTCTGGGTTGACTTCTTGATATAAGGAAAAAGAAAAAAGAGTCCAGGTTGACTCTAAGGTTTGTGGTTTAAGAATCTGGATAGACAAGTTGCCATAAATAGAAATGGGGGAAACTTTAAGGGGAAAGTTAAGAGTCATTTTTGGGCATGTAAGTTTTTAAGTGCTCCTTCCATTTCTAACTAGAGATGTTGTGTAGATAGTTGTATGTAAGACATTCCTGAAAGTCTGAGAACAAAGGTATAGGTCAGAGTCATCAGGGTGTGGATGGTATTTGGAGCCAAAGAAGAAGTCTGAGGATTGGTAACTTGGTAATTGTTTGGTTTAATTGAGCATAAAAACTTCAGTGGATTTACACATTCTTCAGGTTTTAATTCTTCTTAAAAATGTCATGACTTACAGGAAAGTCATATGGCACAAATGGCTCTATTAAAAATATGTGTGTACACAAATAGTATTCACTTCGCATGCATGCTACTAATGAAAAGACAACTGCAAAAATGCAATTCTCCAAGCTAGACAAAGGCGTTGTAAAATACTTTTTCTCAATTTGTTTCAAGGGAAAAAAAAGAAAAACAGACGTCATTCTAAAATGCTTACATCCATGACAGGATATAGTCCACATAAAAATGGATTGTTATTCAACATAAAACATTTCACCCAACTTAATTTTTATTGCCTCCATCACCTGTTGCTATGAAACAGAAAATAAAATGTGCATAAATGTCACATAGGCAGGGTCGCCATGACCAATGATTTGATTTACACTCTTTGTGAAAACAATCAGGGAAAAATCTGCTAATAGTCAAAATATTTAGATTCGAGCACTAAAAGGTAAAATTTTCCAGGCTACACAGAGAAAGAGCTTCTAGTGTTTGAGGAGCAGAGAACGGACAGTCTAGAAATAGTGGAATAATAACTTTTCACTCCATTCTCTTTGTGCTTATTATACATATTCTTTTTTAAAAGAAAATAGACCATTTGATAAAAATATAAATCAAGTGTTCAATTAATTAAATTTAAATCAAGCACAAGATCTTCATGGTGCTGGAAATACTGAGGTCATTAGCTGCTACAGAGCCAAAAATCCCCAGTGACTTCTACCACCATCAACTTTATTGCTTTAGGTTCTATCAACCATATAAATTTTTCTTGCCCACACTCTTCTATTGTCTCTGTAAAACAACTTTATTACTTTAGGTTCAATCAATTTTTTTCTCTTTTCCTATTCCATTAGCTCCTGCAAGGATAAGCTTCTAACAAGAAAATTTAAAAACTTCAGAGAATACAAACATTTGAAGGACAACATCTAACCACATGCAGTTCAAAATAAAAATAACATCAAGCAAAAAATATTTCAAAAATGAAATGAAACATACACGTATGGGGAAATTCATACAGATTCTTTCTAGGTTACCAGATTATTCATGGAGAAATTCACATAGCTTCTTTCTAAATTATCAGATTATTTTTTGAGGACCTTTCACAAAATGCTTTCAACACCTGCTTAGTCAGACTATCACACAGACCAATGCTGTTCTGACACATTATAGAGTCATTACTTTTGCGTTATTAGTTTCTGTCTCTTCTGTGTCATTATCCTTTGCCCCTTCTCTGTTATTCTGTACATACTCTCATGTATCTCACGCTAGATCATAACTGTAAGAAGGTTAAGGAATGGTTTGAATCATCCCAATGTATGACAACAGCAATCTGCCAATCCAAACATACTTCATAGACATTAAAAGTAAGGAAAAAATTCACGGTGAGTGTAATGTAACAGATAAACCAGCTTAAATGTTCCACAACAGATTAGTTCAAATATGGAGAGATGCTGTATTTGTATTCATTTAGGATCCTGCTAACACTTAGGGATGTTAGCCATCCGTAAGCTTTAGACTTGTGGAGCCTTTTTCCTTTTCCCCTTGGCTAGAATGCCAAACATCTTTGCATTTAATTTCCTTTGTTTCTTCAATTTTTCACACTAATTATTTTAGAGTGTCATTGTTGGTATCCCATGTCTTTTGTCTGTAAAATCTCTTGCTCCATTATGTTAAAATTGGATAATAAGGCAAAGGAAACAAAAGCGAAAATAAACTTTTGGGACTTCATCAAAATCAAAAGCTTCTGCACAGCAAAGGAAACAGTCAAGAAAACAAAGAAGCAACCCACGGAATAGGAGAAGATATTTGCAAATGACAGTACAGACAAAAGGTTGATATCCAGGATCTATAATGAACTCCTCAAACTCAACACACACGAAACAGGCAAACATATCAAAAAATGGGCAGAAGATATGAACAGACACTTCTCCAATCAAGACATACAAATGGCTATCAGACACATGAAAAAATGTTCATCATCATTAGCCCTCAGGGAGATTCGAATTAAAACCACATTGAGATATCACCTCACACCAGTTACAACGGCCAAAATTAACAAAACAGGAAACTACATGTGTTGGAGAGGATGTGAAGAAAAGGGAACCCTCTTCCACTGTTGGTGGGAATGCAAGTTGGTGCAGTCTCTTTGGAGAACAGTATGGAGATTCCTCAAGAAATTAAAAATAGAGCTTCCTTATGACCCTGCAATTGCACTCCTGGGTATTTACCCCAAGGATACAGATGTCGTGAAAAGAAGGGCCATCTGTACACCAATGTTTATAGCAGCAATGGCCATGGTCGCCAAACTATGGAAAGAACCAAGATGCCCTTCAACGGACGAATGGATAAGGAAGATGTGGTCCATATACACTATGGAGTATTATGCCTCCATCAGAAAGGATGAATACCCAACTTTTGAAGCAACATGGACGGGACTGGAAGAGATTATGCTGAGTGAAATAAGTCAAGCAGAGAGAGTCAATTATCATAGGGCTTCACTTATTTGTGGAGCATAACAAATATCATGGAGGACAAGGGGTGTTAGAGAGGAGAAGGGAGTTGGGGTAAATTGGAAGGGGAGGTGAATCACGAGAGACTATGGACTCTGAAAAACAATCTGAGGGGTTTGAAGTGGCAGGGGGGTGGGAGGTTGGGGTACCAGGTGGTGGGTATTATAGAGGGCACGGATTGCATGGAGCACTGGGTGTGGTGAAAAAATAATGAATACTGTTTTTCTGAAAATAAATAAATTGAAAAAATTTTTTAAAAAATTGGATAATAACGGTTTCTGCCCGCAGCAAACTTGATTGTGATGCTATGACTTAGCTTTGCTGTTCTCTTTTAAGAAGTAGTCCCCACCCCACTCCTACCCCAGATGTCTGTGTTTGGGTGTGTGATGTGGGGAGGAAGACTTTTTTTATTTTATTTTTGAAGGTTTTAAAATGTTTGAGAAAGCCTCTCTCTCTCTCTCTCTCTCTCTCTCTCTCTCTCTGAGTCAGTATTGGACTAGGACTTGGCCATGTTCCCATGACATAAGACTCTCATGAGACAAAGTAATTTAGAGCCTTCCCACAAAACAGTCTATATTTCTTTAAGTTTCTCAAAGACTCAGAAAGAGTCAGAATGACATATTGGCTGAGTTCTGATCGTCATAACCAAAAACATCTTTAAATTGTTTCTGCCAGATTTGCCCAGTTTTGGTGAGCACGCAGAATAAGAGCACTACCCAGGCTCCTTTCCCCTCCAGAATTTGTTTTTCACCAAAAAACCAAACGGGAGATTTTTTTTTTTCCTTGTGAAAACATATATCTGGGTAAAGAGTTTTAAAACTAGAACTAGATATTTTCTTAGACACCCAACTTGGTGACTATGTCAACATTATATAAAAGGGATGAGGAATTTCCTTTAACAGGTTTTTTATTAAGTAAAATATATTGTAATTTACCCATTTATAATCTGAGAAACAAAATATTTATTTACATCAAAGATAAGTCTAATATTCTTTCTTTGCTTTAAATCAGCTTTATTAAGGTGTTTAAAGTGCACAGTTCATATGTCTTAACATCACCACTATAAAGAATATGTCACTCCCAAAATATTCCCAGTGCCCCATTGGTAATCCTACTCTCTTGTTCCACTCCAGTGGCTTTTCCTCTATCTTCAGACAACTAGTGATTCATTTTCTGTCACAGGTTAGTTTGTATTTACTAAAATTTTATATAAATAGAATCATGAAATATGAAGTCTATTTTGTCTGGATTCTTTCCTTATAATAATGACCTCCAGAGGGGGGCCTAGCTGGCTCAGTAATTAAGCATCTGCCTTCAGCTCAGGTCTTGATCCCAGGGTCCTAGGATCAAGCCCCACTATGGGCTCCCTGCTCAACGGGAGGCCTGCTTCTCCCTCTCTCACTCTCCCTGCTTGTGTTCCCTCTCTCGCTGTGTCTTTCTCTGTCAAATAAATAAATAGAATCCTAAAAAAATAATAATAATCTCCTGATTCATCCATTTGTTGTGTGAACCAGTATTATTGCTGAGTATTTTCTATTGTACAGATATACAACAACTGGTTTATCCATTCACCAGTTGATGAATATTTGAGCTGTTTGCAGTTTTTGGCTATTACAAATAAACCTGCTATGACCGTTTGTGTTCAAGTATTTATATGAACATAAGCTTTCATCACTCTCACATAAATACCCAGAGGTGGAATGGCCAGATTATAAGGGAAGGGTATGTTTAACTTTTTTAAAACTTGCCTATTCTGCTATATGGTTGTACCATTTTCCACCCCCACCAGGAGTTTATGAAAGTCCTAATTGTTCCACCCTTGCCAAGAGATGATAAGAAGAATCTTTAATTATAGAAATCCTGGTGACTATAGAATGCTATTTCAATGAGGTTTTCATTTACATGATAGTGAGCATCTTTTCATTTGCTAATTTGCCATCCATAAATCTTTAATGAAGTCTATTAAACTTTTGACTATTTCTTTTGGAGTGCTTGTTTTCTTATTATTGTGTTGAACATATTTTAATATTCTGGGTAGAAGTACTTCATTAGATATGTGTATTGCAAATATTTTTCCTAGTCTGTGGCTTATTTTCCTGCTATTAATGGTGTATTTTGGAGAGCAGAAAAACCTACTTTTGATTACATCCAGTTTATTAATTTGTTTTTTTATGGATGGTACTTTTGTTGTATCTAAGAAATATTTGGTTACCATCTTTGATGTCATATCCACTAAATCCAAGATCACAAAATTTTCTCCTAGAAATTTTATAGGTATAGGCTTTATATTTAAGTCTATAACTCATTTAGAGTTAAGTTTTGTATCTTGTACAACATACAGATAAAATTTCACTCATTTGCATGTGGATATTTAATTATTTCAAAAGTATATATTTAAAAAATTATTTTTTACAGCAAAATTGCCATGGCACCTTTGTCAAAACTCAACTACATATATGTGAGTCTATTTCTGAGCTCTTTATTATGTTCCATAATACATCTATTTTTACACCATTAGTAGAGTGTCTTGATTACTACAGATTTATAACAAGTTTTGAAGTCCCATAATGTATGTCTTCCAACTTTATTATTCTTTCCAACATGGCTTGACCCATTATAGTCTTTTGCATTTCAATACAAATTTCAGAATTAGCTTGTCAATTTCTACAAAAATGTCTACTGGGATTTTGATTGAAATTGCCTTGAACCTGTAAATCATTGTGTGAGAACGGTGGAGTGACATCTTAAAAATATTGAATCTCTCCAACCCATGAACATAGTATCTCCTGCCATTTATTCAGGTCTTCCTTAATTTTTCTCAACAGTGTTTTATATTTCTAATGCCATTGCAATACCTGGAACCCAAAAGTAATTCTGTCCTCTTTTGTAGAACTGAACTGATATAAACCTATAATGGGAGAAATTAAGCATTATCTTTAACTTTTAACAAAAGCATACAATATGCAATAATAATGTGCTAAAGGTACTATAATCATTCCAACTATCTATACATGTTAACAACAATGCCATTTAGAATTTTATACAATTTCATACTGATTAAATGACATTTGCTTAGACAATCTTGACAAATTTCTAAATTGATATTCCTTTGATCTTTGGTATACTTGCTAAATAAGCTTATGTTTTTAATTCCTTTTTGATCTTGTTCCATTTCTCATCTTGACTTCTCGTTCCCTGGAGGGGCTGGTATGAAGTTATCCTTTCTTTATACAAATCTTATTGTTAATTTTCCTCTCGTGTATTCTGACACTAAGAATTACATTCTCATCCATTCCTTTTCTTCTACCTCCACACTGTTTGTATATCATGAATAAATGACTCAATTACTGTTTATTATCAGACTGTCCTATTCAGCATACCCCAATATTCACGAACTTAGAACCTAACCTATTTGTCCCCCTGTATGCTTTCAATACCTAAAACAAACATCCTAAATCGTTATTTCCCTTTCCTCGCTCCAAAATTGTATGTGTAGCAAGTTTACTCATATTTTTTTTTAAGATTTCATTTATTTATTTACTTAGTTATTTGACAGAGAGAAACACAGGTAGAGAGGGAACACAGCAGGGGGAGTAGAAGAGGGAGAAGCAAACTTCCCACCAAGTAGAGAGCACGATGCGGGGCTGGATCCCAGAATCCTGCGATCATGACCTGAGCTGAAGACAGAGGCTTAATAACTGACCCACCCAAGTGCCCCTCCTCATATTTTAAATGATTTTAACAGTAATGTTTGGCTTTCCTTAAATAAATTCCATCTTGAAGTGAGATCACTGATTTCTTTCTCTCATTGGGTAGAAATTATATATCTTTAGAATGATATATCTTTAAAATTTAAATGCCTTTGTTAGGAATAATAATGTTATCTATAGGACATATAACTTTAGAAAAAAATGGAAAAAAGTAAATGAGTCATTAAGCAATGAGACTTTTTACTAGCAAAGAACAGCGGAAAATGGAAAATCTTATATCAATTTTTTTAATTTCAGCATGAAAACCTTAAGTTATAAAATCTGAATCAAATGTAAGAAAAAAGACTATAGGATAGTTGTAGAGCTCTCATGACTTCCTGACATGAAGTGTATAGATAAACATGAAGAACAGATCATCTGAAATAGCTATATTAAAGAAATAATACTGTAGTATATTTTAACCAAGATTTTGTAATAGAGATCAGAAATGAATAGACAAGAAGAAGCTGGTAGATAGACTTACTTGCTTGCTTGCTTAAGTCCAAGGTTTACTTGGACTCTATTAAGTAGAAAATAAGCCTGATTTTATAAAAAAGGTTTTATTCTATCTTCCTGCTCTTTGAATTTTAAAGACTGACTTTTAAATTTTATTGTTTTCCTTCAAAACTACTTATTGCTATCTTACTGGAGGACTATTTTTATGAAATAAAATCATGGGCCAACAAGATGGTCTCCATCTTGCCTCAGAAGCATTTACTCCCATCTAGGACTGGAAAACTACTGTAATCTAGAGATGGTGATAACATATTACAGGAAAATATGAAACATTTCAACAAGTCTGTTGAAAGCTATTTGGCAGTGGATACAGTTAACTCTAAAATGGCATAGCTGCCTATAATCCAAAGTGACATCTAATTTATCTGGCAACTAGCAGTTTTCACTCTTTATCAATGTCTGTGACATTTTAAAATCACCTAAGTATCAAGGCTTAACTATTGGCCCAGCAGTGGTCGAAATAGGACTTTATAACAACTAATCAACTCAGGGAGAATAGGAAGATAATGTATTATTTTACATAGCCTGTAAAGAATGAATAAATTAAAGTTTTACATGTAGAAGAAACTAAAACAATATTTCTCAGGGAGTGGTTCATGATTACCTTCATCAGAATTATCTGAAGGTACTCTAGAATCTGCATTTTCAGCAAGTTTCTCAAGTAATTGTCAAGCACATTATAATTCGAGATCATTGTTCTGGTTTTTTTTTTATTTGAGTTATTAGCAAATAGGAAAAGTACAAGATACTTCTTGTAATATATACACAGTTCACAATAAACAAGAAGGGAGATGTAGGAAGAAAAATCTGCATGGTCTACTATCAGAAGTCAATGAAAAATTGACATTTAAGGGAAAAGAATAAAATTCTCCCTTTAGAGTTCATTTTTTTATTGTTATGTTCAGTTAGCCAGCATATAGTACATCATTAGTTTTTCATGTAGTGTTCAATGATTCATCAATTGTGTATAACACCCAGTGCCTCCCTTTAGATTTTAGAAGCACAGTGATAGAAAGCAAAAAGTAGGCATAAGCCTTTTATGTGAAAAGTTTGAAAAGACAATGGCCAGAATTTTATATAGGACATAGATTCCGTAACGGTGGTGGTTAATATTGGATGGGCAAGGTAAAATCATATAGATCATGTAGAGCTTGATTAAGTTTAGTGTTGATGTATTATTCATCTTCTTAAATTTGGTGATAACATGACATAAACCAGTGTACAGAAATTAATCTGGAAATTGACACATAATTATATACATCATCTATTACTATTCATATACATATTACTCTTTATGTAATATATGTGAATAGTAGTGAAAAAGAAACAGGGAGTTCCACCTAGTAACATCTTCAGAAATGTGCACTGTGGGAAGAAAGAGGTCCAGGCTCTGTATGTTTTAAGTTCTTTTAGCATCCTACTTTAGAGACGTAACAAACATGAGAGGAAATCTTTTGACTATCTCCACTAACCACTCCTTATACCAGAGAAGATAATCAAGAGTGTACCTTTTTTCCATTTCAATGGAAAGGAACATAAAAACAAAACAAAAATGTGGAAGTTTGATTTGTGTTATCCATAATAAATAATTCCAAATATTTAGTAGCCAAGCCATTCCACAAAAGTTACCTTTCTGTTAAACAAATTAGACTCCAGAAGAGCCTTTGCTGTATCAAGATGGTTATTGCATTAAGATAATAAAGATACCAATTTTCCATTCACTTCCATATTCTACTCCTTCCTCAACAATGCACATTTTGATTCATCAAACTGGTGCACAATACATTAAATAAAGATGAAGTCAAACTTTATTAATGCAAATGTTAAAAATAAAATACATACTGAAAGATTTCATTTTGTATATTACATGCATGTCTAAAGGAATTTCTGGCTTCATAAAATTGACTTTGTCACCTACCTTTTCAAGATTCTTTACAAATTCACTCTATTGTCATTGTAGTAATAACCCTTCCTTTTTTATATTTTTAAGATCTGATGCTGCATATATTTTGGAAACTCCCTAAAGAGAAATTCTAAGTCTAAAGCACTTGAAAAATATGGAGAAATGCCTTGGGAAATCACCATATACACTTGAGGCAAAGCTAACAAGGAGAGCAATCAAGTCTAAAAGAAAATATATGGAAGCAAAATGGATGAGACTACTTCTGGTAGTGTGTATGTGAACAAACTCCACTTACCATGGAGGTTTCAATATTTTTTATTCGCTCAACACTGGCATTATGCCCGCAGCAAATAATGTTGATGCCTCTCCGTTTTCCCTCTGCCCATCTGACTGCCCCTGAAACTGAGGTAAGAAGTACATGACAAGCTAACTTCCCATGTTAAGGGTCTATTTCTCTTCTATGCTTAAGGTTGTTTTCAACCCTATAGAACTATGGGGGAACTGGAGGGATGAAGAATTAAGACCATGGGGCCATCTTGAAACAACAGAGGATGAGAACTAGTGAATAAATCTCCCAACATTCCTGCCCTTCAGAGGGACAAGTGTTCACATAGTTTCTCAAAGTGCTCCCCACACGATTGTGCAACCCTCATTGCACACAGCAATAGCCTGCTCACAAATACATCTCCCTTTTTTTTTTTTTTTTTTGGCTTTTCTTCCTTCCCTTTTCCTCTTTCCCACTTAATTAGCTTGGATTCTCCCAAAGATTTGTCTCTTGGGGGAAATCCAAACTAAGCAATGTACTAATACAAAATGAGAGAAGTTTATAGGAAATGTTTCCAAGAAACCCTGGTGCTACACACAATTCGATTAAATCAACTCTCCAAGAGTATCCAACAAGTAAGCCATAATTTATTTCAACAATTCTTCATCATTCATAGGGTATATTACTAATCCAGGAAATAATATTGTTATGTTTATTACTCATCTCCTGAAATTTATGAATGGCTCTTATGCATGGATTTTGCAAGTGCTATAGTAGCCAGACAGGAACTGTGTATCAGCCCCTAATGAACATGATCTAAAATATATTATGGAGAGAAAAGTTTTACCATCTTTGATAACTAAAATATCCATGAAGAAATACGGCAAAAGTAACATATTTAGAGGACTTGATATTTAAAATCGTGCTTTATGGGGACCCAGCTGGTAGTGGAGGTGTGTTAGTGGAATAGATAAGACTTAGCATGAAGAGTTAAAAAGATGACAGAAAATGCAGAGGAATCTACTTGTTTCTTTTTTTTTTTTTTTTCCAGCATAACAGTATTCATTATTTTTGCACCACACCCAGTGCTCCATGCAATCCGTGCCCTCTATAATACCCACCACCTGGTACCCCAACCTCCCACCCCCCGTCCCTTCAAAACCCTCAGATTGTTTTATTCTGTATTTATCTCTCCATTGCACCACCACTCAGGATTGGCAGATTTCTTATTTGCTATCTCCAGTTGCTCTCTCCTCTTCTTGTCCATGGACCTATTTCCTAAGTCATTTTTTTAAATCACAGTAAATAGGAGAAATGGAAAAATAAACCGGCCCATTGTGAAGGTAGGAGGATATATCAGAATTGGTTTGCTCAAACCATTGTCTTTACCTCCTCATCCCTATCCTCCAATCTCCACCTTTAAAACAACTTCCTGGCTCTTAAATAAAAATAGGAAGTTCTTCTGGTATTGGAGAAATAGCACTTCGCACAAGCACTGAGTCGCTGAACACAGCATATTTCAAAACCTTGATAATTCAAGCCTCATTTTCCCAAGTTGAGTATGTGATGGGAAATGCCTGCCTAAAATAAATATGCATTTTTTTGCTTTAATGTCTCACTTTAATTTTTGCAATATTATCTCTGATGTTTTGCAGAGTTATCCAAAAATATGTGTAACCCACAAGGATGATGATGAGAAATTCTTCATCACATTTCCTCACCTCTAACTTCCATTGCAAAATTACTGATTTTAAAGCTTGTTTTTCAGCACTAAAAGATGTACCATCCCTTAAATAACATGTGGATGTCTTTTCATGTGATCTAAAAATATTTTAAATCACAATAATAGTGAATGATAAGATAACAGTGTAACAGTCACCACATTCCCCCAGAAAAAGTCTCAATTCCCTTAAGCAATAAGAGCTGGGTTCCCAGGAAGTTTGAAGGAGTGATGGACACTCCTGTCAGCTCAAGTGGCACCACCATATGGCAGCAGTGTAAGCACAGTTTGCCACAGCAACCTTAGGATTGCACTGAATGTGTGGATGGCTTTAGGCAATATAAACATTTTAATGATATTTGTTCTTCCAATCCATGAGCATAGAATGTTTTTCCATTTCTTTGTGTCTTCTTCGATTTCTTTCATAAGTGTTCTATAGTTTTTAGTATACAGATGTTTTACCTCTTTGGTTAGTTTTATTCCTAGGTGTCTTACGGTTTTGGGTACAATGGTAAATGGGACCTATTCCTTGAGTTCTCTTTCTGCCGCTTCATTACTGGTGTATAGAAACGCAACCAATTTCTTTACACTGATTTTTATATCCCCTGAATTTGCTGGATTCATGTATCAGTTCTAGCAACCTTTTCTTGGAATCTTTTGGGTTTTCTACATAAATTATTGCCACTTGCCAGACCAGCCTTGAAAATATTCTTTGTTTTTTATATGCTATAGATAATACACATTGTTTCACATTTAAAAATGTTATTACCATTTTATGCTATGTTGGTTTTCAATTTATATGATTCCAATTCCCATAAAATACAACACACATGGTATATTTAGATTAACTTTTCAGATATATTCTAAACAACATAATGTGTCCCAGTTCAACACTGGCCGTAAACAAAACCAAGCTCTCTAGTAATAAGGTGATCCAAAATCTTTTATGATTCTTCTGACAAGTAAGCATGAATTTTGACCTATTAGGTTAACATCTTAACATGCAAGAAACAAAATAAATAAAGTTGGAAGAATAAAGACAACTGGATAATCTGCACATAAGTACCTTTGGAATTCTGTTACTGCTGGCTCTGCCAAGGAAGTCCTTTGTTTGAGATACTGGTGCTCAGTAAAAAAGTGAAAAATAAGTAAAAACAATTGCCCAATCTGTTCTGGGAGTCCTGGAAGTATGATGAGATATAAAAATATGTGAGTATGAAACTATAATCTTAGGTTTAAAAAAACCATATTTTACTCATACTAATATTTATCCAATTCAATAAATTGTATATGTTTACCATAGACATAAGCCAAAATACTTTAATAGAAATTAAGTTCATTTTTGCATTTCTTTAGGCCAACATGGCCTTTGAAAGTTGATAAATAATTTGGCAGAGGTGAAAGTAAATGTGACTTATTTTGCAGCTGTTATCTATTTTCTGAACAAAAAAAAATTATGTACAGAACATTTTGACTCTAAAAAAGTTACATTTCTCTATAATTATAGTCTCCTTTCTCGCTCAGCTGAGCAACTGTGAAAAAGAAACCCCTCCGCATGTATGAAGATAAACTAAGTGCACAGACTAATAGGAAGGTATGGTGGATATTAATAGAAAAGCTAGATATGGCAAACTACTCTCCATTTAGCTAAATATGCTGCAGAATTATAAAATGCTTACATACTAGAGAAACTGACTTCACAGGCATCTTCGGCGCTGTGCATTCAAAAAGCATCACTTGCTCTTTTTCATTTAGTTTTTTAAGTGAAATGAATTATCATTAGAAATCCTCAAACTTCAAAAACCAGCCTCTGTTAAGACAACAAAGCTACCTGAGATGCCCAGCATGAACCAAGTGCTATTTGACCCACGGAGCCACAGAACTGGGTGTGCCCAGCCACCGACCATCACCGAGTGGAGACTGTACCCATCAGATGGGTCTCCCAACTGCTACTGAAGGCACAAGTTACTGGCATGAGCCATGACTCTGATTCCTATGGCACAATCCCTCTTGCAAAGGCCCTAGGTTGTTCTTTTTTTTTTTTTTTTTTTTTTTAGATTTTATTTATTTATTTGAAGAGAGAGAGAGCAAAAGTAGGCAGAGAGAGAGAGGAAAGCAGGGGAAAGAGAGAGAGAGGGGAAAGCATGGTCCCTGCTGAGCAGAGAGCTCGATCCCAGAGCCCTGAGACCATGACCTGAGCTGAAGGCAGAGGCTTAACCCACTGAGCCACCCAGGCACCCCCCCCCAAGATGCTCTTGACATAGACCCAGCTACATGAAATGGCAGAAAGCAAAAAAGAAAGGAGCAGAAAAATCCATGAATAGAATGATTGGAAATAGGATTTATAACAGGAACAGCAACCAACCATTTTATAGAAAATGCCTTCCCAAAGTGTGCTGCACGGAGCACCAGCTCTTGGTTACTAGTAGATAGTACACACGCACATACAGACATGAGTTCTGGAGGCAGCTAGAGGAACTCTGGGTTCAACAAACTGAAGCTTATTTTGGGGCCTTTGCATCTGCACACAGTTTTTTCTCATCTCTGAGATTTCCATTCTGTTGGATCACATCACCAAATAGTTATCCTCAAAAAAAGGAATTAGTGCATTCCAGAATGGTGTTTGTTACCGTTTTTCCTACCTAATCGTCCTGTAGCTGGTCAGGCACCACAGTTATTCCCGCTTTTTTCACAATTGGCATTAAAATGAGATGGGCATAACTCCGCCAACGGCACATGCTCTCCCCATCCCAGTCACCAATGCATTGTATTCCATGTCCATCTCTACTGATGTTCAGTCTGAGAGGCTATTTCTTAAGTAGGAATAATGTGAAGGTCATATGCCAAGACTTGTTCTCTAATTGGTGAAAGCCACAGTGTCCAATACAGTACTTCTTATATGTAGCTATAAAAATTATAATTTAATTTAAAAATTAATTCTTTATTCACACCAGCCACATTTCAAGTGTTCACGAGCCACATGCAGCCAGTAGCTACCTCACTGGATGGTGTATATAGTAAGTTTTAATCATCACAGAAAGTTCTGTTGAACAGCACTGGGCCAGTGTTATGCCACCTGCACACACACACAAAGACACCTTCCGTTTGGAGGAAGCTCAGGAAATTTAGGAGCCTGCAGAATCTCATGAAGAAATCCACACTTGACAGCATCCACACCTCTAACTGGCCTGGTAAGTGAGCTAAGCCCAAGCATGCAGGTAAAAGAAAACATCCGCCACCAACGTTTCTAGACATTCTTGCCTCTCAAAACAATTATAAACCACAGGGACACACGTGTGCATGTGCTTGTGTGCACGTGTGTGCACAGACACACACTATTCTTTTCTCCAAATAGAAGAAAATAAACTGATTGACCAAAGGAATCATGATAATTAGAACTATACTGTGTCCTGTGTCTTCATGGTTCCAATCATTCTTGACTCTCCAAAAACTAGTTTCCTTTGGCTCCAAACTATTTGATATACTTTAAGAAGTGAGGTCAGCCTTTGGAAAACTGAGCCACAGTAATTCTATCCTGAGATAATAGGGATCAGTGGGACAGTCTCCAAGCCACCAAAACTCATTCCTTCATGATTTATTTCCTTGTTGATGAACTGCATTTTATTTGCAAATTAAGCTCATTTTAAAGGTTCAAGGTTACATGCTTCATGTTGTTTCTAGGTCTTTTTACAATCTGCCTGCCTAACATGGTTTATAGTTGGTTAACATTCCCTAAGGGGGTCAGGGTCAACAACAAGTCAAGGATCAGAGACATTCCAGGGAATCTGGTCAAGAACAAGCCAGAATCAGAAATCAGAGGATTAGCCAAAGTTTCAAACCAATAATTCCCAAACCTGACTTCTAACCAGAAATAACTTGGAGCCTTAACAACACTAAGGCCTGGGCCCTACCATCAGAGATACTGATTATAGTCTGGAGAATTGAAATTATTCAAAATCTCATCCAGTGATTTTAAAATAGTACATTCAAGGTTCAGAACGACTATCTGAGAAAATATGTGGGTCCCAGCCTCTATAACAGGCACTCTATAGACCACTGGGCCAAATCCAGCCCAGCACCGGAATCCAACCCATTTGTTTATATGTAGTTTGTGGCTGCTTTCCCCTATACAATGGCAGAATTGAGGGGTTGTCATGAAACCATGTGACACAAAAGGCCTAAAATATTTGCTATCTTGCCATGACTGAAGAAGTTTGTTGACCCAAACCCTAGAGCAGTCATTCTCAAAATTTGACCAGTAGCATCAACATTATGTGGGCATTTGTTTGGTATGTAAATTCTTTTTTGTTGTTGTTATTCATTTATTTATTTTTTTCGGTGTAACAGTATTCATTGTTTTTTGCACCACACCCAGTGCTCCATGCAATCCGTGCCCTCTATAATATCCACCACCTGGTACCCCGACTTCCCACCCCCCGCCCCTTCCAAACCCTCAGATTGTTTTTCAGAGTCCATAGTTTCTCATGGTTCACCTCCCCTTCCAGTTTCCCCCAACTCCCTTCTCCTCTCTATCTCCCCATGTCCTCCATGCTATTTGTTATGCTCCACAAATAAGTGAAACCATATGATAATTGACTCTCTCTGCTTGACTTATTTCACTCAGCATATGTAAATTCTTGGGCCCTCCCCAGACCTACTGATTCAGAAGGTCTGGAGGCCAGGCCCAGCAACCTGTATTTTAATTAGCTCTCTAGTTGACTCTGATGTTTGCTAGAGCAGTGGTTTTGTTCTCAAACTTTAACATGTACCAGAATCAGCTGGAGTGCTTGTTCAACAGATGGCTGTTCTGTACCCACATCTTCTGATTCAGTAGGTGTTGGGAGGGGACAAGATTTTGCATTTCTAGTAAATTCCCAGGTGACACTGGTCAACAGCATCACACACTTTGAAAATCATCGCCCCAAAGATTCTGATTTGATTGATCTGTGATGAGATCCATTTATAAAACCCATTCAGATGATTCTAATGAGCTGCTTGGATGGAGACTTACCTTTTTTAGTTTCTGAATGTATCTCTGAGTTCAAAGCAGCAAGGGATACAGAATCAAGACAGCAAGGCAAGTGAAACCGGATATCATGACATAGACATGTCCCAGGCACGATATTAAGTGCTGAGAATATAAAGGTCCCTGCCTTCATGGACCACACAATTTAAAAGAGGAGGCAGATAAACATAACATCATAATATATATATAATTAAAAACTGTGACAAGTGTTTTAAAAGAACACTTGATAGAATTCAGGGAACATATAACTAGGAGTTCTGATTTAGCCCAAAGGACAAAGAATACTTTTTTGAGAAGTTGACAACTGATTGAGCAGGGACCCAAAGAGTGATAAGTAGGAGATAATGAAGCAAGGTGGGAAGTGCTCCAGGCAGAGCTAACAGAACACCTGAAGGCCTACTGTCGGAAGGGATTTTGATTAATTTGAAGAGTTGAAAGAGGATGAGGCTCAAGAGATAGGTAAGGGACAGGGAATGAAGGGTCCTGATGACAAGGAGTTTAGATACAGATTTTCTCTTATGTGATTCCACTAAAAACAATGAGTCAGTGCACTTGATTTCACTGATAAATTAGGGAAGAAAAGCATATATAGTTATGTGAATGAATGAAGAAGGTTCAATAGCAGGGAATTCTGATGATTAGATTGGAAGCAAAGTAGCTATACAATTACATTCGATACTGATTTTTATGTTGAATTACTTGCTGTTTTATAGAAGAGAAAAAGTATATGACTTTTCCTTATTTATTTTCAGGGCACTCTTCCCTTGACTTCATATGTCAAAATATAGTGGAACTTTGATATTTGACTATCTAAAGGTTTTTATTTATTCCAAATTTATTCCAAATTTCAAATCAAAATAATGAAAATGGTCCTCCAGCATAAATTTAATCTCCAAAAACTCAATAGGAGTAGTTACTTTCAGACAGTGGTCAGCAGGTACTCTGGTAACTTTAGGTGCAAATGTTGCCAGATTATTACCATTTGGGGAACTTTTAAAGAGCCTCTTTGAAAACTAATCCAGTAAGATATGAATCTTAGATGTAGGAATTTTAGACACTTGTCACTAAAGTATGTAAGTACTTTTTTTAAAAAAGATTTTATTTATTTGACAGACAGAGATCATAAGTAGGCAGAGAGGCAGGTGGCAGAAGGGGTAGGGGGGAAGCAGGCTCCCCGCTGAGCAGACAGCCTTTTGTGGGGCTTGATCTCAGGACCCTGGGATCATGACTGGAGCCAAAGGCAGAGGCTTTAACCCACTGAGCCACCCAGGTGCCCTGTATTTAAGTACTTTTTAAGGAATATGGTATTTGTTATCTTCTATCACATCATTTAATGTAAGTGCTCTTAAGAATGTCTCTCTGCCTCACATGCAGATCTCTGACACTGCATACATCTCTCTTTTTGTATTTGTAACCTGTGGTTCCAAAAATTCACAACAGTCCTTTCTTCTTACCAATATCATAGTTCTCAGTTTATTTATTTTCTGTTCACTATTATGTGCAACCTATTATGTACAATCTAGACAAAAGTCTTTAAATATAAACATACAGGTCCTTATAATTCCAACTATAGGACATTCTGGAAAAGACAAACTATGAAGGGACGTCTGGGTGGCTCAGTTTTTGGGCATCTGCCTTCAGCTCAGGTCATGATCTCAGGGTCCGGGGATCAAGACCTGCATCAGGCTCCCTGCTCAGTGGGAGGCCTGCTTCTCCCTCTCCCATTCCCCCTGCTTGTGTTCCTCTCTCAATGCCTCTCTCTCTCTCTCAATCTCTGTCAAATAAATAAATAAAATCTTTTTAAATAAAGACAAAACTGTGAAGATAGTAGAAACATTGTTAGTTTTCAAGAGTTAGAGGGCAGAGAGGGATAAACAGGTGGAACACAGAGGATTATTAAACAATGAAATTATTCTGTATGATAATATTCCTTATGATAATACATATGCTATAATAAAATATAGTATATAATATGATATTAGAATATATGTGTGTACATATATATAAAATATATGAGATGTACCATATCATTTGTTTTGTTTTGTATTGTGTTTGTTTGGGTTGTGTTTTGTTTTTCTTTACTATTATTATATCTATATATGTTATTGCATTTATGCATACTTACATATATATGTAATTTTATATATACATATATATACTTTACCACATTATGTATACATTATATGTTCTTTGCTACATTATACATGCATAGCACCTATTAGATACACAAATAACACAATAAATGATCTTTTATTGATGTCATTTCCATTTATACTAATCTGTTCCCGGATTATATTCTTAGAAGTTGAAATGCTGGGTCAAAGAGTAAATGAACATGTACTTTGGAAAAATATTGCCAAATTTCTTTTCATAGGGACATAACAATTTTGCATTCCTACCAGTACTGTACTAGAGTGCCTGTTTCATAACAACCTTGCCAACAGAATATGCTGCCAAATGTGGATTGTTGCCAATCCGATAGGTGAGAAATAGTAACTCAATATAGTTTTAATTTGCATTTCTTCTATTATAAGTGAGCTTGAATATCTGTATGTATCTTTAAAGGTCAGAAACTCAGTTTTCACTTCATATGAACCACATGCCATGTCTTTTGCTGATTTTTCTATCACTATTAGCTTTTCCCTCTTCTCTTTTTCGTACCTTCTTTATTTCTTAGATATTTAAGATGCAAATATTTTCTCCACAATCTGTGATTTTTTCCTCTGTTTTTTATGGTGATTTGCCATATGATTGTTTTTTGTTTGTTTTTTAAAAGATTTTATTTATTTATTCGACAGACAGAGATCACAAGTAGGCAGAGAGACAGGCAGAGAGAGAGGAGGAAGCAGGCTCCCTGCTGAGCAGAGAGCCCAATGCGAGGCTTGATCCCAGGGTCCTGGGATCACGACCTGAGCGGAAGGCAGAGGCTCTAACCCACGGAGCCACCCAGGCGCCCCCATACGATTGTTTTTAAATAGTCAATCTATTAATCCTTCTTCAAATGAGAAAGCCATGAAGTTTTAGCTGTTTTCCTAACAATGGTGATAAATTTTGGATCATTCATCACCTCTCACCGAGGCACTATTACAATTAAAGAATAATACCTTTCAAAACTCTAAATGTCATTTAAAAAGAGTGTGTGAGCACAGTGATAACACTATTCTACCCAACGGTCAAATTAAGTGTGCAGCTTTGACTTCTTAGTTCTTTTCATTCAACTGCACATTATGATATTATCATCTGTACCAGGCCCCTCACTTTGCTGAGGAAGTAATTGGGGCTCAGAAAAGTGTGCTGGTTTAGCAGCATGCTCCCATTTAATTAGGGGAAACGATTCCTGCCCTGGAGCCCAACCTCCTAATTCCTTCCACTTTCTCATCCTGATTTAACGTAGGGCCCATTGGTTTATATATTCATAAATCGCCGTGTAAAATGTTCATGTTCTCTTTATTCTACTTCTTAACAAACCTTTCTTTCTTATTATCTCCCCTCTTCTTTGGAAATTTAACCAGGAATTATTTGGACTTTTTCTTGCTTAATGGAGAAAAAGCAAAAGAGTACCAGTGAGAAAACAAAGGTGACATGTGTACTCCCTTCGTTATACATCCCTTTCCCACACGCAGATGAAGAACTGCTGCGTTTTGCACGTTCCTTACTACAGCCTTGCCTGATAGGGTAGACTGTGTCTTCCCACAGCGTCTCCCTCTCCAAGCTAGATAGTTAAAAGTAATGAGAGGGCGCCTGGGTGGCTCAGTGGGTTAAGCCTCTGCCTTCGGCTCAGGTCATGATCTCGGGGTCCTGGGATCGAGTCCCGCATGGGGCTCTCTGCTCAGCAGGGAGCCTGTTTCCTCCTCTCTTTCTCTCTGCCTGCCTCTCTGCCTACTTGTGATCTCTCTCTGTCAAATAAATAAATAAAATCTTTAAAAAATAATAATAAAATAAAATAAAATATTTAAAAAAAATAAAAAAGTAATGAGAGTGGTTTCCTTCCTTCAACTAAAGTTGAAACATACTATACAGTTTGACCATATTACTCTAACTTTTTTAAATCAGTTCAATCACATATTATTGCTTTCAGTTATTAATATGAATAGCTTTTAGAATGTGTTTAAAGCTGAAGAGGAGAAAAATGAAGGAGTAAGAAGGTAGGATATTTATCTTTTTCTCTCTAGCCAACAATCAATTCAATGATCCATTTTCTACATACACATGTATCTTTCTGATGATTGTTTACACTCACCCTAATGATTCTATTTTCTTTCCTACAGCATTTGTTTCAACACCGCTTTTTCTGATTTCACCCTTTCTCATTTTTTCTGGTTCAAAATTAACCAGATGGGTTAAGAAACCCACAGCATTAAGTGCACCAAGAATTTCTTTGCAATGCAGTAAATACTCCATATGTTTTGGTTAAGGAAAAGGGCCACAACTGGTTAACATTTTTTAATGCCTTGATCTTTAATATTTTAAAGGGTTTCTTATTCACCACTTTCATAAAAACAAGTTATTCAGACAATGACTTCATTGGTGTACAATTTTCTTAATGAACAACTATAACTCATTCCTTTTTTAATCATAAGAACTCAACTATACATTTTGTTAAACATGTCTTATTTATTCCATAACCAAGCAAAGCATGTTTTAGAAGAGTTCCTCAAATCATTTACTGTATAGAAGAAGTTTTATAAACTAGAGCACTGTGTTTTAAAAAATGTAAATACAGTTCTTCACTGTTATTGAAATTCCCTACACTGATCCCCTGATCTGTCCCAGGCCAAGTAAATGGTTAAAAGGAATTGAGATTAAAGCAACCAAAACCTTATTTAATCATGTAAACATCATTGACGAACAGAAGCTAGTAAAGAACAGCTAAATATATCTATTGATTCTCTCATAATCGAACACCTAGAGTTCAATAAACATTAACCAAATGATTCCAATTAATTTCTTAAATTGCAGAATTATAGATCAAATCACAAATTCTAGACTCCAAAAAATTCAAAAAAACAAAAAAGACAACCACCCATGGTCTAGTAATTTTGCAGTGTTGCAAGTCATTTTCACAAGTCACCAGACTTCCCGAATATTTTTGAGCCTGAAAAACCTTTCTGTTCTATACTCATGTCTCGCCTCTCCTAAGTACTGCCTTATCGTTTTCTCAACTCCATATTTCTTCAGGCTAAGAGAATTTTCCCAGAGCATCATACAGATTTTCAAAGCATGCTTCACCTAAAATATTCAGCCACATCAACCAAAATTGACAAGTTTCCTGGAATTTTCCAGACAACTGCCTCAACTTTTTATTGCACTTTGCTTCCATCATCATATCCTTAATATATATAAAATCACACACATGTTTTTTACATAGTGCAGAAATTTTTAAAAACCATAGATGCTGTAGTGCGTTGAAACCCCAGAAGGGGGGTGCCTGGATGGCTCAGTGGGTTGAAGCCTCTGCCTTCAGCTCGGGTCGTGATTTCAGGGTCCTGGGATCGAGTCCCGCATCGGGCTCTCTGCTCAGCCAGGAGCCTGCTTCCCTCCCTCTCTCTCTCTGCCTACCTCTCTGCCTACTTGTGATCTCTGTCAAATAAATAAATAAAATCTTAAAAAAAAAAAAGAAAGAAAGAAAGAAAAAGAAACCCCAGAAGGTATGTCTAGATTCTCACCCTGGTATCCATGAATGTGACCTTACTTGACAATAGAGTCTGAAGATTTAGTGAAATTAAGGATTTTGAGATGAGATCATCCTAGATTTGAAGTAGGCCCTAAATTCAATGACTAGTGTCCTTATATGAAAAAGGAGAGGGAGATTTGAGACACCGACACACAGGGAAGGTGATGTAAGGATGGAACAGAGAAGGCTGTGATGAGTCTACGTGCTGAGCTAGCAATCGTTGCCCACAGCCCCCAGAAGCAGAGAAAGAGGCAGGCAACAGATTCTACTTCAGAGCTTCCAGAAGAAAGTAGTCGTGCCAATACCTTAATTTTGGAGTTCTGACCCCCAGAACTATGAAAGAATAAATTTTTGTTGTTTTAAGCCATCAAATTTGTGGTAATTTGTTAGAGCAACCCTAGGAAACCAATCCAAATAGTTAAACCATAAGATAAATATTGCTTGCAAAGAATCTGAAAACTATTAATTCAAGTGCAGAGTGGGTATAAGGTACCCCGTTTTCTGAATTTTACTTATATGAATTTATAAATGAATACTTTTAATAGGTGCTTGGGTGGCTCAGTCCATTGTAACCTTGAGTTCAGCTCAGGTCATGATCTCAGGGTCGTGAGATCGAGCCTTGTGTCTGGCTTAGGCTGGGCACTTAGCAAGATTTTCTCTCCTTCTCACTCTGCCTCTCCCCCTTGTTCATGCTCTATCTCTGTCTATAAATAAATAAATAAATAAATAAAATCTTTTTTTTTTAAAGTTTAAAAAAACACTTTCAATAGTTTTTTGTTTTCAAGTTGGATGGCTGATATGATCCTCCAAATTTTAGAGGCTCTTTGGAAAATATCCTCTTATCTTCTTATTATAACATGCTTTATCTAGCAGACTGTTCCCTTCTGCTCTGTTCTGGAAAAAAAAAAAAGAAGAAGAAGAAGAAGAAGAAGTTTCACTTAGTTAATTGCTCAGGGCAAATTTAGAAGAGATACTTCCCACAGTTCTCTGATGAATCTCATTGGCAATTCAAAGAAAAGGAGATTTCTTAAGTTACCCAGTGTGGAAGAAAAGCAGATACCTAGATATTACTCTGTCCTCTCAGTCTCTGAAGTGCAGAAGAAAGACTTTGGGTCCTTGGACAAGCAATAACCCTTAGAAATACACCTGAGCTGTTTTGGTTGAGTTCTCTGATAGTCTATGGCTGCTTTTGGTCACAGGTGGTTACTTTCTCCTGAAGTGTAATAGAGGCCTGGCAGTATGTTCCTATGACAGAAAAGCATAAATCATAGACTATTCTTGATACCTCCATCTTAAAATTCTTTCATTAATTTGTTCAATAAACATTTATTCAGCCTCTGTTTTGACTCAGTCACTAAGTTAGGTGCAGTGAACACTAAATCATGTAAGAAATGGAGGATAGAGGAATTGGAGAAGAAGAAGGTGAATTATAGTGGGGAATTAAAAAGAACTATTACAGAGATACAGAAAAAATGTTATGAAAACAAAGAAGAAGGGAATGACTAAGTCTGCCTGGAAGGCCTTAGAAAGACACCACCACCTCCGATCTCCAGGAAGGCTCCACTAAGGAGGCTGTTGCCATATGAAAGATGAAGGTAGAGGGGAAATAAGGACAAGGACCAGGGGGTATGAGATTAGCCAGGATTCTCACACACCTTGTAAAACAGGAGGTGTGTGTTCTCTGGCACAAAAAGGAGAATTAGCCTCATTCAAATTAATTCCAACTCACATACTTGCCATGGTGAAGATTAAAGAAGCTACTGAAATTTGAATTGGTAATACCAAGAGGGAGTAAAACCAGCCAGAAAGAGCCATGTGAGAGAAGAAACGGGTCTTTTTCCTGGTCTTGGTGGCTGCCCTATAGAGTCCCTGAGTGCTGCTGGCTAGACGCCTAAGGAAGTCAGGGGTAACATACCAGAATAGGACACATAGTTTTATATTACTGAAGAAGAAAATGTTCTGGAAAAGAAGAGAGGGCAGCTCTAGTCAAAGCAGAGAAAAAAATCAAACTCATTACTAAAAAGAGAGAAACTCTAAATTAAAACATTCACATTTCTCTTTGTAAAAATGTATTTATTTATTTGAGAGAGAGAAAAAGGTGAGAGAGAGAGAGAGCACAAGTGGAGGGAGGGGCCAAGGGAGAAGAGAGAGAAGCTGACTCCAGGCTGAGTGTAAACTCACCCGGGCAGATTGGAATTGATCTCATGACCCTGAGATCATGACCTGGAATCAGGAGTCGGAGGCTTAACCGACTGAGCCACTCAGGCACCCCCAACACATTCACTCTTCTTCATGCTAAACACACCGAATCTTTTCTTGTTTGATCACCGTCATGCACTATTGCTCAGCCCTGCACTTCCACATGCAGAGTGTGAAAATTGTACAGAGGCATTTCTATAAAGCAATGAAACTGCTTTTGAGACAACCCTGTCTGAGCCTGCAGCTATAATGAAGGATTCTCTTGTGACAATCACCCAGGAAAATCATGTACCACTGTGATAGATTCCCTCCAACAAATGGA
This sequence comes from Mustela erminea, assembly GCF_009829155.1. Lineage (NCBI taxonomy): Eukaryota > Metazoa > Chordata > Mammalia > Carnivora > Mustelidae > Mustela > Mustela erminea. Next base: position 38,047,222 of record NC_045615.1, on the reverse strand, counting down.
ATTTGGGGTTCTACTTTTGTCTTTTTCTCTTCCCAAGCTGGAAGTGTGTCAGATATTCTCCTAGGAATTATTGGAGGTGGCCCAACCCAGAGGGAAGTGGACATCTTGGAATAATTGGAGGCTGATGCCAAGAATAGCAAATCACTTTTGAGACATAGAAGGTAACCCTATTCAGAATAGGGAGTGTACCCCAAAATTGGAAATTTTAAGGAAATGTTTGATAGTTCCATTGTGCAGCAAAAGGGGATTTATTCAAGGTTTTTAAAAAATGTTAATAAGAAAAAGCTCCCTGTTTCTAATGATCCCCATGGTTGTGAAAAAGAGGACTTATTGCTGAATTTCTAAGAGGCAGATGTTTAAATTAACTCTGACCAATACCCAGCGCATCTAGGACCCTGAGAAGGCAGTAGTTAAAGAGCTGAATTCCTGGGTGCCTGGGTGGCGCAGTTGGTTGGGCAACTGCTTTCGGCTCAGGTCATGATCCTGGAGTCCCGGGATCGAGTCCCACATCGAGCTCCCTGCTCACTGGGGAGTCTACTTCTCCCTCTGACCCTCTCCCCTCTCGTATTCTCTCTCTCTCACTCTCTCTCTCTCAAATAAATAAATAAAATCTTTAAAAAAAAAAAAAAAAAAGAGCTGAATTCCTGGAAATGGAACCAAAGATATGTTGATAGAACTACACCAGCAAGGGAAGGGAGAGTGCCCTCACTAGGCTGAATCTTCATCTACCAAAGTAGGAAGTTGAAGAGAAGATCTAATGTTGATCAATAAAAACGACAATAAGGGGCCCTGAGGGGCTCAGTGGGTTAAGCCTCTGCCTTTGGCTCAGGTCATGATCCCAGGGTCCTGGGATGGAGGCTCTCTGCTCAGCGTGGAGCCTGCCTCCCCTTCTCTCTCTGCCCCATGCTCTGCATACTTGTGAACTCTGTCAAATAAATAAATAAAATCTTTAATAAATAAATAAATAAAAATAACAGTAGGATCATGTCATTGAGAAGAGTGAAAACACCAGAAGAAACAGCTGGGAGAGTTAACAATGATTGCCTCAGACCAAGACTGAGGATAGACAGTGTTAGGTCAAGGCCAACCATTTTTTTTTAATATAAGATTTTATTATAAATAATGAACAGGCATTCCTTAAAAAAAAAAAAATGTTTACGTTTAAGGAAGCCAAAGGAAAAAAATGCTATATATTTTTTTTTAATCCAAAACTGAAGTTTCATCTAACTAATGATAATGAGGCACATTTTAAGGAAATTGAAGGGCTTTTGTTCCTTTAAAGAAAAAAAGACCTGGAAAAAAAATTTTGTATAGCTCCTCCTCAAGTAGCAAGAAATCTACAGAGCTTAATGACTCAGATACATAATCAAGTGCAGGAGGCCAGCCACTCACAGGCACTGGTCAGTGTTGATGAAGTATCTGCCTATGAGGACATCTGCCTGGTTTTCAGTCCATGTTTTCTCCTGCCTATGTCTGGTATGCAGCTGTCATTCCTGGCTTGGATTCCATCTCATTATCTCCATAGCTATAGACCAGTGGGTCTCTGACATGACTGAACATTAAGATCTCATAGAGGGCATTATTCAAATATTGATACCCAGACCCCAACCTAGATAAGTTAAATTCATATAACTAGGTGCAGGGCCCAGAGATTGGTATCTTTTAAAGTTTCCCAGATGATTCTAGTGGGCCACCACATTCACTAACCACTGGTATAGGCATTTGTTTCTGCTGTGGCTCCATTGTCTGGAATGCAGATTGGTGATTATCCCATGATACAGAAACAGAGAGCCCAGAAGAATATCTCACTTCTGCCTGGTCCTTCCCTGATGTGTGTTCCCAAAACATGCTCTATAGATTGAATGTGTGCATCCCTTCAAAATGTATATGTTGAAACCCAATTGATGATTTGGAGGTGGGGCTTTGGGGAAGTGATTAAGTCATGAGGATGGAGCCCTCACGAATGCTATTAGTCTCTTATAAAAAGAGACCCAAAACAACTCAGTGTGCTCTTCTGTCATGTGAGGACACAGTGAGAAGATAGTCATCTATGAAACAGGAAATGAGCTCTCTCCAGACATCAAGTCTGGACATGATCTTGGACTTCCAAGTCTCCAGAACTCTGAGAAATAAGTGTTTGTTGTTTAAATCGCCTAGTCTATTGTATTTTATCTTGGCAGTTCAGACAAGGACAATGCCTACTCCAATAATGGAATCTATATACCTCTTTCATTACCAGGGCTTTTGTCGATACTTCCTTGCTTGTGTTTTCAGTATATCCAATATGTTTGGCTGCCCTAGTAAAACAGAATGGAGAGAAACACCTAGCTTACTGAGGATAATAAAAATGTTCACCTGATATACACAGGTAATGGGAAAAGAAATCTCCCTCATTGAAACTCATCTCACAGAGGAGATGAACTGACTTTATCCATAAGATATGGCTTTATTTTTAACCGGTGGCCAGGAAGCTATGTGAATAGATTTTTTTTAAGAAAAAAATCTTGTGTTCTTAGAAACAGAAACTCTTAAAAGATACAATGACTTCTAGATTATTCAGGAAATAGTCCTCTTAAAGTGAAATTTTGTTGCATTTTAAGAAAAAGCACAGTACATACATAACTCTTGGTTTTCTGAAAATCAAGTGTGTGCATACGTGTGTGTGCATGTGTGTGTAAATTATATCATGTCCCTATCTGGTGTTTATTAAGAACTATATAAAAAGAAACTCTTATCCTATAAACATTTGACTATTCTTACAAAGATAAAAATTGAGGTAGATGTTTACATTTTGCCTTTCTTATAACATTTTCTCATAAAAATTTTCTTCAAATAATTTTAGTGAATATAACCATAAGTATACAGCTGTATAATATAGCAGTTTAATATCTACCTTTCCAATTCTGAAAATTCATATTTAGTGCAATGAAAAAATAAGATCTAATCTAAAGTAAAATTCATTTCATTTTTCACAAATAATTTATCTCATCTCAGAAAAAAAATATATAATTTAGCAGAGCTACAAGAAAGAGACAAAATAGATTCATTTTCATTTAACCAATTGTTTTGGAGCACTTTCTGAGGTAGGTTATAATAAAGGGTAAAATAAAGTGAATACTGATGCAAGAAAAAGCAAAAAAGACAAATGCTATTGATATTCTCCGTTCCTTTTTTTCTTGTCAATGAGTTTCTATTTCATGTAATATAAAAAAATGTGTATCAACACATGAAAAACTAAAGTTATGATTACCGTAACAATTAAGAATGTTCTTTGCAGAATTGGTGCTTCTGGGAGTGTGATACATTCATTATCTATACTCAGGAACTTAACTGTGGTCTATTTATTCCAAAGACTTTACCTGGAGGTATGGTTTGTCTGTTACCTTTCAAAATTTCAAAGTAGATAAGAACAATCTTTGTGTATAAATCATAATGCTTAAAGAATATGCCACTGAAAAACATTGATATATTTCTAAGATTAATTTAGCCTTTGGAAGAAAAAAGTCAATTGGAAATGAGCTTAATTACACTAGCAATATTAAACATTAGTAACTGAAGAAAAGACTGCTTTGTTTTAATATTGGGGTTTTTTTTCCTATTTTCTATGCACCTAGTCAGGTTTCCATTCTTACCTAAAAGAACAAGTTCTCTTCAAGAACGCAGGCTCATCAGGGTTATTTGGGTCACCATAATCTATTTTAACAACAGGATACATCACTCTAAAATGTTACTCACAAAATTGACGGATTTTGATTCAATTTTTTTTTTAAATATCAAGTCATTTATATGATAAATCTGTTATCCTGGTTTACAAGAGAAAAAAAATTTTTTCCAGTGAAGGTTTTATGAACTATGCCAGGATTCTTATTCTTTCTAATCAGTTTATCTTTTAAACTCAGTCACATTGGAAACAAAAGCTGCCCATCTCAAATCTAACCCATTCAAGTCCCACATCCTCTGAGAGTTTCATTAGTAATTTTGCCAGTAATTTCTTTCTGAGTTTGTTGAAAAATGAGTTGAAATAGCAGGGTTGTGAGGCCAGAGGCATCTCACATTTACAAAGCCGTAATCAAGCTAAAGTTGACCGTCCAACTGAAGCAGCAATCCGAAAGATATTCAGAGAGAGAGAGAGAGAGAGGGAGGAAGCATGGGACAGAAGCCAGAGTTGTCAAAAGAGAAGAAAGCAGATTCAGAATGGAGAGCAGGAAAGAATCTTGAGCAGTTTCTCAACCTATGGACGGATGGGACCAGATAATTCTTTGTTGGTGTGATAGGGGAGTCTGTCTTGTGCATTGTAGAATGTTTCGCAGCATCTCTGGCCTCTACCCTCTCGATGCTAGTAAGCCTCCTACGCCCAGTGTGACAATCAAAAATATCTTCAGACATACATTGTCAAACATTCCTTGGGAGACAAAATAGCCCCTGTAAGAACCATGGTCCTCGAGGGATTCTCTGAGGCTCTGGACCATAGCTGCATGAATTTACTATAGTAACCTGCAAGTTTTCTTGGAATGGGACAGAGAAAATAATGGTATTATTATACAATCTCCTCTGTGTCCAGGAGCACTGAATTTCTGTGCCATTCATTATGAACTTTAACTTTTAGGATTTAATACCAAATACATAATGTCTCTGTGCTTCAGTTCATAAAGAAAATGAGCATAACAATAGCACCTGCATCACAGAGTTGTTAAAAGGATCAAATAAGATAATGCACTTAAAATGCTTTTAACAGTGCCTGGCACATCATAATTTCAAATACATGATGGCTACAATTATTAACATGATTGCTATTAGCACATTCTTCCTTCTGGAACCAGGGCTTCTGTGGGACCTGCAGGTGATTAGGCAGAGGCTACTAGGCATTGCAGAAACTTGGGAGTATTTATTGACTTCGGAGCACTTGACAGTAAGCAGTAAGGATGTCTCAAGTTCAAGATATGTGCATAACACTTTCCTGAGGTTTGCACAGGCAAGATAACTCTTCTCACAATGAAATCTTTCACTATCCTTTCCAAGTTCATCTCTCCTTCATTTTATTATGTGACAATCCATATTTGTAGTGGATTGCAAGAGATGAGAGGAGAAATCCTACCAGTATAACCAGTATCCCCAGCGTGAGTGTTTTCACCTGAGGAGGAATTATGGGGGAGAAGAACAAAGGCTCACTCTTATCTTCTTATGGTTCCATCTTTCAATTCTGTTATGTTTCTCTTCACCTTGCTACGTATAATGAACATTCATTCATTTACTTAATTTAATAAATATATAACAAAAATCCAGGATATGCCCACCATGGTTTTAGGTGTCAGGATATAGCAAGAGTAAAAGTTCCCTCAAGAAGCTAATATTACTTGTGTGTGGAGAGATTTCAGGGTCAGGTGGTCAGAAAGTCCAGATGGGCTCAAACCTCCATTGCAACCCTCAGGACTTCTGAGTTCCAGAAATGTTTGGGTATTCAATAAGTATAGCATTCTTCAGACAACATATTTATGATAAAGTTAATGAAAATAAAAAACTCAGATAAGAGATCTTGCCTTAATTTTCCATAGTGACCACAGGAAAATGGGCAGCTGAAAGTAGAAAAACATCTCAACTGTATAGATTTGTGTGGTTCCCTGAAACTCCCTGCCCACTACAAGAGAAAAGAGAATTCTCTGCTACCAGTGATGGTTACATAAACTTCTGTAAAATGGCTCTTCAGGAATTAGTGCATCAGGCTGCCACCATTTATTTAATAAAATAGATGTATGTTTTGATGAAGGTAACAAACAGCCTCCAGATTCATACCCCTATAAGACTGTGGTTAAGGTTACGCCAGAAGGATCACGTTTAATGCTATTACACTGTGACTTTCAAGGAATTTGGGAAGTTGACATAACTCTCCTGTCATCCTGGGATAAACCTACCCTCTTGGATTTTAGGAATACTACAAGTCCCTACTGCTTATGCTTCTACTGATCCAGATACACTGCCAGCATTATCAACTCACTTTATGAAAAAGAGTACTCCAAGTTATGGGCTTGTTGCAAAACTGCAAATTGATAAATTCAAATCTTCCTATGAATCATTATCAAACTATGATACACTTTCAGAACATAATGACCTTCTACTCTTCAGACTCCACTGGAAAAATGTTGAAGAGGACTTGATGCTAAATGTCAGGAAACAGAAATGTGAAAGAAAAAATGACAAACAGCACAAATTCTGTGAACAGCAATTAAGAAAGTCAGAAAAGCACATCAATGTGAGCATCTGCATTGCTTGCCCTATGTTCTCCATATGTCAGGTGCTAGGGGGGTACCTAAGATTGTCCAGAGTCCCTCACGCATGTGTAGTGCAAACATCCAACTTTTTCAGGTACCTTTTGAGATCATATAAGATGTTTTGTTTCTGGTTTCACCTCTGCCCTTGAATCCTTCCATTGTGGGAAATATTTATTGCTCTATCAAGTGGTATCTGTCTGCTTACTCTACCAACTTCCGTCAAAGGGCTTCCATCAAAATTAGCCACTGCTCTCTCTTGCCATCACAGAGTAACTATTTTTCAGGTTCAGAAAAAAGTAATTGGCAAAATCCAACATTTGTGATGAAGAAAAAAAAATTCTCCACATAGGAATAGAAGGGTACATGATGAAGGACATCTACCCAAAAAAACTACAGTTAACATTTTGACAAAAGACTGCATGCTTTCTTTCATCCTAAGACTGTAAACAAGGCAAGGATATTTGCTTTTGTCACTTCTCTTCAACATTACTCTAGTTATTCTAGCCAGTGCCATAAGGCAAATAGAAAAAGAAACGGAAGAAAGAAATTAAGTAGCTACATTGGACAGGAATGTGGGTACTTAATTTGCAGATAATATGATCCTATATAGAGACAATTCCATGGAGGTTGGGGTAGGGAGAGAGAATGAATTAAACAAGTTTAGCAAGGTTGGAGGACAAGATTAATATACAAAACCAACTGTATTACTATGCAATGGAAAGAAAAAGCCAAAAATGAAATTAAGAAAATAATATGTTCAACAGCATTGAAAATAAAATAGTAAATGTGACTAAAGGAGAGCAAGCCTTGTACACTGGGTCTTTCTCCTGGTCTTGGTGTACCCTGAAAACTACAAAACATTGTTGACAAAATTAAAGAGCTAAATAAGTGAAGAGACAGTTCATGTTTATGGATTAGAAGTCTCAGTATTGTCGAGAATGCAGTTCTCCCCCAGTTGATCTATAGAATGAACATGGTCCTTATCAAAATTCTAGTAGACTTTTTGGGTAGAAATTGACAAGTTGATCCTAAATTTTACATGAAAGTGCAAAAGACAGTCTTGATCTGTATAATGGATTATAATTCAGCAATAAAAACCCCATTGTCTGAGTATGTGTGTCTGAGTCATTTGATAAAGTCCTCATACACACTGTGATGGTATTAGGAGGTCAGGTGCTTGGGAGTGCTTGCTTGGTCATGAGGATGGAGCCTTCATAAGTGGGAATAGTGTTCTGGGTAAAGAGACCCCACAGAGCACCGTAAGCCCTTCCACCAATCGGGACACAACAAAAGTTAGCAATTCAGCCTGGAAGAGGGCTCTCGCCAGAACCTAACCATGCTGGCACCCTGATCTCGGACTTACAGCCTCCAGAACAGTAAGAAGTAAATTTCTATTGTTTTAATTTACCTAGTCTGTGGTATTTTGTTGTATCAGCCTGAACTAAGATTTTAAAAAATGAACTATTAATAGACACCACATAGGTGAATCACAAAATATTTATATTATACTATTTTTGAAAGAAGTCAGTCAAAACAGAAAACACATTGTGTGATTCCATTTTAATAAAATTCTAGCAAATGCCAGCGGACCACTAGAAAATAGATCAGTGATTGTCTGGAGAAGGGATCCAGTTGAAGGGAAGAATTATAATGGTATGTTGGTAACTTCAGGACTGAAGAATATGTCTATTATTTGGTAAAAATTTCACTGATATATCTACATTTCTGTATACTGTATTCTTTAAATTTATACAGTTTATTATATGTCACTTATACCTCAATATAACTATTTTTAAGAATCTTTATTTTGAAAAAGTTGACCCTAGAGTAGTGTAGACAGTCCAAGAATATCTATTTTGCCAGATGTAATAAGATGTAATAAGAGCTATAACAAAAGCTAGGGGGTGCTGGGCAAGAAGGTGGTTGATCTTTTATATTATGTGGTCAGGAAAAGACTCACTGATGAGAAGAGACTGAGCCATATAGATTTCTCAGGGAAGGATGTTCCAGACAAAAGAACAACAAGTAGGGGGTGTGGGGGAGGAACACCCTGAGGGCAGTTGTGCTTGGCCTTCGGAAAAACAGCAAGGAAGCTAGTGTTGCTGGAGCAGAGAGAACAATAAACTTATTCATAGATAATATGGTCAGAGAGAAATGGAGATAAGGAGGAGAGCAGATCTTAGGGACCCTAGTATGTCATTGAAAAAACGTGGCATTCTACTCTAAGGAAAGTAAGTAGGTAAGTTTTAAAAGCGTTTGCCAGAAAAGTGATATGATTTCATTTTATATATCTAGTGGCCATTGGTATAATGACATTTTTAGCTCCTTTTTACTGAGACTTAACTTCATGTTAATGGCTATACCAACTAAAACCATATCCTTGGCATATCCTTGGAGAGACTTCTGACTTGGCAAGCATCAAGAGGTCAGTGATTTCTCTCCCCAAAGAATAATATAAAACTTGGGGGCAATGTCTAGAACAATTCAGTTAGGGCACTGGATATTGCCAAAGGCAGACAAAATATTGAAAAGTATTTACATTTGAGGGGGACCTGGGTGGCTCTGTTCATCAGGCATCTGCGTTCAACTCAGGTCATGATCCCTGGTTTCTAGGATCAGTCCCACATCAGGCTTCCTGCTCAGCGGGAGTCTGCTTCGCCCTCTCCTTCTGCCTCTCCCCCTGCTTGTGCTCTCTTTCTCTCTATCTCAAATAAATTAAATCTTTTTAAAAATAATAATTTTTAAAAAGAAAAGTATTTACATATGACAAATTGCTAGGACGATAGGAGTCTGTGGCAGGAAACCCTTGCCTGGAACAGCTTCCGACCTTCCCAAAGCTTGGTGGTTAAAAAGCAGCAGGTTTGCTGCCAGAAAGAAAACTCCATTTGGGAAGAGGGTAGACATTTTTCCTTTGCCATCTGAAAGTTTTAATTTCGTTGAGAAAGAACAGGGAAATATTAGTTTTTTGTATGTTTCCTTTTTATTTCTTCAATCTCAGTTTTTAAGCTCAAGGTTTCACTTTTTTGTCAGTAATTTAATGGAAAGTTTATCAAAATAAGAGATGCTAGAAATGGGCAATCTTGGGAATGTGCAAGTACAACTGGGGAATGTAATTGCTTATTTAATTTAAATTCATTAAAATGTAAAAGCTATATGGTGCTACCATGTTGCACATCACAGACTTCTATAATCAAAGCCGAGGATGAGCGATCAGAAAGCCGAGGACAGCTGCCCCAAATAAAAGTCAGGATCCATTGTCCAGTTTCCAAACTCGAGCCAATTATCCCATTGGGAACTCACTGACTGGGGCTTAAACCCCATGAGCAAGAACCCTCCAACACAGCAGAGATACATAGTAATGATTCCTCTAATCCTTTCTCAACCTATGACCATTTATTCAGATAACTACCCTGGGGAAAGGGGAACAGCCAGGCATTGAGAACTGTTAAGATACAGAGTTTGAGTTAAAATCAAGTCCAGGAATTTTTGAGACCATACAGAAAATATGCCACCTATAGGAAATATAACCATGAACAGACCACGGACCCTGCCTTGAAAGAGTTCATAGACTACCATAAACTATAAACACGGTACAGTGTTACACACACACACACACACACAAATGGTTTAAGCCTACTGGAGCTCTAGAGGGTGTCGTGATGACAAAGAAGTACAGAGTATGTGCTACATACCTTTTAATGCAGAACAATCTTTCTCAAACTTTTGTTCATTATCACCCTTAAGGAACCCTTTTCAATATCTTTCTTCCTGATTCCTAATTCCCTTCTCTCTCAGAAAATTAAATACTTAATAATAAAATTTTGCTGGGTTGAGTTGGGCTTTGGAAGGCCACAAACTTTTGTAATATCCAAGATTTTTTCAGCCTCACCTACCTAAGAGCCAGTATTCACCCCTGTGTCGGCAGTGTCATTGAGAGTACAGATGCAAACTCTCCACATCTTCCTTTAAGTAGAAAGGATTAAGAAACTCTGAGAAGGGAGACTTAAACTGGTTTTGAAACATGGATATGATTTGCTCAAGCAGATAAAGAGGGGAAACTGATACAGTTAAGGGCATTTCTGGCATCACATTTTCAGGAGAGAAAAACCCTACATAAGTTAAAGTTTCCACCTATATCTTTGAAATCACACCATCTTCTTATTCCTGCTGCTGTAGTGGTTGGCTTGAAAATTCTGTTAAAGGAAAAGATCAAAGATTACTCTGGAGATACCTGGGACAGACAATTACAAAAAGAAAACAAAATATGTGAGATTTATATTATTTTTCTTTAAAAATATTTTTGCTTTTGATGCATTTCTTGTCATTGGTAATTTGGAATATTTCTAGGTTCCTGTGGAATCTGAAAATCCACTGCTAACATAAACATAGTCATGAAAGACCCCTGCCCTGGAGAGTTCCCTCCCTTAAGAGATAAATAGGATGGCTTTAGATGTCCTGACAGCAGCCCAGGGTGGCACATGTGCAATTATCAAGACAGAATGTTGTGTGTACATCCCAGACTATCACAAAAATATCACAGGACTAATAAAGAATATGAATGCCCAGATTAAGGCTCTACAAGGTCCCTCTCTCTCTTTTAGTGATTGGTTAAGTTCCTGGCTTGGAGGAGGGCTATGGCCAAATCTCCTTTTCGGGCTTCTTATTCTTATCGCCTTATTAACCTTAATATGTTGCTTTGTTCCATGTTTCTCTACTTGGTGCCGAGACTCCATTGCTACAATGACTACACCACGACAGACGATCCTTATCGCACGTGAGGACGCCTCTTCACTGTCAGCGCCGGATTCAGCTGCCTCCACCTTTCGTAACTCCCTTATACATTCCTACCCTGATCAATATCGACCCCAGTAGGTAGGGACAGCTCTACGCCCCTATTCAGCACGAAGAAGTTACAGAAGATGAGACCTTCCACCTTCAACCACCTTAAAGATTTAAGGGTCAAAATTGTTCAGGGGGGAATGATGAGGGAGCAGGAGGCTGGCTGAGGACAAAGCAAAAGCTGGCGCCTTGCACCCCCCCTTCACCCGCTCCCCTCCATATGTGTAGCATTCCTCAGGCACCCCTGACTGCCATAAAATGATAAATAGTTAACTTGCTGAGATCGCAATCCTGCAAGACAGGAGTCTCCCTTGGTTTACAAATTTCCTTGAGATTACAACAAAGAAGTTACCTTATCAATAGCCCTAATGTCACCCTCCCCTCCATGAAAAACGGAAGGAGGTGGAGGTAGAAGGAAAAGTAAATAAAGTTCAATTTCTTCTAAACCTAAATCTCATTAACAAGGATGCTTGATAGCAGGAATGTAACATTCCACCAGGAGACTCCCAATTGTCTTTACTTGATAAGTAACCAGGACTTCAATATCCTGGTAGTGCTTTTTTTCCCATGCGTGGGCTAACCGGCCAGTTCTGCTTCTGTAAGATTGCTTTGTCTGCTTTTCGCGCGGGGTCCCCTGACCCAATCCACTGACGCCAAGTATGCCTGTTCAAAGGATCAATCAATCAGCGCCGTCCCCACCCGAAACTTGTTTGTACCTGTCTATATAAACCCCGCTTTCCCCTCGGTCGGTGTGCTCGGTTAGCTGGAGCTGCCGACCACCCGCCGGTACCTGCGCCCCAATAAACCTCTTGCTGTTTGCATCCAGTGGCAGTGTTGGATTCTTGGGTAAGGGGATCCGCGGGTCTTTCAGTCAGACGTTTGCAAGAATAAACTTGGTAAACATAAAAATACCATTTTCTGTAGGAAAACTACCTATTTAAAAATTAGTGTTGTGAGTTCAATTAACAGCATCAACAACATAACTCTAAAGAAAACTTCTTATACTTTACTTACACATTTTTAAAACTATCATTTTTTCTTTCCAACCAACACCTAAAACACACCACTTCACCATTGCTATCATATATTTGAATATGATGCAGTCCTTTGGAATATTTTATGTAAGAGATGTAGATACTTTATAATCAGCACATGCACTGGGTAAGTCCTGGGTTGTAAGAGTTACATTCTGGGGCACATGGGTGACTCAGTTGGTTAAGCAGCTGCCTTCAGCTCAGGTTGTGATCCTGAGGTCCTAGGATCAAGTCCTGCATCAGACTTCCGGCTCAGCAGGGAGTCTCCTTCTCCCTTTCCTAACTCTCCTTCTGCCCCTCCTTCTCATGCTCTCTCTCTCTCTCAAGTAAATAGTCTTTAAAAAAAAAAAAAACTATATGTATATATATATCTCTTCACACCAACATGACAGCAATCTCTTGACCAAAGTAAATGTTAAGAAGACCTACTATTAAAATGGAGGCAAGAAAAAACTCAAAGGGCAGAAAAAAATTATAACTCACCCTCTCCATTATTAGCTGGAAATATCTTAAGTCAACTAAGCATGAATAACCAGCCCTTTGTTTTCATCTCCAGGGAGTTAGATCAAGGATCAGTTCTCTGTTACAAGTTCAATTTAGGATTTTTACTTTTGGCATGAGGCAATGACAACTCTATTACATTAAAAAGTAAAATAAATCCTTGGTCAATATCATATGAGGCATTTCCTTTCAGAATAGGGTAGCTATCATGAGGAACCAAGGGAAGATTTGGCTTGGAACATCTCTTCAAAAATTTCTCTTTTAAAATCCCCAATCATGATGTACAACTAAACTTTTCTAATATTTTATCAGACAATGGTCTCGGATTTAACTATTAAAAATGTGATTCTATGTTGCAAGATGGGATTGGGAGGGAGACAAACCATAAGTGACTCTTAATCTCACAAAACAAACTGAGGGTTGCTGGGGGGAGGGGGTTTGGGAGAAGGGGGTGGGATTATGGACATTGGGGAGGGTATGTGCTTTGGTGAGTGCTGTGAAGTGTGTAAACCTGGTGATTCACAGACCTGTACCCCTGGGGATAAAAATATATGTTTATAAAAAATAAAAAATTAATTTAAAAAAAATGTGATCCTATAGGCTCTAATAGTAAGCCACTAGAAATAGTTGTATGAATGGATAAATAAATACGTTTCAGCCATATTTTTTAGCTTGTTTCAAGAATGATGATAACTTGCTCTGCTTCTATCACTGAAACTCCTTTTTACCACCATTACGACTCATTGTCATCCAAATCTACTGATGCTGAAACCTCTAGTTCTTCAGCCCATCTGGATTCACTTACTTTCTGCTCCAGCCTGCACACCATAATAAATTATCTCAACAATTTTTCAACCCATAGGGTCAATTCTTTAATCCACTTTCCCCTCCATTTCACTTACCTTACCAGCACCTAGCTCTGGTTTCAATCTCTGAAATCTCTTTTTCCCCACACTCCAGCATCCAGGTAGACAAGCAAATATAAACATCTGGCTTGAAATAACAAATTGATTTTTTAAAAAAAATAAGGAGGAGCACCTGGACACCTCAGTTGGTTAACCATTTGCCTCCGGCTCAGGTCATGATCCCGGAGTCTTGGGATCAAGTCCTAGGACCCTGTTTCTCCCTCTGCCCCTCACCTGCTAGTGTTCTCTCTCTCTCACTCTTTTTCTCAAATAAATAAAATCTTTAAAAAATAAAAATAAATAAAAGCGAAGAAACAAATGGATGGCTTTCAGAACTGTGTGGGCCTCTTTAATAAATTGCCTCTTTTTTTGAGCAGAGAAAGAGAAAGAGAGAGAGAGGAAAAAAACAGAAGTGGGGGGAGGGGCATAGGGAGAGGGAAAGAGAGAATCTTAAGCAGACACCACACCCAGCTTAGAGCCAAACTCAGGGTTCAATTTCATGACCGTGAGATCATGACCTGAACAGAAATCAAGAGTCAGACACTTAACTAACTATGCCACCCAGGAGCCCCCAAACTCATTTCTTTTAAAGGGTATGATATTTTCACCCACTAATTCTAAAAGGCAGTCTTTCATTGTTCATCCTTGTATGTGCTTAGAACATATATATTCTCCAAAATCTATTGAGATTACAGTGGTGGTTCTATTAGGGTACATTTAACTATAGGTAACCAAAAATAATTTTATAAATTGGCTTAAACAGTAGGTAAATACATGATGTCACATACTAATACTTGCTGTGGGATTACAGTCTACAGGGTTGTTTGCCACAGTGACTCCATAAAGCACTGAAGACTTAGTTTATTGTCACCTCTCCAGGATCTGCATTGTGTTGCCTTTGCCTTATGCTGGCTCCACATGGTCCCAACTTAACTGCAAGAATACTAAATATCACATCTATTTATAATGTCCAAAGAATGAAATGAACCATCTCTTAATATACCTCCTTCTTTAATATGTGAAATACTTTCCTCCCTCAAAAACCACTTACTGGCTTTCCTTGTATCCCATTGGAAGGTTCAGGGCCACATGACTTTTCCTAAACCAATCACTAACAACGAATTTGCATACTTAGTCTGGACTTCTTATTTGAGGGCATCTAAGACAGATTACAGTGTAGACTATCAGAAGCTATCTCAAGGAAGTGGCATTTAATCAGATTTATATAGACTTTTTTGCTTAAGATTTTGAATCAGTAGGGATGTCTAGGTGGCCCAGTTGGTTAAGCATTTGCCTTCAGCTCAGGTCATCATCTTGGGGTCCTGAGATCAAGCCCCACATGGGGCTCCCTGCTCAATGGGGAGCCTGCTTCTTCCTTTCCCACTGCCCCTCCCTCCTGCTCATCCTTTCTCCCTCTCTCTTTCTTTCTCTCAAATAAATAAATAAAATCTATATTGAAAAAATATTTTAAACCAATAATCTTTTTTAGCTGACAGTTTCTATTCATTAGCTTAAAGAGAAGAAAATATTGAGTCATTTTTAATCAATATGTACCGTAAAAGCACAGGGTGAAAAGCACTACGCTAGGCAATATAAGGAACAAAGTCTAAGACACAGTCTCTTCAGGCCTCTGACTACCTAGCAGAGGTTCAGGCATAATAATATAAACTGCCATAGAAGGTAGATTTTAATGGTCATATTGGGAACAGGTAGTGAGAGGTTCGTTCCAAGTGAGGCTTTTGCTGCAGAGACCATTACATCTAAATCTCTGATTTACGACTACATAAAGCCACAGACAGATGGTACCTCACAGGTTGGAAGAGCACATTTCTCTCAATTTTCACATGAATAGAGCAGTTCTCCAAATGGCTAGCTTCATTTTCACACTCTACACATCAGTCAGACACCATCCACCAGTCCTTTGTTTTATTTTCCAGCATACTGTGGGGCAAACTGTACCTTTTAAGTATTCCTGAGGATTGAGTCAGATTAGCTGCCATTTCTGGAAAACAAGAGACCTGCTTCTTAAAAGTGACTCTGTTCTGGAAATGGAAACCTCAGGTTTCAGTACAAATTGTCATAGAGAGAAGTAAAAGCCAGGAATTTATAAAATCCCCACGCTTTAAAAGAACCAGAAGAAACTTTAAAAAGAATAAAAGACTTCACCAGATAGCTTTGGAGAACTAGCTTGTAAATGAACTAGCTTGTAACAGGACTGGCTTATAACAGGACAAGGTTGGTCCCTCCTGCAATGCTGCTAGGCATCAAGGTTTGTGTTTTGGGTTTTCTTTTTTCAGATACAATTAAAACCTAAATCCATTTATGCTAAATTCATAAATGCCTCTACCTTTAAAAGTGGTTATCTTATAGACATTAACTGAATTATTTTATGCCCAGCTCTGAAAATCTCTCAGAAATGTCAATTAACATTGGTAGTAAGACTTCATGGGTCAAGTTAATAAAAATCCTTTGATTTTCACCTCTGCTAAATCAAAGCTACTTTACTGAGCAGGTGGATCTCTGATCCTGTCTTCTTATCAGCAGACACTAACAAAGAGGAGTTAAATGGTGGCTCTGGGGAGTGCTAATTGAAAATCAAAGCACCCTGGCTCATCTGTAAGCCATTCTTTGAAGTTCCTCTCTGGGCTCCATCTTGCTGACATAGACCACCGCCTTCACAGTTTCTATCCCTTTGCCGGGATGACACAAAATCCCAAACCATTGTCTTTTTAATTTGAAATCTGTTAGCTCTTACTGTAAAGTAATTTATGTTTATTAATGAAAAAGTAAAGAAACAAAAAATAAATAAGCAAAAATAAAATACATGTTAAATGTAATTCCAACTGCCCAGAGGCAATTATTGTTAATTCTTTGGTATATAGCTCCAGATTTTTTTGTGCCAAAAAAAATCTAACACTATATTGTTTTGAATCACAATATTCTAACAACTTTCATCTAACAAATATACTTGTACAACAACATCTTTTCAAATGGCTGCATACTATCCCACTGCATGGATACACATTTATTTATTTAACAAATTGCCACTGGTTTTATGAATACAGATAGGTATCTCCTTGTTCTCTTATTACAAACAGCAGTTATAAAATATATCTGGTGATATTTGTACATCTTTTTATTTCCTTAAGAAAATCTTTATTTTAAAACACTAGATTTTTCGGGTTGCCTGGGTGGCTCAGTGGATTAAAACCTCTGCCTTCAACACAGGTCATGATCCCAGAATACTGGGATCAAGCCCTGTATCAGGCTCTCTGTTCAGCAGGGACCCTACTTCCCTTCCTCTCTCTCTCTCTCTGCCTGCCTCTCTGCCTACTTGTGATCTCTGTCTGTCAAATAAATAAATAAAATCTTTAAAAAAAAAAAAAACACTAGATTTTTCTATACCTTTTCCTAGAGTAAGAGTAAGACAAATAATCATTGAATCTTCATTGTTATTTGGCATACTATGGAGTACCTGGGTGACTCAGTTGTTAAACTGCCAACTCTTGATTTTGTCTCAGGTCATGATCTCAGGGTCATGAGATCGAGCACCACGTGGGGCTCCATGCTCAGCACAGAACCTGTTTGGGATTCTCTCTCTCCAGCTCCTTCTGCTCCCCCATGCCTCTACCTTTAAAAGTGATTATCTTATAGACATTAACTGAATTATTTTATGCCCAGCTCTGAAAATCTCTCAGAAATGTCAATTAACATTGATATATTATTAGAACATATAATGTTCTGTCTCTGTCTCTCTTTCTCAAATGAATAAATAAAATAATTTTTGGAAGGTTATTTGGCATATATGAATACTGGCTATGTTTTATGATTAATGATTTATTTGCACTCTTCGAGGCATATGTTTTCAAAATGGCATTGAAATTGGTTACCAGTAAATTTGTATGAATTCGTATAGAAAAGCAGTACAGGTGAAAGAGCGATGAGAAAGGAACCATATACAGAAAGAGGAGAGTAACTGAGTAAAGAAGAAGCCATGGGTTAATTTTCAGTTAACTTTAATATTCTGACAACCAAGGTAGAAAAGTAAGCACTGTAGGTGAGGAAATTCTCATTGTGTGATAAAAAAGGAGCACACCAGTTCAAGAGAGTCAGACATTTTCTCTGGTACTCAGGATAAAGAAAGGTATCCCACGTATCTTTATATAAAGACATTGATCAATAAAATTTTTTCATCCAACATTTTTTTCTTTTTCTTTTTTTAAATTTTATTTATTTATTTGACAGGCAGAGATCACAAGTAGGCAGAGAGGCAGGCAGAGAGAGAGAGGAGGAAGCAAGCTCTCTGCTTCAGCAGGATGCAGAACTCGATCCCAGGACCCTGGGATCATGACCTGAGCCGAAAGCAGAGGCTTTAACCCACTGAGCCACCCAGACGTCCCCGTTTTTTTCTTTATAAAGCCAAGGGCAAAATAGTAAATCTCATTCTAGGAGCAACATTTTTATAGGGAAGCTAATATAGTCCAAGTAGATGTCTTTTGATCTAAGTTCCTCTAAGGATTAAATATAGAGGACCTCATCATGATGGTTCCATAAGTGTCTTCTTTCCAACATTTCTTCATTTGATCATAAATCAGCAGGGTTTTACTATTAGGGACTCCAGAACTGCCTGACAGCAAGGTCTACTTTTACCTTAGTTCTTTAATTTAGTCAAAATCCTACATGACCACTAAATTGAGCCCCATAGAGCAAGATGCGGATAACTGGGCCTTGAAATCTTATAGGGCAACTATTTTGTCAACAAGCTGCTTTAGCCCTAGAGAAATCTCAGGATAGACTGTGTAGAATGAAGGTTGCTAGCTCAAAAGCCCACCACGGTCACTAAGTACGCAATGGCGCCCCATGTGAACAGTGGCAAATTGGAGATGTTTACCTAAAGACATTCACATACTACAAGGCAGAGGATCATAAGGGAATAGAGGGGGAAAATGAAATAAGAAGAAACCATAGAGGGAGACAAACCATAAGAAACTCTTAATCTCAAGAAACAAACTGAGGGTTGCTGGGTGGTGGAGGCGCAGAGAGAAAGGGTGGCTGGGTGATGGACATTGGGGAAGGTATGTGCTATGCTGAGTGCTGTGAATTGTGTAAGTCTGACAATTCACAGAACTGTACCCCTGAAACAAATAGAACATTATAGGTTAATAGTAATAATTTTTTAAAATTCACATACAAAAATACAAAAACAGTGTGGCAGCCATTCTCCTGGCACAATTTGGCCTGTAGGCAGACAGTTGGGACCCTCACTGACAACAATTGATTTGGAGCAGCAATGTTTTCTATTAAGTCAACTAGAATGAGTTCACTGTGAAATGTACAGCCGAGTTACTGGATAAAAATACTTAACATATTCGCTATTTGAATGTTGGGCTTCATTAGCCAAGAAAACTTAATTTAGTTCTCTTAACAGTAGTAGGCAATCAGGAGGACAGGACTTCTCCTAATCCATGAGAGTCTCACCACATCATCAGTGTAGAGAACATGTTTGTTTTTTCATTTGTTATAACAAAAGGGTGTGATTCCAATTAACCTAAATAATAATAAGATTGTCAGTCTATACTGATGACAAAAATCTGAAATGGAGCATAACACCATCTTATTCATTGTGATTCTGACAGTATTATGAAAAATTCCTGTGCACTAGAAAGGTTCCTGCCCTAGGTTGACACCTGGGCCAATCAGTAGAGTATGTGACTCTTGATCTCAGGGTGCTGAGTTCTAGCCCCATGTCGAGCGTAGAGATAACTTAAAAATAAAATTTAAAAAAAAAAAATCTCTGCCCCATTGTGGCTTTCTTAACTCTTTAATTTAGCCATTCTTTGATATAAACAAGCAATGTTGACAAACAGAATAAACTTAAGGAATAAATTTTGACTTCTAACTTTAAGGTCAAAGCAAATATTTCTGGCAAATGACCCATGGGGAAATAATCTTTGGATAAAGATGGCTTAGTTTTTTGCAGAGTGAATCCAAGCATTCCATCTCACTCTTTCAACACTCAACTTAACAAATGAGTCATGAAACATGTGACTTATTTTTTTTTAATTTTTAAGATTTTCTTTAAACTGGATTAAAATAAGTCATACCCAAGTTAGTACACCCTGATGCTCTACACTACCTTTTTGAAAAAGAATAAATAAACTCATGGAGAATAAAAACACCTATTAACATCAGGACTTTCCTTATCTTTACCTTTGCTCTACCCAAGTTTTATTGAAGCTGACTCACTTGGCTCCATGGATGGAAAAGCACCACTGTCTCTTACTCCAAGAACAAAGAGGGAGGAACCTCCAGCCATAAATTGTGAATATTCTCCGTCCCTCAAATTCTGGAACAGTAGGAGGACATGGGAAGGGGAGTGGAAGAGAGATGGTAACCAATGGTGATGGTAGGGACAAATGCCACTTAGTGAGCCCTGGCAGCCTTTAATGGCCTAGGAATATTTAGTGCCTTGTTGTGTCTCCAGCTCTGAGTTTCACCCACAATTCTGAAACAACAGGAAAAATCAGAATCCACATTCTCTTCATATGCAATAGACATTAAAATCAGTCTGAAATTTATGCCTTAAATTTTCCATCCTACCATAGTAGAAAAGATTTTGTGTCATTTGGAGATATATTCCAGAACAGTTTCCAAGTCAGAATAAATAAAACCATTTGCCTTTGGGTACTTAATATTTCATAGTTTCCAATTTGCTGTGTTCAGCCAACCCAAGGGGTGAAAAACTCTAATTCATCTGTATAGAGAAATAGCATAACCAACCAGTTTCTCATAGTGAGCTGTTGTATGGATGTCTCTGCCCAGGATGTTGGAGCTGGAACCAGCCAATGGCTAACAATGAGGAGAGCCCATTCACATGAGAGCAGCACACAGTGCAGCTCAGGTTCACTCTGAATATTTGAGCACTATCCCTGAATACGTATGTATAACCGAATGAATCGACTGTAATAGACTGGTTACAAGCTTGGGCTTCAGGGTCAAATGCCCTAACTGTTGGTCCATCTCCAGCCCATGTTAACTCTGTGAACCTGAGACAGTTGCAGAACTTCCTGAGTCTCTATGCCATCGTCCCTAAAATGGTGTATCATGGGTAGCTGTGAAGCCGATACACGGTCGTGCAAATTCAAGGCCTGTGCTATATTAAAACAGTCATTATTATTAAATGTCTCTTTACATTCTAACAGAATTAGAACGGATTCTTTTAAAGGCGTTAGAAAGAAGAGGAGGTGCAGAAAGAGTAGAGGGCGAGAAGACTTGTCAGAAAATATTTGACAGACTAACTTGTGATTAGTATTTTTACCACTTACTGCACACATTGCCCATTTTCCACTGCTAGGTTGAGCTTCCCAGTGTGTGTTCGGTTGGGGGTTTTTTGGGTTTTTTTTTTTTTTTAGGTTTTTTTGGACACTACATCATTTTGGTGTGATGTTGCTTTTTTTTAAAGCCATATTTCCATATGACATTTATCCAGATTGTTTTGTCCATAGGAACCACAGAGACCAATAGTTTTTTTAAATACATATGCTTTTTTGGATGTTCTGTAAATGAGAATGTCACAAAGATTCAGATCACAAAATTTTACATAAGAACAATACATGGAAAGGCCTCCTATACCTAAATGCTTTTATTTCCAACTCATTCCCTGTAAAGCACTAGAATAAAGGGAAATCTTTTCACTGAAATAAAAATCAGAAAGCAGATTCATGTTTTTAAAAATTTTAATAAAGAAAGGAATTTGCTTAATTTTCACATTCTTATTAATGCAGCAAAAGTCTTTGAATTCAACTTACTTTATATAAGGCAACTCTGAGAGAGTAATGTAGGCATGTTCTATGGACTGAAGTTGAAGCCCTAATCCCCACTGTGATGCCATTTAGAGATGGTACCTGTGGGAGATAAGTGATGTAGATGAGATCATGAAAACTGGGCCCTCATGATGGGATTAGTGCCATTATAAGAAGAGCCCTGAGAGAGTTTGCTCTCTCCCCTCCCCACCATGTGAGGACACAGAAAGAAGGCAGCCAATCTAGAAGCCAAGAGAGTCCTCAACTAGAAATTGACCATGCTGGCAACCTGATCTTGAACTTCTAGCCTCCAGAACTGTGAGAAATAAAGTTTCCACTGTTTAAGCCACCCTGTATATGGTATTTTATTATGGTAGTTCAAGACGACTAAAACAGCATTCTACATGTTTAAATGTAGAATAATGGTTTTTATTATCATCAAAAGTTTGGAAGTACGTTGAAATAAGTGTGTACATTGTTTTTTGGGGTTTTTTAAAAGATTTAATTTATTTATTTGACAGACAGAGATCACAAGTAGGCAGAGAGGCAGGCAGAGAGAGAGGGGGAAGCAGGCTCCCCGCTGAGCAGAGAGCCCAAAGCAGGGCTTGATCCCAGGACCCTGGGATCATGACCTGAGCGGAAGGCAGAGGCTTCAACCCACTGAGCCACCCAGGCGCCCCTGAAATATAATTTATAAAATACAAATCTTCCCAATGGTCATAAATCTATTTTCATTACAGATTTAAAGTTTGATTTTTTTTTTTAAGATTTTATTTATTTATTTGACAGAGAGAGATCACAAGTAGGCAGAGAGGCAGGCAGAGAGAGAGGAAGGGAAGCAGGCTCCTTGCTGAGCAGAGAGTCTGATGCGGGGCTCAATCCCAGGACCCTGGGATCATGACCTGAGCTGAAGGCAGAGGCTTTAACCAACTGAGCCACCCAGGCACCCCTGATTTTTTAAATTCAGACAAATACAATCTGATTTAATATTAAGAGTTTTAATTGGTCTATCATTTGTCATTCCAACTACATTGCTTTTGAGAATTTCTGCCTTTTTTTTTTAATTTTAATTTTTAATTTTTTATAAACAGAGAATTTCTGCCTTTTAAATGTGTATTTAGACTATTTGGGGATTGTTCTTTCTGATTCTTTTGCGTGTTCTTTTTCTCATTTGCCTCAAGTAATTTCCTGGCACTCAAGCATTGCCCCATATGCAGACGAAGACTCTAGGGGATCCTCTGCAGTTCTCTCAAATTCTCTGACGCTCCCTTCTTTCAGGTGCTCTGCCCTATAAAAGTTTCTGTTTTGTTTTGTTTTGTTTTGTTTTGTTTTTTACTGAGATACAATAGTTATATAGCATTGTGTAAGTTAAGGTAGACAGCGTGTCAGATTTAATACATCTACTAACTTTATCATATTATTATTTTTTCATGGTAAGAACAATTAAGATCTAGTCTCTTAGCAACTTTGAAGTTTACAATACAGTACTGTTGAGTTGTGTCCTCCCAATGCTGTGCATTAGATTTCCAGAACTCTCCTACTGGTTGCCAAGTATATATACTTAAACATCTCCCCAATTTCCCCCATCCCAGGCCCCTAGCAACCACCACTTTACTCCCTGTTTTAAAAATTCAGCTATTTTCTATTCTACATGTAAGTGATATCATACAGCATTTATCTTTCTGTCTGACTTACCTCACTAAGCATAATGCCTTAAATAGTTTAGCCTCTTAGGCTATTTGATTTCTCAGTTTCACCTCATCAGTTCAGGGGTTCCACTGACTTCCATCGGGGAGCATCCTCCTGCCATGGCCTGGAAACTTTCGAGTGTAAATTGGGAGAATTGTAGGGCTCATCTTATTTGTTTCTCCTCTCTCAAGGAATCCTGGCCTTTGTTGTTTGATGTTTCATGTCTTGATAAACCATTGTTTCACATATTTTTTCCAGTTTTTGTTGTTTAAGCAAGAGAGTAAACCCAGTTCCCCATTATGACAGAAGGTCTCCTAGGGTGAGGAAGTGGAGAAAGGGGAACTCTCTCCTACTATTGGTGGGAATGCAAGCCGGTGCAGCCACTCTGGAAAACAGCATGGATGTTCCTCAGAAAGTTGAAAATAGAGCTACCCTATGACCCAGCAATTGTACCACTGAGTATTAACCCCAAAGATACAAATGTAATGATCTAAAGGGGCAGCTGCACCCCAATGTTCATAGCAGCAATGGCCATGATAGCTAAACTATGGAAAGAGCTCAGATGTTCATTGACAGATGAATGAGTGAAGAATATATATAAAATACATATTATATATATATTGTACATTATCTGTATCATGTATATACAATGTGTGTGTGTGTATATATGATATATATGTCATATATATATAATGGAATATTACCCAGTCATGTTAAAAAATGAAATCTTACCATTTGCGATGATGTGGGTGGCACTGGAAGGTATTACTGAGTGAAATCAGTCAATAAGAGAAAGACAATTATCCTATAGTTTCACTTATATGTGAACTATAAGAAATAGCACAGAGGATTATAAGGGGAAGGGAAGGAACACTGAATGGGAAGGAATCAGAGAGGGAGACAAACCATGAGTGACTCTTAACTATGGGAAACAAACAGCGTTGCTGGAGGGGAAGTGGGCAGGGGGATGGAGTAACTAGGGGACTGACATTAAGGAGGACATGTGATGTAATGAGTACCGGGTGTTACATGCAACTGATGAATTACTGAAGTCTACAACTGAAACTAATGATGTACTATATGTTGGATAACAGAATTGAAATTAAAAAAAAAAAAAAGTAAATTAAAAAGAGCACCTGTACTGGCAAAGTCTTGCTCATTCTCCAAGCTGATGACTGTAGTATCCCTGATTGCCTTAGCTAATTCCTTGATGTTTCCCACTTCCACTAATGGCCAGTCTCACCTCTGCTCAACTGGTTGGTGACCTGAGACCAGCAATGGTCATTCAGCATGTCTTCTGCTCTTCCTCACTTCAACTAGACACACTGGGTGGGGTCTCCAAGACCTAGAAGAAAGGTACACAGATGAAAGGAGAAACCAGAACAAATTAGTCCATATAATTTAAAGATTCCTTGCCCTTGACAATGGATTTGTCATCTTTTCATTGTACTCACATAGATACATATATGCATATAAATTGTCTTCAAAAAAAACCATTAATGTTCAGTTTTTTATGACTTCTTCCTTCCCTGTCCAAGGTCATCCTCTATCATTTACAGCCCAGGAAAAACACAAACTAAGGTTCCTATGTCCCTGCCGTTCCAACCCACCACCACCGGGACCCACCTGATATCCCAAGGGGCCTCAGTGCACATCTGGGAAGAAGCCAGTACACATTCTCATGCTCTAATCACATTCCCCTCAGCTGTAAGGGTGAACAACTGGAGTTCAGGTGGGGTTAAGGTGACCCCTTTAGGGAAGATGGTTGCACAACCATTAAAAGCAGGCTTGGGGTGTGAAAGAAAGCCCATGCATTTGCACGGGAAATCCTGTGGTCCCCAAGAACTGGAGTGGGTATGGGAATGGGGGAGGCAGGAGAATGAAGCTTCTGGTTTGCAGGTGGTCCAGCCC
Source organism: Mustela erminea (assembly GCF_009829155.1). Taxonomy (NCBI): domain Eukaryota; kingdom Metazoa; phylum Chordata; class Mammalia; order Carnivora; family Mustelidae; genus Mustela; species Mustela erminea. The sequence continues at coordinate 38,022,275 of NC_045615.1, read as the reverse complement.
AGCCCAGTGAGGCAGTGGTGTCTGGAGGACGGGACACCCAGAGCGGGGGATCCAGTCACCCAGTTCTAAGGGTGGTACTGCCCCACTGTAAAACTCTTATTAAGGAACCATAACAAAATGTGTTTAACTACTTAAATACTTCCATTAAGAAACCTGGTTCTCTCTGTATCTGATGTAAATTACTGGAAAAAATAAGATTCAAGAATTTAGTGACAAGTAATTTTATGTAAAAAAACAAAACAAAATAAAACAAAGCAACCTGAAGACTTCAGCAGAAAAAATTTCCCCCTTACTGGTCAAGAGGGTTTCTGGCAGGCAGGGACTAAAATAACAGAGATGTCTGGGGAACAGATTACCAGAACACGAATGAAACAAAGCGTGCTTCTTGAAAAACAAAATATTGGAAGTCCATTCTAACCAGTATGTGTTTATAAGAGATAGAGTTATATTTGTCTGCAATGTGGTTCTCCAGTTCGAGTCCCATGATTGGGCTCAGACATCCAGCAGATGTCCTCACATGAAAGTGAGCCCCAAAGGGAGAGTTTATGCAACCATAAGGTGTCACAGGAAGGTAATGTTGTCTGCCAAGGGGTTCCTTCAGTTCATTTCACCTCAAACATTTGCTCAAACTTCACTAACATGTAAGTTTGTCATGTGGAAATAAAAGAAAATCTTCCAGAGAAAAATCTGACCATACCCTGCCAAACTAATTCCTTACTAGATTTGTTTATATGAGTTTGTAGCTGACTAAAAAGGCAGTTTATTATTTGTTTTAGCGAGCCTAGCTTCTTCTTTTGGAAAAAAAAAATCTGAAAAATTTTTTTATAAATTAGCAAGATCTTTTTTATTGCCTTGGATCAGTAACAAACTTGAGATATTTGTTTATATGTTTCTCTTATTACATCCTTAAATAAAATTCACAAACCAAATGCGAAGCTTAGCTTCATTAACGTATGACAAAGGGAAAAGTGTCATACCTGAAACAAACTTGGAAAAGCATCTAAAATGCAACATAGCTTTGCAATGAATTACAGTGATACTAAAAGACAAAAACTAGGTTTGATTTAAAGCCACAACAACACAGACTGATATTTCAAAGAAAACTTACTTCTTATCTTCAGAGGGAGAAATAAAGAGAAGGCCAGAGTTTTCAAAGAGAAAAATGATCAGAAATTACCTTTTAATTCCAGCTGGACGTGCGTATTGTTTGTGTCTGACATTAATTCCAGCTGAAATTTAAATGAATCTTACCAGAAAATTGGCAGCATGGAGATATGAGAATGAAGTATAAAATATTGGGTGTTTGATTTGTGCAGGAATTTGGACTTGTTCTGAGGCTGAAAAAAGATATATGATTTTAAAAAGTACTAAAAGTTAGTGAGCAGGTCTATTTGTACAAAAAGACTACATGAAGCAGTTCATCCTGAAGGGAAGTGATTATGTCAAACTGCTCAGAGAACGAATCAGATGTATGCTTCAAGGAATTAGGCTTTGTTTAAAGGGTCTCAGGTAGCAGCTGTTATGTTGAAATGAGACAAAATGCATAATGCCCTGAGAATTACAGAACCAAAACTCATCGGTACCCTTTCCACACTGTCAGCATTGACTCTTAACCAGAACTGCTCCTTTGGAAAGTAGAACACACCAAGGAAGAATCGACTACAAATATCATCCATCCCCATACCCTAACACCCTAAAATATGTCCCTTTCACAAGTAGAAGAAACTTCTGCTCCAGGAAAAAGTCACTAAGGCAAACTTGAAAGAGCAAGAGGCTGCAAAACAATAGGGTGTTTTCTTAATATTTTTTAAAGATTTTAATTTATTTATTTGACAGAGAGAGAGAGAGAGATCACAGGTAGGCAGAGCAGCGGGCAGAGAGAGAAGGGGAAGCAGGCTCCCTACTGAGCAGAGAGCCTGATGCAGGGCTCAATCTCAGGACCCTGAGATCATGACCTGAGCCGAAGGCAGTGGCTTAACCCACTGAGGGAACTAGGCGCCCCAAAAAACAGTAGTTTTTGTCAATGAATAATTATTTCCAATAAACTCTGGTTGATAATTACCCTCTTTATATTTATCCTGCTTTTACAAGCAATAGCTTGAACAGTGAGGTCCTAGCAGGCAGTGTAGTGGACTGTTTCCTTGGAGGGGCAGGCAGCAAGATGGAAGGGCCAGCTGTGGCATCTTTGATCAGAAAGGTGATCAGCCCTCCTTAATACTTAAGGAGGTCACGTACTGTGATGAGCATTGGGTGTTACATATGAATCTTTGAACACTACATCAAAACTAATGATGGGGGTGCCTGGGTGGCTCAGTGGGTTAAGCCTCTGCCTTTGGCTCAGGTCATGATCTCAGGGTCCTGGGATTGAGTCCTGCATCAGGCTCTCTGCTCAGCAGGGAGCCTGCTTCCCCCTCTCTCTCTCTCTCTGCCTGCCTCTCTGCCTACTTGTGATCGCTGTCTGTCAAATAAATAAATAAAATCTTAAAAAAAAAAAAAAACTAATGATGTACTATTCAGCAGCTAACTGAAATAAGAAGAAAGAAAAGAAAGGAAGGAAGGAAGGAAGGGGGAGGGGAGAGAGAGAAGAAAGAAAAAAGAGAGAGAAAGGAAGGAAGGCAGGTGATCAGCACTGCAAAAGCCCCCAGGGCCTTTGGTTCATGCCTACCATCAAGCTGTGTGAGTGGACAGGACCACTTACATTTCAACACAGTGAGGTATGGACCCTTCATGTGGATAGCTAGTGCCAGGAGGGACGGCAGCAGAAGCCAAACAAGCTCCTATAAACACGGGTGAAATTCGGACAGCTGCAGGCTGTGACTTCACTCATGTGGTGAAAACAACTGTTTTGCTGGCTGACATGAATGACTTCGGTACGGCCGATGAAATGGACAAACAGCATTTCATGAGTCATCTTCCTGTGAGAGCTGCTCACCAGCTTGCCGCTTTGCCCAAAGGGGGCCTCGTGGAGACTGAAGCAGTGGGTTACCAAGGACGTCTCACAACAGCATCGTGAGAAGTGGGTTTGGCGGTATTTATTCTGGAATTATAATCATGTTTTTAAATTAACAACTTAATTTTTACAGTTGATGTTGGAAAGTGTATGACTGACTAAAACATTGGAAGTTATTGTGGAAATGCCATATAATAAGGGGAATTGAGCATGAACTGAAGATGAGATGACAAATCCAGGTATAGTGTTATAAATCATGCAGACGCACACTCATGTTACTGGTGTGGGAAAGGGGACACTCGTTACATACTTACCTAAATAAATAAAGGTAAAGGGAAATAGTATGTAAGAGAGATGAGTCACTGTTCCTGATAGATAATAAAGAGCACACCTAATTCAATTAAATCTTGTTAATTTAATGAGATGAAATATTTAGTTTTCCCACCAGCTATGTAATTCTGCTTTTACTTGAGTAAAATTAAAGTGTTGAGTTTGAATGGTAGAAGAAGAAAGTGGACCAAAATTTTAATAGGTCATGTTTTTCTAATGGAAATACTATAGACATGCCAATTTGAATAAATAAACACACACATAGATACGTAAATGGATGGATGGGTGAAAGCAATAATCTTCAGCTTCTGGTCAAGATGGAATAACAGATCAGATTTATTCTCCTGCCTGGAGCAACCAAGAATACCAAATGAAATATTTGAACTATGGTTTTAAAGACATTGAACCTCAGACAGTGAAGGAAGTGATCCTTAAGAGATAATGACACCAGGACTGTCCCAGTTTACTGCTTTAAGAGTTTCCATTCCCTGAAGCCCAACCTGAGACAAGGACCCCCTGAGACAGGGAGATGCAAGCAAGACTCTGGGGAGATGAAAGAAGCCAGAAAAGGCAATATAGAGAGTTAATGTTGCCTAGAGAGAGAAATCCGGGAATGTGCAGATGGACCTCCACAAGTACTCAGCCAAGTACTGGCCAGCACCTGCATGTGAGGATACAGTGTCAGGCCAGGGAAAGAACCACATGGAGGAATTAGAGGGAACAACCCTCTCTACACTCACAGGACCTGGAGTAGTGTCTGCTCCCATCGGTCAGAGTGCAACACCTCCTCATGCATGGGGCATCAGAAGGGGTTTGTCTCCACTGTGGGGAAAAATTGGCCTTAAACTCTCTGCTCCTTTGAAGAACACAAAAGAATCCAAATTCAGTAAAAAAAATTATAGATCCAAGTAAGCACATTTGAGCTATAGACCAATATCCTTGATGAACACAGATGCGAAAATACTCAACAAAATACTAGCCAATAGGATTCAACAGTACATTAAAAAGATTATTCACCACGACCAAGTGGGATTTATTCCAGGGCTGCAAGGTTGGTTCAACATCCGCAAATCAGTCAATGTGATACAACACATCAATAAAAGAAAGAACAAGAACCATATGATACTCTCAATAGATGCTGAAAAAGCATTTGACAAAGTACAGCATCCCTTCCTGATCAAAACTCTTCAAAGTGTAGGGATAGAGGGCACATACCTCAATATCATCAAAGCCATCTATGAAAAACCCACCGCAAATATCATTCTCAATGGAGAAAAACTGAAAGCTTTTCCGCTAAGGTCAGGAACACGGCAGGGATGTCCATTATCACCACTGCTATTCAACATAGTACTAGAGGTCCTAGCCTCAGCAATCAGACAACAAAAGGAAATTAAAGGCATCCAAATTGGCAAAGAAGAAGTCAAATTATCACTCTTCGCAGATGATATGATACTATATGTGGAAAACCCAAAAGAATCCACTCCAAAACTGCTAAAACTTATACAGGAATTCAGTAAAGTGTCAGGATATAAAATCAATGCACAGAAATCAGTTGCATTTCTCTACACCAACAGCAAGACAGAAGAAAGAGAAATTAAGGAGTCAATCCCATTTACAATTGCACCCAAAACCATAAGATACCTAGGAATAAACCTAACCAAAGAGACACAGAATCTATACTCAGAAAACTATAAAGTACTCATGAAAGAAATTGAGGAAGACACAAAGAAATGGAAAAACGTTCCATGTTCCTGGATTGGAAGAATAAATATTGTGAAAATGTCTATGCTACCTAAAGCAATCTACACATTTAATGCAATTCCTATCAAAGTACCATCCATCTTTTTCAAAGAAATGGAACAAATAATGCTAAAATTTATATGGAACCAGAAAAGACCTCGAATAGCCAAAGGGATATTGAAAAAGAAAGCCAACGTTGGTGGCATCACAATTCCGGACTTCAAGCTCTATTACAAAGCTGTCGTCATCAAGACAGCATGGTACTGGCACAAAAACAGACACATAGATCAATGGAACAGAATAGAGAGCCCAGAAATAGACCCTCAACTCTATGGTCAACTAATCTTCGACAAAGCCGGAAAGAATGTCCAATGGAAAAAAGACAGCCTCTTCAATAAATGGTGCTGGGAGAATTGGACAGCCACATGCAGAAAAATGAAATTGGACCATTTCCTTACACCACACACAAAAATAGACTCAAAATGGATGAAGGACCTCAATGTGCGAAAGGAATCCATCAAAATCCTTGAGGAGAACACAGGCAGCAACCTCTTTGACCTCTGCCGCAGCAACATCTTCCTAGGAACAACGCCAAAGGCAAGGGAAGCAAGGGCAAAAATGAACTATTGGGATTTCATCAAGATCAAAAGCTTTTGCACAGCAAAGGAAACAGTTAACAAAATCAAAAGACAACTGACAGAATGGGAGAAGATATTTGCAAACGACATATCAGATAAAGGACTAGTGTCCAGAATCTATAAAGAACTTAGCAAACTCAACACCCAAAGAACAAATAATCCAATCAAGAAATGGGCAGAGGACATGAACAGACATTTCTGCAAAGAAGACATCCAGATGGCCAACAGACACATGAAAAAGTGCTCCATATCACTCGGCATCAAGGAAATACAAATCAAAACCACAATGAGATATCACCTCACACCAGTCAGAATGGCTAAAATCAACAAGTCAGGAAATGACAGATGCTGGCGAGGATGTGGAGAAAGGGGAACCCTCCTACACTGTTGGTGGGAATGCAAGCTGGTGCAGCCACTCTGGAAAACAGCATGGAGGTTCCTCAAAATGTTGAAAATAGAACTGCCCTATGACCCAGCAATTGCACTATTGGGTATTTACCCTAAGGATACAAACGTAGTGATCCAAAAGGGCACATGCACCCGAATGTTTATAGCAGCAATGTCCAAGTAAGCACATTTTACATTTTGATATAGCACTACCCATTTGGCCTCTAAACAGTTTATCAACTTACGCTGTCCATTTTTTTCACAGAGTTGCCATCAAGGGACTTATCTATTTGTCAGTCTGTTGCGTGAAAATACTCATCTTCCTGCTTAACTCCTTTGTTCTTTACCATGTCTTTAATCTGATGTGGTTATCCCCATGAATTGCTGTCTCTTACTACACTCTACTAAAAGCCCTGTACCTAGCTCAGTCTGGTCCATATGACCTAAACCTCATGCCAACACACATGTGTATCAGGAGCCTTGTTTGTAGGACAGTGTTCCTCTCCTATGAAGGAGAATTCAGATTTCAATATCTGGCATTCTCTTCTATTTCTCAAACAAACGGCAATCCAGTTGGCCCTTGAACAACACGGGTTTGAACTGCCCAAATCCACATACATATGGATTTTTAAAAAACAAATATAATACTATAAATGTATTTTCCCTTCCTTATAAGTGTTTTCCTTTTCTCTAGCTTACTTTATTATACGAATACAGTATATAATACATACAGCATACAAAATACGTGTTAATCAACAGTTTATGCTATTGGTAGGCTTCCTGTCAACAGTAAGCTGTAAGTTAGTAAAGTTTTGGGGGACTCAAAAGTCGTAAGTGGATTTTCAACTCGACAAGAACTGGTATCACTAACCCCCATGTTGTTCAAAGGTCAACTGTATATTAAAAGTTCACCTTACTGAATTTAAATTATATTTTACCAGTGGTTTCAGAATAAAATAATGCATAAGAATGCATCCTTCAGAGTCAGGTAGATCTGAACTCAAATATCTTCTTATAAGTTACCTACTAATTTCACCCAATTTCACCCTATGCAAGATAAGTTTCTTTCCCTTAACTCATTTCCTCATCTGAAAAATGAAAAGGCTAATATATATGTCAAAGGAGTTTTTTGTAAGGCATAAGGGAGATAATAAAAGGAATGTCATTATGGAAACAATTAGTGAGTATATGTGTTCCTTAATTAAGAGATCACCCTGTATTTCTAATTTTTAAAAATAAACTATAATCAATTTATACTGAAGTGACCTTCATTAAACTTTGAAGAATTTCAGAATAAGAAACAAAGGGTGCTAGAAGGAAAATCACCAATTAATTGTTGGCTTTATAAAATTTTATTTCACTTGCAAATTGAAGGACAACCAAACAAGTAACAAAGTTACAAAAAGTTACAAAGATCACTCTCAAAATAAAGAAACCACATGACCACAAAGAAAAAAGGCATTGTCACTGTGGTAGTTTCCTTGCCGCTGCTGTAACAAATTACCACACATTTAGTGGCTTAAAACAACACAAAAATGAAAATTTATTCTCTGATAGTTCTGGAACTTAGCAGTCTGAAAGAAAAAAAATTACAGAGAATTAAAATCCAGATGTTGGCAGAGCTGGCATCCCTTGGAGGTCCTAGAAGAGAATCCTGTTCCAAGCCTTTCTAGCTTCTAGAGGCTGCCACATGGCTTGGCTTGTAGCTGCTTCACTCTAGCTACTTGCTTCCATAGCCACATCACTAATCTACACTGATCTCCTGCCTCCCTCTTAAAAGGATGCTGGTGAGACATTAGGCCCACCCGATAATTCAGGATGGTCTCACCTTGAGATCTTCCATTTATCGCAAGTGCAAAATCCTTTTGCCATATAAGGGAACATTCACAAGTTCCAGGGATTAGAACATGGACATCTGGTTGAGGGGGGGGGGCATTATTCACCCTGCCACAGCAAACAGTGCAAACACACTTAAAATTCAGGCAAAAGAGTACACAATGAACACTTCCTGAATCATGCAAATCAACAGATTAGGAACCAGCAATCCTTCAATGCTTCATCCTCCATAAAACTTGCCCTGACTCCCTTAACAGGTTGTGGACATTTGTGTTCACGCCTGACTATGTATAATGGTATGTGTGGCAAACAACCAAGGAAATCTTCGTCTAGCATCTACGGTGTGCCATGCACTGTCTGGGCACTGTGGATCCAACAGTGAACAAATCAAAATCTGGGGCTTCATGGGGCTCTCATTCGAGCAGAGGGAGAGCAGTGCTCCAGGAACTTTTTGAGTACTACCAGCAAGGTATGTCTTGGTTGAAAAATAGTGAGATAAACACTCATTCTGTATTATTATCATTCTGAATTATCAATACAATATGTATTATTCTACTTTACAGATCTGGAAAATATTAAATATATGACTTCCAAAGTAACTGCCTGAAATAGACAAGGGTTAATTCAAGCCTATTAGACTTACTGTAAAAAAAAATAAAATAAAATAATCTTACCTCTGAAGAAATGAGTTGCTGAATACTCTGGCCAAGGGTAGAAAAGAAAATTTGGAAATCTGAATGAATTCCAGAAGCAAAGAAGAGTTGGCTTCAGATTGAATAGACTTCATGATAAGGAAGAGAAACTATTAGTGCCTTTTGTTTCCATTTTATGATTCAACTTAAGATACAAAAAGATTCCTAAGATACAAAACAGAGTATTTGGGGTGAAGGTATAAAAATGGTCTCATTTTCCTGCCAAATTTCACATTACTTAAAACAGGAAAACAGAGAATCCTATGTCCTCTAGTTACTTGAAACTCACGTTTGGTTAATGTAAAATGGTTAACTGGTAAAAAAAAAAAAAAAAATTAAAGGAAAAGATGAGAGGCTGACTCAACAGGATGACTAGCATCTTGGTACAAAACAACTTTCGTTTATTATTATCCTGTTATATTTTCCAATAACCCTTGTCCTCATTCTCTTAGTAGCCTATCTCTCTTGAGCTTTCTTCTTTTATTTAGTATTCTCGATTAGGGTTGTTTTGGGTTTTTGTTTGTTTGTTTGTTTGTTTTACTTATCTTTATGAAATTATATAGAAAGGCATTGAATAGCATCTTAGCTATCCTTTGTGCCTCATTAATAAACCAAAAAAGAACAACTGTTTTAAGCATATCAAAGTTTTAAAGTTTTTCTAGAAAAAGTAATTCCTCTTTCAAGGCCGCAAGAAAACCTTCAGCTGAGTTGACAGAGAGAAACTATAAAGAACACATGGCGGGGGTGCCTGAGTGGCTCAGTCAGTTAAGTGCCTTCAGCTCAGGTCATGATCTCAGGGCCCTGGGATTCAGCTCCCCATCAGGCTCCCTGCTTCTCCCTGGCCCTCTGCCCCTCTCACCATTCTCCCCTGCTTGTGTGTGCTCCCTCGAAAATAAATACATAAATGCATAAATAAAATCTTTAACATGCAATTGCACACACACACAGAATAAGCCACACCTGTAGGCAGCACATCAGCAATCATCAGTGGAATCGATACACATATCAGGGTTTAATTGGGAAATAAAGACGACAATGGCTAATATGGAATAAGGGCTTTGTTTCAGAGATTGAAATTTAATTGTGGGGGAAGCTGGGGAAAGAAAACTCCAGAAGGGGGTATCTGGAGAATGAAAGAAGCATCCCTAACCGAGAACAACAGGGAGAGTTGGTGAAGAAGTCTATGCCGGCCTGCTCTGTCTGTATCGGCTGGCCAGGCCCAGGTTGTTATAGGTTAGCGAGGTCAGAGGCAAGGGGAAAATCATACTGCAGAGCTGGAGAAATCAAGGAAAAACTAGAACGCATGAAAACCAACTGGGACTCACAAAATCTCTACCTTCCAAATCTCATACCCATCTCTCCTCTGCTCAAACCTCACCCGGAATCATACAGGAAAGGTGATTCCAGCACAATTCTCTCCCATAGATTTAGTTTATTTGATCCCTGTCTATCCTACATAAATTCTTATTCAGTCCCTTTTCAAAACCTCCAAATGAATGCTTCCAAAGGGCAGTACATGTAAGAATTCCCTGGGAATCTTCCAAAAAGTAGATTTTGATTCAATAGGGCCAGAATGGCACCTGAGATTCTGCATGTCTGACATGCCCTGTCTTTACACACTGACATTTAGCCCTCACATGGGGAAATGCTGTGGTGGCAGTTTTTATGCTGTGTTTCATGGAGCCTCAGATCCCCAGCGGTGCCGGACAGCCCACAGGTTGGTGGGGGAAGGTCAGGTTTGGGACATCATACAAGGCTGCTCGATTTTTATGTTTCAGATATTGGAATTTCATGAAAAAAAATCTAATTTACAGAAAAATATACATGATTTCTCTGGTTTAAAAACAACAACAAAACCTAAAAGTCTTTTGAATTTGAAGGTTCACAAACCTAATCGCAAAACTATCTCGGCATTATTTCTGAAGAAAAAGGTAAATGAATACTCCATTCTGTTTTTCTGCCCTACATTATAAAACAAATTATAAAAACCAAATTTTCCTTGGTTTTTAACTGACAGATTAACAATAGATTAACTAACTTCCCATCATAACCTTGAGCTAGTCACTAAACTTCTTAGAGATTTTATTTCAGTATCTATGTTCAAGACAATTCAACGAATGTTTATTAAGTGCTAAGTATGTTACAGATTCAGTGTCCAAGGATACAAAAGGATTAAGTCAGCATTTCAGTCTTCAAACAGATTTGTTTTCTTTTAGGAAGAATAAAATGATTTTACTATAAAACATGAGAGTGAGAAGAAAACCATGAAAAGTAAAAATGTGAGCACCTGAGTGGCTCAGTTGGTTAAGCATCTACCTTTGGCTCAGGTCATGATCCCAGGATCCTGGGATAGAGTCCCACATGGGGCTTCCCACTCAGTGGGGAGCCTGCCTCTTCCTCTCCCTCTGTCTCTCTCTCTCTTCTCTTTCTGTGTCTCATAAATAAAATCTTAAAAGAAGAAGAAGGAGAAGGAGGAGGAGGAGAGGAAGAAAAAGAGGAAAAGTACAAATGTTCAGGAGTTCAAGAGAGAAATTTTCTCTATTTGGGATGACCCAGGACTCTTAGACTGTTGCCTCAGACAATGAGCATCTCCATGCAGGGTTTCTAAGGTGGCCCTCGTGCGTGGAGGACGGACCTGGCAGCCCTCACAGCTGCAAGCAGTGAGCATGATGAGCCACAGTTAGTCCCTGCTGTTTCTGCATGGGGTTAGCCAGCGTGTGTTGTCCAGCTTCGGCGTCTCACTTTCAGCCCCCAGCTGGGGCAGGTTTTGCTGCCCATTAAGGACAAGGAGCCTACAGAACTGCTTGAGTTGATGTCCTAAGTAGTGAAGGTGGTCAGCAGGCATCCCTAAGGATCCTTGAGGAGCTGGAGGTGGGAATGGGGGTAGGGAGTCAGGCAAAATTCTTAGCAGGCACCACCAAGGCAGTGGCTCTGAATCTCTGCCTTCACATATATACATAATGCTTCTATGGGTTTGTGGCTAATTTGCCCCTTTTGTGATTCAAACGAGCTTCAGGCAATGGCTCTAAAATGCTGCCACATTCTGAAAATTAGAGTTTCATTGTTATTTCGAAATTCTGATATGGAAATGTTTAAGTAGATTCAAAATCTACTTAATTATTAAAATTATTAAAAATAATATTGATGTTTCACCTCTGAAGGAAAAAAGGAAGAGCTGCTTTAAATACAGTTTCAACTGTTACAAATGCTTTACTTGAATGGTTTACAAATGGCTTTAATGCTTAAAATCACATACCTATGTAAACAAAATTTTTTTCTGATGGTGACAACCAAGAAAAATAAAGAGATCATTGTCCAAAACTATTAATCAGAAATTAAATATAGCCATTAAAAGCATAAAACCTAATATTAAACTGTTACGTTCAGGGAAGCAAATACAAGTTTCTCATTAAAAACTCTGAAAGAGGGCACCCAGATGGCTCAGTTATTTAAGGGTCTGCCTTCAGCTCAGGTCACAGTCCTAGGGTCCTGGGATTGAGTTCCACGTCAAGTTCCATGTCAAGTCCCACGTCGGGCTCTCGGCTCGGTGGGGAGTCTGCATCTCCCTCTGCCCTTTCCCCCTGCTCATGATCTCTCTCTCTGTCACTCAAATAAATAAATAAAATCTTTAACAACAACAACAACAACAAAAACCTGAAAATTTTTACTTAAAAATTTCAAGTGCCTTCAATATCTAATATTTACAAAGTATACAATAATATCTTATAAAATAAATGTAAGTGACCTTTTCACTAAACACAATACAAATGTCTTCAGATCCTCTCCTGTTTACTCAAGTGTATTACATATTATATTTCACAATTTTTATGTAGCCCACAATGTTAATAAAATGGTCATAAAGGACTATTTTTGAGAGTAAAGGTGAGGAATACACATGTCTTTGGGGTCAGAAAGACACAAAGGAATCTTGAAGATCTAATTCCCCATTCAAAATAGGCTGACAATATTATGAAAGATGTTGACTTCTGAAACCCCTAGATGAGGTCAATTCTCCATCTCCACATCACAAGGCCAATTCATCTGATGCAAATGATAGAGTAGCAGCTAATATTTGTTTCCTCACATTGTCAGTCTTACTTTGAAAGACTGTCTTAGCTGAAGTCTTTTTTTTTTAATTTCTTATTTTTTATAAACATATAATATATTTTTATCCCCAGGGGTACAGGTCTGTGAATCGCCAGGTTTACACACTTCACAGCACTCACCATAGCACATACCCTCCCCAATGTCCATAACCCCACCCCCTTCTCCCAAACCCCCTCCCCCCAGCAACCCTCAGTTTGTTTTGTGAGATTAAGAGTCACTTATGGTTTGTCTCCCTCCCAAACCCATTTTGTTTCATTTATTCTTCTCCTACCTCCTTAGCTCCCCCATGTTGCATCACCACTTCCTCATATCAGGGACATCATATGATAGTTGTCTTTTTCCGCTTGACTTATTTCGCTAAGCATGATACCCTCTAGTTCCATCCACATCATCGCAAATGGCAAGATTTCATTTCTTTTGATGGCTGCATAGTATTCCATTGTGTATATATACCACTTCTTCTTTATCCATTCATCTATTGATGGACATCTAGGTTCTTTCCATAGTTTGGCTATTGTGGACATTGCTGTTATAAACATTCTGGTGCACATGCCCCTTTGGATCACTACGTTTGTATCTTTAGGGTAAATACCCAGTAGTGCGATTGCTGGGTCATAGGGTAGTTCTATTTTCAACATTTTGAGGAACCTCCATGCTGTTTTCCAGAGTGGTTGCACCAGCTTGCATTCCCACCAATTAGCTGAAGTCTTTAAAAGTTACAGATTCAAAACTGCATCTTACGCAGATGCGTTTGGCTGAGACTACAAATGATACCGTCCGAAAAGGAGAAACTAAGGCAGGGAAGAAAAGTAGTGTGATATTGCAAGTCAAAGGGAAAGAATGAAGACCAAGCAGAAGAGTGTAGTGTAGGCACAGAGAAGAGAGAATTAATTCTTGAGGCTCTAGGCAGACAAAATCTCTTGATAGTTGAAAGGATGATAAAACCGAATTAAGAGAAAAAGAAGAGCTGACACAAGGGGGATGAACATTTAATTAAGTCACAGGGGGACTAGAATATAAACCATCAGTGAAAAGATCAAAATGCTGATTCAGAAAAAGAGGAGAAACATCTTCAACTATACAGTATAATTTTCAAACAGAAAAAAGAACAAACTGAATTGTTAGTAATAATAGTAATTCAGACAATAATAATTCTGGTAATGATTCTTGAGATTCAGAAAGTGTTTTCCGTGTTTTTGTTCTCTTCCTTTGGACAAGCTTGTAATGCTGTTGACTTTGCTGGCTGTACGCCTAGCCTGAGGATCATCTCACATAGGCAGCATTTAAAGACACTGCAATATGCTTTGTAAAATAACTTTTTCATGCAAATTTTTTCCACTTGTAGTATTTTCTTAAAATGATTTTTCCTTTTACATATAGCAAATACTCAAGTTAATAATATTAGCTCTGAACAAATAACACAGTACTTAGAAAAAATGTATTCATAAGTCTCTTTACCAAGTACTTCTATCAAATACTGCCTCCACAAACTAAAAATTAAACAGTATGTTAGCTTTTGTATTATAGACAAATTTAAAAATAATTCACCAACCTGCTGAATATTAGTCATTGGGAAAATGGTAAAATAAAATCTTAAGAACGTATGTATGTTCAAGCTCTGGACTGCATTGCAAATGTGATAACTAAGTGTGAACAAAAGTCTGGCAATACTGAACTTTGGTCCTTCACAATCATGTGATGATAATAGCACTGAGGGAAACAGCCTTCAATTTGCATCCTTGACCAGAACAAGTGAGTACATTGAGGCAAAATATCATGATCCCTATCAAAGACTTTTCTCTCTAGGAGTTATACTGTCATAGAGAATAATAAATGTAAATTCCTCATAAATTGCAGACACATTAGGTATTTCATAAGACTCAAAAGAAGCAAGAAATACTTCTTTTTTGTTGAAATTGTAGCCTGATCATTATAATCTTCTTTTTCATGTATTATACTATTCAAACGGATAATTATGCTTTCTTTGTTAAAAAAAAAAAAAAAAAGAAAGAGAGAAAGAAAGAAAGAAAAGTATGGAACAAGACAAAAAAATCACCTTCTGTGACTGTGTAATAGTTCTCCATTCTCAACTATTGAAGTAGGTCACAGAGCTGGGAGAAATGGAGGACGAGGTTGGTAACTAATCAATTTAATCTACTAGTCTATTGATTACTTAATCAATTTAATTTCATTTAGTATCTGATTAGTCATCAGGAAAATTAAATCAAAGTATTAAAATCTTTTGTAATTTAAATTTAGGAGAAAACTGGGGGAGGGGTGTCTTTTTTTTATTTACTTACAATTTACACAATAAATTGCACAGTTTACACACAATAAATTGCTGAGTTTCGAAAAATGTGACTATATATTAACTGAAATGCAAACACATGTAACTGTGCTCAAAAGGGCCTCATATTTAGTCTGTTATTATTATTTTCTTGAAACTTTAGCTTTGAACTTGTGCTTGTAAGTTGAGTCTGATTAGACAAAGTAGCAATGGTGTGCTCCACTGTTCCTTGTTGTCCCATTCACACATG
Organism: Mustela erminea; assembly: GCF_009829155.1. NCBI lineage: Eukaryota > Metazoa > Chordata > Mammalia > Carnivora > Mustelidae > Mustela > Mustela erminea. The sequence goes on along the minus strand of NC_045615.1, from coordinate 38,007,058 downwards.
GGCTTTACAATGTCCCACAAGGACAGAATTCCAGAAGACAAATGATGAGTTAGGTTCATTTAGACTCAGTGTGAGGTAACCATGTCACCTCTAGGAATGAAAAAGCATGGGCACCACTAGCCTTAGAAGTCACTGTCCATTCCAGTCAGAACTTGCTTCAAAGACAGAAAGAAATCAATAGGGTTCTGAGAAACACTAATGACCAAGGAGCCCTAACCTATCATTTGCTAGTTGTGATCACTTATGCTGAAAATGATGATATAAAAAGAAAGGAAAGATAGCATAAGCCATAGTTCCTTTACCCTTCATGCTTTATTCACCAGTAAGCAGAAGTGACAGAGCATTGGCAGAATGTTTATATATCAGGCCATGAAATAAAAACACTTTTATGAGTTTTGTGCAGAACTTTCACTGTTTGGATAAGAGCAAAATACATATGTATGCATGAGCTACAAAATATGAATCGTGTGATTTTAGTTATTCTGCATACAAGATAAATGTTCTTACATTTGCATTTAAAACTAACATTGCACAATATAAGGATGACCAATAAATTTTAATATTTAATATTAAATTTAAATATAATGATTTTAATTTTTAATTTTTCCTTGTCGAGAACAACATTAAAAAACAAATTAAAATGCCATCATAATTCAAAAGACTTTGGAAGGAAGAAAAAACTTCATGTCTTAGTACCTTTAATGACATTTTTTCCTGCTTTATGAACAATGCTCCCCATTTTCATTTTGCACTGGGCTACTCAAATAATGTGCCAACTCTGCTGTGTATAAATGGAATCTTACAATGCGGCTTCCTTGTGTCTTGTTTTTTTTAGGTAAATATAAGATATTATAGATTCCTCCATGTTATTATGTGTGGCAGCAGTTCATTTCTTCCTATAGTTGAGTAGCATTTCATTATATGATTACCATTCCCCCTGTTGATGGACGTTTGTATTATTTCAGGTTTAGAGTTGTTAGGAATAAAGGTGCCAGGGGTGTCTGGGTGGCTCGCTAGATTAAGCATCTACCTTCAGCTCAGGTCAAGATCTCAGGGTCCAGGGAGCAAGCCCCGTACCAGTCTCCCTGCTCCATGGAGAGTCTACTCCTTCTGCCCTTTTCCGCATTCTTGCTCTCTCTCTCTCTTCCAAATAAATAAATACCATCTTTTTTTAAGTATTTTTTAAAAAGAATAAAAGTGCCATGAACACAATTATATAGGTCTTTTGTGAATATGTGTTTCATTTCTCCTAGGTAATAACTAGGAGTAGAATTAATAGATCATAAAAAAATTGTGACATATACAGAAGAAAAGCATTTAACAAAATAGTAAAAAAGATTATTTATACTCCTTGCTATTTATTTATACTCCTATAAGAAGGAGTATAAATAAATACTCTCTTTTGAGTATATTAAATTTAACATTTTGATGAATGAATAAAGAAGAGGTGGTACATACATATACAACAGAATATTATTCAGACATAAAAAGAATGAAATACTGCCATTTGCAACATCAGGGATGGAGCTAATGAGTATAACGTTAAGCGAAATAAGTCAGAGAAAGGCAAATAAGGAAAAATTAATATTTTCCTTATTTGTTTCAGAATCCCTCTATTATGGAATAAAACATTTGAAACAACTAAGATTCCATCCCAGCTAATTCTCCAACATCCCCAGATGTAACATGAAACTAAAGTTTGATTGTATCATTCCAAACACATTTTATGTGCAAGTATATATCCATAAACTATGTATACATTTTTAAATGCTATAGAATTTATGTAGAATTTGTATCACACTCAATTATCATTCTGTGGTTTGCTTTTTTCCTAACATTACTGAGATTTAGCCATTTTGATAACTTTGTTTCTTTATTTCACCTTTTCTTTCAGCTAAACCCTTCACAGTAACACTAGAGTTTACTTATTCAGTTCTCTACTGATAATTTGGCTGATTCCACATTTATCATTTTTACTATTATGAACAGCATTGAAATAGACACACTTGCACATGTCGCCTTGTCCATGTATGAGAATTAATATATAGATATAAATTGCCAATCTGCAGGGTATGTGCACTTTGATTTTATTGAACATCATAAAACTATCTTCCAAAATTGTTGTGCTAATTTACATTCCCACAAGCAATGTCAGAGTTCTCATTCACCTCACATCATCAACAATAGGTAATATAATTAAACTTTTAATTTTTTTCTAATTATGGGTGCATTTTGCAAATTACTGAGAGTTTGAACATCTTTACATATGTTTATAGACCAAATATATGTCCTCTTTTGTGAATTGTCTATTCCTATCTTAGGCCTATTTTGCTTTGTGTTTTTCCAAATTCTATCCTAATGTCATATAGATAGTCTTCTATATTTCCTTTCAAAAGTTTTAAGATTTAGATTTTCACAATCTATATCTATAATCTACCAGAACATTATTAATTGTTTTTACAGAGAGTGCAATGTTGATATCTAAACTATTTTTTCCCATCTGGTTACCAATTGTCCACCCTGTATAATAGTCTTTTTCCACCAATGTATACAGTGCCACCTTGTTAGAGTCCCAGTTTCTGTAAATGTATATGTGAAAGGGTGTGTGGGGGGTGGGGGTGTGTTTGTGTGTGTATACATGCATGCATATGTGGGGTCTATTTGCATCTCCCAATATCAAAACCATGTTGAGTTAATCACTATTACTTTATAAAAAGTCTTGGAATCTGGTGGGACAAGTTAGTCTTTTCTAATAGGTTCTTTCATATTTAATAGTTTCTTATTTAATAATTCCAAAGGGAGAATTTTGTGATTATGCAATACTCTATTTTGTTTATATTAAATTTAGTGTCTTGATGAATGAATAAAGAAGAGGTGGTACATATATATAAAATGGAACACTATTCAGCCATAAAAAAATGAAATATGGTCATTTACAAAGACAGGGATGGAGCTAGAGAGTATATTGCTAAGCTAAATAAGTCAGAGAGAGAGAAATAACATATGATTTCACTCATATGTGGAATTTAAGAAACAAAACAAATGAACAGATAAAGAAAAAAGAGAGAGAGAGAGAGAAACAAAGAAACAGACTCTTAAACATAGAAAACAAACTGATGGTCACCAGAGGGGTGGTGGAGATGGGTGAAACAGATGACAAGTACACATATCATGATGAGCACTGAGTAATGTATAGAAGTGTTACATCACAATATTGTACACCTGACATTAATATAACACTGCATATTGACTACACAGGAATCAAAATTTAAAACTTAATAAAAAAATAAGTTTACTGTTTTCCTAGGCCTAGAACATGAAAAACAGTTTTTTTAATAACTCAGTCTCAAAATTCCTATTAATAATATATGCTTCTGTCATAGAAAACATTATGGCAAATAAAAATACACTCATGGTGAGTGCCTGCCTGGCTCCGTCAAAAGAGCATCTGTCTCTTGATCTTGGGATCATGAGTTTAAACCCTACTTTAGGCATAGAGATTGCTTAAATAAATAAAAACTTTCAATATATAGATATATTAACAGGTCGCTAATAAGTTTATGTAACATTTAGCAAAACATTATCTCATGATTTCCAACAGCCCTGCAAGATAGATTTCCCCCATTTAACAGGGAGAAATCTTCAGAACACTTTAGTAAATTGCCCAAAGTCACACTGATATGCTGTTAATAAGCAGCAAATCCACATATCTAATTCTACATTGTGACATTTCCAGTGCATCCTATTATCCTTTTATAATGACCATTATGGACTCGACCACCACTTTTTTTGTAAGTTCACTTTTCACATGTAGAGCTCATGCCCCTCAATTATAAGAGTATGAAGCCAAGAAGACAGTGCTCAAAGACGTTAATATAGTGTCTCACATACCAAAGGTGCATAATAAACACTCACTGATTACCCAGAATATAGAGATATACCTTATAAGTTATTGATTTTTTTTAAATAACTTTATTTTTAAAAAGAGGGATTAGAGCTTCTGCGTCTGTGTTATTTGGCATCACAGTAGAAGTGATACAGTTTAGCTCTTGAAATAGAAAAATAGGCGGAAAGAGTTTGGTGGGCATTCAGCTGACCCATGTCCATCACATCCTTCAAGTACAGTGAGTCAACTTCCTGACCTCCAGTGGGCAGTTCTCAGGAAGAGAGATTTAGAGATCAGTTGGATAGAGTTAGACTACGTAGTATAACTTCAAACTTTGGATTTTATCCTATAGGTAACTGTGTAACACAAAGTTATTAGTAAAAAAAAAAAAAAAAAAAAAGAAGTAAGCTAAGAAAGAGCAAAAAGTTCAAGCAAACTTAGTCCTAATATGTTGTCATGTCCACATACCATTTGTACAATTAGTTGTGTAATAGTTATCTTTAAAATTAATTCATTTTAAAACTTGGCAATAATATATGTGAAATTACAAACTGGACATATTTTTCAGACCTTTCCCAATATTTTAAAACAAGTATGGAGCTATAAAAATAAAAATGGCTCCCCTCTTTTGCATGACAGGAGTACGCTATAGTGAAAAGCTTTGCCTTGTTGTTTATTAGATATGTGACATGTGCCAATGACCTCATGTCTGTATGCTTCAGTTCCCTCATCTGTGGAGTAGGAGGACCCTAGGCTCACCAAAGATACAAACATTTTCCTATTGATTAGTCACAGAAATTTATGCAAATGAAACTTATTATTAAAATTGGTTGATAGGGGTGCTTGGGTGGTTCAGTCAATTAAGCGTCTGCCTTTGGCTCAGGTCATGATCTCAGGGTCCTGGAATCGAGTCCCGCATCGGGGTCCTTACTCAGTAGGGAGCCTGCTTCTCCCCCTCTTTGTGCTCTCTCTCTCTCTCCGTGTCAAATTAATAAACAAAATCTTGATGGAAGGAAGGAAGGAAGGAATTGGTTGTTAGCCCAAAAAGACAAGAATGATACTGATAGAGGAATCAAAGATTAGGAAAGACTAAAATGGACTTTTCTTTGGGAAGTATTCTCATGCTTTGGACATTTACGAGGTATAATATAGTTTTATTTTGAAATGTCATCTTGACCCAGTTTGGAGGCCCTGGCTAGAGGCCAGTCAGTTCTCTTTCTTGAGCAGTTGATGAAGCCCTTACCCCAACCTCTTCCTTTACCATCTGGGTCTCTCACACTCCAGAACCAACAGGTACCCACCCTAATTGTCCCAGGCCAGGAAACCAGACAGCTCCAGACAGCCTGTATGTCAGCAGCCCTGAAAAATTTTCAAATTAGCCAATTCACTTGGAGTCCCTGCAACCTAGCTAACTCCACCTTGCTTCTCAAACTTAAGCCACTTATGGCAACTTCCTGTTGCCATGTCCCCAGGCAACCTCCTCTGTGAGTGACCCTGTGTGACAACTTTACTCACTTGGATCTGGATGTCACAAAAAATTCTGCATTTCATTTATCCCAGTGCCTGTGTGTTGTGTCCTAACTTCCAAACAACCTACAATCCTACCTAATATTTTATCATTATACAACATGAGGTCATAATAGATGGTTGTAAGTTTTCTCTCATTCCTTTGTATGCATGACTAATTTCTAATTATTTCTTTCTAAAAATAATTCATTACTTTTACAATTAGAATTTCCAGAGAAGCTCTCAATAGGAATATACTCAGGAGATGAATTTTGGACACAAATAAAGAAGCTAATATTTTCTCAGATAACAAAATATTTTGCATGATCTTACCATCCAAGAACCCAAGAAAAAAGGTATGGGAAAGGTATGAATTGGAAAAATACAGTCAATAAGAACTTCCTCATACCTACCACTGATAGTGACCTTGCCACGTAAAGGAAAGGCTAGTGAAAATTTTAGAAAATGATTAAATTTTATTTTTTAAGCTTTTAGGATTGTTAGAGTATTGTACTGCTGTGCCCTATCTCTCTACTAACCAACATATCTTTGTTGATATCACGAACCATATTTATAAACTAAGAAAGCTTGTAGTACTAAAAAGAGCCATAGCTGTGGCATCAGAACAATCTGGATTCCAGTCTTGACTTAGTCACTATCTACCTTATGACACTTGGCAGATCATTCCAACTACTTTTTAAATATCAAATGTACATGCATTTATACTTTTCATATAAATGCATAAATATGGTATCATTCACACATTTTTTAAACACTCATTTTTTTTAATCTTTTCCTTTTTTAGTTTGTTCCTCCATCATCCCCAGGTTGCCTATCACGTGCCCCCAGCCACCCACCTACCTCTAGACACTGGTGTTAAGTTGGAATTTATCATCTGTATTTTTTCAGGCTTATACAGGATGTACAAACATATACACATACACACATGTACCATATACAGGCACATCTATATGTATACACATGTGATGTGCATATCACCTGTGTAAAGTAAACTAATAACCAACTCATTATACATACACATGTTTCTTGCCTTTTTTCACACATATCATGTAAATCCCATTATGTCTGGTAGGATACCTATATTTTCTTTCAATTGTGTGCCTATCCTATAATTTATTCAGCCATTCTTCTACTGATGAACCTTTACTTTGCTTTATTTACTTATGTATTCATTTTTCCTTTGCTGCATTCATTTGCTTACTTATCTATTTTCGCCACATTTTAGCAATATACGTCTTTGAAAATATGTTCTTATGTACCGAGGCTCATAATTCTATGTGATGCTTCTCAAGTAAAGGACTACTGAGTTAAAATGCATGTTATTTTAAAATTTTTAATAGATATTCCACAATTGCCTCCCCAGAAAGTGGTCACATTAATATTGTCATAACATGTTTGAGCATTCATGCTTCCTGTATCCCGGCAGCAACTGGTGTTAGCAGCCTTTTCAAATTTAGCCAATCTGATGTGAAGTGATATCTGGGTATTATTAGTTTGCCCTTCCTTGCTGCTTTTGTATGCCATTTGGATTTTCTCTTTTATTCATGGCCTGTACAAGTTTGTCATATTGTTTATCTATTTGTTGATATAACAAAGAAGCAATAAAACAAATATTATGTCAGATATTTATAGATCTTACATATCCATTTGCTTTGTTAATTGAATTTTTATCATAAGTTTTTAATTTTTTAAATCAAATATGCCTCAAATATGCCTATCTAAGTTTCTGAGCTTATTTAAGAAGATCTTCTACAGGGGAATCTGGGTGGTTCAGTTGGTTACACACCAACTTTTGATTTAAGCTCAGGTCGTGATCTTGGGGTCATGGGTAAGAGCCCCACATCAGGGTCCACACTTAGTGGAAGTCTGCTGGAGATTCTCTCTTTCTCTCTCTCTCTCTCTGCCCCTCCCCTCCTCAAATAAGTAAATCTAAAATAATAATAATAATAAAGATGACCTTTCACAAACCTAGACTGTGCATGTGGCTTAGATTTTATTGTAGGAGTTTTAGCATCTTATTTCTTACACTTTCTTACACTTTCTTACACTGATTGGTAAAATATCATAGATCCCCTTTGTGTCAGCACCATTTATTAAATAATTAAAACAAGACCTTTGTCATTCACTAGATTTTATTCTTTTTTTTAAGATTTTATTTAGTTATTCATCAGAGAGAGAGAGTAAACAGCGGGAGCAGCAAGCAAAGGGAAAAGCAGGCTCCCAGTAGAGCAAAGAGCCCAATGTGGGAATCGGTCCCAGGACCCTGGGGCCATGACCGGAGCTGAAGACAGACACCCAACTGAGTCATTCTGGCATCCCTCACTAAATTTATTCTTAAGCACTTCAGAGTTTTGTTACTATTACAATTTTTTCATTTACTTTATTGAGGTTTATTACTAGAGTAGAAACAACACTGGTACTTAAATTTACCTAATATTCGGTCATTTTATTGCTCACTAAAAGCCTGAAATTTAATCATGGTATTACTGAACACTTCCCTTACCTTAAAATTTACCACTGTATTGCCAAAAGATTATTTACTGCAGTTCCTTTCACCTAGCAAATCATGTTTAAGTATGAAAAAAAATTATAAGACATACAAAAAGGGGGGAAAAAGTTTAAAGAGAGAAAGCAAGCATCAGAACCAGACTTAGAAATGACAGAGATATTGGAATGAGCAGACCAGGAATTTAAAATAACTCTGACTGACCTACTAAGGGCTCTAATGAAAGAAGTAGACAGTATGCAAGAACAGATGAGCAATGCAGGCAGGGACATGGGAATTCCAAGGAAAAACCATAAAGGTAATGCTAGAGAGAAAAACACTCTTAACAGAAATGAAGAACTTTTTTGATCAGGCTGATGAGAAGATTATAGTTGGCTGAGGAGATAATCTCCACACTTGAGGATATCTCATTAGAAATTTCCAAAACTGAAATGCATACAATGTCTGCTCTCAGACCACAATGGAATTAACCTAAAAATCAATAACAAACAGATAGCTGGAGAATCACCAAATACGTGGAGAGTAAGCAACACACTTCCCTATTAACACATGTGTCAAAGAAGAAATCTCCAGGAAAATTTTTAAATGTTTTAAACTAAGTGAAAATGAAAATACAACTTATCAAAATGTGTGGGATGCAATTAAAGTAGTACTTAGAAGGAAATTTATAGCATTGAGTCCATGTATTAGCAAAGAAGAAAACTCTAAAATCAATCATCTAAGCTCCTACCTAAGGATAACAGGAAAAAAATGAGCAAATTAGATCCAAAGTAACTAGAAGAAATAATGAAAAGTAGACCAGAAATTAATTAAACTGAAACAGAAAATCAATAGGGAAAACAACAAAATCAAAAACTTGTTGAAAAAAATCAATAAAATTAATAGACCTCCAGCCAGGCTAACCAAAAAAAAAAAAAAAAAAAGCAGATACAAATTGTTAATATCAGAAATGGAAGAGAGGACAATATTACAGATCTCTTTATAAAAATGGACAATCATCCCTTATTAAATGGATAATAAAGGAATATTATGAACAACTCAATGCACATAAATTTGATATCCTAGATGAAATGGATTGGTTCCTTAAAATACAAAATCTGCCAAAATTCACAGAAGAAGAAACAGACAATCTAAGTACCCAAAGCAATCTACACACTTAATGCAATCCCTATCAAAATACCAGCAGCATTTTTCACTGAAGAGTCTTAAAATTTGTATGGAACCCCGAAAGACCCTGAATAGCTAAAGCGATCCTGAAAAAGAAAAGCAAAGCTGGAGGCATCACAATTCTGGACTTCAAGTTATATAACAAAACTGAAGTAATCAAAACTATATGGCACTGGCACAAAAACAGACAGATCAATGGAACAGAATAGAAAACCCAGAAATGAACCCACAACTATATGGCTGATTAGTTTTTGACAAAGCAGGAAAGAATATCCAGAGGAAAAAAGTCTCTTCAACAAATTTTTGGGAAAATTGGACAGTCACATGCAGAAGAATGAAACTGGACCACTTCCTTACACCATCACGAAATAAATTCAAAATGAATGAAAGACCTAAATGTGAGACGGGAGATCATTAAAATTCCAGAAGACAACATAAGCAGCAACATTTTGACCTCAGCCATAACAACACTCAGCTTTTATTTAAAACATCACCAATTAAAAGCTAAGAATTTAACAATTTTCTCTTTCTTAGAATATAGTTCAGGTGACTGAAAAGGCCTTGACATGGCATGGCCAAGATAGTCATAATGATCCTTACATGTATGATTCAGACACCCAAAAGGCAAATTGTGAAACCTGCCCAAGATACTAGATGGAACCTTCTGGAGCTAATCAGCTGATGCAGCTGTGTGCCAAGTTATCTGGGAACACATTCCTGAAAATCACTCTAAGACTGAAATGGTACACTGAGAGAGAACATTAAGATGTGCAATTGTTTGTGGGTAGCTATGCACTGAATTATCTTGGAGAATCCCACTGTGAATAAAGAAATGATGGCCAATAAAGGGTACAAGGGTCACTGGATCCCACCTTGATTCCCTTTTCTTACTCAGAGCCTAACCTGAATGAGCATTTTTCTTTACAAGTTTAGCCCATAAACCAGTCACATGACCCTTATCACAATAGGTGGCTTAGAGTGGTTGACTGAGAATAGACCAAGAAAGAGTGAAGGAACACACACACACACACACACACAATCTGCCCTACACCAAGTAAACAGAATTTCATTAGTATGCTTTGTTGATTATGAATTTGCTTAAAGGTAAATATTTGGAGGGACAATTTAATCTATTGGCATTTTGCCCCATATTGTGAATTACATATGACAAATAAGTATGCAATTTGAAAAAAAAAAAAAACACCTTTAGTTACTATAACACTGCAGAGAGTCTACATCTTGGTAGCTAGATGATTCTATTTTGCTGGGCTCCCATAGGAGCATGCATGTGAACAGGTAGGTACTGAGGGAGAAGATAGATTCCTTCCCTACAGAAATCAGATTTGAAAGTCCAGAAAAAATCTGGAAGGAAGAATAAAGTTATAAATTTAGGCAATAAATCAAGGAAGTGAGCAGAGTGACCCATTGATGGTCTTGTGGCAAAGAAAAAGACTTTAAAGAAAAATATTTAAGGAGTACCTCAGGTTTTTTGCTTATAGACTTACGTAGTATTACCTCCCTCCTCCAAATCACCTGTGAAATCACCTGTGAAATAACCAGCAAGTTCTATACAGCTCATTAATGTTTTTATCTGAAACAAATTCTTTTGGGGCGAGTTCACAGAAGGCAATGAAGGGACAGCTGACATCTGAATCACCACTGGACTGAGAACTGCAGGAATTAGAGTCTGAAAGTGCAGTCAGACTTAACTGTCTTACCCTATTTTAGTGCGGGACGTGGAGGTAGAATGGAAAATATTGTATATACTTTCAGTATATGAAAAAGCTGATTCATTCAATCAATTGCTCAGTAAAGAGCACCTGTTGTGTGTGCTTTGATATAACGGAAGTTTTCATTCTTGAAATCATTTACAAAATCTGAAAGAAACAGTGAAGCCAAGTGATTAAGCATTGAAGTTCAAACCTTGGTTTCAGTGCTTAACTGGCTATTAACCTTCGGTAAGTTTTCCAAGCTTGCTTCCTTTTTTTTTTTTTCTTTTTTCTGGGGGGCAGGGAGGGCTCTAAATACTAAATATTCTTTGTTTTTAAGTTTGTAAACTCTAGTTAGTTAACATACAGTGTGATATTATTTTCTGGGGTAAGATGGAGTGATTTAACGCTTCCATAAAACACCCAGCCCTCATCACAAGTGCCCTCCTGAATCCCCATTACCATTTCACCCTTCCCCTACCCGCCTCCCCACTGGTTCCTTGGTTTTCTCATTGGTGAAGTGAAGACGGTGCTTTTGCTCTGCTACAACATGTGTCTATGTAATGTGAATTGACTCATTAATAACTGGTAAATGAGAGAATGCCGTCAATATAATGCATTAATGTGCTGGTTCACATGAAATTTTTTTCTACATGGTTTGTGTTTCACATCACTAAGTATCAGCAGCTGAATTCAAGGTATGTGAAGACTGTATGTGTGAGCTTTGAGGAATCCAGGGCTGTACGTGGTGCAAACTGGGCTCACTCTTACTGTTGGGTAAGTGTGACTTGATTTGGCACATAATCTGTCTTGCAATGACTATCTGCATGGTGCTTCCTGACTTGGTGCAAGTCATCTCTAAAGAGTGTCTGTACTTGGGCCACCCAGGTAGCTCAGTTCAGCTCAGGTTATGATCCCAGGGTCCTGGGATCGAGCCCCACATCAGTCTCCCTGCTTGGCGGGGAGCCTGTCTCTCTCTCTCTCTCTCTCTCTGTCAAATAAATAATCTTTCAAAAGAAGTGTTTGTTCTTTCTTACACCCCCTTAAGTGCAGTAAACTCCACATTTTTAGAACGTTAAGGTCCTGTATTTTCTTTTCTTTTTTTTTTTTTTAAAGATTTTATTTATTTGACAGACAGAGATCACAAGTAAGCAGTGAGGCAGGCAGAGAGAGAGGGGAGGAAGCAGGCTCCCCGTGGAGCAGAGAGCCCGATGCAGGGCTCCATCCCAGGATCCTGGGATCATGATGTGAGCCGAAGGCAGAGGCTTTAACCCTCTGAGCCACCCAGGTACCCCAAAGTCCTTTATTTTCTTTAGCACTTTTTTCTACATTCTAGATCAGGAGAAAACTACACATAAACTCCCATTTTACTTATCAGGCATTTGTCATGTTTTTGAAATGTGCCATTTTAATTAATTCTATTGATGCTGTGCTTAGAAAGTTTTGCTTGTTTTGGATGGTCTCTTTTTACCCTATATTCCCTATGAACCCTGCTGGTTTAGTGCAAACATTTGTAGAATTGAGATGCCTAAATTATAACCATTACCGCTATTTCTGCTTCTGTACTTTCACTTGCTAACCCATGAGGAGATGGAAAAATACCAGCAGACTTTCTATAGGCACTCTGTAACCACACAACCCCCGCCCAGAATTGAAACTGGCAGAGTGGCCACTCCCGGACCCCCACCCGGCTCTGGGCAGAGAGATAACAGTCATCTGGTGCCAGAGAAACCCCCACCCAGAATTGGACAGACAAAATGACTGCTCCTTGACCCCCCACCCAGCTCTGGGTGCAAGAGATAATAACCATCTGGCACCCCGCGGCTTGACAGGGAGACCCCGGCCAATCCTGAGGTGACACATACCCTAGTGGTGCCAACCAAGCAGTTTGAAGAATGACAGCCCTTTGACCTAACCGATAATCTGTTCCCAGCCTTTTCCCGCTCAGTAGCGCGTCAGTCATATTATAGAGTTGCTGTTTGATTTTCCCACGGTATGTAGTGATTTGTTACGAGATACTATGATGTATGCTAAGTCCATGCCTCCCCAAAAATAGTGTATAAAAAGTGCTGTGATCCTGAGCTCGGTACCTCTTAGCATCACCGGAAACGAGTGCGCGGAGGTCCAGGTTCAAACTCCTAATAAACGACCCTTGCTGTTTGGCTTTGACTCTGGACTCTGGTGGTCGTCTTTGGGGGGTCTCGGAATTTGGGCATAACAGAATGTGATGTTTTTTAGGAACATGTATACTGCATTTTAGCGAAAAAAACTAGAGTATCTATCGTGTACAGTGTGTGTGTGTGTGTGTGTGTGTGTGTGTGTGTGTGTCAACTGGGTTAATAGCATAAAAATCTCTGACATCCCCACCACTTACTGTGTTCTAGGTTGTATTCTGAGCACTTTACATGTAAATGTCAGATGAAGCTGGCACTACATAAATATTCACTTAAAAGAAATGTTCAACTACTATATATGCCCATAGTTCCTGAATCAAAGACATAGGTTATGCCATAGCATAACTCAGGAGAGAGGTATGCAAACCAAAGGCACTGCATATTTGTATATGTAGTACATTAATTTCCTGCTGGTGGGAAGTACAGTGTCTGGTTTTAACAAAATCATATGATGGTAGCAACCTGTGTTGAAGAAGAGGAGCACTTTCTAAATAGTAGCGAGGGGCTGTTAGGGCCAGTAAACGACCTGCCATGAATAGTCTTTAGCTCATAAAAGCTCCCATTTATAGTCAGATCTCAAATTACAGGAGTAGCATATTAATTTATATTTATTTTAAAACTGTGATTAGTGACATCTCTCATATGATTATGGCATGACATTAGGCAAGACATGGCATAGACAAGCTATGACATTAGGGCAAAGGAGACCCCAGGAATCTTTAGTTTGCCTAAGTGATTTCTTCCTAACCAAGGCTCAAGACCAGTATGGTAAAGTTTATCTTTGTCCCCCTTTTTCTTCCTTTCCCTTTCTTTTTGGGCTTTGTGATCAGGTGATGGGGTCTTGAATCCCTTCCATTGTATCAAAGCACACATAATAACTGCTCAGTAAATAGTAACTGGATGATGAAATGATTCAGCTTTGTCATACACCAAGGGGATATTCAAACTTTTCCATTCTACCTCCTCATCTGGCACCATAATGTACTACAGTAACTCCTATAGGGCTTGGTTTTCTGTTTTTTGTTTTTATACCTTTTTACAAATATTCCAGGAGGCTACTCCTTTTTTTTTTCCAGCTTTACCAGAGGATAATTGCCAAGTACAATTATAGAATATTTGAAGTGTACACTCTGATGATTTGATATATGTATACACTGAGAAAGGATTAACACATGGAATTAATTAATACATCCATCACCTCATATACTTCTTTTTTTCTCTCTCCTTTTTTTTTTTTTTTTTTTTTTTTTTTTTTTTGGTGAAAGCATTTAAGTTTTCCTCTCTTAGCAAATTTAAATTATACAATTCGGTGCTATCATCATAGTCATCATGTTATACATCAGATCCTAAGACCTTATTGGTCTTATAACTGAAAGTTTTTACCCTTTACCAACTTCTCTTTATTTTGCCCACCCCCCCGACCCCCAGCCCCTGGCAATGGCTTTTTTACTCTCTGTTTCTATGGTTTCAACTTTTTGTTTTTTTAAATCCCACATATAAGTGATATCATGCAGTATTTGTCTTTATCTGGCTTATTTCCCTTAGCCTAATGCCCTTCAGATTCATTCACAATGTCACAAATGACATGATTTCTTTCATGAGGCAACTGGATGGCTCAGTCAGTTAAGCATCTGCCTTCAGCTCAAGTCATGATCCCAGGGTCCTAAGATCAAGTCCCACATCAGGCTACCTGCTCCATTGGGAGTCTGCTTCTCCCTCGGCCCCTTCCCCTGCTGTGCTCATGCACACATGCACTCTCTCTTTCTCTCTCACAAAAGTAAAAAAAAAAAAAATAAATATCTTATCTTTCCTAAGGCTGAATAATACTCCATCGTATTTTTCTATCACATCTTCCTTACCCATCAATAGATACTATTCACAGTGAAAAGACAACCTACAAATGGAAGAAAATATTTTCAAGTCATATATCTGATAAGGAATTAATGCCCAGAATATACACAGAACTCTTAAAATGCAACAAACAACTTGATTCAAAAATGGACAAAGACTTGAATGGACATTTCTTCAAAGGAGACATACAAATGACCGATGAGCTTATGAAAAGATACTGTACATAAGGGAAATGCAAATCAAAACTACAATGAGATATCACCTCATATGCATTAGGATGGCTACTTTCTAAAAAACAAAACAAAACAAGTATTAGCAACAAATGTTAGGTGGGAATGTAAAAATGGTAAAGCCACTGGAAAAACAGCATGGAAGTTCCCAAAAAATTAAAAATAGGACTATCATATTGATTTAGCAATTCCGCTGGATATATACCCAAAAGAATTAAAAGCAGGATCTCAAGGAGTTATTTGAACACCACATTTATTAGCAACATTATTCACAATAGCTAAAAAAATGGAAGCATACAAGTGTCCATCAGCCAATGAGTGGTTAAGCAAAATGTGGTGTATACATTCAATGAGATATTATTTCGCCTTAAAAGGAAGGAAATCCTGCAAATGGTACAACAGCGTGAACCTTGCGGACATTTTACTGAGTGAAAAAGGCTGATAAGGTGTCCTTCCGCCTGTATGAGGTACTTGGAGTCATCAAAATCATAGACAGAAAACATCACAGTGTTCACCAGGAGCTAGGTGGAGAGGGGAATGTGCAGTTATTGTTTAATAGGTATAGACTTTGAGTATTACAAATTGAAATAAGTTATGAGGATGAATGGTGGTAATGGCTGTAGAACAACGTGAGTGTGTTTAATACCACTGAAGTGTATTTTAAAAGTGGTTAAGATGGTTAATTTTATTTTATGTCGGTTTCAACACAATAAAGAAAAGGTGGCGGAAGAGAAAAAAATTCCTAAGCATCCACTGGTAGACTCAGCTTTTCCCCTACCTTGGTTATCGTGAATAATGAGCTTGGGAGTACAGCTATCTCTTCAAAATAATGATTTCATCTCCTTGGAGATATTCCCAGATGTGGAATTTCTTGAGGAAATTCCACACTGTTCTCCAGAGTGGCTGTACCAGTTTTCAACCACACCAATAGTCCACGACCTTCCCTTTTCTCTGTATCCTCAACAGCATTTATTTCTTGTTTGTTTGATAATAACCATCCCTAAAGGTAGAAGATGATAACTTGTTGTGGCCTTTCCCTGATGATTCATGATGCTGAGCATCTTTTCATGTGTCTGTTGGTCATCTGCATGACTTCTTTGGAAAAATGTCTCTTCAGGTCCCTAAAAGCGTTGTTTATAAAAGGTGGTTAGAATAGTGTGACACTGCCTGCCTCACCTCTGTACATTCTGTGTGCAGAAAGAGCATTCATTGCAGTCAATTGGTGGCACCTGTTTGGAAAATTAATCTGGTAATTATTATTGTAGTCAATCCAACAGCAAAATTCAATTATTACAGCTGATCTGACCTAGAGCTTAATAATTCCCCAATAAATTGATATACTAATTTATTCCACATATGTATATGTAGGAATATATTCTGGTCTAGTTTTCCTAGGTTTTCGTACTAATTATTCATTGCATTTGAATTCTCTGAAGTTAAGTGCCCACTGCACTGTCAGCAGTAGGCATTGTTCTTCATTCTTTGTCCCAAGGAAATAACTCCTGCAGGGTGGGAAATCACCTATCTTTCTCACAGCTGCTTACCACACACACAGGCTATTACGCTGATCTGAAGGCAAGATGTGCTACAAGAGTCCGTGTGCTGCCTCTTGCCTCCTTTAGTTTCTCTCTTTCTTCTGTTTAGGCATAGCATCGACTTATAGAGGTTTAAAAAAAAAAAAGAAAAAGAAAAAGCAGCATTATATATAGGCATTTGTCCTAGCCCTGTGTTGGTTTATTTTGTTTTTCAGAAAATATTTGTTATATTTTTCAAATAGTTTACCAGTTTACTTACCCAATTAGTTCTTAGCTCAGCCTTACATATTAAAAAAAAAAAAAAAAAAATCACAGGGCACCTAGGTGGCTCAGTTGGTTAAGTGTCTGCCTTAAGCTCAGGTCATGATCCCAGGGTCCTGGGATGGAGCCCTGCGTCATCGGGCTCCCTGTTCATTGGGAAGTCTGCTCTCTCTCTCTCTCCCTCTGCTGCTCCCCCTGCTTGTGCTCTCTCTGTGTCAAACAAATAAATAAAATATTTAAAAATAAATAAATTAAAATAAAATAAAATTAGAGACGTTCACCACACACACACACACACACACACACACACACAAAATGTCCAGCAACAGAACCTTGTTGCTATGAAATAAATGGTCTCTATCTTGCTCTCCCTAGACTCACACATACATTGTGATTGAGGCAAAAAAAGAGGTCATGGAAGGACAACCTACTGAAGCTTCTTCCAATTTTAAACATCCTCGGCCATTTCACAAGGGATTGGAATTTCAAGCACACAAATCAGAGGAGTTTGAGACTGGCTCTGTGATCCTCTGCATAGTAATTGAAAAATTCTGTTAAGTTGTATCATGTGCCAAGAAACCTCTGAGCGTCTCTAGACTTAACTTTGAGTCTGCAGAAGCAGAACCAGTATTACCGAACAATATTTTATCAAATTGAGTCAAATTGAGTAGCTATTTTTTATTCATCCTTTACAGAGGTGAAATAGCACCGTGTTGACGAATTTGGGCTTTGGGGTTACACTGTCTGATCAGTCACTTGCCAGTTGGGTGGGGTTAGGCATATTACTTAATCCCACCAAGAGTTACTTTTCTTATCAATAAAATAAAGAATCCAAGTCAATAATTTGTGTAAAGTATTTATCACAGTGCCTGGCAATAAACATTCAATTAATTTTATTCATGAAAAAACAGAGCAATCATACTTGCAGTCTTTACTGGTTTACACAGTATGTGCAGATCACAGATCATCAAAACACTGGAAAGTAACTCTTAGACTCATTCTGCCATGAGTCTGTTGCCATCAGTTAAGCACAGATTAATGAAACGTATTTTAGTCCAGGTAAATTAGTACTAAAGTTCCTCAGATTAACTGAAAATTCACAAAGGGCAGGCAATGAAAGTTTCACACACCGTGATTTTTACAATCTATAACTTCCTTAAAATTAGAACTTTCCATAGAATGGTCAAAAAGACTTGAAAACGAATGAAACCTGTTTTTATAACTAAATATTTGTAATTATATTAAAGATTACTAGGCACTTAAATCATAGAAATTATAAACTGGTACACAGATATTTCAAATATCACTATGAAAATTTAAACTGATGCATTGAAGACTTTTGAACTAAACATTATCAAACTCCTAAGGCATCCGTTATGCTAAGACATTTAGTGCCATATAAAAACACCATGATTCAGTAACATGTATGACCTTTATTAAGATTCAGTGTGTCTCAAGTTATGTGCCAGGAACTAAAAATCATAAGATTAAATTCTAACCTTCAATGAATCATCATCTAAAAATTCATAAACTAAAATAAAACAAACAAAAAAGAAACAGAAAAACAACAATCTAAATGCACTTTTTAAGCACTGGAACAGAGACATGCTTAAAACAGCTAGGGGAGACAAGAAGAAATCAAAGTGGAATGGAAGATAATAAGGATTCAGAAAGCCAGAGAGAACTGATCATCATTGAAACTGTACCAAAAAGAATAAGTAAAAATTTTCTAGCCTGTATTTTCCAGTCTGGCAGGGTCAAAATAGCATGGAGGAGTAAATATATATGGCAGGCTTTGTTTTCCATTGACACACTATCATTGACACCAGACCAAAACACCCACACACTATTTTTGCCACATGGCTCAGAAGTGCAAGTTTAAGGATCAACAGAGCTTCTTGACCTCATCTCTCCTCCCACACCGATCTCTAATTCATCCCTTATTTGCCTATCCCTGGACTTCTGTTCCATACCCTGACTTTTATTTCTACATTTTTCCCCATCTGGTATTTGTGACCTGCTAGATGGTTGGTATTTTCTTAGAATCAGGTATATCTACAAAATTTGGGGCTGCAGTGGTTTCTTTCATGCATAATCACAATTAATGTTTTAGAAATTTCCCTTCAAGTTATTTTTTAAATAAATAAATGTATACATAGGCATTGATTAAGATATGTGCAGACATATATGAGAAGGAGGAAAGAAAATTTGCCATTTAGAAACACATCACCATCCAACCACAGCAGACTACAGCAAAATTAAAACCCTTTTATTCCATTAAGCATCTTGATAGATTGGGATATATAGAGATATAGATATAGATATAGATATAGATATAGATATAGATATAGATATAGATATAGATATATCTGGAAGAACATCTGATTTAATTGTAATAAAATAACCTGAGCAATTGTAATAAAATAACCTTGCCTCCTCGATAAGTAATATGAGAAACAAAATAAAAATCTATCTTCGATTAAGCTAGAAAAATTTGTTTACAACGATGTGGATGGAACTTGAAGGTATTACGCTAAGAGAAATAAGTCAGTCAGGGAAAGACAATTATCGTATGATCTCACTGATATGTGGAATTTAAGAAACAAAACAGAGAATCATAGGGGAAGTGAAGAAAAATAAAACATGAAACCAGAGAGGAAGACAAACCATCAGAGACTCTTTATCATAGGAAACAAACTGAGAATTGCCGGGGGGGAGGGGGATAAGGGGATGGGGTGACTGCGGGATGGACACTAAGGAGGGCACGTGGTGTAATGAGCGCTGGGTATTATATAAAGCTGATGAATCACTGACCTCTACCTCTGATACTAATAATACATTATCTGTTAGCTAATTGAATTTAAATTTAAAAAATGAAAAAAATAAATAAATGGTAATTTTGCTTCTTACAAAATAAATAAACTAGAGAAATCTGAACCTCCATATCGTAAAACAAAAGAAAGATTACAAAAAGTTGTGAAAGTCAAACAGAAAATACAGCATGAGGGGCGTCTCAGATGAGCGTCCAACCTTTGATTACAGCTCAGGACATATTCTCGAGGATGCGGGATCAAGCCCTGGGACAGGCTCTTTCCTCAGCACAGAGTCTGTTTCAGATTCTCTCTCCCTCTTCCTCTCACTGATCCTCTCTTTCTCTCTCTCAAATAAATAAATAAAATCTTAAAAAAAAAAAAAAAAGTACAGCAAGATATGGAGTAAAAGCAATTACAGCTAAAAGCTCAAAAAAAAGCTAGCAGAACTTTACTTCTCTTTAGAGAAGTACTTTACTTCTTTACTTTAGTAAGTGGTATACTCTAATAAGATTTTTTTTAATTATTTCATACTTACAACAGGATAAATGAGTTGTGTAGATTAATAATGGAAGCCCCCTTGGATCCTGTTAGAGGAGGTAATGCAGAGGATGGGACCAGGGAAATTGAGGCCCCTCATCCCTTTCCCTGTCCTTGCAGGGTACATGCTCCCCACCATTCCCACAGTGGGAGGCATTTCAAGGGCACACCAATGTGCTGAGAGAACAATGTGCTGTTGAGACTATCTGGATGATGTACATGACTGGACCTAGTTTAGAGCTCTATATAAACTTAAAATTTTGGCAGGTGGGTGGAGAGATCTATTCATCTTGCAGCTGCCTGAGACAAGCCCTGGAGGTCAGCTCCCTTGTTTTGAACCTGCTGCCTACCAGTCAGGAGTAGTCTGCCTCTTTATTCAGTCTTTCCTTGCCCTCCCTATAGAGAGGCCATTTCAGATTTCACCCAGGATAGCTCCAGAGGTTGTGAACCAATGGATTCTTTTTGGCATCAAGTCTAAAATATCTCAAAGAGTGGAGCTAATTTAGGAAAACAGAGATAAGCTATATTTTGGCAACTATCTGAGTGGGAGACAAAGATAAAGATTAAAAACAGCCTAAAGTACCATTTTTTGGTTGACTAGACAGGAATAAAAGCTAAAAGATTTTATAGAGTCCATGTCATAATCAGAATTCCTGAGAGTCTGGATCATAACACTATCCTTTCTTTATCAAACTCTCCTGCAGATGGGTTATCCAAGAATAATTAACCTCATTCAAAAAATGAAGAATAATTTTAAAAATACATAAGATCTATTTTTTTTTTAAAGAGGAAGGAGAACAATGAGGAAAATAAATAAAATGTATAGAACAGTTACTCCAGAAATAATGACAGGGAGTAAAGAAAAGTTGTAGTCAAATACAGTGCAGTAAATATGAAAAGCATAATGAAGCAAGTGCCTCTTTAAAACAAAAACACAAATCAGAGATAATAAAACTCAGAAAAATCATGGAAAAATAACAATAGAAGATGGAGAATAAGCTAAATCAGCTTAAGAAATGGAAGGGTAAAAAAAAGAGCCATCACAGAAATAGCAATCACACTGGAAGTAGAATAAAGAAAAATAAACATGCAGAAAGCAAATAAGAAACATATAGCATCATTACATAAAATTGAGTAATAAAATAAAAAAAAGATTTTAAAACTTTGGAAAGGGTGCTCTAGGAAGGTGCTATAGGAAGCATCTTCCTATAGGTATGCAAAGGAGGGGTGGCTGGCTGGCTCAATCAGTAGAGCATGCAACTCTTGATCTCAGGGTTGTAAGCTTGAACCCCAGTTGGATGTAGAGATTATTTAAAAATAAAATCTTTAAAAAAAAAAAAAGGAAGATAGGTAAAGGAGATCCAACATTTTCATACATAGTGTTACCAAAGAACAAAATCAAAAGACTAGAAGAAAAAATATATAAATTAAAGAAATGCCCCAGAAATAGAAAAATTAAAACACAGGTTGAAAATTCTCACAAGAAAATGGAGCCAGACTGATTCTTACTTAGACTGACAAGTTATGATAATAATCATCATCATCCATATTTACATTTTACATGTAGTACCTCATCTAATCCTCAGAACCTGAGATGAACAGGTTGTACTTTTAGAGACACTATTATTATCTGCATTACAATTATAATGAAACAGAGTTAAAGAAAGGTATCTAAGCAAAATGATTAGGTAACCATTGTAGTAAGAAATTCTAACCAGCTCTTAGGTCTCTAGAGAACACATTCATTGGCATTGAATATTGATTCGACCTAATTATGGAAATAAGAACAAAAACCAAACACATTTAGCGTACATTGCCAAAAACTAGTCAGAAGGTAAATGAAAATGTCAGTTCTTTTGAATAAATACTTAGGAGTAGAATTAGCATGTCATAAGATAAATTCATGATTAATTTTATAAGAAACTGCCTATCTGTTGGAGGTAGTCATTGAGAGGAGGTGACCTTTGGTTGATCTGCAAGCTGGACCCAGCAATGGGAGCCTCTAATTCCTTCCCAGGTCCTTGGAATCTTGTGTTCTGCCATTTCAAGGCTGCAGCCTTTTGAGAGGGTAATGTGTAGTCTGGACTAATCCCTGTTAAGGCCTTTAATACACTTTTAAAATTCTGATGGGATGGTGCAGAGATCTGCTCATCTTGCAGTTCCCTAAGACAAGCCTCATATGTAAATGTCCCTGCTTATTAAAACTGCCATCTACCAACTTGGAGGGGTCTGCCTCTTTCTTCCATCTCTCCTGCCCTTCTTGTAGAAGAGCCAGCTTCAGATTTCTCTTGGTGAACTCCTGAGGTTGCAAACCAACACTAACAGATTTCCAAAATGAGTTTCCTTGTTGTACCACCTCATCAGTAACATTTGGTATTATTGGTCTTTTTAATTTTAACTATTCCATTGGGAGTAAAAAGTGGCAATTCATCATGGACTTAACTGCATTTCCCTGATAACTAATGATGTTGAGCACCTTTTCTTTTGATTATTATCCATTTGGGCCTCTTCAGTGAGATATGTGTTCAAGAGTTTTGCCAATTATCATTGGGCTATTTTTTTATTATTGGGCATTTTTTCTTTATATGTTAATTTCAGTGAAGTAAATTTCTTAATTTTCTTTCTATTGAAGTTAGTGGATTTATTGTCCTCTCTAAGAAATCTTTGCCTACTCCAAGATCATGAAGATCATGTGGATGGTTTTGTTCTTATGGAAGATTTCCTCTAGAAACTTTATGATTTTAGTTTTGATGTTGAGTCCATGCTTCACTCTAATTTTGAGTTAAGTGTCAGATGAGTGTCAAGGCCCATCTCCGCCTATATATTTACCAGTTATTCCAGCTCTATTGGTTGAAAAGACTGTTTTTACACATTGAATTGAATTGAACTGAAAAGCTAATTTTTTCAAATATCAGTTGGTGAGGACCTTCTATTCTGTTTCATTGATCTGTTTACCTATCAGTATGTCAATACCACTCTGTGTTGATTACTATAGCTTCATAGTAATCCTTGAAATCAAATTGTGAAAGTCCTCCAACTTTGTTCTTTTCTTGTAGGACTCTTAGAGAAAATTGGTGATTCAAAAAGGGAAACAATAGTTATGACAGGGATATTAGATTACCCACAATCATTGTGTTGACTACATTTTATTTTGTGTATTCTTGATGCTCTGGCATCTGGATCCTTGCTAACTGGGGAGGAGTTGTCCCTCCTCGGGTTAGCTAATTCCCAGAGATAGTAAAGGACTTGCCTAGATGCGTATCTTTGATATGAAAACCAACCAATCCTAAACTTGATCTTAGCCAAAAGGCTAGAATCGATAAACCAACCAATCCTAGTCCACACTTCATCTGCCTGGTTTATCAGGCTCACTGACTCTGAGAACCACTATTCCCACCTTAATTGCCCCAGGGTCAATTACTAGACAACTGAGAATCACCTTAACAGCTCAGAGCCCACCCAAATCATTTAAACTTGCTTCTCTTGCTTACCTTATCTCATCCAGTCCCTCCCAGAAAAGTCACAGTAATTGGACCTACCCAGTAAATCCTCTCTCTCTCTTTCTCTTCCCCACCTGCATCCCCAATCTGATTATCTTGTCTGTGCTTTCCTGTGTGGCTCTGCCGGCATGACACACCTCCTGTTTCTAGGTGATTGTGAGTATAATAAAAACTTCTCACACATAACCAATACTAGGAATCACTAATTTTTAAATTTTATATCAATTCGATAGTTGAAAATGACATATTATTATTATCACTAATGTTACTTAATTATCTAGACACTTGATAGTTCTCTATATATTTTTGGTTTATCTTATTCATCATAAAATTATTTAATGTTTTTGTTCATTATTTTATTATGTCTCTGTATATATTGCTTATCTTTTTACCTCAGTCTGAGGAATGCCCAGAGTACTCCTGGACTCTCTCAAATGGTGTCAGAATTCAAACTTGCTGAGGTTACAGTAAATAGTACAATATGGCAGAAATTGGTGCATTTGGAGAGCAGATGGAGACGCAGGTAGAAACCAATATATGAAATCATATATTACATGTACAGGAAACTGCATGTGGAGAGTACTGATGTAAAAACTGAAGGGAGGGCCACAACCAGAGCCAATAAGACAAGCTTATGGGCACTTATTACAATACTGAAGACTGAGACTTTGAAGGGAAACATACCAAGAACAAAACCAAAAAACCCTATCAAACAAAACCAAAATCACAGGAATACAAACAAAACAAAAAGGGAAATGCAGAGGCTGGAAGAAGGTAACAAAGGAGGCATAAATCAGAATGAAGGAGCAGAGGCATGGAGGCCAATAAAAGGATTTAGGATGACCCAAGTGAATCAAGATAACTATGACCAAATTCGGATGTAGAGAGGATCCCAGGTCGTTAGGATAGAAATGGACAAATCCAATCTCAGGAAATGATGTAACAAAAAACAGGTACCTAAGAATTATGTATAAAAATAATAATAATTAATTAGTGTTAATTAAAACAAAGTAATTAATAATTAATAATAATTAATTAACTTTTGGAAACTTTTGGAGTATGATTATGGCATAGATTGTGGTGATGGCTACACAGATGCATACCTATCTCCAAACTCATTAAATTGTATATATTAAATATGTACAACTTTTTTATGTCAATTATAACTTAGTAAAGAGATTTTTATTTTTAATTTTTTACTTTTTATTTAAATTCTGGTTAGTTAACATACCGTGTAGTATCAGTTTCGGGTATACAATTTAGTGATTCCACACTTCTATACAATCCCTGGTGCTCCTTTTAACAAGTGCATTGTTTACTCCCCATCACTTACTACACCCTTCCCGCCCACCCAGCACCCCTCAAGTAACCATCAGTTCGTTCTCTATAGGTAAGAGTCTGTTTCTTGTTTTGCCTTTCTCTCTCCTTTTTTCCTCCATGCTTGTCTGTTTTCTTTCATAAATTCCATATGTGGGTGAAATCATATATTTGTCTCTGTCTTACTTCTCTTAGCATAATACTCTCGAGCTCCATCCATGTTATTGCAGATGGTAAGATTTCCTTCTTTGTGATGGCTGAGTAATAGTCCATAGTATGTATATCACATCTTCTTTATCTATTCCTCTGTCAATGGACACTTGGACTCTTCACATGGTTTGGCTATTGATAATGATGCAATAAATATTGGACGCATGTAGCCCTTTGAATTGGTATTCTTGTATTCTTCGGGTAAATATCTAGTAGAGCAGTTGCTGGATCATAGGGTAGTTTTATTTTTAATTTTTTGAGAAATCTCCATACTATTTTCCAGAGTGGCTGCACCAGTTTGCATTCCCACCACCAGTGTAAGAGGGCTTCCCTTTCCCTATATCTTTGCCATTAAAACCTAGAGGAAAACACAGGTAGTAACCTCTTTGACATTAGCTGGAACAACTTCTTTCTAGATATGACTCCTGAGACAAGAGAAACAATTGCAAAAATAACCTATGGGGACTTCATCAAAATAAAGAGCTTCTGCACAGCAAAGGAAATAATCAACAAAACTAAAAGGCAACCTGCAGAATCAGAGATGCTATTTTCAAATGATATCTCTGATAAAAGATTAGTGTCAAACATATATAAAGAACTTCTAAAACTCAAGACCCAAAAAACTAAGAATCCAACCAAAAAATGGCAGAAAACATGAATATACATTTTTCCAAAGAAGACATACAGGTGGTTAACAGACACATGGAAAGATGTTTAATATCTCTGATCATCAGGGAAATACAAATCAAAATTCAATGAGATATCACCTCATACCTATCATAATGGCTAAAATCAACAACACAAGAAGCAACAGTTGTTGGCAAGGACAAAATGATTTTTTAAAAAAAGAACCAACAGGGAGTGGGGAGGACATGAAATAGTTGCTGTGAGAAATAGGAAAAAATAATTGATTATAATTAAGTCTGACTCTGTTGAAGCCCAGATAAAGTAGGAATCCATAGATATGTAATGGAGTCAACATGATTTTTCAGTATTCTCTACAATTTTCAGACTATCGGGAGTAACAGTAAAGAAACTGG
Organism: Mustela erminea; assembly: GCF_009829155.1. Taxonomy (NCBI): domain Eukaryota; kingdom Metazoa; phylum Chordata; class Mammalia; order Carnivora; family Mustelidae; genus Mustela; species Mustela erminea. The sequence goes on along the minus strand of NC_045615.1, from coordinate 37,980,795 downwards.
GAAAGTAAGCTCCAGGTTAAAATCCACTAAATTTTCTAATTGTTATGAAGTTTATTTTCTTTTCTAACTTACCAGACTATAAGTTCTTTGACACCAGGATCCTATGTTACACGATGTCTGATGCTTAATATGTAAATATTAATGGGTATCACACTGATTTTTCTATCATATTTCTTTAAGTGCAGACTACAATAGGGTTAGAAATGTCTAATGTCACAAGAAGTTCATTTGTTCATTCCTATCCTATGAACTGAAGCATCTTTCTTAGTTTATTTGCATACATTGTACTCAAAGTTTTCAACCCCAGACAGAATAAAATTCATATAATGTAAAAACCTTAGGCATTGACTTAGGCATAAGTCAAAATCTACTTTCTGAACTCATTCCAAGTATATAAGAGCAAGTTTCCAGCCCCCTGTTAAATATGCCAGTGGAAATGTGTAGCAGATGCAGGAGAGATACCAAGTCCTTTTTCTTTTTTTTTTTTAAGATTTTATTTATTTATTAGAGAGACAGAGAGCAGTGGGGACGGTGAGAAGCAGGCTCCCCACTCTGAGCAGGGAGCCTGACGCAGAGCTCGATCCCAAGATCCTGGTATCGTGATCTGAGGTGAAGGCAGACGCTTAACTGACTAAGTCACCCAGGCAGCGCAAGAGACCTCAACAAAATGGAGAAAGTAAGGGACCCAGCTGGATGGACAGAAACACCCAGAGATGAACAGAAGAAATTCAATAGAGAGAAGTAGAGTGTTAGCACATTGAGAAAAGAAAAGATGGGAAGTAGAAAGCATCTCTGTACCTATTTATTATAACAGTATGGTCTCCAGGCAATGAGAGGGAGCTTTAAGTTAAATAGGATGAACTTTAGACCCTAGGAATTGGGGTTTCTGATGTGGGTTCTGACCATAAGCCATATAACCAAAGCTCAAACAACCCAATTAAATGGTAGAATGTCAAATTCATTCCACAAACAACAAAAAGCTTTCTATTCTATCCGTCTAATAATGGATTTTTTTTCTTTTTTTAAATACACAATAGTTTTTTTCTTATTTAAAACACACTCCAGTTTGAGATGAGTCATGCTGACATATTATGTGAGGTTTGGATATTAAAGAAACACTAATAATATTCATGGCAGGCATACAACTACCTTCCGAGATAAGTTAGACCTCGAATTCCAAAAACAGTATTTCTGTACTAATAACTTATCTTTACTACTGAAACATCAGAGGTATTTGTTTGAGATAACATTGTGTACAGCCTTTGTGTCTCGCAGACCATCTGTCCTTGGCTATAGCAACCACAGAAATAAGACCTAACAGATAGGAAACTTCTGAAAGTCATTTTGACTTCACTTAGCTCTGCACAATGTCCATTCACATTGTGAATCTTAAAACTATCTTAATGTAAGTGGAAGGTAAAAAATGAAAATATATGAGATCAGTGCATGGAACAGAGGTGGCCAGAAATTACTTCTATTGGATCAAGTTATTATTACAGAATTTTTAATATATTAAGAAGTCACTTTTTATTAAATGTTTTACAGGAATAATTAATGGCAATATTATTAGAGTTCTTAAATGCCATGCTTTTTATAAGCAGCATGTGGACAAATTTTTGTAGCGAACTGGCTATATTTTGAAGCAATTCTAAAATAGAGAAGATAGCACCAGCCAACTTTTTTTGAGATTTTATTTTTAAGTGATATGCACACCCAGTGTGGGGCTTAAACTTATTATACCAAGTTCAAGAGTCACATTCCCTGCTAATGGAGCCAGCCAGGCATCCTGGTACTAACTGATTTTTAAAGGTAGTTGATAGTAGGTAATCATCCTCCTCCCCCTCATTTTTAAGTGTTACCTCTTTTCTTTGACTGACATTAGCAACTACTAGCAGTGATTTTCAACCCTGGCTCTACATCAAAATTACCTGCAAAACTTTTCTTTTTAAATATTGATGCTGGTTGTTCACCTGATACTCCAATTTTGTGGGATTCTTGTGGGACCTGGGAATATTCACACATTTTTCCATAAAAGATTCTGAGGCACTGCCAGGGATAAAAATGCTTGCTTTAATTTTCATCCTGAACAACCTATAGATATTACATGAATTAAAAGCAACAGAGATCCAAATGCTTTTTTGTGGATTTCATTTTAATCCCAGGAATGACTCCTACTGAGAGTATATAACAGCAATAGTGATATTATTTGCGGATAGGTAGATTAACCTAAATACAACTCTTATAAATCCTCAGACCTGATTGTTCATGAGGTTTCCTAAAAAGATTTGATAGCCCATGCTGCATCCACTGAGCCAATGTAGACTGACCGCACACTTTCTCAGTGTTCTTGACAAACATGGCATACTCTGATTTAGGAAATTCACTGCCCAAGAGGGACATGGAGACTACAACTCTCCTCCCTCAGACATAATTTTTGGAAATTTTACTTCTCTCTCATTTCTAAGAATAACATGACAATTTCCCTAGAAATAGTGTATTTTCTCTTTATAAATGACATATACAGTATTTTCTCATTCCTCTTTCCTTTCGAAAACCAGGAAGCCTAGAACCAATTTCCTACTCAACTTCAGTAACTATGTATGCAAAACACTGACGTGCATGTTTATATTCCTTCCCCCTGTCTCACATTATTTTATATTTTTCCTCAATCTGATTTTATTTAAAGATCTTCCATTTTAGGAGAGCCTGGGTGGCTCAGTCATTAAGTGTCTGCCTTTAGCTCAGGTCATAATCCCAGGGTCCTGGGATCAAGCCCTGAGTTGGGCTCCCTGCTCAGCAAGGAGCCTACTTCTCCCTCTCCCACTCCCCCTGGTTGTATTCCCTCTCTTGCTGTCTCTGTCAAATAAATAAACAAAATCTTAAAAAAAAAAAAAAGATTTTCCATTTTATTACATGAATTAGTTAACTGTCTGTTGAGTTGACTCAATATGGAAGGTATTTGATGATATTGGATTCATTCCTAATTATTGTTATGTACTGAGCAAAATATTTTAATTATCAGCCAAAGAAACATTGAATGGTCAGCATGGTGAACCTTCCTGGAGCATTTCAGAACTCAAACAACTGAGAGGTAAATTCTGCACCCAGACGGAGCCACCATCACCTCCAAAACTAACCTTAGTTGCATTTCACTCTAAAACCAAATTTTCATCAAATTGGGAACCGGTAGTGACCATCTTGCTTCATTACACACAGGAAGCAGGGACATGAGACAGCAGTGAGTCACCTAAGTGTACACAAGACAAAGCACCCAGATGACATTTGTAATTGTAAAAACATTTATGCTACCTTTCCTATTTTCATTTCTTAGAGTAGCAGCTCTTGTTTTTATTAAAGGATGTACTGATTCAGCTCAGAAGGAATCTGGTATCTTTTCTGAATAATTATGCTTATATGAAAGCCAATCCAGCTTTTTTTAGAGATTTTTCGAAATCTGTCCAGAACAAAGATTTCTCATACCCTTGTAAATACTCTGTCTTTATGACAAAGAAATCAAAGGTTTTTTTATACTTAAAAGGAAATTTGTTCTCAAAGATTTCTAAAGAGAAATCACCCTAGAGTCAGAAAATACTTTTATGCTTCTGTTATGTGGTGCTACTGTTGCCAGAAAACTGAGATTAGATAAGGCCAAAGGTTTATTCCTACCTGTTATTACAATAACACAGAAATGTACACAGTAGGAATTAGTCAGATAAACCCTCCAGAAAACCTGGGATGATTTCAACACTGCCAAGCCAAGGCTATATTTTACAAGGTCAAACCTTCTGGATGAGAAGAATGAAACACCTGCCATCTTGAAGCTTATTCTTAGCTGGAGGCAGTGTGGTAAAGGTAACGTTTACTCTCTGTCTTGTATCTTATTCTATTTGATAAAGGTTATTACTGGGGCTGATATCTTTATTTTATTTTATTTTATTTTATTTTATTTTATTTTAGAGTTTATTTGAGCAGAAACCAGCTCTAATTGAACGGCCCCAAACTGCAAGTGCTTGGGAGCACTCAATTGACAGGAACTAGGGGAAGGACTTTAATAGAGAAAAGGGGGAAACAAAGAAAGGAAATGATGATTGGCTACAGCTGAAGGCCTACTTGGCTGTTTGTTGTCTTTATGTTTCAAGTTTGCAAACTTGAGGCATTTACAGACTTATATTTTGGTTTGTTTATGTAAACGAATGTTTATGTAAGCATTTGAGTCATATCATCCTACTGGCCTCCTTGTTTAATTAATTCAATGATTCCTCACTTTAGGTCGTCTTCTCATATATAAAAAATTGGCCAAATCTTTGGTATTAGTGTCACTCTCAATCACCAACAGAGTCAAGTTGCTTTTTTCTGGTCCAGAAACTTGTAGGCTATGCTGTCAGAAGCTCTTGTTTCTTGATTTCCTTTCATGTCCTTCCTCTAGACGAGAGGCTACACATGAGAATCAGTTGGTAAGCTCTTACACTCCTGATACCAAAGCCAAATCCAGAGCAACTGGGTCAGAATACCTGGAGCAAAGCCTATGTATCAAATATTAAACTCCCTAGGTGGTTCCATTAAGCAGTCAAATTTGATGTCCAAATTCACATAAAACCAATTAATTAAATTATTTTAAGCTATATGTAATCAGAATCAAGAACCTAACAAAATGGATACTGTAACTCAATCTATCAATGATTTCATTAGAGATCGCTCTTGGGAATAAGTTTCCTTTTTCAAGTTCTTTTTGCTAAAATTCACACAAAAACTTGCATTTGTGTTTTAATGGTTAAAAGAAGAGGCTAATTTATAAAATCTTGCATCATTAATTTTGTTCAGGAGAATTTTTGAGAAATATTATACTCGTGGTTTAAATTTTAGAGTGAGATCTCAGGACCAGATCATTGTTCTAAAATAAAGGCTGGACTTTCTACTCAATCTAAAAAACAAATTTGGCTTATGAAATGTTTAGAGAAGTCCTATTTTAAAACACATGATTTATTCAGAAAGAAACACAATAAGAGAATAGTAATGATTTTTGATAAGTAAAGGAAGAAGCAATGATTTTGTTTTGCTCAAGAAAACTAGCATTTTAGGGAGGGAAAGACAATGGATGTAAAACTTCATTTATCTGTTATGGGTAAGTTTCAAACAAAAAGTAAACAAGTTTGTTATCTCAACGTCCAATTCTTCTCTGAAATCTGAATTGCTTTACGAGTTCATTTGGAAGATGGAAAACGTTACTGTAGTATTTACAAAATACCTGAAGATCCAAGGATTAGAAATAGCTCTTATTTGTACTGTGTGTCAACTTGATTTACATTTTCTAGAGAAGAATTGAGGTACAAAGACATTAAGTGACTCATTTAAGGTCATCCTGTAAGTTTGATCAGTGGAGAGGGAGAAATAAAGTGTAAGTTTACTAAATTAGTATTATAATACTGATGTTATCTTAGTTTTCCAGAATCCCAGTAGTTTGCACAATAACCTCTTGTTCCATGAATGCATCGCACTTTATACAAATTGTAGTGCAAGACACTTGTCAGAGTTTGAGAGTTTCAAATATCTTTTAAAAAACTTACACCTTTTAAAGGCTCTGCTCTTTAAGATTTCCAAAACTAATGGTGAATGTGTTTTGACATTGGTGAATGGGAACACTCATCTCTCATGGAAAAGACTACCACATCCAATAAACCCAACAAATTTTTCAAGAACAATTCATGTTTATGGAAAGATTACGTAGTGTTTCCAAAGTCTGCCTTTCTGAGCCATCAGCCGTGTCTGTCAACAGACCAGTTGCATAAACCAGCTCCTAGCCTTTCCAAAAATTGCTTGGTTTGCACCCATGAATCATTTTACTGACTTATTCAAGTGGTTGGCAATCTAACATCACCATCAAAACTGGAGTTTTCTGACACAGCAAGAGTGACAGGTGCTAATTAGGAATGGTTGTGAAGGGAAGATGGACATCTCATGAGAATATTAACCTCAAACTGGAATTGCTATAGTAATCTTATGCTTTCCTCTTTATTTAATGCAGAGATACATTTTGATATTAGCAAAAAGCAAAACCCAATATTACCATTTAAAAGATGGGCACGGGGATGCCTGGGTGGCTCAGTGGGTTATGCCTCTGCCTTTAGCTCAGGTCATGATCTCAGGGTCCTGGGATCCAGCCCCTCATTGGGCTCTCTGCTCAGTGGGGAGCCTGCTTCCCCCTCTCTCTGCCTGCCTCTCTCCCTACTTGTTCTCTCTCTCTCTCTGTCAAATAAATAAATAAATAAATCCTAAAATAAATAAATAAATAAATAAAGGATGGGCACATATTTATACCTGAAACTCTTGATCATAGATACCTTAGTTGATATCTGGCACCAAAAAAAAAAAAAAAAAAAAAAAAAAACACCAGGAATGGATATTTATTATATGGAATAATTCCAAACTGAGCTTTACCAATTATAAGTATTATATCATTATTCCTTGGAATATGACAGTCAAGAAGTCAATATCTGGAGGATTTAGGTTTCCTCTTATTGAAATGATTTAACAAAATAAATACGTAAATCTTCAGTACCATGTCTTTCTCTAGGCTGGGGAGTTTCACTCATCCTCCAAACATTATCCTTCTCTTTTCCAAAGATGAAGAATTATATTTATTGTAGATCCACCAATAGTTATTAGACCTTGAGATTTCCTGGTCATGTCTCTGTATTCTCATTCTGTTAAACCTTCTGTTAAACCCTATGCCCTCCTCTCTTTCATCACCTCCTCCAGATCTCTGTTCCAGCTCTCCAGTAGGCTTCCCATGACACCTCTGACGCTGATGTCACCATCCCTTGATTCTGATGTCAGGTTCATCCTCTGAATTTGTGGTACTTGCTTTTTCATAGTCAGTGTCAATTCACTTTTCTTTCTCTGGCTAATAGCACCATGCTTCCCTTTCTACCCCTCGTCCATCAAGGTCACTGGGTGTTTGTGTCATTTTGTTCTGACCAGTGTTCACAGAAACCCACTCCCAGGGCTGACAGTTATTCAGGAAAACACATATTACACACAATACGTCTGTAGTACCCTTTAAAAGACAATGAGTGGTCTTTACTTCACATGTGGACATGTAACTATAAATAATTAAATGGGCAACTCACTGAAAGACAACTTTAGAAGTAATAAATAAATAAAACCTAGAGAGAAAACCAATATGGCAAAGAAAACAGACAGTCAAATAATACAGCATGTATAAAATGTTTGGGTAAAAGATAAGTCTCTGAATGGTGTGGGTTGAAAATGCCAAATGTAATATGCTAGATAGCGTCATAAACAAAACAAAATGTACATTTTTCAGAGAATCATTTCATTGAAATAGAAGGATACCCAATCTATAATGATTTTAGAGCTACTTGACTCTTTGGAAATTTTTTACAAAAATTCGATTTTTCCCACATTCAATCTTTCTGTGAATAATGTAAACCCAAAGCATTTTAACTAGTGTACCATTCAGTATGACCTTTTATAAGTAGTTTCATATGTGACTTGTGCATTTACTAGAGAAAATGAAGAGCTCTTAAGGCTAACATCAATTTATCGTGTTTTATCTTTGCTTTCCCAATATGTATGCACACACAAACATACACACATAAACTGAGCAGTGCAGCTGAGATACTTGCTCTCTGATAGCAGTTGCATCCCTATCTCAAACATAACTTAATAACAGAAAGTATCTCCCTTGTGGAGAGCATGCACTGGAAATTTAGACAGACTTAGGTTCAAATTTCATCCACTTAAACACCATTTAAGCTCTCTGACTTTGAGCAAGCTGCTTACTTCTTTAAGCCCTAATTTCCTTATCTGAAAAATAAGGATAATACCTCCCCATAATTACTGCTAAATGTAGAGCCCTTTACTCTGGTGTGTGGTACATAATAGTCTGTGGGGTGTTTCCAGAAGAGCTTAGCATTTGAATTGGTGGACTGAGTTAAGCAGATGTCCCTCTCTATTGTGGGCAGACATCATCCAATCCATTGAGGGCCTGAATGAAACAAAAAAAGTAGAGGAAGCTTGAATTCACTTACTTCCTTTCTATTTGAGTTGCGACATTGATCTTTTTCAGGTTCGCAGACCTTCTAACCCCTATTGGAGTCTGCACCATCAACACTCCACTTCTTAGGCCTTCAAACTACACAACTGGCTTTCCTGGGTCTCCAACTTGTAGAGATCCAGGAAGATCAAGAGACTTGTCAGCCTCCATAATTACATGCACCAATATCATATAATAAATCTCTTAGATAGATGGTGATAGATAGATAGTTAGATAGAATCTCTCCTTGGATAGATATAGACATAGACACGAACATAGACATAGATGTAGAAATAGACATAAACATAAATATAGAGATCTCCTATTGGTTCTATTTCTGAGTTCTCTAAATTCTACAGAAGAAGAAATAAGTTTAGATGATTTCCTTAAGCAGGAAAACAATGTTTATTATCTGCACCAACATAAGAAATAGGATTAACTCTCAACATTTTTCATAGATTATTTACTTCCCAGGTTAATAAGCCCACCATAAATGGAGCAGGTTAGGGATGCCTCGGTGGCTCAGTCAGTTAAATATCTGCCTTTCATTCAGGTCATGATCTCAGGATCCTGGGGCAAGTCCCCAGTTGGGCTCCCTGCCCAAAGGGGAGTCTGCTTCTACCTCTGCCTGCTGCTCCCCTTGCTTATGGTCTCTTTCTCTCTCTGAAAAAAAAAAAAAATAAATTAAATCTTTTTTTTTTTTTTAAAAAAGGCAGTTTAATGGATATTTTCTGTATGTTCCCCTGGATAGGAGACAAGCACGTGACTTTAAAATATATATATATATATATATATATATATATTTTTTTTTAGATTAGCTCTATAACACTAGAAACATAACAACAGCAAAGGACGAACAGAAATGAGAAGTGGGAATCCTTTTCCAATAGGAAGAACCAAGGCCAAATAAAAGACAACACTTTTAGGTCATTGGCAACCAAGCCTGAGGACCCTACAAAGCTCAACAAGCATCATGCTACAGGTCCACTGACCTCCCTGAAACTGTAACAACACACAAAAGGTCCTTCCAGCAGCATTACAACTATGACATCCACTCTTCTGTGAATCCAACACCGTCATGTAAATATTTTCCTGTGGGACCAAAACGCAAATATATAACCTAAAACATATTTATAATCTAATGTTCACATTTCTTAGTATTTTGTTATTTTCAATGGCAAGGCAGTCACTCATTGTTATTCACTTCTATAGATACTGCCTATAGAACACATCCTTGAAACTTAATGACTAAAGTCTGACATTTACTACCTAGAAAGCATTTGTATTTTCCCTTTTGGCTTCTATAGCATACCACTGTGTGTTCAAAGCACCTAAGGAGTTGTGAGGAAGAATATTTGATAGACGAGAGGAAACTATCCAAAGGACCTATTTAAAAAGAACGCCAAAATTATCAAAGTACAAAACATTAGTAGGTACACACATCTTTTCTTGGCTTAACAACCAACTGCTGACAGCTTAAAAGAGAACTTCCTGGAGTACTTCAGTAATGAATCAATGAACACGAGATCTAGGACAGCGAAGATAATGAATAATTTTTAAACCACATCCCTAGCTGCTCATTTGGTTAAGATTCACTTTTTCCAATCCCTCCTTAATTCAGTGGGAAAGGATGAAGATTTATCCTTGCCTTACTCAACCTCATTAGCTCTAAACAATTAATTTATCACCTTCATTCCAGTTATCTTCATTTGAACTTCAAATTCACTATTTTCTCCAAATTATCAACGAACTCTGAGAACTATTCAACCCTCTGGGGTAACTTAACAACTGATTAGAAATTTTTCTTGTGATCCTCAATCCAAGGAGTCATTTTTGCACTTGTCAATGCCTTTATTTATTCATTCATTCTTTCAATTCACCAAGGATGAATTTCTACTACAATGACCAGTATATTTATTTGTTTGCGGTGACAAAGTGTCACAGACTGAGTGGTTTAAACAACAGGATTTTATTGTCTCATAGTTCTGAAGGCTAGAAGTCAAAAATCTAGGTGTCAATAGAGTTCATTCTTTCTGAGGGCTATGAAGAAAGGATCGGTTCTAGGCATCTCTCCTTGGCTTGCAAATGACCATCTTTTCTCTCTGCTTCTTTACATCTTCTTCCCTCTCTGTGTGTCTGTGTCCAAATTTTCTCCATTTTATAAAAACACTACTGTATTGGATTAGGGACCTACCTTATTCCAGTATGACCTCCTCTTCACTAATTATGTATGCGAGGACCCTATTTCCGAATGAAGTCACTTTCTGAGGTATTGGGGATTAAGAATTTAACATATGAATTTGTATAGAGGAAAAAGGGAACAATGTAACTTCTTTTTTTTTTTTTTTTAAGATTTTTATTTATTTACTTGACAGAGAGAGATCACAAGTAGGCAGAGAGGCAGGCAGAGAAAGAGGAAGGGAAGCAGGCTCCCTGCTAAGCAGAGAGCCTGATGCGGGGCTCGATGCAGGGCTCGATGCCGGGCTCGATGCCAGGACACCAGGATCATGACCTGAGCCGAAGGCAGAGGCTTAACCCACTGAACCACCCAGGCGCCCTGACAATGTAACTTCTAATAGGCAGGTGGGGAACTATACATTGAGGATAAGATTCCCCTCATGCAACACCAGCCTTCCCCCAATCTAAACAGAGGCTTTGGTCCCCTACTTTGTTGTGAAAATAAGGCTCATGTCATGAAAGTTCCATCAACCACCATCTTCTTCACCCCTTTGTTATATATAATTTCTCACATATACTTTGTTTTTCCACTCTTTGAATTCCTTCCTTGTCCTAGATTTCAAACTTCCACAACTATTAAGGGACCTGAAGACCCATGTACATCTTCCCTCTCCAGTATTTTCACCTTCCCCACTGACTCATCTCCCTGTGCTTATAAAGAAGCAAAGAGTTTTCCACCCTAAAAGAGCCATTTGTGGGGCCCTCTGGCTGTACCAGAAACTAACCAGAAATGAACCTCACTAAGCAGTGATTTCTAAACAGTGTTCATAGTGATTCCATAATTTTCTCTCTCAGATAGTGTTAAAACTGTTTTGGTTTTTGTTCTCTTCCCTATTAGCTTCATTGTCCGCAATTTTAACTGACAAAAGACAGAGTAACAGGAGAAAGGGAACACAAACTTTGTTAATATTTTACATGCAGTTCACAAAAAATTGTGAGTTTATATGGGTTCACACGAGTTTATAAAAGTTTGCATGAGTTTACATGAGTTCACATGAGTTCACAAAAAATAAGTGAAACTCAAAGCAGCACTTAGACTTGGGTTTGAATATCATTTTAATAAAGGAAAAGGGGTTGGGGCTTTGAAGTATGATAAATTGTGGCTAAGTGACTAGGAAATATATGGGAGAACTAATGGGAGATAAGGGTTATTTTAGTCAGGTTTGTTTATGTGGATTCATTTCATTGTCCTCTCTGCATCTCTGGTGATAAGAGTTGCTCTTCTCTTCCTGGAACAGGAGAAGGGGCACCTCCACAAAGGGAAATTTATGCTCTGCTCTTAGGCAAAAAAAAAGGGTGGAGCGAAGAGAACTTCTCCTGCATCTGCTGATTCTCATTTGCCTTCAGTTCAAAATAACCTTTATGCCAAAGTAGCGTACTTGGGGGTGGCAGGTCCTCCTTATTCCCTTCAGTTCCCACCCATTTGACTTGAGAAAAAGAAAAAGGGACTTTATATACTTTGTTGGTTTGCCCAAATTTCTCACTCTAAATGAAATCATTTTCAGCATACACCAGGATATAACTTTTGTAACCTACGGAAAATGTCATTAAATGATGTGGCCATCATGCTGTCATATATTTGTCATTTCATGTATTAAACTCATAGCTGAGGCAACTTCTAATTTAAAATTTTTAAGTTAAGATAATCATTCAAAGGTTCAAAGATTCACTATTATATATATCCTAATTTTTCAGGTATATTTCCATGGTTTCTATCTCTAGTCAATTATATTTTGCCCTTGTAGATAAAAACCCTTTGCTAAACCTCTAATTCAAAACTTATCTTCATACATTTTTAATGGCTTTATTACAAGAGAAACCAGGAAGCCCCTAGAACAGCAAAAACACAGTCATAGCCCTGATAAGTAGAAAGTAAAATAAACTTGAAAGTGAGAGATGCTTTTTACAAGCAATGAAAGAAAAATTCCATTTATAAATTAAATGAAAGATAATGGACATTTTTAATTTAAATTCAGTTTATAAATATATAATGTATTATTAGTTCCAGAGGTAGAATTCAGTGATTCATCAGTCTTATATAATACCCAGTGCTCATTATACCACATACCCTTCTTAATGTCCATCACCCAGTAACCCATACCCCCACCCCATCCCCTCCAGCAACCCTTGGTTTGTTTCCTATGTTAAAGAGTCACTGATGGTTTGTCTCCCTCTCTGATTTCATCTTGTTTTCGTTTTCCCTCCCTTCCCCTCTGATCCTCTGTTTTATTTCTTAAATGCACATATGAGTGAGAGCATATGATCATTGTCTTCCTCTGACTGACTTGTTTTGTTTAGCATAATATCCTCTAGTTCCATCCATGTCATTACAAATGGCAAGATTTCATATTTTTTGATGGCTAGTAGTATTCCATTGTGTGTATATATATACCACATCTTCTTTATCCATTCATCTGTCAATGGACATCTAGGCTCTTTCTGTAGTATAGCTATTGTGGACAATGCTGCTACAAACACTGAGGTACAGGTGCCCCTTTGGATCACTATATTTGTATCTTTAGGGTAAATACCCAGTAGTGCAATTGCTGGGTCATAGGGTGGCTTTATTTCAACTTTTTGAGGAATGCCCATACTGTTTTCCAGAATGGCTGCACCAACTTGCATTCCCACCAACAATGTAAGAGGGTCCCCCCATCTCTGCATCCTCACCAACAATTTGTTGTTTCCTGACTTGTTAATGTTAGCCATTCTGACTGGTGTGAGGTGGTGTCTCACTGTAGTTTTGATTTGTATTCCCTGATGCCAAGTGATGTGGAGTGGTTTTTTTTTTTTTTTTTGAAATATTTTATCTATTTATTTGACAGAGAGAGAGAGTACAAGCAGAGAGAGCAGCAGGCAGAGGGAGAGGGAGAAGCGCCCCCCCCCCCACTCCCTGCAGAGCAGGAAGCCTGATATGTGTCCTGGGATCATGACCTGAGCCAAAGGCAAACACTTAACTGACAGAGCCACCCAGGCACCCTTAGAGCACTTATTCATGTGTCTGTTGGCCATCTGGATGTCTTCTTTGAAGAAATGTCTGTTCATTCTCTGCCCATTTCTTGATTGGATTATTTGTTCTTTGATTGTTGAGTTTGATAGATTCTTTATAGATATGTCACTTGCAAATATCTGATATACCTTTATCTGATGTCATTCGCAAATATCTTCTCCCATTCTATAGGTTGTCTTTTGGTTTTGTCAGCTGTTTCCTTTGCTGTGCAAAAGGCTTTTATCTTGATGAAGTCCCAATAGTTCATTTTTGCCTTTTTTTTCTCTTGCTCTTAGAGACGTGTCTAGCAAGAAGTTGCTGGACCACAGTCAAAGAGGTTGCTGCCTGTGTTCTCCTCCAGGATTTTCATGGGTACCTGTCTCACATCTAGGTCTTTCATCCATTTTGAATCTATTTTTGTGGATGGTGTAAGGCAATGGTCCAGTTTCATTCTTCTGCATGTAGCTATCCAGTTTTCCCAACACAATTTGTTGAAGAGGCTGTCTTTTTTCCATTGGATGTTCTTTCATGCTTTGTCAAAGATTAGTGGACCATAGAGTAGAGAGTCCATTTGTGAGTTCTCTACTCATTCCATTGACTTACGTGTTTGTTTTTGTGCCAATACTATACTGTTTTGATTATCACAGCTTTGTAATAGAGCTTGAAATCTGGAATTGTGATGTCACCAGCTTTGGTTTTCTTTTTCAAAATTCCTTTGGCATTTCAAGGTCTTTTCTGGTTCCATACAAATTTTAGGGTTACATGTTCCATCTCTGTGAAAATCGATGGTATTTTGATAGGGGTTGCATTGAGTGTGAGATTGCTCTGGGTAGCATAGACATTTTAACAATATTTGTTCTCCCAGTCCATGAACATAGAACATTTTTCCATTTCTTTGTGTATCCCTCAATTTATTTCATGAATATTCTATAATTTACTGAGTACAGATCCTCTTGGGCTAGGTTTATTCCTAGTTATCTTATGGTTTTTGGTGTATTATAAATGGGATTGACTCCTTAATTTCTCTTTTGTCTCATTGTTAGTGTATAGACATGCAACTGATTATTGTGCATTGATTTTATATCCTGCCACTTTGCTGAATTCCTGTATGAGTTCTAGCAATTTGGGGGTGGAGTCTTTTGGGTTTTCCACATAGAGCATTATGTCATCTGCAAAGAGTGAGAGTTTGTCTTCTTCTTTACCAATTTGAATGCCTTTATTTCCTCTTGTTGTCTGATTGCTGAGGCTATGACCTCTAGTACTGTGTTGAACAGCAGTGATGATGATGGACATGCTGTCATGTTCCTAAGATAATGGGTATTTAATAATCAAGTGAGACATTAGTCAAGACCTGTCTGTTGATACATGATCAACCTAATTTGATATTCAGACACTAAAAAGATTACAATGAGAAAAGAGCTTCCAAAACAATACCAAACACAAGTTTAATTCATTTATTCAATGTTCTAAATATGCATTTAGTCTCTGCTATATTCCAGATGTTATGCTAGGCACCAAAGACACAATATTGAGTAAGATAGATACAACTTTCATTATCAAAAGAAAAGGACATCAGAGAAAAAGTATACTACAAAGTGAGATACTGTTATAGATAGGAAAACCTTGATGTGATGTGCAAATACTTAGCAAGAATATCTTTAACCTCATGTATGGGGTTTTTTCCCCATCTTCCTAAAGGAAAACTTTCCTAAAGATGAATAGAGGTTTAGTCAGAGCAAGTGGAGGGGAAAGTACCCAGACAAAGGTAAAGAGAACCAAAGAAACTAGTTGGGAAGCTATCGACATCATTTAGATGGCAGTAACAGCTAAAATGGTGGCAGCAGAGATTAAAAAATGGAATAAGTTTGAGAAAGTTTTATGGAATGGATTTGACAGCAATTAGTGTTTGGTGAGATCCAGGCAAGTAGCGAAAAAAAAAGGAGTCAACAGTGATTCTCAGATATCTGGCTTGAGCAAATAAATGATGATTCTACTTGATGAGGCTGGGACCACCTGAGCAGAAACAAATCCAGGAGGGAAGACGGTGAGGTGTCTGTGTACATGCTGACACTGGGATGTCTCTGAGACTGCTACTAGGCAAAAAAAAATTAAAAAAAAAAAAGGCATAAAAGAAAGATATTAGCTGGAGATACTGATACTGATTCAGGACTTATTGGCAAATGGATGGTAACTGAAACTAAGATATGATGAGATTTCCCTAAGACTAAAAATAAGATGTGAATAAGGCCTAAGAGAACACTTTAAGAAAGAGGAAGATTTAAATGATTCAGAAACATTTTCATTTTTTAATTACAAATAACTTTAATATCTGAGGGTTGTGGAGGGTTCTTCTTTTGTCAGTTTGTTTGTTTTTATTTAAATTCATTTAACATATAGTGTATTAGTAGTTTCAGAGGTAGAGTTTGTGATTCATCAGTTGTATATAACACCCAGAGCTCATTACTATCAAGTGTCCTCCTTAATTCCTGTCACCCAGCCACCCCATCCCTACCACAGCCCTCCCCTCCAGTAGCCCTGTTTATTTCCTACGATTAAGAATCTCTTATAGTTTGTCTCCCTCTCTGATTTCATCTTTTAATGTTCCATCCCTTCCCTGATGATCCTCTGTTTTGTTTCTTAAATTTCACATATGAGTAAAACCATATAATTGCCTTTCTCTAATTGACTTATTTCACTTAGCATAATCCTCTCTAGTCCCATTGTTGTTGCAAATGTCCACAACAACCAAACTATGGAAAGAGACCAAATGTTCATTGACAGATAAATGGTCAAAATTTGGTACACACACACACACACACAAACGAGAGAGAGAGAGAGAGAGAGAGAGAGAGAGAGGAATATTATGCAGCCATTAAAAATGAAATCTTGCTACTTGCAATGATATGGATGGAACTAGAGGGGATTATGCTAAGTGAAATAAATCAATCAGAAAAAGACAATTATCATATTATTTCAAACATTTACATTTTTAAAGAAGTGCAAATTGAAATATGGGTCGGGTAGAAAACAAGTTCCATTTCATACAACCAAAGTTTAAGTAGACTAAAAAATCCAAAAAAAAAGCCCAGTTAGAATTCAGTTCTAGCAAACATCTTCCTGTTACAGAAAATATCAAGGAGTATCAAAGGTTAAAATGGAGGAGTAACTAAAGTATTTATCTTTGCTCCTTAACAAGACTCCTTAAAATTATTATAAAAGAATAAAGTAGAATTTTAAAAATCACTGAAAACCTTGCAGCAAGAAGATGCAGGGTTCCAGGAATAAGCTGTCTAAGAAAAATGTCTGTAGAATTAATATTATTTTTGAGAAGTTACTAAGAACTTCAGAATGCAATAAAGACAGTCAATGCAACAAATTAGAAACATAAGTAAAATCTTCAGAAAAAAAAAATGCCCAAAAAAGAAATTATAATCACAGCATACTGGGTCTCAAAGTAACAGTAGTTGCATAGCTATAACAAAGTAAATGGTATTTGCTGATTTTCAAATGTCATAATCAATCATGTAATGAAACCTAGAAGAATGAACTAGGATTATTAAATAGAATATTTATCTCATCACCCCATGTGCTGTAAATAAACACTACACGGTGCTAGAGACAATTAAATCCAGCTGAAATGCCATTTTTGTTGCCAACAGATTTTGTCTGGTCTTCTTGCTTATAACTACAAACACACACACACACACACACACACATACACACACCCCACTACCAGCACCATCAGCATCCCACCACCTACTATAATAACACATTTGGAAGAGCTGGTGTCATTTGGTCTTTGTCTTAGTTTATGTTCATATCTTTTTAAACTCTCTGCTACTTCTCAGCTGTGAGATTGCTCCTGGTATTCAGATTGGACTTACAGGGTTATAATGTGCTACCATTTCACATGAAGTCATGCAATATGAACTCTAAGTAGACCATGAAAGTTAAGGATGTATATTGTAATCCCAAGAACAACCACTGAAACTAATGCAAAAAGTATAAATAGCAGCACCTTGGTAGCTCAGTTGGTTAAGCATCTACCGCTGGATTTCAGCTCAGGTCTTGATCTCAGGGTTGTGAGATCAAGCCCCACATTGGGCTCTGTGCTGATACTGGAGCTTGCTTAACATTCTCTCTCTCTCTCAGTCCCTCAGCCCCTCCCACTCATCTGCTCATGTGCACTCTTTCTCTTTTTCTCTCTAAAAAAAGGGGGGGTGGCACCTGGGTGGCTCAGTGGGTTAAGCTTCTGCCTTTGGTCATGATCTCAGGGCCCTGGGATTAAGCCCCATATCCGGCTTTCTGCTCAGCAGGGAGACTGCTTCCCCATCTCTCTCTGGCTGCCTCTCTGCATACTTGTGATCTCTGTCTGTCAAATAAATAAATAAAATCTGAATAAATAAATAAATAAATAAAGGAATAACTAAAAACCAAACATGTAAACTAAAATGGAGTTCCAAAATTTTTTCTATTTTTCTATTTTTCTATTAAATTTCTATCTTTATATTAAAGAAAGAGGAAAAGAATATATTTATTATATATTGTATTTTATTATATTATTTATTAAAGAAATTAAAAACTGATGAGATCTAACAGTTAAGTAATATATTACCCCATGTTGAAATTGTGAAAACTTGATCCATCAACTTATTCATATTTTGTTTGGTATTAAGTAGTGAAGTATTCAAGTTGTGACTACTCAACCATATTTAATGCAAAATCTATACACATTTACATGAAAGATCTAATTTTCATTGGCACTCATTGTCATAATATATCTTGGCCAAGTCACTTTTTTGAGCCTCGGATATGACATCTGTGAAATGTAAATAATTATAACTAACCCACCAAAGTGAGAAGGGTGACCAGACCTTGCCATAGGTTTTCTTTCACTACTAAAATCTATGATTCTACAAAATTACAGCTAGGAAAAATGAAAGTAATTTTTCACTTAAGGCCTAGACTGTAAAATCTTGTAACTCTTAGAACTCTCAAATCAGACACATCATACAGTCATATAGTAAACATAAATAAAGTTGTCTAAAATAACATTTTGGGGCTCCCCAGTGGCTCAGTCATTTAAGTGTCTGCAGTTGGCTCAGGTCACCATCCCAAGGTACTGGGATCAAGCCCCACATGAGTGCTCACCTGGGAACCTGTTTCTCCCTCTTTCTCTGTTCCTCTCCCCACCTCCACCACTCTCCCCCATGCTCTCTCTCTCAAATAAATAAATAAATTCTTTAAAATAAAATAATATATTAACATTCTGACTTTTGATGGAAGAATCCAAACAATGAAAAGAAATATTTTGTGTAGAGAGTAAATTTACTCATCATCCATGACAATGATTTTCTTTCTTTTTCTTTCCTGGAACTCTGCATTTAAATACGGTCTTCCAGAGAAGACAAAAATGTAAAACAATTGAAATAAGAACTGCTTCTGTGGGAGTGAGAGGTAGGAACCCAGATGGCATTCCACCTGGGAAAAAATCAGAGCACATCTCCTCCCTCAAGTGAGCTGCTTGGAGCACAGCTGAGCATGAAAGCACAGGTGAAGAATCACAGGAAAGAAATCCCCTCCGGCTGCCATTCTTTGTTTGAACTGCTACAATAGTTTCCCAGTAAGACTTCCGCATGACCAAAAATAATTGCTATGCATACAGTCAGTGCTTAGTCAATACTTCATGTTGGCCTCACTTCTTTTCTATCCATCTCAGATATGTTGAGGCTTAACCATATACAGTTTCTCAGCATTTTTACTCTCGGTGTTGTATTGCCTTAAATTGCTTTGCCTGATAAGATCGTGTATAAATCTAATCAATATTCCCTAACTCCCATCTACCACAAGTTCTCCAATTTTTCAAGGATAAGAGATATATATAATTGTTGACTTGGCTAAAGTACTAGGATCAAACATCCTGTTCTGAATTGAGCATTACTATGAATGAAGAAACCATTGAAAGGATTCAAGAGAAATAACAGATGAAAATATGTAGAAATTAAAGGAAGTGAACCTGGAGACTGGTTAACTGGTCAATGACAATGCAATGAGAAACTCAGTAACTGTCTTCAGGTTAGAAGGGGGGAAAAGCATTATGCATTAATAACTTCAACTCTTACTATTTCATGAGAGATTTAAGTCAGAAAAGAAAGAATTCTTTCTTTTTTATTAATTTAATTTTTTTTCAATGTTCCAAGATTCATTGTTTATGCACCACACCCAGTGCTCTGTGCAATATGTGAGAATTCTTTCTTAATGAGAACTGACTGGATCTCCCAGTGCTACTCAGCCATCCCAAAACTGCAAACTCGCCCATTCTTCTGAATGGCTTTTGCAAACACTTGCCACATTCTTCAAGATTTCTATAGCACTCCCACTCTCCGGTAATATGCAAGAAAAATTAAAAGGCATAAATAAAGGCAACGGGAGTGGGACTGTAAAGCAGGTGTGGCTTTGGAAATGAGGGAAAGATGATCAGGGTGTCAGGTCCTAAGAACAAGAAAGGACAGTTGATGCATAGCTCAGGGAATGGTGCTGCTGCTCACCCAGACAGACCATATAGGAGGAAGCTGAAAGTGAAAAGGGATAGGAAGAAATTGTAACTGAATCCCAGCTCCTTCTGCTTGCTGCACAACAGGACAAGTTGAGAGGCAAGATGGTGGGGCAAGGAAAGTGACTTTATTCAGAAGACAAGCAAACCAGGAAGATGGCAGACTATTATCCCAAAGAACCTCAGCATGAAATTTGAGCTTCTCCTCAGCATGAAATTTGAGCTTGTTTTATGTTAGCAAAAGGGGGAAACAGAAGGGGTAGGAGTCAAAAGATGACAGACATCTGTAGACATCTGAGGAAGGTCATGTAACTTCTTTACAGAGTGTGGTCACGTTGTTCCTGTAAATCTTAAACCTAGCATAGTCATTTCTATACATACTTATTTATCTCCTCAGGTGAGGTAGATTTCATATTAAAATCAATTTTTACAGATCTTAGCTATAACATGCTTATGTGCAGGGCTAGGCAGAAGTTTCTAAGTTATAGGTCACAGCAGCAAGGGAGATGGAAGCAATATGGAATCAGACATGTTAAGTTTCTCCGTATTACAAAATGGTGATAATTCGGGGTGGTGGGTGAGAGTGCTGGCTGTTGAAGAGACTGAATCAAGTCACTTAGGAACAAGCAATGGAAATGTCTAAAGGCAGTCAGATATACAGAGCTGAACCTGGTCTGAGGACACAGATTTCAGAGTACTTGATGTGTCTGAAGTCATCAGTGTGGTTGAAATAAACCAGGAAAAGTAGATGAAGGAGGGGTCCTCAATTAGGGGTTCAAGCACCCCAATAGATTCTATGAGTAATCTTCAGCAAGTTCTTTTAATCCCCTAAAAATCATGTACAAGTCTTTGAGCATGTTCCTTTCATATGGGAATAAGGTCTACATCTTTCTTCAGATTCTCCAAAATTCATGACCTCAAAGGTTTTGAACCAGAGGCCTAGATTCAGAAATGAAGACATCTAGGAAGCACACCCTGAAGAACAGAATGTTCATACACATAAAAGGCATCAGGACCAAGAGAGAGTCTGAAAAGTTACTAACGGCAAGAGTCAGAGAAGCAGAAAGATTGAGGCCAAGAGAAGGAAGGCTTTCAAGTGTAAGAATGCTCCATCCCATCATTCAGGGTACAACTCAAATGCCCACTCTCAGCAAGGCCTTCTCTGACCACTTAGCTCAAGCACACATACATAGTTATGGTATACCTCTGCCATTAACAGGCAAGCTTCCTGTGGGCAGGAAGCCTGAGTCCCCAGCGCCTGGAACAGATGGAATCTAATTGTTGACTGAGTATTTAATCCACTGGTATCAGAGACCATCTGCCATTTTTTCCATTTGCTTTTTACCTTTCCTTGTTCCGAAAATAGATGAGTTTCAAGTGGTTCATGTATATTTTTTGAACAATTAACTAAGTGGAACAAGTGAACATATATCTTCCCATTTATTTCCTAACACTACAAATAACAATTCAGGCAGAATGCCATCGTGGACTACAGAGGAAAAGGGAGAAAAATAAAACAAGTAATGAAATAATAAGGTAATGAAAAGGATTCATCACTGAAATTTTACTTATTTGTCAGTTTTCTGCTAATTAAAATTATTTATGTGATCAACAACTTCTCTTTTATTCTGTAATCCATAATGTGAAATAGAAATGGAGGGACCCATTGTCAAAATTTGCTAAAGGCCAAGCAAACTGGACAACTCAAAAGGCTTTTATTATAAGCGAAATTCTGTGAAATAGAATGTCCTAAGGCATTTAGACTATAAATGTCCACGGAGGAAAAATGAAGTCTGCTTTATGAGGGCAATTTGAATTACAAGAACATTATGGTCATTAAACAACATTAAAAGGCATTTCAACAGTTTCAATATATTTTAACAGTTTTAAGATGCTACACACTCATTTTCAACAAAGTATCTTATTTCTCAGAATTGTAGAAAATTATCTTATTGAATCTAGACATGTTTCCTTAGTTTTAATATTTAAGCCATGCTTACCACTCACTACAAATAAACTTAGCAGGACAAGAAGAAATCCCACCTTGAACAATGTACCCCAAACTTCCGCTCTCAGACGTTCAGAATAACAGTTGAGCTAGATTCTAAAATATTAAATTCAGCTTCTGAGATCCAGGTGTAACAAATACATCAATCTGACAATAAGGAAAAACATTTCTATATAATAAACAGTGCCGGTAGGAGGTGGTCTCTACAATCAAAGACCTTGTAAACGAACACATTTTTAAAGATTCACTTTAAAGGAACACTCTGTGGGACAGCAGTATTTTCAAAGTGGCAGCCATGTCCTCACTGGTACACCGACTCCTAAGAGCCAAGAACAGAAAAAGGCAAGTTGACATGTGGGCCTCAATTCCGTTGGCACAGGCACAAGGCCAGCCAGATGAGTTGCAAGGCCCAACGCAAAGTGAAAATGTGGAACTCTGCTTTTTTGAAAAACAGAGCAAACTGCCATTAAAAGTATGAAAATAGAAAACCCTCTCTTTTTTCCTGTGGCTGCTCTCTCCCTCTGTTTCTCTCTCTCTCTCTCTCTCTTTTTTTTTTTTTAAGATTTTATTTATTTCTTTGACAGAGACAGATCAGAAGTAGGCAGAGAGAGGAGGAAGCAGGCTCCCTGCTGAGCAGAGAGCCCGATGCGGGGCTCGATCCCAGGACCCTGAGATCAAGACCTGAGCCGAAGGCAGAGGCTTTAACCCACTGAGCCACCCAGGCGCCCCTGTTTCTCTCTCTCTTGATTCATCACAGTGTTTTTTATTTCCTGTTTAATATTGTTCTAAGTAAAGAGAAATTAAAATTTTATTTTTTTAAAGAGTTTATTTATTTATTTATTTAAGAGAGAGGGAGGGAGGGAATGCAAACAGGGGGAGCAGCAGGGAGAGGGAGGGGAGGAGGACCTCTGGACATTAACCAACTGAGCCGCCCAGATACCCCAAGAAATTAAAATTTTAAGTTATTAGCATGAATTTTATCATCCACCTTTACATCATATAATGCTGGTTTTAAGTGCAGATATAAGAACATTTAACTTGTATGCAAAATCACCAAACTTACAAGATTTGTGTTTTGTAGCTCCTATAGGAATACTTAGTAAAACAGTGGAAACACTGCACAAAACTAACTTAACTGTTTTTATGTCACTTCTTGACACAGCATATTCTGCAATACTCTCCGTCTTTGACTTAAAATCAAGAAGATCTAAAAGGAAAAGGAAGTATGAGTCTGTATTTTTCAACTCTCATTCTATGTCGTGTTTTTCCTAGTGAATGGTTAGCTACTTCATGGAAGTAATGGGAGTAAGCAAGGATATGCTGCTAGGGTCCGTAGGATATTGGTGTTTCTTAGATGCCGTTGTCCACTTTTGAAGATTTTACGTACGTATGTATGTATGCATGCATACATTTGTTTATTTATTTATTTGAGAGAGATAAAGCGGGGAAGGATCAGAGGGAAAGGGACAAGCAGAGTAAACACTGAGCACAGCGCCCTATGTGGGGCTTGATCCCACAATGCTGTGATCGTGACCTGAGCCAAATCAAGAGTTGGAGACTAAACCAACCGAGCCACCCAGGCGCCACAGCCATTGCCCACTTTTGGAGCAAGTCCAGTTGGAAAGGAACGTGAGTCCCTCAAGGCTCTCACCACTGCACCTTCTCAGTCACAGGGGTGGCATGCTTCCTCTGTGCTCCCTTGCGTCTCACTCAATTTCCTTTTCCTAAACAATAACCAAATCTTCCTGTTCCCAGTCTCCACTTGACTGGGAGATTAGAGATTAGATTTAGAAACTTCCCTTTTAAAAAAAATTCTCCCTGTGCCAATCCAGGAAATGTTGGGGCTCCAGGGTCCCTGAGGGAAATGGAGGGGAACCGGCTACTCTAGGCCAGAAGAAGGTCTTCACTTAAGTTTCAAGAGATGGGTTTGACTTCTGCAAGACAGGGAGGTCCATAGGATGGCAGGCTCTGTAAGTTCTGGGACCTGTGCCCAGCTCATAAGCAACATCTCAAAGGGGAAGAAAAGTTCTAATGCCGAAGGTAGAGAGCTTCCTGGGTTCTGAGCCTTACACACCTGGCTTAGAAAGTAAGGATAAATATCCACTACCTGTGACCTTATAAAAGAGCCAGACTCTGAAAACAACATCACTGCCTTAAGCACCAGGGCTGCAAAGTGGTTGACATCTGCAATCACATACCGAAAAAGCAACGGTAACTACAGTGACCACCCAGGACATCTAGGGTCTGGGATTCCCATGTCATCCAAGGAAGAGAATGAAGTCAGGTGGGTGTGGGTATAGACCCAAATTTAATTTATTTAGAAAAATAAAGGAAAGTGACAGTCCCTGCATGAGTCTCATAACTACCTCTTAGTTGAGCTCAAGAAAAAATGCACCTCAGTCTCTTCTTTTTTGATTGAGACATGATTTACATATAACATTGTTACACATCTTTACAGTTTAAGGTGTAAAATGTGTTGATCTGATACATATCTCAATATGATTACCACTGTAGCTATAGCTAACACTTTGATGTCACATAAGTATCATTTTCTTTCTGTGATGAGTACAAACAAGATCCAGTCTCTTAGACATTTTGAAGTACATGATACAGTATTATTGACTATAATAACCATGCTGCACATTTGATTTCTAGAACTACTCATCTTCTAGTTTCAAATTGATGCCCTGAAACACCATCTCCTCAAGTCCTCCATCCCCAGCTCCAGGTAACCACCATTCTACCCTCTACTTCTACACGTTCAGCGTTTTAAGTTTCCATATATAAATATCATAACAATATCTTTCTATATTTATTTTTACCTTTTCAAATTAGATCTCTTGAACATAAATCCCAGTCACACTATTTCCTATAACTGCAAAATTCTGAAACCTCTTTTAAATAACATAGGTAGATATTCAAATTAAAATTCAGAACTCAGCAAAAACAAACCTCCTTATACACTAGACATTCGTAACTATTACTTACATCATTTGCTTCTAAATAGAGAAAATCTGTTCGGCTGGTAACCACAGCCTACTTATGCAGTTGAAATCACTTTTAGTTCAGTGTGAGAAACCATACATTAAGTTAGAGATTCTTTAAGAACTATGTATTTTTTTTAATAAAGTAAATCAGTTAATGTAAATTAGTTCAGTAAATATTTCATCAGGATGTAATATGGCATTTTGCAATATTCCTTATTCCTATAACTATCAAAGTCCTTCTGCAAGAGAGTTTCACAATTACATTTGCTTCACTGCACTTAAAATGGCAACGTGATCTACGAGCAGGTGTTTCACTTGGAATTAAAGATACAGCAGACCTAGGTTTGGTTCCAACAATAGAGCTTGGCTTTAGGTCTTCATAACAGAACTTTCTAAAATCACTGGCCTCAAATGTGGTATTTAAAATACAAGATTTTCTTGTTCCCATCAAAAGCAAGCACTGTAAAACCAGTTGCTTATACCTATATGTATCTACCCCATTGCTCCCTCCATTACCGATTTAAGAGAACATTTAACGTTCTTAAAATTCCTTCACAGATTCCTAAGACATATTTTCCAAAACAAACTATTAAAAAGATAAAATAGTTTTTATTTTAAGTCACTGATTGGTCTTCTAGACTACCTTGATTTCTTTTTAGCATCTGGCCCAAAGCCCAATGATAATTTTTAACCACTTTCAAAAATGTATTTTTCTGGGAATTAAATAAACATACTTTTTCCCTGCAGTCCCCCTGCATTGCTACTGTGGTTTGTTTTCCAAATCGCCAACTTGAAAAGCCACCATAAGAAGAACTCCCATTGTTTTTGTCTAATGATCTGTGCCAATGGGCATTCTTTACTGATTTGGTTTTACCATTTCAACAGAGCAGGACCTAAACCTGAGGACAAAATTCTTCACTATTTTTTCATGTCTCGAATGAAACAAGAAAAAACTCTCACTTCTTCTAGACCAGTGGTTCTCAAACTTGAGTGTGTCTCACAATCACCTGGAAAGCTTGTTAAACCATAGGTCAGTGGACTCCACCACTAAATTTCTGATTCAGCAGATGGGGCTGGACAATTTCTGTTTCTAAACAGTTCCCAGGCCCACACTAGGAGAACCACTGTTAGAAACTGTTCTAGAGGTCCAATAAGAAATAAAAAGTGTTTAAAAAAACTTAAAATTCTACCGAAGAAAATGAAATATTCATACATCTGACTCTAAAATTTATCAAGACTTCACAACATTTCTTTAAAAAATTCTAAACTTATTTTAATTTTTTTTTTAGAGAGAGAGAGAGTGTGTGTGTGTGTGTGTGTGTGTGTGTGTGTGAGCAGGTTGGGAGGGGCAGAGGGAGAGGGCAAATCAGAATCTTAAGCAGGCTCCATGCGGAGGGCAGAGCCCAACATGGGGCTTGATCTCGCAACCCTGAAAACATGACCTGAGCTGAAATCAAGTGTTGGACACCTTAAGCAACTGAGTCGCTCAGGCAGCCCAAACTCACAATATTTCTTAAAAGAATTTTAAATAAGTAATAATATTATAAATATCTATTCTTTCAAATCTAAAATGTGTCTAACATTATTATATTATATCTATTTTTAAGTTTAAGCACAGCTATTAATTTTATTTTAGTTTCTAGATGTTTTCCAAAGAACATGTATCTTTCATTTCAGAATAATAGAAAGTTAAAGACACTGTATAACCCTTGAAAAACAATTTAATTAAAGTAAAATTTTCTAAAGTCGTACATGATTATATGGGTGCGGCTTGCTACCAATTTTTTGTACCTCTTTTTAAGACAAAGCCACCTTTTCTTTCACTTCCAGTTTGTACAACATATTATTGTATAATCATTTATGAGATAATGTAAGAAATGGCATTTAATCAAAAAATCAACTTACCTTAAATCCTAAATCCAAAATGTACATACCATGTTAGAGAATAAAAAAGAGTAACCCTTGAAATAAATTAATGTCCTACATCAGTTTCCTAAATCTTATGGTGTAAATTCATGTCCAGAGGAAATACTTTTCATTCATTAGAGATCTGGAACTTCAAAATATTAAACATGTTTGCCTGAGAACTTAATTTTAATTGACACTAGGCCCTGTATATTTTTCATGTTAATTTGAAACACTTTTTTAAATTAGTGTGTTTGTTGACTGCCTCTCACTGTTCAGCTCTCTGAACACTGACTCCTGGGCTGTACACTGATTGGTGCAGATAAAGATAATTTTGTGGTGACAAAGATAACTTCAAGGTGACAAGGTTACTTCTCAGAACTTTGGGTTGTTTTTCCTATTGTGACGTTTAATAATCAAACATGGTCTTAATTAAACCCTTCTCAAAAACTCATTTTAACCACGCTAAGATGCCAATTCTACCAGCCTTTCAAAAGGAAATACATTTGAACTATGGCTTGGAGACTTATAAAGAGCAAATCTTAATTACCATATAAAGTTAATTTGGGCACAATTAACAAAGATGAGTAAATTGCTGGAGTTAAAGAATGGATACTACTTACTCTAAAGAAAGAAAAAAAGATACATTCAAAAACAATCATCAAAGATATTCAAGTAAATAAAGTTTGCCATCAATTGACTAATTTGATGAAACACGCCTGAATTCATTGCCTCTCCAACCCTACTCTTCCTCACACTTTAATGCATCACTGTTTTCCCAAGCTTTCTCTTCCGGGAAGTACCAGGGATCAGATTCCAGACACCCATGACTATCAGGAATAGTCTCAGCTTTCCCAGCTGCTGGCTAGTAAGTGTCTCAGAGGCAAGACGTCCCACACACAAGGTGGGCTCGTTTAGCAGACACACTCAGAGCCTCATTCTCATCCCACTTGCCCTTCTTTCCTCTTTCATTCATTGTTAGTACTCAATAGCTGTTAGTGCCTTCATATTTGAGGGCCTCCTTTTTCTTAGTGTTTCCATTTTGAATTTTCATGATTCTACTCAGCTCGTCCATAATTTGTCCCTTTGTGCCATGACTAAAGCTGCTGTTCCTTTAGTACCTCCTCTCCACCTCCCTCTTGGTTCCAACACGTATCCATGTCTCACAGTATTCCACCCAGAAAAGTTCTTATTTTCCTATGGCAAATCTGGTGAGACATTTGAACCTTATCCATGTATGACTATTTGACATGTTTGCAGATTGACAAGTTGAGGAGAAAACCCAATTTCACATTTCAGAAAGTAAATAGCAGCCTATTAACAGTACAGGAATGAGGAGCTGCCAAAAAATGTCTAAATTAAGATTTTTACCTCCAGACACACGTTTGATTAATTTCTGGAAGATACAATAGCTAAGAAATTCCTTATAGCTATTTCCTGATGAGTTAACATGGGCAACAGCCAGTTATCTGGCACATTAATTAGAAATCCCAGGAACCCAGATTTGACCTCAAGTAATTCCAAAAGAAGATTCAATAAGAACTAGGAGACACATTTTTGTTTTCACAACTAGAATTTCTTATTCCAACACCTTCTTATTTCAGTCACACAGCCTGAAGAGTGTTATCTCACCAGGAGGAGAGTAATATGACAAAAATGATCTGTCTTCCCATAGCAAAATCATAAACTTAATTGCATGGTAATATACTGCTTTTTTAATATTTTCATTTATGACTATTGTGATAACAGTATTCACTTTTCATGGTCTTCATAAGTTCATGTATACCAATTCATAAAACCTGACAATATTCCCATGCAATGTATATTAGTCACTGTTTATTTACCATCTGTCTTTACCTCTGTCAATCTTTCTTTTTCTCAGTCCTCACCCCAACCCCTGCCCCATTCTCCTCTTACTTATACTCACTAACTCTGAACATGTTCTAAACATGTTCAGCCTTGGTGCTATTTTCTTCTATGCTTACTGGCAGAGAAAAGTTCTGGATTGTGGTAGACTATGTACCTGTCCACCAATGTTACCCATCCTGCATCCTCAAGTGCAGGATGGGTAGAGCACATCCACAAATAATGTACTCTATACTACCTTCTAATCATCAAGATAAATGCATAATCTAGTCTCAGACAATTCAAGGCCCTGTTCCCCTAGACACAATGCTTAATTCGTGGATCTGAAAAGGTAAGAACCAGAAGTTAACAGTAACCATTATGCCAACCATATAGACAAAATCTATCTAAGGTAATAAAGCCGAGAGAAGCAGAAGCAAAAAAAAAAAAAAAAGAGAGAGAGAGAGAGAGAGAGAAAGGAGGAAGATACTTATAGAAATAGACAAAGAGACTTGAAGAGCTTGGCTGAGTTGGAGTTCTGTCATTTGCCCTCCAGGGAGTCCTGACCAATACAAAAATGGGAAATGGTTTGTCACAAATAAGAGAAGCTAAAATGTGGGCATAACTGAGTTGATAAGGAGTGGAAAGCAATAAAGATTCTTCCATCCCATATTGGGAAGTTGACAACTTAGTTATTCAACAAAAAGTCTCCTGATTAAACTACCACCTGTCATATCCTAGGACCAGCTCATGGCCCGCCACCTTCTCTTTTTCCTACTGTTGTGAACATGAGTTATCCAGAGACACTATTGTCAGTTTTGGTCCCTAAGTGACCACAGTGTGAGAAATAAAGTTCCATAGGGGCTGTTTTTTACTGCAACTTAACTCAGCATATGCTAGCTGATTCAGGGATTGGTAACTAGACATGGTGTGCTGTCATAACAACAAAAAGAGAATATGTAACATTGGCTTAAAAACCAAGTGACATACAGGAAAGAAACTGTTGTAGAAGCTGTAAGGAGAGTTATCCGTTTTACATAGTGACAAAGCATTTGGTAATATTGTCACTAGTGGTAACCCAGCAAGCAGTGCACTAGTGAATTTATAATCCTACAAGAGATCATAGAAATTTAGTATCTGCTGTTGCGGTTGCTGGTTGCCATCGTCTGTGTCTCACAAGATTTTACAAAAACCGCATGAGCTTAGCAAAGAATTAGCCAGTTTGGAAAAAAGAAGAAAGAAAGGGAGGGAGGGGGGGAGGGAGAGAGAGAGAGAGAGAGAGAGAGAGAGAGAAAGAGGAAGGAAGGGAGGGAGGGAGGAAAGAGAAATGACAGAGCAATATATCTTTTTTTTTAAGATTTTATTTATTTATTTGACAGAGGGAAAGAGATCACAAGTAGGCAGAGAGGCAGGCAGAGAGAGAAGGGGAAACAGACTCCCCGCTAAGCAGAGTGCCTGATGCGGGGCTCAGTCCCAGAACCCTGAGATCATGACCTGAGCCAAAGGCAGAGGCTTAACCCACTGAGCCACCCAGGCACCCCAGGAGAAATAAAACAGAATCCAGAAATTTAGCACTTGAAGGCCTGAAAGAACTCTGTGCTTCTCAATCACAACCAGTAAAAAATAAAACTGAAAAATTCTCTTAGCACCAAACGAAAAAATTTTCTCTTAGCAACAAAGGCCAATCAAAATCAGCCTTATAGTAAGGATCAAATTAATGTTACGGCCGTTACATCCATTGTTAAAAATCTCTGAGGGAAAACTTTCTCTCTCTCTCTCTCTCTCTCTTTTTTTTTTTTTTTTTTTAGGATTTTGTTCATTTACTTGAGAGAGAGAGAGCATGAGCTGGGGGAGAGAAAGGGAGAAGGGGGAGGGGTAAGAAGGAAGGCCAGAGGGGAGAGAGAGAAGCAGACTCACTGCTTGGCAAGGGCTTGGCAGGGGGCTCAGCATAGGGGCTCCATCCCAGGACCCCAAGATCATGACCTCAGCTGAAGTCAGATGCTTAACAGACTAAGCCACCCAAGTGCCCCTAAAGGCACTGAAATTTCTAAGAGTGAGGACCTAACTAAGATTGTGGTTCTGTAAAATCTTTCAATTGGACCAAATGGCTCAGGGAAAAGTGGCTGTCCCAACAAAACTTAATAGACTCAAGTTAGTTGCAGTTAAGTCATTAAATACAGAGAGATACAGAGGCATGGGGACAAAAAAAAAGTAACATGATATATCAGGGAATTATATCCACAAAACTTTTCTGAGAAGAAAACTATAGAGGTGGCCATCAACACATGAAACTGGTTGGTATCAAATAAATAACACAGCTAAGTCCTTGAGAGAGATGTAGTGCTATAAGGACTATCAACCTGAGCTTAAAAAAAATAAAAATAAGTAAATAAAAAATCTGAATGCAAAAAGGAAGCTGTGAACTCTCAGCCCCCACCTCTAGACACTGAAGGGCATATTCTTCAATGTCAGTATATGTGGAAAATCAGATCATGCAAAGGAAGGACGCTCCAGAGTGCAGACCAAGGGCCACGTGAACAATGGACAGGGGAGCCCCTCCCAGGGAGCAGACTCAGCCTAATTAGGGAATGTTCCCCATCCTCAGGGTAAGAAGCTCCATCCCCTCTATGCACAGGATTTCAGAAGTGCTACACACAACTATCTTCAGGGTTTCCCCTCACCTTCTGCTTTCCAGTAAGAATGTTTACTGCAATTATCTTGTCCCTATTTCACCATCACATATTGGGGAAATACAGCTTGTCGTTTTAGTTCCTAGATGTTTAGTCAAGAGAAGCCACTGCTAGACATCATGTGAGAAGTACCCACAATATATCCCTCAGAGACTCCGACCTGTGGGCTTGATAGTGTGACTGGATTCAACTGCTGGAATTTCTGCCTTAGAAAAAAGATTAGTACATTCTATTTACAGGTAATCGGAAAGGCAGATCGAAGTTGTCATCAGTGCCGTTCCTCAAAATATGGCTGCCCTCCCCCTTCCGGGCACACGGTCGAATGGTTCTTCCCATACCAATTTTGAAATAAGGCCAATAGAATGTGAGCAGATATGATGTGTATCGCTTTCAGGTAGAATCTTTAAAAGCCAGGGTGCCATTTACCATGTTACCTTTCCCCTACCCTAATGATCATGGATTCATGTGTCAACAAGGAACCTCCATCAGCCTGACACCTGAAAGTCTGAAACCTGAAGTCTGAAATCTGAAAACCTGAAACCTGAAAGTCTGTAGTGATTAGAGCCCCCTACTGACCCATGATGGTCATGAAGAGTGAAAAACAAATTTCTGTTGATTTGAGCAACTGAGATTTTGCGGTTATGTTTTATCACAATATATAATCTAGTGCATATTGACTGAGAGAACTTCTAAAAGAAAAAAAAACTATGTTAAGAAAGACCTTTTCTATAAAGATCTCTATAGGTCATATGATGATTTTTTTTTTTTCACAGCATTGTAAAATCTAATTACATACCCAAACCAAAAGTTAAGGCCCTGACTAGGAAGAAGAATACCTAGAAAGAGCTAAAGAAATAAAGAAACCCTGACTTCTCAACCTTTCTACAAGATGCCCCACAGGACAACATCTGAGTTATAGAGGTAACAATGGCCCCCGTCATCAAGAGCCAATCCCTGGAATGCATCCTGGCATTAATGGCAGATTAGCTCTGCCACGTGAATGCACGAGTTATTCCACTTGCCTTGAAGGAGAAGCCAAAGTAGCAGCCTTTAAAATAAAGTTGGGGACTCCAGCACATGCTAAAAGGGAGACTTACAAAGGCAGTGCCTAGAGTCATTGACCAAGACTCTAAATTAATTTTTGATTAATAGCTGAGTGCCTCAAAGTCAAAGGCACTAGCAGTCCACCAGGGTTTTAAAAGACCTGAGCTGCCAGAGAGACTCTGAGCCTAGACCAAATCAGTGGTTCCTAAATTACAGTCAACAGATAGGGTCTTGGAGAAGTCTTTCTTTTTATTTGCAAAGACAAATGTCATCATTTTTATGAAACTAAATATATTTAGTTTAAAAGATTGTTTTATGTTTGAACATTCTATCTTCTCCAATTTTGTGGTAGTCAAATGTCCTTACATTTATAAAATGGTGGCCAAAAAAGTGGTAAGTAAAGCTTTTGTTTTTCTTCATTTTTGTACTTGACCAAACTGTTTGGTAACCTTATGTTGTTCCTTTTGTTGTTATTAAAATTCTATTTAATTATAAAATGATCGTTTTTCTTTGACCTTCAGATCTAAGAACTTCTGATGGAATCATAAAGAAACCTCTTACACCATCCTCTAGAGCTGCAGTGTCCAGTAGAGCTGCACATGTAGCCACTAGCTACATGAGGCTACATGTGACTACTGAGGACTTTAAAGGTAACTAGTCCAAACTGAGATGTGCTGCATTTGTAAGAAACATATCCCAGATTTCAAAGACAATAAAAACAAAGGAACAAAATATCTATTAATAATTTTTGTACTGATTACATATTAAAATGTTAATATATAGAATATATTGAGTTAAATAAAATGTATTCTCAAAATTAACTTTACCTGTTTCTTTTTACTTCTTTTCATGTGGCTACTAGAAAATGTTCAATTTCATGTGTGGCTTATTTTGTACTCCTATTAGACATTCCTGTTTTAAAGTCAAAGTCTGTTCAGAATCAACCATGATTAAAACTGTTATCTTTCTGGCAGTGGCTGGTGTTAGCAGCCTTTGCAGTCACACCAAACCCTAGTGGCTGACTTACATCTGTTACACAACAGCTGTATCTGTCTGGCTAAAGTCTGTCCTTTCTCATCTTCTGCATCACATGGTCATGAGACCAGTCTTCTTTATTTGTCTTCTTTTGATTTTATCAATTGCTCAGAAATTGATATCAACTTTTTTTTTAAGATTTTATTTATTTATTTGACAGACAGAGATCACAAAGTAGGCAGAGAGGTGGGCAGAGAGAGAGGAGGAAGCAGGTTCCCCGCTGAGCAGAGAGCCCGAGGTGGGGCTGGATCCCAGGACCCTGGGACCATGACCCAAGCTGAAGGCAGAGGCTTTAATGTGCTGAGCCACCCAGGAGCCCCGAAATTGATATCAACTTTTAATCCTACTTTTAGTTATCTAGTCAACCTAATGTCTGACACTCAGCAGCTGATTACCCCATAACTTTATGATACCATTTCTTCTTATATTTTGGGCTAGATCCATCCAGAACCACCATTTGCACATGTTTGCACACACTTGTCTTCGAAGTGAAATGTTGCTTCTATTACTCTCTGTCAGCCCATGACCCTCTCTGCCTTCCACACTCACTACCCAAATATTCTTCCCTAAAGAAGCTCCCCTAGTTGACTCCATCTTCCTTGGTGCCCTCTTATACCTTCTTTACTACCTTATGTTCAATGGCACCAATTTACATTCACTGAGAAATTTGGTAAAATTAAATTTTAGGTAAATCATATGTATATGCATTGCATGCTAAATTACAAGGTTTTTTTTTTGAAGCAGAGTATGGTGTTTCATAAAACGACAGCGCATTATAATTAATCTAAAAAGATCAACTATTGGGGTAACCGACTGGCTGTCAATAGAACATGTGACCCTTGATCTCGGGGTTGTGAGTTCAAGCCCCGCTTTGGGTGCAGAGATTACTTAAAAAGTTAAAAAAAGTAAAATTAAACAAATAATTAAAAGATCAACTCTTTATTTCACAAGTGAAACAACTGAGGACCAGAGTCATTTAAGTGATTTATCAGAGGTTACATGTGTAATCAGTGGCAAAATTGGGACTGGAATTGCCTGCCCATCTTCTACTGGTACTACTGGAACAAGCCACCTTTACTTTTCTAATCTACTTTTCCTTCCAGCATGTCGGAGATGCCCCTCGCATAAATCAGGTGGTCTCAGGTGGGCCATGTAGAGGCATCAGCGGCAGACCGGTAGGATAGTGTGTTCAAGAGAACACTGGGATTGTGAAGTTAGGGCTAAGAGCATTAAATCTCCTGCAGGGTCGACCCCCATGGAGTCAGAACAAGCGGAATTGTAGGCAACTGAGCCAGGGTTAGAGGCAAGGCTTCTTGGCAGCAGAGGAGCTATGTTCAAGCTGGGATCCTAAAGCAACTGAAGGCGATCACAGTTTAGCAAGCGCAATGCGCATGTGGAAGAAAGCAGGAAACTGCAGGCGCAGGGAGCCCACAGTCTGTTGTAAATGAAAACAGCAACTTCAGTTTCGAGATCCCATCCACTGGCTCAATCAACAGACGACGTTTTCCCTTTAATACTGTTGGTATTGAACCACATAGGCTCATTCCAGATAGAATGAGCCTGAAACTTGAATGTCGTTGATTACAATAGTTTGGGGGAACTGAGTAAGGCAAGGTTAATAGGAGTAGGTTCTGTACATAGTTTTCACCTAACAAAAGCCAGCAACTGATATTCTGCATAAGATCATGATCAATGGATAGATAAAAAGATAGATATAGATAACCCTGTCCTCACCATCCTCACATTATCAACTTTACAGAGGATTGTTCAAGTCTGTTGCATACCTATTATATCCCTCAAAGGCAACACATGAATCCAAATGGGACTTGGTTGACTATCTGCTAACTGACATAATAGCTTCTGATCACTTCCATCTAGGGTGAAATGGCTTAGGGTGAAATTCTGTATAAAATGTCTTTTGAAATACCTGTAGCTATTCATGGTTCTGTCCCAGTGCATATTTTGCCTGATATCATTCTCCAGAAGTCATTTCATTTCAAAATTGTGCAATTAATGCTAAATCGAGATGGCTAAAATTGTCTTGGTATGACTTGGAGATGATGAATATCTCAAGAGTGTTGCCTGATCAGTCAGGAATGGATCCATAGGATGAACAATTTGAGTGTATGCATTTTAGCCCTGGGATTGTACTTATTCTTAATTCATGAGTTGTTTACTATTGCCTGAATATCTCTACACCATGAGTCTCTGACTGAGATTTTACCAACCTCTTTCAGTTAGACTTTCCCAAGTCTGCAATCAAACATTCAAAGGTTGTTTCCAGGATTGGAAATGATGATAGCAAATAGGCTGAGACGTGTAGACAAAAAGCCCTTAAGTGTCATGATCTAATTTTAAAATATGATGCTGAAGAATGTACTAGTGTATTTCAGTGAATGGAAACACCATAGATTAGAAACTTGAATCTATATAGTGCACACATTGATGATGCTTGTCTAGGTCAACTCATTAGGTTGTCCTAAGAAGTAATTTTCAAATGGAAAGTTTTGTTATTATTCAAAGAACCTAAGTAAGATTTTTCTAAGAGATTCCAAGGTAAGAAAGGGTGTTAACTATTAGCCGAAGTCAGCACCAAATCTAATGTGGAAAACCATGAAGTACTCAGCCAAAGAGAGGCAATGACGTCACAGAGTCTACCAGGCCCCTAGTATATGTTTATAATTGAACAATATAAACAGGAAGAGAAGGCTAGAAACATATACCGTCTGTGTGCATTTAAAACACTGCAAGGTATGTCCTCAACCTGCAGAACAACAAAATGAGGAAACACATTTTCATTAAATTTTAAATGAGAAGAATTCTATTTTAATTATTTAGTAAAAAATCAATACTCAAATATTGTCCAGGCCAAGTCTTTTGCTATGATGCAATTGTTGTCCACCAGGAGCAAGTTTGCCCCCCAGGGGACATTTAACTATGTTTAGTGACATTTTTAATTGTCCTAACTAGGGAGTGCTATTGACATCTAGTGGGTAGAGGCCAGGGATGCTGCTAAATATTCTACCAATGCAAAAGACAGCATCTCACAATGAAGAATTTTCTGGCCCAAAATACCAATATTGCCTGCTGCAGTGTGTGGTAGAGGCACTCTATGATCACTCCTGGGTTTTCCACCAATATACCTATACGAGATTCTTATTCCAGATTCACTGTCTTGGCTTAAAATAAGAAAGCAGTGATATTCTTAAAAAAAAAAAAAAAAGAAGAAGAAGAAGAAAAAGAAGTCTGAAATTGTTCCTTCAGGGAAATAACTATTTTAGCAAAAGGTAACATAGTCTCAGTGGAATGAGAATTTATTTTGAAGTTTTGCATGGATAATTTGAGATTAAAGATACAATAGATGTATATTTTGTTGAAGACTACTTCTTGGCAATTGGCCTACTGATTGTATATGTCTGCAATAATCAGCTCAGGCAAAATGCTCAAAGCTAACAAAATAACCTCAGGATTACTTTGAAAACTCAGTGTCAAGAGTCAGTGTCAAGAGCTAAACTTTATGCTGGACAATTCTCAAAGCAAGTTCCTCAGCTTTACAGTTCAGAAGCTGCCTATGGGTTCCCCTTCAGCTATTGCCCTTGATATGTCTCTCAGAATCCTTTTAGGAAACACTATTTCTAAAATAAATAAAAGGGGCGCCTGGGTGGCTCAGTGGGCTAAAGCCTCTGCCAGCTGCTCAGGTCATGATCCCAGGGTCCTGGAGACCACATCGGGCTCTCTGCTCACCAGGGAGCCTGCTTCCTCCTCTCTCCCTGCCTGCCTCTCTGCCTACTTGTGATCTCTGCCTGTCATATAAAATAAATAAAAAATCATTAACCACTTAAAACATTTCAAGTATTATTACAAAGAATAAGCACCTAATAAACACTTAAAGAGAATTAAATGAGTGTTCAAATTCAGTTAACCATAAACATTTCTACTAAAATAACAATGTCTTTATTAAATAAATCTATTGACATACAAATGACTTGTAAAGTTCAGTACCTTTTTTTTTTTCCTTTCGTGGTATTAATTACCTCTACAGGAAAAAAGAAAAGTAGGGTTAATATAAACCTTGAGCCACGATTTAGAAACAGGCTTCTTTTTTTTTTTTTTTTTTTTTTTTTAAGATTTTTTATTTATTTATTTGACAGACAGAGATCACAAGTAGACAGAGAAGTAGGCAGAGAGAGGGGGGAAGCAAGCTCCCTTCTGAACAGAAAGCCCAATGCAGGGCTAGATCCCAGGACCCTGAGATCATGATCTGAGCCGAAGGCGAGGCTTAATCCACTGAGCCACCCAGGCACCCCTAAAAACAGGCTTCTTATGTTGAAGTCGATGATATAGAGATATGTAATTTAAATAGATTCTACAGGTAGAGTGATTAGGAGGCATTAACCTCACAAGACAATTTCTCCCAGCAAGGTGCTGTACAGTTGTTTTAAAAATAAATTATTACACACTGCAAAATAAGAATGACATAGCCTGGTTAAAAGAGAAAGCATTGCATGGAAATGTTCTTTACATTTGCAAGCTTTTTTTTTCTCTGCTGATTAAAGTCATCATCATATGAATGGCTGCCATTCAGTAATCACCTATTGTGTACTAGAACCAGACATTCAATTTGCACAGGGCTGGACATCACTGCCACCTTGCTGAATAGATATTTTCCCCCAGAAAACCAAAGCTCAGCCAAGACAGGCACCTACACAACTAACAATTTGAATCAGACTATGATTCAAACCCAGGAAGGCTTTACTCCACAACCAATGACCTATCGTGGTCTCCACTTGTAGTAAAACTCACGAGCTCAAGAAAATTTAAGATTTGTTTTTTATTCCTTTGTATTTATTCTTTACACAACATCCTATCATTCCAGTGCCTAAACTCAGATCACACAAAAGATTGCTATAGCTACATTTTAATTCTTGCCTTATAGTTAATTCCACAATGGCATTTTGCCCCGTGTACTTCTGTTTTTTTCCCAGTCCCAAGTCACTGAGGGAAAAAAAATTTTTTTTTTCGTTTGTAACATATCTCTTGGTTTCTTTCTAGTTGTGTGATTTTGATCAGCTCAGACATTTGTCGGTTCACACACACTGTCATCTGTAGACTGTTGCCGGACATAGAAAAAAAGATGTTTAGAGTCAACAAGAAGAGCTTGTATGTTCTCTGTCTGAAACTTTTGCTCACTGCTCAGCTTTGTCTGTGTTCACGCTGGGGTGTGTGTGTGTCTGCTGTGGCAGGGCGGGGGGGGGGGGTGGGGGGGTGTAAAGAAGGATACTAAGACTTTTAGAGAAGGAGGGTGGGAGGAGAGATTCTGAGAAACAGAAAGGAAGAAAGAAAAGAATAGGGAATGGAAAGAGAGGGAGAGGAAATGAGAGAGGAAGGGGGGAGGACTGCTTTGTAGCTGCTAAGATTGCAGACAGAAATAGCACACAACCACCGTGAGCTGTGTGCGACTCAGAAACCAAGACCAAATTGTACTCACTTTTATTAATCAGTTGCTCACAAAGAAGGAAATGACATCTGGTCCTGTCTTCTT
Organism: Mustela erminea; assembly: GCF_009829155.1. NCBI lineage: Eukaryota > Metazoa > Chordata > Mammalia > Carnivora > Mustelidae > Mustela > Mustela erminea. The sequence goes on along the minus strand of NC_045615.1, from coordinate 37,941,903 downwards.
CTACATCTTAATTTTGGGTAAATACTGTAAGTATGCTCTCTACTTAATTTTATATACCTTAATAATATTGTATGAACTAATCACAATTACAAATGTTTATTACTTACATTTATGCTTTTAATATAAAACTGTTTTTTTCTGATAAAATTGTAATCTTACTTCAGAATTATTCTTAAGTCATTTCTGGTATTTATATTGGAAACTGGAATATATTGGCAGAGGCAGTAATTAAGCAAGATTAACATGACATACAAACCTATGCTTCATAACAACCAATTTGTTTAAGCAACAATTATTTTATAAATAATTTGATACTATTTCAAGAGAAGTAGTCTTTAAAGAGATTGTGTTCAAGTAAGATGCCCATGTGAAATATCTGGTAAAGTCTACATTTATTCTGGTGTATGTGTAGTTTTAATGCTTCGTGGTCCCAGTCTTTGTGATTTGATATCATAGGTGTGCCTTCTCACTGAGAAATGCATTCATAAAACTCCTTTTTTATTTAAAAAAGATCTCTCACTTTTCCTTGAAAGAAAAGCACAAAGCAATGAAAAGCACAGACCAAGAGCCCAAATGGGCATTTTTTGTTATAATGACAATTCTTGCTCTCTCTTTGTGTGCTATAGTTTACTTTCCAGGAAAAAAAAAAAAAAATGTAAATCAAGAGAGTCATTTTGCATTGAACCTTACTTAAATGGTATTATATAAGTAGAAATAAAATGTTTATATTTCCTAGATAATAACTGATGAGAAATCCAAAGCATATCAAGAAGGAAAACTTTCTGTGGATCTGTAATACCTTCTGATGCTGAAAGGAATTAAGCTTTAACAAATTAGAATTCACATGCATACTTACATCCCTCGAGCTCTTAAAAGTTTGCAGAAGTCGGTTTTCACTAAGATAGTCTATTGACAGTGCCTCCAAGTAATTTCCCTCCGAACTCTCCCAGTTCTGATGCCCATGTCCTGCATCAAAGTGATTTTTCTTTTTTCCTCTCCTCCCTTGACCTCCAGTATGCTTTTTACTTTAATGGTCAAATGGGACAGACAGCTTCAAAACCAAGGCAACAGTTCAGAATCCTAAAGAAACATTCTAGCTCCTAGCTTTCTCTGCCTCTAATCTTGGTCACTATGATTTCATTTTTCATTCCAGTTTTATTTAGAAATGATTGACATACATCACTGGAGAAGTTTAAGTCAAAAAGAATGATGGTTTGATTTATATATATTGTGAAATGATTATACAACAGGCTCAGCTAACATCTGTCTGCTTATATAGATACAATATAAAGCAAAAGAGAAAAGAATAAAGGGGAAAAAATTGTTTCCTTGTGATCAGAACTCAGGATTTACTCTCTTGACACCTGTCCTGTACATCAATCACACTGAAGTGGTGGCTGTCATCATCATGTTGGACATGACATCCTTACCACTTACTTCTCTTGTAGCTGGAAGCTGGTATCTTTTGACCACCTTCCTTCACTTCTGCCAGCCTCCACTCCTCCCCCATTATTTCCGGTAACCACAAGTGTTATCTCTTTTCTCCATGAATTTATTTTGAGACTTTCCTTTTTTTTTTTTAAGGTTCCACATATAAGTGAGATCATACAGTATTTGTCTTTCACTGTCTGCCTTATTTCACTAAGCATAATGCCTTCAAGGTCCCTCCGTGTGTCATAAATACTAGAATTTTCTGGGTTTTATCACTGAATAATATCCCATAGTGTTTGTGTATACACACACACTATATATGTATATATGCTTATATATATGCCCCCACTTCCTTATTCCCTCAACCATGGATGGACATGTAGGTTGTTTCCATGTCTTGGCTATTGTAAATAATGCTGCTATGAATACCAGGGTGCATATTAACAAGTGCATCATATTAACGAGTTAAGGTTTTCATTACCTTTATATATATTTCCAGAAGTGCAGTTGCTGGATCATGTAATAGTTCTATTCTTAATTTTTTGAGGATACTTCCATAGTGGCTATGCGAGTTTGCAATTCCACCAACAGCGTTCAGGGATTCCCTTTTCTCCACATCCATGCCAGCTTTCTTATCTCTTGTCCTTTTAATGACAGCCATTCCAAAATGTATGAGGTGGTATCTCATTGTGGTTTTGATTCACATTTTCCTAGCATAGGACTAGTGATGTTGACCATCTTTTCATGTACCTATTGGCCCTACATATGTCTTCTTTGGAGAAATATCTATTCAGGTCCTTTGCCCATTTTTTAATTGGGTTATTTGGATTTTTGCTATTGAGCTATGTGAGTTCTTGTTATGTTTTGAATATTAAGACCGGGTCAGATATACAATTTGCAAATCTTTTTCCCATTCTGGATGTTTTCTTCTCATTTTGTTGATGGTTCTCTTTGCTGTGCAGAAGCTTGTTAGTTTGGTGTAGTTCTACTTGTTTCTCTTTCATTGCGTTGTTTGTGCTTCAGGTGCCATACCCAAAAAATCACTACCAAAATCCATACCCAAGAGCTTTGTTTCTATGTTTTCTCCTAGACATTTCATGGTTTCAGTTCCTACATTTAAGACTCATTACCCATTTTCCTAAGTAGAGCCAAAAGCCCAATTGTAAACCATCACTAAAAATTGAGTGTTTCTCATTATAATCCAAGCATTTAAGCTACTAGAGTTTTTAATATTTGTAGCCAAAACACTCATAAATCAATAACATTTTATTGTTCCCTATTCCATTTCAATGAAATGAAAAGGTTAAATAAGCCAAAGGAATACTTCCAAGTTAAGCATTCTAATATGGAAAATGGAATTCTAATATGAGGAATTCAAGGATATGTAATAGGTGCTCATGGCAGGTTGAAAAGCAACTTTAGCTAATGTGTTACTAGCCAATTCAACTGAGTAAAAAAAAGTTCCCTGTTTACATATTCCCTTTTGTTAAAAAAAAAAACTACTTTCATGAATAGAAAACAAAAAGTAAATGATAATGATGATGATGTCAAAACCTTCCAACTTTTTAAAATTTAAGTTATCTTGTGATTTAAAAAAAAAATTTTTTTGACATTGTGTGTGAGTAAAGGGTCCAATTTCTCATCCTTCCACACCATCTGCAAAAGATAAAGGTACAAACATCTGATGCAGAGTTTGGCAAGCAGGATTCCTGGCTATAGGGTGTCAAAGGAGTGGGGAGGGAAGAAGGGCATTTGGCAGGAACCTCCAATTAACAACCCACACCCATAATTCACTTCCTACTTTATCTCACCATTCAACTCCACCAAGAGAGGATTTTCAATGCCCAAAGCAAAAGAAGTCAACAACTATGTAGGGACAAATCTTAAATCTCTGTAAATACCTGTGTTGGTTATTGTTTGTTTGTGTTTGTTTGTTTGTTTGTTTGTTTTTTAATCCACTCTCCTATTGCCTGAGAAAGGCTATGGGATTTCCTAGAAGACTGCTGGCTCAAGGTGCTTCGGAGCACCCCCATGTATTGGTCCTAAGATTTGCAGCAATGACTTACCCTCGCGAGCCTTAGTTTGTAAAATTGTAATAAAATTTTTCACCCTACCCATACCCCAGAGCCCTTATGTTTGCTTCTTTATTACATAAATTACCTCCTTGAATCCTTAGAACAACTCTATTATGTAGAATGAAACACACAACGAAGGCAAGACCCAAGGACATTCAGTACCTTGTCACAAGATTCAGGCTCATAAATAATAACAAGACTTGAGATTTGAATGCTTTTAAAGCCTATACTCTTTCCACTAGACCATGAACACTCAGAGATCGTGTGTGTAAAGACAATAGCAATTATTAGTTATCTTTTCAACCAAAAATGCCTATTGAATGCCAGTTACCTTAATAAGCATGAGACTTAAGGGTGACTACAGTATGATCCCTGCTCTGAAGGGGAGAATGGAGAAGACAGAAAGTTAATCTAGGATTACCAGTGAGACAAGGGCAAAAACCTATGTGTACACAGGTTGGGGCAACATTAAGATTTAGAAAAGGTTTTCTTTCACCCTTGAGAATTTCTAATTCTCAAAAAATTCCTCTGTCTGTAGTCTAGTTAGCTATATTGTGCCGGTGTTGATTTATTAGTTTTGATAATGTACTGTGGTTATGTAATATTTTACCATTAGGGGAAGTTGGGTAAAGAGTACATAGGACCTCTCTGTGCTATTTTTGCAACTTCTTGGGAGTCTATAATATTTCAAAATTAAGAGTTAAAAAACAATCCCCAGGAAGAATTGTATCTGAAATCCTTACCAGCAAATGCTTTACTTATTACCTAAATAGTATCATTCAACAAAAACAATCATTTTACTTAATACTTCAGAGAGACAGGGAACCAGTGAGGAACTAGGAACCAGAAGAAGCCCAAACATAAACTTGATCCACTGCAGTGTTTGCCAAGAACTGATCCAGCTGGGAAAGTCCTCACTTTTAGATTCCAAGTGGATATTCACAAGACAATCTGGGCTTCTTCTTAGGTCTTACAACAGGTATATCTTCTAGCAATTTTTCTCTAACCATTAAGAAGGAGAAAGGAAGAGGTTTTCCCAGAACAGACCATCAGGATATGAAAAAAGAGAATACTGATCTATTTACCCACCTCCAAAAGATGAGAGAATAAACTCTCCAATATGCAGACTACAGAATTATCTATTATTCCACTCAATATTTTTGAAGGTTACTAATACTTTTCGTATTGTTTTTTCTTTGAGTTTGGAATCATATTTTTAAATTTTAATTAGAAAATTAACAAGTCTGTGCAAATACATCATCATCATCTACATAAAGAGAAACAAAGTATTGCATTTGTGAACGAATAGTTTTCCGAACATAATTTCACACATGAGGACAAACTTGTTAAACTGAAATGTGCTTGGAATTGGGTGTTCTATTTAGGTGTTGTTGTTGTTTTTTTTTTTAATTTTTTTTGTCTGAAAAATTATAAACATTTATACCATTTTGATTTCAAGCACTATGATTGTGGTTATAATTGTAGTTGTTATATTTACCATTTAATGAGAGTTTTCCATGGACCATGAACTATGTACTAAGTGCTTTATAAACATTATCTGATTTTATGCCCATAAAAGCCTGAAGAGATATTCTCATTTTGCAAAGGAGGAAACAGAAAATGAGAAATACTGAGTAGCACACCTGGGATCATTCCCTAGTAATTGTTGCAAAAGAGATTTCATTCCAAGCCTATCTCCTTGAAAAGCCTGTGTTAGTAAAACAGGATTCGGTTCTAATATTTTCTAATACTATGATATATTTAAATTAAAACAGTCCTTTATAAATTGATCTATTGGGGAGGGTATGTGCTATGGTAAGTGCTGTGAAGTGTGTAAACCTGGCCATTCACAGACCTGTACCCCTGGAGCTAATAATATATTACATGTTTATAAAAAAACTTAAAAAATTATTTAAAAAAAAAGATTGTCTGATCTAACTCACTTGCCTTGAGACAAGTTAGCTACATCCCCATGTTAGAGATTAAACAATAAAGAAATATTGACCAGTCCAAAATCACAAAACTGGTATATCCAAACAAAAACAGAGTTTGCACATTGGGGAGGGTATGTACTATGGTGAGTGCTGTGAAGTGTGTTAACCTGGCGATTCACAGACCTGTATCCCTGGGGCTAGTAATAAATTATATGTTAATAAAAAAATTAAAAATTTTTTGGGGTGCCTGGGTGGCTCAATGGGTTAAGCCTCTGCCTTCGGCTCAGGTCATGATCCTAGGGTCCTGGGATGGAGCCCCGCATGGGGCTCTCTGCTCGGCAGGGAGCCTGCTTCTCCCCTCTCTCTCTCTGCCTGACTCTCTGCCTACTTGTGATCTCTATCTGTTAAATAGATAAATAAAATCTTTTAAAAAAAAAAGAAAGTACCAATAAATATTTACTCAATTCCTAAGTTAGCCTACCTCTCCGTCCTCCTGAGTATATTCTCCCCTCCTTATCCCCACAACTCCAGCAACTCTATTTCTTGTCCTGCACATAAGGATCAGGTACTTTCTTATCCTCTTCAATTTTATATATTTTCACCCATTACTCTGATCAGAACTACCAAAAGCTTTTTCCTTCTTTGGAGATAAACAGGAATCAATAAATCATCGATATTTTAAATTTGGCTTTTATTGTCTATCACAGTAATGCCAAAAGCCAAGTTAAGAAGAAAAAAAAAATAGTATCAAGTGAGATCTCCTGTTACTCATGTTAGAAATTGCTATTTTCTGGGGGGCACCTGGCTCGCTCATTGAGTTAAGCATCTGACTCTTGATTTCAGCTCAGGTCATGATCTCAGGGTTGTGAGATCAAGCCTCATGTGGGGCTCCATGCTGGTCGTTGAGCCTGCTTATTTAAGATTCTCTCTCCTGCTCTTTTTTCCACCTCCCCACGACTCCCCTCCCCGGTGCGCACATTCTCTCAAAAGAAGAAAGAAACAGTTGTATTTTATAATAATTTGACTGTTTGATATTTTTTTTTGCTAAGTTATTCATTTTATAATTATTTCAGTATTACCTAAATTAACTAGAGTCACCTTATTTCTTAAATCTTCTATAATAACAAATCTGTCTTTTTTTAAGTAATCAGTACTCTCAAAAAAAAAAAAAAAACCCTCTGAGAATTAGTCTTTGTGAGGACTCTCGGGGATTTTGCACCTGCTGCTGTACAACATGTGGAGTCCTTGCTTCTGGCAATTGTCCCAGCTCCTCTCTCCACCCTCTGTCTCCATCATTCCTCCTCAATTTCCCCTCAATATTGTCCCTGGAACTCAAGTTCTCCTTCCATAGTGCAGAACAGCACAGTTCTCTGGCCTCAGCTCCTGTCTCCAAACTCAACTCCAGGTCCATCTCTAGTCAAGGCACTCAGTTGAACAAAATGCCCCTCATATGGTCAGCTACGAAAAAGGACAGCAGATAATCTTATAAGTTCTTTAGCAGTAAGATTCACCCTTCTTAAAAGGCAGCTAAGAGTTAAAATATTTATTTTGTTTTTATTGAAGAACTGAATGTGCATTTGAACTGAGAGGTTGTACAATTGCATGAGCTAATTCATTAAAACATCTAATTATGTTGCTGTCCCTTAACCATCATTTCTCTTAACTGATATACTTAGAGAAAAATACTCTGTTCTGTTTCCAGCATCTGAGTCTCCAGTGAATCGCTATCTAGTTAGTTTCATCTTACGTCTCTCAAATACTTTTTTAATTGAAGTTTCATATAATTAGGCTTTCGAGTTCAAGAGAAAGTCAAAGTTTCTAGAGTAGCAAGTTCTCATTCTTTTTTTTTTTTTTAAAGACTTTATTTACTTATCTGACACACAGAGATCACAAGTAGGCAGAGAGGCAGGCAGAGAGAGGGAGGGAAGCAGGCTCTTCGCTAAGCAGAGAGCCTGATGCGGGGCTCGACCCCAGGACCCTGAGATCATGACCTGAGCGGAAGGCAGAGGCTTAACCCACTGAGCCATGTGCCCCACAAGTACCCATTCTTTACATACAAAGACACTGAAGTCATATAGCTGTGTTCCCTTTTGTTGCCTGGGGTATTATTCTTTACTCACCGTTACCATATGGTTTCACTTACTTCTAGAGCATAAGGAAGAACATGGAGGACATGGGGAGATGGAGAGGAGAAGTGAGATGGGGGAAATCAGAGGGGGAGACAAACCATGAGGGGCTGTGGACTCTGAAAAATAAACTGAGGGGTTTGGAGGTGAGGGGGGTGGGGGGTTGGGTGAACCTGGTGGTGGGTATTAAGGAGGGCACATGTTGCATGGAGCACTGGGTGTGGTGCATAAACAATAAATTTCATAAAAATGAAAAGAAATAAAATGAAAAAAAATTTAAAAATAAAAAGTAAATTTTAAAAAATGGGCCTCCAAATTTCATATGTAGGACAAGAAGGGCAGGAAATATGAGAGGCGTAGAATATCACCTTAAAGTAGAGAGAAACTATACTGAGGTTATTAAAATAAATTACTTATCCACCAGAATCCTGGCCTCCAAGACTAAGACTTTGCCAGTACACTGAGCTCAATATAATCATTATTCACTTACCTGCCTAGAGATAAACCTCTTAAATCATTCTCACAACCAGGTAGAGAATGGGCAAGGAGAGAAGAGTCTGATCACATCTCTTCAAGTCCATGCCTGCAGTCAGACCCTAAGGAACTTCTATGACAGTGGCTTTTATCAATCTCGGAGTAGATTAAGATCCAGCAAATGCTTTCATTATCTGTATTCCCTCTCCAGTCCATGCTCCCATGTTCTTCCTCAGACAACTAAATTGGTTTTAAATATTTATTTACTTATTTTAGAGAGAGCAAGAGAGCGAAAGCGTGGGGAAGGGCAGAGGGAGAGGAAGAGAAGCAGACTCCCCACTGAGAGTGGAGCCCGACTCATGGTTTGATCTCCAACCTGCGATCATGACCTGAAACCGTGAGTCAGACGGTTAGCCGACTGAGTCACCTAGCACCCCACAACGAAATTGTCTTCAGAGATACAGGCCCAGGGCACCTGGGTGGCTCAGTGGGTTAAGCCTCTGCCTTCAGCTCAGGTCATGATCTCCCGGTCCTGGGATCGAGTCCCGCATCAGACTCTCTGCTCAGCAGGGAGCCTGCTTCACCCTCTCTCTGCCTGCCTCTCTGCCTACCTGTGATCTCTGTCTGTCAAATAAATAAAATCTTAAGAAAAAAGAAAAAAGATACAGCCCTTTCCATTGTATGCCCTGTAGATACTAAATCTGGCCCTTGGAGCCGTGCCTCTAAGATGCGGGAATCGGAGGATTGCTATGCAGGTGTCCACTGAAGCTGCGGTGGGAGAAACTTTGTCAACTCCTCAAGAGTAATTTATAAACTATTGGAATCTTCCAGACATTTCTAGTTTCCAGACAGATGCTTTCTTTTCTCTAGGTACACCCAAATAACTTGGACATCAAATACCTATAATACCTAAACTTAACCTCATCCATCCCCTCTCCCCCAACAAAAAAGAATACCGTGACTTCTGACTTCTATCCTTCTGCCTGCGCTGAGGTGCCAGAGAGGGCAGATACAGTCGAAACCGTGTTCATGTTGAAGAGAGTCACCCTAAATTGCTTTTTTCATCTCTCACCCCACCTCAGCACACACAATTTCCTGAGATGGAATAACATGTTTTCCGACTTCACGGAGACTGAAAGGACACTTAGAGAAGCAATGCGAGGCATCTTCACTACTGTGCGAAGCTACCCAAAGGCATTAGCAATTTATGATTTTGTAGCAAATAAGTCCCACACTGGTAGTAAGCTACCTGCTACCATGCCAGTCTGATATCCTCTTTATCCTGTGGGGTGAGATGGTCTTTGCATTGAGATGAAGTGGGTATGTGAAAATTGAATGCATCTCCCTGGCCTTTCCTACTTCCCTCAGGCTTTGATCCTGCTGTGTTCACTTTCTCCTCCTTTTTATCTCTCTCACCTACAGTCCACTTAGTGCCAACTGGAATCAGCAGCATTTCCTTGCCTGGCCTCCAAGATGCCCAGATATTTCTTTCCTATTCTAATCTACCACTTCCTCTTCCCCCCCTCACCACCACCTGATTTCTCCTTTTTTCGTCTCTATTCCTCAGCCGCACCATACCTCTTGACATAACACACACCAAGAGAAACTCCAGCCTCTCGGTCCCCAATCTTGCAACCTGAATTCTTATTTCTGCCTACCTCTAATCCTTGAGATCCCCTCCTCATGAGTTAGGAGGTTCATAGAGGATAGTTTCCTATTAAACACACTTTCTGCAAGTAATATATGCCCCCATTTTGCAGTTACCTGCTCTCAGGGACTTTATGGCTAATATTTGCCTCATTCAGTAAGGCGGTTCCAACATCTAATCCTCACAGCGTAAGGAAGCTATCACCCTGCGGGTTCCTCTAGGTGTAGCCATTCAAACAAATAAATCTTACTTTATAGATTTGAAATTGAAATGTTAGCAAAACATGCTGTTGGACACAAAGTGACAAATTTTGAACAAAATTTATAAATGTACATGCCTGGATCTCCTGAGAGACATCCCATAAGCTACCGCACAAAGCTGTTTTGAAAGCTTGTATCCAGGTTTCATGACGCAGGTATAAATTAATGAAAATAACTGATTACATTCTCAGGTGCATCAGGCACCAGCTTCAGAGAGCACAATTGGTGCTGCCAGGACATACACCCAGAGAACCTCTGGTCCTTGTCTTTCCTTTCCAGCTTCTTCTCTCCGCCAGCTCACCCTCGGCCTTCTGATATTTTAATAGGCTTTTCCCAGAGCAAGCTAGAAATATTTGACTCATTTTCAGTGGTCTAGAAGATATTCCATTTTTGCTTTCCTAGTTGTGGCTGATTTGTTGGAAACTGCAAAACTGCTTCATGGTTTATAAATGTTTCTCCTTTCTCACCCATTTCCAGCTTAGACAAGAAGACGTCATCATTCATGCTTTCTGTTAGATTCTCTTAACCTCCACTTAACCTCCCACTTTGTGTTAAAATCAAGAGAGGTGACTAGTTTAGCTAAGTTAAATTTAGATTTTTATTTCTCCCCTTCTGCCTGTAACCCTCGCCTTGATCTTGAAAGCTCCCTGGAAAGAAGGATTGTTTTTGTTTGTTGAAATTCAATAACTTTTCTCAGCAACTGAGCATTCATCCCCAGAGTTGACCTGAAATAATATAGCAAATCATTTGTCCATCAAATCCATTTTAATGGGAAAAAAAATCTATACAAATCTTTTTGTATTGCTGCTGGCTCTTGGCATCTCTTTCAAAGTTTCTATGTTGGTAATATATAGCGGGTTCAATATTATTCTCATGGTCCATTATAGTCATTACCTGGGAGGAGCTGCACAAAGAAATTAAATAGACTTATTCCCTTCCCGCTAGAAGTTCACAATCTATGACAGCTTTAATGTTTGTCTTATAAGATAGATCCAAATAGGCATAGGCTAGAATTATTAATTTAAAGATGTGAAGAGATAGGTCAAGACCAAACATTTTGTCATGATTAAATCCCCTTGACATTTTGCCTTTGGTTCAGCTCTAATGAATACCTGAATAGATAACTAAGGAATGAATGTGGTACTGATCAAGAAAAATGGAACTTAACAAAGCAGTGTGTCATGAAGGAGTCCAAGGAAGAATGATGCTACGTCGCATGGAATAAAAATAAGGGGTGTTTGCAGACCAAGAGTAAGTGCTGAGAGAGAAGAGAATTCAGTGAAATCTCCCAGCAGTCCATGATGGAGAGGCAGCAGAAGGAACAAGCCGAGGCAGGATGTGTTGGTGATGGTGTTAGTGTAACCTTTATAAAGCTGTTCTATGTGATCCAGTGTCGGAATGGGTTCACATTTAATGAAGCTCATACAGAACAAGGCATTCACCTTTACTCATGCCTCTGAAAAGATTTAAAGAATCATCCAGGCATGTACATTTAAAGACATCCATTCCGGAGTCTTACTGAAATAGCATGTAAGCTCTTCTCTAGATTTCTCTTCCTCCAGATTTCTCTCTTTGATGCAAGACCATGTAGACCCCTCCTGCCTCCTTTCCCCCATCACTCAGCCCTCACTCCTGATACAACACACTCCTCTGCCACACAGTCTCTTTGCACACAAAATCCATTTTCTATTCTGACCACTTTTTTCAGGAAAATTCATCTCTCAGTATTGGGGGCTTTTTCTTGCCCTCAGGAAGTAGAGGGTAGGGGAGGAGTTCAGAGAAGAAAGTTAAAAGGCAATGCCAACATTATTGGTCATGAAATTTAAGGATTCAGGAGAAGGTGTAAACTATTACACCTTCTATATTACACATATAGACACACACACAGACACACAGAGTAATAGCTTTGCCCCACCATTAATATTAAGTATATCAAAACCAGATGGGGGGTATAATATATAAATTTTCATTTTTAAGGCACAAATCTCAGATGTGCAAAGTTGAAATTTTGTTTCTGTGACTCAACTCAGAGCTCATGACTCCCACAAAAAAAAAAAAAAAAAAAAAGATAGACATTTAAATTTGCTAATTCAAAGCAGCTTCGTTTAGGAATTGGCAACTTTGGGCTCCTGGGTGGCTCAGTGGGTTAAGCCGCTGCCTTCGGCTCAGGTCATGATCCCAGGGTCCTGGGATCGAGTCCCGCGATCGAGTCCCGCATCGGGCTCTCTGCTCAGCAGGGAGCCGGCTTCCCTCTCTCTCTCTCTGTCTGCCTCTCTGCCTGCTTGTGATCTCTGTCTGTCAAATAAATAAATAAAATCTTTAAAAAAAAAAAAAAAAGAATTGGCAACTTTATCTTTAAAGTACAATCTTAATCCCTTAAGAATTGTTACCCGTTCCGCCCATGTAGCAGGTGGGTTCAGAGGAAGCTTGGAAGGCACTTCCCGCATGGAAGTGGAGGGCCGTTGGAGGGATGAACATCTGCAGCAACTTTGCCAGCTCCATGTGAGGTTTAGCTCCTCTGTCGGGTGTTGGCACCAGCACTCGCCAACGCGTTCAAACACATCGTTATTCTCCAGCTGGCAGGGCCGGGTAATCCACATGCTTCTTTCCCGGCTATAACGCCTCTCTCCATTGACCGTCGGCTCATAGCCAACCTTCTCCGGAGAGCATAGGAAACCCTCAAATGGCCTTCACCTGTCAGAAGCCCAGGGAGATTCGGGGCTGACTCAGACCCTGTTTTCGCTTACCTCGCCACCACAGCTCCCCACGCCCCTCGTATCACATAGGACATGTGTCTTCTGCTAGAGACGTGCCCTTGCCTTGTGCTGCAAATTAGGATTTGGGACAAGAATCGCCTCTGTATGGGCAACCCCCCAAGCTCTCTCTGTGATTTCTACCCCCCCTCTTCCCCAAAGGAATTTTAGATTCCAAGCTGACAGGGTGTTTCATGCTCACATCTTGTTCCCACCAAGTTCAAGAAAACAGCTTTGAGAGTATCACACATGCTTACCCACCTCTATAGGTTGGGGAAACATTCAGTTCTCTGAGTCCTTCAGTATTTGGTCTTGACTGTCAAAACCAAGAGGGTCACATTCAAAGAAATGAATAAAAAGGAAAAATATGCTCTCTCAAGTATCTGGCTTTTGCAGTTCAAAGGCATGACTTTTAAGCTTTGGAATTCAGGCAAGAATTAGACTTTTCCAGAAAGGCCCTTCTGGACTCTACCTTCTTTGAGCAATAAAGGACAGTCCAATTGACCTGTATTAGTGGCAGAAGGTAAAAAAATGAATAACTAAGAAAGAAGAATATTTGGATATGTGATAAAAGCATGCAGCATTTGATAAGCAGGAATTATATATACAAAACCATAGTAATTTGAAAAACTAATTACGATGCCATATTTTAGTAAAATAGGAAATCTTTGAGAATTTGCAAAATATTTAATGTCAAATATTTACCTAGATTTCCCAATAATGGTAAGTGGATAAAGTGAATATACATGTTTATTCTCACTTTTGGCAAATTCTAAAGGAAAATCAGATTATTCACAATTTAAATAATGGCAAATAGTGTTACTTTATCAAAGGAATATCTTCATTTGGTGTTTGGCTTTTTTTTTTTTTAAAGTCACATGAAAATGTACCTATTCTACCTGGATTCTAACCCAAATATTATGACTACATACTATATTCTCGCTAGTACCATTTCTTCCCACCTTTTCATTCTGTTGTCCAAGCCAGTTCCTCTTATTATACTTACACCTATCTTTTACATAATTTTTATTTTTAATCTCTTTGCCCTACATTTTACTATATGTTTTCTTTTCCTGTTGTTCTAACCAACACTGATCATAATATTATAGATGAAAACACCAAAATATAAAAGAATTATTTAAATTGTGAAAAATCCCAAATCATTGTGTTTACCTAATAACTTTCTTCTAATAGAATGTGTGGAACAATAGAGTTTGTGCTCAACAGTAGGAAGGAACCAAGAGTAGTTTGCATGGCTCTCTCAACACCAGAAGCTGCACTATCACAAATGCTCTTCTCCAGTTGGTCCCCAGGAACCTACACTATTTTTAAACTTATTCTGGGGAAGTTGCTGCAAACATTTAATATATATTATAATGTGCTATATTCTATGTACTTAGATACATAAAATGTGCCAGACCAAAGTTACCATCTTCTGATTATTAACATGAATTATTTATATTACTAAAGTAACTAGAATCAGTTACATTATTGAAGTTCTGGTTGAAGATAAATACTTGCAGGTATTGTCTAATTAAATCCATACATGAATCCTGGAGGGTAAATGTGTGCTCATCTCTCCACATGAGGGACATGTGTGCCCACACATGGGACTGACGCAGATTGAGGAATTTGCTAAGATCACTGGCTCCTAAGTGCTTAATTTAGAATTTGAACTCAGATATATCTGACACCCAAGTTTTAGTTCTTTCCACTCCTCATATAAACACCCAAATCATGAGACATAATTATTCCATATTGTCTCTCATTTTATAAAACAAACATTTTTATTCCCAATTATAGAAGAGCAAACTGATCAAGCAAGTTGAACTCAGTTCGGATCCACCACTGACTGTCTCCTAGGGAAAAGGAGAAGTCACTGGCAGGCACAGATAGAGTGTGGGCAAAGCCACAGAGGCAGGAAAGGGTATGGTATGTACAGGAAATGATGAGAAGTTGGGATAGTTTAAGAATAGTGCAGAAGCAAACGCTTGCAGATAAAGTTACAAACGATCATTAGAACCAGATTATAAAGTCTTTGTAAGCTGCTCTCAAGAATGGACTCTGGACTATAGTACATAAGAGATTGTAGCAGAAGTTATGCACAAAATGCTATAGTGAGATGGATTGTTTTGGAAGTTACTCTGGCAACTTACCAAAAATGATCTAGAATGTGAAACACTGAAAACAATCCCTAAAAGAAGTGTCCACAGCACTCGAGTCACTAGAGAGGCAGAGGCTATGACCAAGTCAAGTCTGCAGCTGGTGTTTACATTGTTTTCATAGAACCTTAATATATTTTTAATATATTTTTAATATATTTTCTCCCTGACTTGTACCTATAAAATACACAAAATATGTGTGGAATACAAGACAAAGTTTTTGTCTACTACGCTGATTATAATATGACTGGCTTTTTTTGACATTGTACTCCACAAATATCCAATAATTATCCCTACTTCTAGCTCCCAAAAAAGTCTTTTGATCCACTCTGTGCCTGTATTTACATGTTTCCTATTTTTCTTGTGTTATTTTCTCACTGTTTTCTTTAAGAGCATAAAGTTTTTGGATCCAAATTAAAAATAAGGCAAAAGACAAAACACAATAGAAAACACTGTAAGAAACATACATGCAATAATGGACAATGTGTTTATTTGAATCCAATGGAAAGTACTATCTAGAAGTACAATCTCTACTCCTTAATGAATAAGTAACTTTGTCACACAAAGCTGTTACTAAGAAAGTGTCAGTAAACAAACTTAAGGGATTTTACTCAGAACTCACAATACACAGTAACCTCACAGTAGCGGGAAAACAGTATCGATTTAAATAATGTAAAATATAGCATTCACAGCGCCAAGGCATATCTGTAAGATATAATTTTATTCTTTGTTTTAATATATTTGTGTTTTAATGAGTAACACTACACATGATAAGTTTGAAGCACAAGGGTACAATTCATCATTTTATTTCTTAGAGTTTCCTTGATGAAGGTCACAGTAAGAATAAGGTGAAATGGTGCTGAAAGTTTAGGGCACGTTACTGATCAGGCATCAGAGATGCCCTCAACCCTCAGCACATTTCTAGTCTCCCTAAAAACTGCATATCCATGGTCATGCTATTTAGAAAAATAGCTTGCCCAGGACCTTTTCAAAATAAGAGTATATTTTATTATTCCTGCAAGCATCGAGCTAAAGGAGATAGAGTGAATTAGCCAGTTAGCTTAGTTGGTTAGATCGTGGTGATAAAAGGGATACACAGCTTCTTTTGCAGATATTGTAAACATTACATAAAAACCATTGCTAACAGCTTCTGTGACTAGAAATGTTATAATCAGTAGTCACAGAAAACTAAAAAAAATTTCTATATATTTATGAAAAAACAAAAGATTCACTTTCAGTTGGACAAACCTTTCCACTGGATAAATTACTCTCTGGTATAAATTAAATGCATATTTGGAAACTACATTAACTCTTGAAAATGACATAGTCAGAAAACCACATACATTCTGGAGTTGGAATATGTGCGTACTACATAGGGTTTACAGTGGTGAGCTGAAGGAATGCCACACATCGAGAACGCACAAAGTTTTCTTTACGGTTTTCCTAAGGGTAAGTTCCATGCCAATTTGTCAATCTAGGAACACTTAGCTTTTGGATTTCTGTTCACTTGATTAATACAGATTTATATTCTAGATTCAAAATTTAAAATCCAACCTCTCTTTAGGATTTTACCATCATTTGATGACAGATTACAGCTGTAATAAATACAGTATTATTTCACCACTAGCTATACCAAAGAGCTAGTCAAATTTCAAACATTTCTCCTTGCAGCTCTTTCTTCCCTTAATTTTCTGTTCCTTTCATCCTTTCTTCCCCTTGCCCATAAACACACACACACACACACACACACACACACACACACACATCAGTCTAGTCTTTCTATAGATAGAAATTGTGGTCCCTATAGTTGCTATGAGTCTGGTAAAAGAGGTAATGTCCTTTGAAGAAACAAAGATTTGGTGGCTAAACAAGGATCAGGCCCAGGATGTGTTTGGGACATTTACAGAAATAGGGTCCTAACTAGCTAAAGCCAGAGTCTGGAAAAAGAGCCACAGACATCTTTATAGTACCACAATTTTAAAATACTATTCTAAATGTTTCAAATACATGGACAATTATTCATTCTCCCTTTCCTTTGACTAATTTTTTTTAGTTCCTACAATAACCAATACAAGCATCAGAAATCAATGGCGTACAAAACAAAAAAGATGCCTTGCCTATGGGAATTTACATTCTAGGGATGATATTCAAATAGTGAAAAGAGGGCCTTTGGTGGCTCAGTGGGCTAAGCATCTGCTTTTGGCTCAGGTCATGATCCCAGGGTCCTGGGAACAGGTCCCCACATTGGGCTCCCTGCTCAGTGGGGAGTCTGCTTCTCCCTCTGCTCCGCCCCCTTGCTCATGCCCTCCCTCCCTCTCTATCTCCTTTGCTCTGTGCATGTGCAGAAATAAATAAATAAATCTATTTCTTTTTAGATAAACTAATAAATAAAATGTCCCTGATAGTATAAGTGTTGTGAAGAAGAGGAAGGGGGAAAAAAACAGTGTAATAAGGTAGCCACTAGCAAAGAAGGTAAAGAGACTTGAGTTAGAGTGATCCCAGTTCCTGCAAGGCACGGATATTTATGCTGAAACCTGAGCTACGAGCAATAGTCAGGAAAGACCCGGGGAAGAACAATCTGGGCATCCAGGTGGATAGAACAGCTAACTCAAAGACTCTAAAGTAGGAACAAACAGCCCATCGAGAGGAAAATTAATATGGCTAAAATTAATTGAAGCAGGAAAAGTGTAAAGAAACTAAATCAGTAAATAAGAGTGGCTCACTCATGTAAGGTCAAAAGAGGAGGGTAAAGAGTTTGGATTTTTATCCTAAGAATAATGGGGTGACATTATCAGTTTTGAAAGAGGGTATTTTTGTGATCTAATTTCTTTTTGAAAGATCCCTCTGGGTAATATATGGAGAACAGGTTAAAGAGAAGCAGGAAGTCTAGGTGAGAGACAACTGCAGCTAAGGAAAGACGGTGGCAGACCCTATGAGGGGAAGAAAGAAGCTGAGATCAGAATACATTGGCACATTCAGGATAGCAGTGAAGAGAAAGTCACCAGTCCTTGCTAAAGGATCATAAAGGGAGGTGAGGAACACAGAGAAAGAGAATCCTTTATCCCTAAAATATGAGAGAAGGCAAAAGGAATTAAAAGAGTCAAAGATAGCTGAGGGAATTTTCTTTTAAAGGAAAGAAGAATATGTAGGAAAATTGCCATGTGAAGTATAGATTCTCTGTTTAGTCATTCAATTCTGGAGGCATGATGCTTTCCCTTACCTGCCACAGATGAGCATCCAACCCATTTATCAGTCTAATGAGCTGGTACAGATGGGCAGGTCAGCAGGCAGCCACTCAGAGGGAGCCCAGCTGGCAACAATCATACTAGAGTATGACCAAGGAAGAGAAGACGAATCCTTTCTCACTATCTAACCTGGTGACCTGAATTAGTAACCATCTCCCAGTATAGGCTTCAGCTTAATTTGAGATGGCAGCCTGGACAGAAATAGGCAGTCACACAGTCAACAACACAAACAGATACCCACAGAGAGCCACCTCATTAGAAACCAATTGTGAAAGGTTTGAGGGTGGGGTGCCCTACAAAAGATTAAGGAGAGTATTAACTAATTCCTGATAGACATCAATAAGAAAAGAAAGATATAAACAATATCTACTTGTTATCAGGAGGTCTTAGCATCAAAGTGGGGTACATGTGACTCTTAGCATCTCGACCAATATTTTAAGCCCATAATGCTTACACTTTCATGGATCCATGATTGATTGGATGGAAGAGATTCTATTAAATATATTCTAAGCACAGTTGCTTGTTACAATAGACATAATCTGGAAACTAAAAACAATGGACTTAGAAAGAAGGGAAATTTGCACATAGCACACGTGACTTCTGTGAAAAGCAGTGAAGAACAATTTCACCTCCATTAGCTTCATCTAATCATGCCAAAAAACCTGGGAGGGAGACATTACGTATACCTGTGTTCTAGAAGAGGAAACTGAGAAGTTACAAAACCTGCACCAAATTCACAATGGCGCAACTAGGAACTTCCAAGAATAACTCCCCCAAACCCAGCAGCAACCACACTTAGCCTGGGCTGAGAACACGCAGTGCCCGTGAGGGGAGCAAGCCTTGAGGACTGCCGTTGTCTGAGGTTGAGACAATTCTAAGGAAAGGCACAAGCAGGAAAATAGTCAGATTTAAATAAGCCTCTTTGATTTTGCTAAATAGTAAGTAGCTATATGGAAAAGCATTAAAATTAAGTCCATGACGGATGTTATTAACAAAATAGCCACCATGGGAATTCTAAAAAGGAAGCAGTGGTTACTCGACCCAGCCTGCAGACATGCAGTCAGTCAACAGTCAGTGGTGCCTGGAATAGCCCTGCAATGATATTCAGAGTCTTGCCTTTTATATTTCTCCCTCAGAGGTAATAGCCCCACTGCGTACCTTGAGACATCTATGTCATACCCAATTAAACCCTGTCCAACTCCCATGGTATATACATATGCCTTTGAAATTGTCCTTTGGGTTAAAGATGGGAAAGAAACTAGACTCGGAGTCATAAACACACAGATGATACAGAATGACAAATCTTATAAACAATATGTCTGGCATTTAAAGTTGTTTATGTCTCACAGCCATAATTCTCAGAAAACCTAAAGCATACATACATATCTCTCTCTCTCTTTCTCTCTCTCTCTCTCTCTCACACACACACACACACACATGGTGTCCAGGTAATTTCATATAATTGTGTGTGTATGTGCTCAAATCCCAGCCAGAAGGAAGGTTAGATATTCTTCAAATAACAAACATTTCTAAGTCTGGGAACTTGACAAAGCTTTTAAGCTATAGTAATTTTAAAAGACTAAGATATTTACCAAACTATTTCAAATTTTGGAAAAATTTTAAACCTATATAAAGATGACAAAAGCAGTAAATGAACACCCCTGTACCTTTCACCTGGATTCACCCATTATTAACATTGTCTCACACTTGCTTTCTATCTCTTATCAAACATACAAATTTACACATGTTTTTCTTGCTAAATGATTTGAGAGTAATTTGCAGACATCATGATCCTTCTCTTCTACTAAATAACTTAGGCTGTATCTCCTAAGAATTATGTTCTCTTATCCCCCAAGCAATGATGACATTCAGAAAAATCTAACACTGATAAAATCAGACTATCTAACATAAAGCCCATATTCATATTTCAACAATAATCTTATGACCTTTATAGAAAAAAATTATTTTTTTCCTAATCCAGGCTCCAATCCAGCATCACACCTTGCATTCAACAGCCACAGCTCTGTCTTTAATCTGAAGACAATGACGTGAGTTTTGAAGAACGTTGTTCTGTAGAACATTCCTTAGTTTGGGCTTGTCTGACTCAAGGGTGTGCTTTTATAAATATCTAAAATAATACCTTTCTTTTTTTTTTTTTTCAAACACAAGACTGTTAAAGAAGCTGTCACAGAAATATACCAGAGGAAAGCTATGTGCTATGCTTAGGGGCTTATTTCCTGTTAAAATGTCTCCTCATATTGCATCATTTTATCTTTAAAATAGGGCTTGCAGAACTCCGTTTCCATATCTCACTTGTTCTTTTCATTGTTCTCCGCCAATTTTCAAACAAAAACATCACACTTATCTATCCTGACTGACTTTCAAAGTCATTTCTTTTTTTTTATTTTAAGATTTTATTTATGTGACAGAGATAGAGAAAAAACATGAGCAGGGTATAGGGAGAAGCAGGATCCCTGCTGAACAGGGAGCCCAAGGCAAGGCTGTACCCCAGGAACCCAGGATATTGATCCCAGGACCCCTGAGATCATGATCTGAGCCAAAGACAGATGCTTAACTGACTGAGCCACCCCGGCTCAAAGTTACTTCTGGAGCCTTAACCTAAGCCTACACTTTGCCTTCATCTGTTGGCAATGATTTTCATTTTCCTAGGTTCCCTTACCTAGAGATGCACTCATAGTTCTCATGCTCCCCTCCAGGGTAGGGAGTCTACATCACTATTTTCATCAATCCCCTCTGCATCAGAAATGCATTTGAGTTGCCCCAAAGGGAAAGATCAAGCAACAATGGCTTAAATAAATAAGGGTTTATTTTTCTCACATGAACACTATCAGAAGTAAGTGCCTGCTGACACTGTATCAGCTGTTTGGCCATACCATTAGAATCTCAAGCTCTTTCTTTCACTCCACCATCTTTTGTACATTGGTTATTATGTTAAACGGTTATTTCCTAAGGCATGCCAAGATGGCTACCGTAGCATGAGACATTAAGTCCATGCTCAAAGATGACATGAAACTCCATCTCTCCCCTTTAATCAAGAAGGCAATAGATTTTCCAGAAATTCTGCCAAGAAGACTTCTACTTCTCAGATCTCATTGGTAGGAATTTGGTCACATAGCCTGCCTAACAGCCAAGGCAGCAGGGAATGCAGGAAATAGGAGTACCATTATTGTTGAGTCCTGCCATCTAATTTTCCAGTACTGAATATATTGTCACCACTGGGAAAAAAAAAAAAATGGGGAGGGAGGATTCCAATATGAAAGGGAAGGGGGAGATAGATAATGAGTAGACAACTAGAAATTCCTCTATCTCCTCCCAATCACTGTTTAACTGGATCCATTCTTTACTTCTCAATTTCATTCTATATTTCTTCTTAATTTTTGTCATTTATCTTCTCTTCCTAGTACTTCCCCTTGAAAAATGAATTTTCAAACATTTTTGTTAGCATTTTATTTTCCACTCAGAATCAAATAATATTACAACAGCTGGTACTGTCTTCTCTCTCAACATGTGGGGAAACCTGAAATCCAGCAAGAGGAAGTGATTTGTCCACATTTGCCCATCAATTTGGAGACATACCCAAGAATAAAACATAACTCCACTGAACATCAGAACTGACATTAAATGGTGCATATTTGTCCACTTGGTTCTGTTTGGTTCTTCTTGCCTATATCTTGGCCACTTAAATATAAAGTTCTCCACAAGGATTCATCAATTCAGTTGTTTATTTATGGAAACTTCTCTAAGAGGAAAGATCATGGGAATTGTGTTTCCCTTTTTCTTTTTAATTTTTTATTTACTCTCTAAATATGAAGAAAGGAGAAACCAGGGTAATAAGTCATTGCCTTCATTGGTAATCATTGTGCCATATGAACCATGAGTTTGAATTTATAAAACTGCCATCTCCAACACACCTGCCAAGAAACAATAGGAAAATGTCTACTTAGATGCATTATGTTCAAATTTGACCTTGTGGGGAAATATCCAGGATAACAAAAACATAAAACACCCTGATGAAATAGTCTCTCTTCCTTGTACTGGAAAGATTTCAAAAAGAAACAGATCGCCCAGAATAGAAGTCAAAGAGGAAGTCAGTCAGAAGGGATAATTGACCTTGATCATGAAGGGTAAGGTTTAGAAAAAGAAGATATATAGGGATGCTGTCATAAGCCACAAAAAGGAAGGCTGAAATATAAATGACTTTTCCAGGGGCTCACAAGCAGGTCAATACGGGGGATGCGTTGAGGCACCGTGTTAAGAATACATGCTCTGAAGAGAGTCAGACCTGAGTCTGCATCCGTTCTGCCACTTACCCCTCCTTCGATCCCACACAACTTACTCCTCTATGCCTTACCTTCTAAACTGCAAGGTCATGGTAATATTAGTAATTACTTCATGGGATTGTCATGAGGATAAAATGAAGCAAGACATACGAAATGCTTAGCCTTGTGCCTCACACAATGTAAGTGCTAAGAAGCATGAAAGAAAGAACTGCAGATCGGAGAGAAAGATTAAAGTAATGGATTCTTAGGTTTAAAAAACTAAATTATGACGAGTTGTGACCTCTTTGACTATAAGGCTAAAAGTGTAATCAAAAGGAAACCACTAAAAATTTATTACCTGGACATAATATAATACAGACTGGAATCTGTTGAGACAGTAGGAATGGAAATACGGTGCTGAATGAAAAAGCTATTAAGAAATACAACTGCCCTTGATTTAGGGTCTCTATTTCTTGGCTGCTTCACTAGAGTAATCAGTAAAACTGACTGCTGTCCTACCAGTGGGTAGGAATAAAATGTGCTGGTTGGATAGTCAAGACAACAGTTTTGTCATGATTTGAGAAATATGCTAGAAATGCATAAATAGAGAACTCAGAAACCTTGGCTGCTCTTAGTGTTGGGAAATATGTGCATCCATTCAATAAATTCTTTCTGAATACTTATTATGGCAGAGTACTAAGCCCTAAGAAATGTTTATAATGACATCTCACCCAGCTGAAAATCACTTATGCTGGAACCTCAAAAAATTTTCATTCTTAAAAACCATTTAAAAAACAAAAGAAGAGGAAGGAAATCTTGTCCTTTTTAGGCCCTTGTTCCATCTTTTTGCGTCTTCTTCAATTTCCTTCATAAGTGTTCTGTAGCCTCCGGTGGGAGGGGCTTCGGTCCACTGCTGGATCCTTCACACAGGAGACCACACCACGCATGCTTTGTTCCTGGTTCTCTATCTCGTCGTATCTCTTGGGGAGGCATCTGCTCCCCGACGCTGTCCTGCAGTCTGCTTCACAGGGGTCAGTCTGCATCTTTCTCCTTTCCCTCATGAAACCTCTCCCAGGCGACTGGCTCATTCCTGGCAACTTCTGTCTGCTCTGGGGAGTGCTGTAAATTTCAGGATGCCCTTCCAGTCCAGTCCAGGACTTCATAAAATAAGATAGTGTGAAAAGGAGCCCTCCGGTCTCTATCCTGAAACACATCTCCGTTTTATTTTACTGAGGCTAACCCATGTGGTGGGGGGGTGAAAAAAAAATCATAGAAGTTTGTGATCTCTTTACTCACCCAGCGCATAATTTCCTACTATTTTTTGATCTTCCCTCCAGATTATTTGGTCCCAGCCCAAGGGAATGGAGGTTCCATCCAATCCATTCCCTCCTGTCTTCTGATGAATCCTTACATCTTTGGGAGGCAAGAAAATTACCTCATCATATGCTAAATCTGTCAAGGTGCTACCAGAGAAAAAGAAGCAATAGGATATATACTTTTTTATTTTTATATATTTTTCTCTCTTTCTATATATATGTGTGTGTGTGTGTGTGTGTGTGTATACACATATACATACACACATACATACATAAGGTGATTTTTATGTTCATATTATTTACATATATGCTCATATATATGTATGTGTATATGCATATACATGTATAGATTGATAGATATAGAGTGATTTATTGGATTGGCTTACTCAGTTGTGGGCTCTGTCTGGTCAAGTCTAAAATTCACCAGGCTAGAAACTCTTGGGAAGGAACTGACACTGTGGTCCACAGGTGGAATTTCTTCTTCCTCAGAGAAACCCAATTTCTGCTCTTAAAGTCTTCAACTGATTGGATGAGACCCACCCACATTATCAAGGATAATTTCCTTTACTTAAAGTAATTGTGGATGTTAATTCCATTTACAAAATGCCTTCACAGTAATGCCTAGATTAGTACGGAATGAAAAACTGGGTACTACAGCCTAGCCAAGTTAACACATAAAACTAACCATCACATATGCATTCTCAATCTGTGGTTTATGTATAAATTTGATGTTCTAAATTCTCCACACTAATCAGCCTTTGGAAAGTAAAGAAAAAGAAGTGTCTCTCCTCAAAATTCTGGCTCTTGCAGGGGTACCTGTGTGGCTCAGTCAGTTGAGCACCCCAGTCTTGGTTTTGGCTAGGTCACGATCTCAGGGTCATGGGATCAAGCCCCAAGACCAACTCCGCACTTAGCACTGAGTCTGCCTGAAATTATTTCTCTCCCTTTTCTTCTGTCCCTCTTGCCATGATCTCTTTCTCTCGCAAATAAGTAAATAAATGTTAAAAAAAAAAATTGTTGCCTCTTGCAGTGGAAATCCAGGCTTTCAATAATAATGTTTCATCTAAAACTTTATAAGTTAATTCCAGTAGGAATGTATTTCTTAGTTCTCAGCAATGAATATCACTGAAATAAGTGAAGAGCCCATGCAACAAAAAATTTCAGGAAAGGAAGAAACCTCAACTATTTTTTTCAAACTTTATCCCACCAAGCTCTAAGACCCCACAAATAAACTAAGACTCTATTTTCTTTCTCCAAATTTTTATTTAAATTCTACTTAGTTAACATATAGTGAAATATTAGTTTCAGGTATAGAATTTAGAGATTCATCACTTACATACATTGCCCGGTGCTCATCATAACAAGCCCTCCTTAGTTTCCATCACCCATTTGGCGCATCCTCCTCCAAGGCCCCCCACCTTTCCTTGGCAACCATTAGTTTGTTCTCTACAGTTAGGAGTCTGTTTCTTGGTTTGCCTCTCTTTTTTTTTCCCCTACATACATTTTTTTCTGTTTCTTAAGTTCTACATGAGTGAAATCATATGGTATTTTTCTTTCTCTGACTTATTTTGTTGAACATAATAATACTCCCTAGCTCCATCCACTTTGTTGTAAATGGCAAGATTTCACGCTTTTATATGGCTGAGTAATAGTCCATTGTGTATATATACCACTTCTTCTTTATCCATTCATCAGTCGATTGACATTTGGGCTCTTTCCATAATTTGGCTATTGTTGATAATGCTTCTATAAACATCAGGGTGCATGTACCTCTTTGAATCAATATTTTTGTATCCTTTGGGTAAATACCTAGTGGTGCAATTGCTAGATCGTAAGTTACTTCTGTTTTTAACTTTTTGAGGAAACTTCATACTGTTTTCCAGAGTGGCTGCAGCAGTTTGCATTCCCACCAGCAGTGCGAGAAGTTTCCCCTTTCTCTGCATGCTCACCAACACCCATCATTTCCTGTGTTGCTAATTTTAGCTGTTCTGACAGGTGTGAGGTGATATCTCATTGTAGTTTTGAGTTGTATTTCTCTAATAATTAGTGATGTTCGGCATCTTTTCATGTGTCTGCTGGCCATCTTAATGTCCTCTTTGGTAAAATGTCTATTCATGTCTTCTGCCGTTTTTTAATTGGATTATTTGGTTTTTGGGTGTTGAGTTTGAGAAGTTCTTTATATATTTTGGATATTAAACCTTTATCAGATATGTCATTTGCATAACGTTCTCCCATTCTATAGGTCACCATTACATTTTGTTGATATTTTTTCTTTTGCTATGCTGAAGTCTGTCCATCTCCAGTTAATTCAATTCACCACATATTATTCAGTTCCAATGGTTCACATTTGCTTTTGTTTCTCTTGCCTCAGGAGACATAACTAGTAAGAATTTGCTGTGTAAACCAAAATTTTTGAAAATAAAATAAAATTTATTGGAAAGATATTAAAGACATGAGCTTAATAAAAATATAATATATTTTGCTTAGTTTTTCTAGGTTCTTTTATCTTGGTTTTTATGAGAAGTTATTTTTTTTAATTTTTTATTTTTTATTTTTTATAAACATATAATATATTTTTATCCCCAGGGGTACAGGTCTGTGAATCGCCAGGTTTACACACCTTACAGCACTTACCATAGCACATACCCTTCCCAATGTCCATAACCCCACCCCCCTTCTTCCAACACCCCTCCCCCCAGCAACCCTCAGTTTGTTTTGTGAAATTAAGAGTCACTTATGGTTTGTCTCCCTCCCAATCCCATCTTGTTTCATTTATTCTTCTAATACCTATGGGAAGTTATTTTTAACGGTATGTTCTTAGGTTCTCCTAGGCTAATGATACAGAGAGGGTGTGAGTGAAATAGAGCATGAACTATTAAACTGGTAAGAATGAGTAGATAATGCTAATGAAAATTCTGTCCATCTCCAGTTAATTCAATTCACCACATATTATTCAGGTCTCATTCATTTATTCATTCATTCATTCATTCAAAGTATTGGTTGCCATCTTATACTACCATGCTCAGCACAAGAAATATGACCACGATTTGAAACAAGTCTCCCTGCTCCCAGAATGCTAACAGAAGAGACATACATGGACAAGGATTACAATATAGTGCAACAGGAGGCTGTTGAAATGGGATAGGTGCAAGATGCTGAGAAAACAGAGAAATATATAATCCAGCCTGGAGAACAAATAGAAGCTTTCAGAGGAAGGTGATATGTGAATCCTAAAGAAAATATAGGATATTGGCAAGTAAATAAGGAAAACACACTGCCTACTTTTTTTAAGATTTTATTTATCTATTTGACAGAGAGAGAAACAGCAAGAGAGGGAACACAAGCAAAGGGAGTGGGAGAAGGAGAAGCAGGTTTCTCACTGGGCAGGGAGCCTAGTGTGAGTCTCAATCCCAGTACTCTGGGATCACGACCTGAGCTGAAGGCAGACACTTAACGACTGAGCTACTGGCGCTCCAACACACTGCCTATTTACTGCCATTTTCTTGGTAGGAAACAGCAATGTGCATGACACATTTGGGGACTGCAAACAGTCTGTCCTTGGGTCAGTTTTGTGTGAGGCCTTAAGTCAGACTGGAATCAGGATAGGCAGCGATAAATCATAATTCTTTGTTGTTGTCGTCGGAAGAATGGTGTGTTTGTTTTAGTTGGGAAAACGGTATTTTATTTTTTATTCAAGTATGATTAACATTATATGTTTATTACTGCCAGGTGTTCAAAATAATGATTCAACAATTCTATATATTACTCAGTGCTCATGATGACAAGTGTAATCTTTTTTTTTTTTATTATTTTAAGAGAGAGAGCACACATTCATGGCAGGGTGGCGGGGGAGAGTGGGAAGAAGGAGCAGAAGAAGAGGGAGAAAGAGAATCCCAAGCAGGGTCCACACCCAGCACAGAGCCTAGGCGCAGGGTGCAATCTCACGACCAAGAGATCATGACCTGAGCCGAAATCAAGAGTCAGACACTAAACTGACTGAGCCACCCAGGCGCCCCACAAAATTGTTTTCTTAATCCCTGCCACCTAGAGAAAGGTGTAATTCTTGGGAAACAAAATTTAATTTATCTGGAGCAGTGTAAGTTATGAGAAAGTCATAATAAAATTTTAAAATGAGAAACTGGGCAGGGGCGCCTGTGTGGCTTAGTTGGTTAGGTGATTGCCTTCAGCTCAGGTCATGATCCTGAAGTCCCCGGACTGAGTTCAGCATCCGGCTCCCAGATCTGCAGGGAGTCTTCTTCTCCCGCTGACCTTCTCCCCTCTCATACTCTCTCTCTCTCTCAAATAAATAAAATAAAAAATCTTTAAAAATAAAATAAAATAAAATGAAAAACTGGGCAGAGGCAATATCTTTGAGAGCTGTTGAGCACCTGGATTTTGTCAGGACAAATTATTTGGGGGGGAGGGCTATTTTTTTCAACTTTATTGAGGTATAGATTAAAATTTTTTTCAAGAATTTTTTTCTGTGTATACACAATGCACATATTTCAAACTCTCAAATTTGAGTTCCAAAATGTCCTTTTAAATAATACCTTCTTTTAAACATCTGTTTCATTATTCATAGATTCATGGAACTAGTTCAAGAGGCCTGAAAATGTTTTGTGGCTGATTTTCTTTTTACTTTTGGCAGAATATACTTAAGTCATCTATCCAGTTTTTCGGAACCTTCAGAGACCGTCTTAGTAACCCAATCCATTGTTTAATAATCCTTGTAGTTAAGAAATTATTCCTTCTAACTACTATGAAAGTCCTTCCAGGCATTAGTGAACATAATAAGGTGCAGCCACTTTCCCAATTGTCAAAACAACATCAATCCAAAGATACAACAGCTGCACTGGTCCCTCTGGCAATGTCCATCTACTTCTAAAATCTCTTAAAATCAACTGGAAAGTCTCCACTAGAAGACGAACAGCCACTGAGTATTAATCAAGTAATCGATTGCCTGTTCTGCAAGTGAGCTCATGTATTAGTAGTCTGCAAGCAT
The DNA here is from genome assembly GCF_009829155.1 of Mustela erminea. Classification (NCBI taxonomy): domain Eukaryota; kingdom Metazoa; phylum Chordata; class Mammalia; order Carnivora; family Mustelidae; genus Mustela; species Mustela erminea. Next base: position 37,913,197 of record NC_045615.1, on the reverse strand, counting down.
GGAGTGCTTTCCCATTGATTTTTCAACAATGCTGAGTCCTGGGTTTCTCAACCTGGGCACTACTGACATTAGGATAGATAAATCTTTGGGGGAGACTTCCTGCGCATTGTGAGATATTTACCAGCATCCCTGGACTTTATTAGATGCCAACAGCAGCCTCCCCCAAGTCATGATGATAAAAAATAAAAATTTGATCCATTTGATCCCTAGGGTACAGTAAACAAATCATTCTTGATTGAGAACCACTGACCCCATGCTACCTTGTTTCAAAAGGTCTAAAGAGAGCTAACTACTATTACAAATGAGATGTTTGATCTATGGCTAAGAAACCAAATTTTCACACATTTGAATTGACTGTGAATAACTTCAGAATATTTTTATTATTAAAGGAGTACTCACTTTATGGGGCACCTGGGTGGCTCAGTGGGTTAAAGCCTCTGCCTTCTGCTCAGGTCATGATCCTAGGGTCCTGGAATCAAGCCCCACATCAGGCTATCCACTCCGCAGGGAGCCTGCTTCCCCCTCTCTCTCTGCCTGCCTCTCTGCCTACTTGTGATCTCTGTCTGTCAAATAAATAAATAAAATCTTTTAAAAATATATATTTAAAAAAGGAGTTCTCATTTTAAAAAAACCAGTCCAAATTTTCTTGACGATATAAACTGCAAAGTAAAATCTCCTGTTTATCATGCAATTATTGGTCCCATTTCCCAAAGATGACCACTGTTGATAGTTTGCTGTGAATACATCAGCATTTAATAAACACAAATATTATATAGCCTTTATTTTATATAAATAAGATCAAACTATACAGACTATTATTCAACATACACATGTGAATATATAGTTCTAAAATTGCCCCATGTATTGAACAATCCTCTGCTATGACTTATATTTTTGTTTTGTCTTCAAATATCTTAAATAGTTGTTGGCAGTCATCATTTAAGATAGAAATTATTTTTTAAAATAAATGGACTTGAGGCATCTGGGTGGCTCTGTTGGCTAAGCACCTGCTTTCAGCTCAGGTCATGATCTCAGGGTCCAAAATAGCAGCATGAAATCACAGGCAGGTGTGTCTAGTTAAAACATCTTCAAACAGTAACTGTGGCTCAAGGCTGACAATTCATCAAAGAATTTTTCTGAAACCCTTGATTTTTATTTTTTTTAAGCAAGCTATATATCCAATGTGGGGCTTGAACCCATGAACCCTAGATCAAAATTCTCATGCTCTACCAAATGATCCAGCCAGGTGTCCCTGAAACCCTTGAATTTTAAATTTTTTTCTTAAGAAATTAATAGAATATCAAAAGTCAGTATCAACACAGATTAACCTTATTTTATATATACTTGAAGTCTCTGAAGTGTGTGGTATTCTACCAGTGACATTCCGTGGTTTACAAATCCTTTGACTTCATTTAAATCAATATGTTGAAAAAATATTGATAATTTTAAAATAACTTCACATGTGAGAAAACTATTTACAACATAGCTCATTATTACATAGATTTAACTATTTTCTCCTTCAAATGATATGCTCTGAAACAACTAAGTACAGTCAAAACCTAAGTACAGTCAAATTTCTTCTCTATAAAAAAGTCACTTGTCATTATTAAAATGTTCTGCTGCACTTACAAAGAAAATACACACCTTTATTCTTTTCGTGTCTTGATGACAGATTACAAATACTTTTTTTAAAAAAGTAAATGTTATTGACAGTTCAAACTATTCTGTTCTTATTTCTCATAATTGACAGTATTCTAGAAAGTTCCAAGCATGTACAAACTTGATAAGAATAATAAGCAACAGAATTATATTTGGAGTCTCCAATAATCTTTAAAGTTTATATAAATCAGAGGTTTCAAAGTGGTATAGTTAACTTATATCCACAGAAAACCCACATATGGATGTTTATAGCAACTTCATTCATTGTCAAAATTTGGAAGCAATCAAGACGTCCTTCCGTGGGTACATTCAGACAAAGGAATATTATTCAGTACTAAAGAGACATAGAGGATCTTAAATGCAAATTACTAAAGTCATAGAAGTCATAGGAAGACATAAGAAGTCATAATAGAGGACCCTTAAGTGCATGTTACTAAGTGAAAAAAGCCCATACGGAAAGGGCAGGAAACTCATTTCATTCAATGAGGTTTGCGCAAAATCTTGCACAGAGCCTCACACGTAGGCATTATCTAATCCGTGAGTGAGCAGGCTCATGTACTTTCCTGATGTTCTCTATGACTTCTTCCTCTAGTATCAGACCAATCTTCATTCTGGGTAAGAACTTAATAAATTCCTAATTTTTTAAATGGCTGGCTGGGGGATTTTTGAAAAAGAAGAAGGGAATTGAATAAACCTGTAAAATATGGCAGACATTTCATGGAAAAAGAATTGAGGTGGGCGAACGAAGAAGAGGAGGGTGGGGCTGGGGGTGGACATTCCACTTGGGAAACAGCGTGAGAAATGAGAAAAGGCAAAGAAAGGAGAAGCCTGGCATCTTCTGCGGACATGGGAAAGAACGTCCCAATAGCATGGAGGTTCTTGGAAAATAGTTGGGGTCAGGCTAGTAAGCAATGTGGGGCTCCCCTATAGAGGGCTGTACCTGCCAGAATGAGACGACAAGTTTTAGGATACCGGAGGAAACCGCTCTTTTACATGTTTTTGTATTAACCTTCTCTCCTCGTTCCTCGTCAGTGGTTCCTGGGAGTGGGCAGGATGTCAAGTGCTCCCTCGGCTATTTCCCCTGTGGGAATATCACCAAGTGCCTGCCTCAGCTGCTTCATTGCAACGGTGTGGACGACTGTGGCAACCAGGCGGATGAGGACAACTGCGGTGAGTGAAGCGCCCATTGTCACCACAGGACCCTGGGCTGAAGCACCGAAGGTGAAGTCGCTGAGACATCTCCTAAGGAGGAAAGAGAAGGGGAAAGAGAAAACTAAATCGAATTACAAAATAGGTGTCACTTAATGAAATCTTCCCTTTCTTTTATTAGCTTAAAATATCCATTCTTTTCCATGTAGTAGTCTCACAGCCAGAATTTCAGGAAAGTGGTGAGTGTGCACAATGGTTAGGGTCTTTAACCTGCAAACTGGTCCAGTTAGCATCTTCCCGGCAGAAGCGTGTAGAAACTGAGAATACGGGCTCTGGAGCCAGACTTCCGGGCTTGAACCCGGGTACAACAAGAACCAATGATACGATACAGTCTTGAGAATGTTTTTTAGCCTCTGTTTGCCTCTGTTTCCTCGTGTTAGAAAAGGGTTTGGAAACTGATCCTACACCAAGAGAATTTGGGAAGATTATATAGGAGGGATTGGAAGAAAGCAGGCATACAGCAGGTGCTAATTAAGTATTCACAGCTATTGCCCTTTGTTATCTTTTGTTTACCACGGTTCTGAAGGACAAACGAGACCTCCTCGAAAAGAACAAACCATAAGTCCAGTTTGCTTATTATTTAACCAACAATCATATTTATAATCTCATAAGACCAAAAAGTAGGGCTTCTGGCCTGCTAGAATATCTGGAAAACTTGGCTTTTGGTAAGAATTTTGTTGAAATTTCTGAACCCTCAAAAACACAAATTAATAAAAGAACTTCGGTTGGCTGGATTTGATTCACCAGGAAAATGAACTTTGGTTAATAATGTAAAATAATGAGATTTCTCACTCATGGAGAAATAAGGTGCTGTTTTTGGAGGATAAAGACATGCATAATAATTTTAAGTGCTGCATAAATAATACACTGAAGAGGACTTGATGTTTTCACTCCCACAAGTAGTAGAGACTTTTTAAGGCACCACTTTGAGGGACTTAAACTTCTCACTTTGGAACATCGTCTCTAGGTAGTGGAGGTTAACTTAAAACACACTTTCTGAACTGGTGAGCTTAAGCTAAAATTGCCCTTGATTTCGGTGACTATACATAGGTTTTCTTTTTTGAAAATATATTTTTAAACACATAAATATAAAATATATATAAATATATATTATATATAAGAATATTAATATAAAATATATATAGTATATATTTTAATATATAATATAAAATACATATCCTATCTTGTTAAAATATGTGAATACTGAAAAATTTTAAGAAAAATAAAAAAGAAGTGTTCTGCCCATTGCCAGACACTTTCCTCTCAAGCTTGGAGCAGTTCAGATAGAGAGAGTGGATTAAGAGCTTGCCACCAGGGACGCCTGGGTGGCTCAGTGGGTTAAAGCCTCTGCCTTCAGCTCAGGTCATGATCCCAGGGTCCTGGGATTGAGTCCCGCATCGGGCTCTCTGCTCAGCAGGGAGCCTGCTTCCTCCTCTCTCTGCCTGCCTCTCTGCCTCCTTATGATTTCTGTCTATCAAATAAATAAGTAAATCTTTAAAAAAAAAAAGAGCTTGCCACCAATGGAAATGTTGGTAGGAAGCAGGAAAGAACTTGGAGGGACAGAAAATTCACCACCAAAAGTAGTTTCTCAGTGAAATAAAGCTTGGGAGCTCTTGCTTTAGTGTCAAATTTAAAGAAATCAAGTAACAAAAGTAACAATCCTCAGAGTAATAATACTTAGTTACTCAAGTTTTTCAGGATTTACCATCCAGCAAATTCAGGTAGAGGCACTATGACCCTGGAGTGTGAAGATCAGGTTCAGGAAATCTAGGTTTCATTTCTCCATACGAAGAGTGTGAAAAGGGCTGTTTTCGTCTCTGTAAAATGAGAATGATAAAAGTATCTGTGTCCACCCAGTCTTGGAAAGATTCAGTGAGATCTTGTCTATAGGATGCTCAGCCCAGTCCTTGACACATAATCAGCATTCAGTAAATGTTAAGTTGTGTATCGGCGAGCTGTTATTACATACTTAGTGACATAAGAAGTAATCATTTATTTAGCTGGCCCTTCTGTGGGTCAACAACCCAAGCTGCGCAGTTCTCAGCTCAGTTGGATTTTCTCATGCATCTGCGGTTATCTGTGGATCAGCTTTGTTGTCATTCCTGGGACCTCGGCTGAGATAACCAAAGTGACTCAGCTCCAGAGTAGTTCTCCCGCAGGCTAAGCCACGTTTATTCTCGAGATAGAGACATGGCACCCAGCAGTGAACTGGAAGCATACAAGCACTCCCAACACCTAGTTTCAAAAATGGCACACTCGCTCCCACGTCCATGCCAAAGCCAGTCACAAGGTCAGCCGCGTTTCAAGGGGTGAAATGGATGCCTCCCCCTGCTGAGAAGAGCTGCAAAGTCACGCTGCCAGGGTCTTGGGCAGAAGGAGGGCAGCAACTTCTGCAAATTCTACTACACGTGTTATTATCATTCCCCCCCACCCCCACACCGCAAGCACTGGTACTAACTCTCAGCGACTCAGAAGCCCCACCTGATGACTTTAGGAAGTCCTGTTAGTTAAACAATTTAAGTATTTCTAGGAATAACCATGGTTTGTCTACTTACTTATTAAAACAGCAGCTCATATTTGAAGGAATGATATTTGCTTTTGTAGTTTTATGTTTATATAAGTGGATGTGTGTGTGTGCATGTGTGGGTGGGGGGGTGTGCATACCTCCTATTGATTATGGGATAGTCAGGAGGTGGATGAGATTTCCCACATCTCCTGAAAATGTAATTATAGTTTATTTGCATGGGGGGGGGGGGTGTTAACTGTGTAGATTTGTATATTTGCATCTCAATTATGTTAGTTATCCTGATTAATTATCCTGGTGAATTTTTAATAGAGAGAATATAACAGGGAAAATATTAAGGCCTATTTCTTTATACATAGAATTTGAATTCTGATGACAAGATTGGGCTTAACCTTACGAAAACAATATAAATCAGAGCAAAAATCTGGTTGGAGACGTATCTGTGCATCATGATTTCTTCTTTTTCCACTTCTTTGAATTTTTCTTCCTCCCAGTGTTTTTTCAGCTCTCTGAGGATGTGAGGGCCATGCTCTCTCCTTCCATCTCATCATTGCCATGTCTCCCCACTTCTATTCTGCCCCTGGAACTGTCTCCATCCCTTTTTTCACTCTCTCTCAACTTCCCTTTCTATTTCATGCTCCTCTTTTCCTCTATTCTTTTCTATCTCAAACCAAGTCATCACAATATTCGTAAATTAGGCTTTAATTATCATTTAGCTCACTTCATTGAGTTTATAAACTGGTTGTTTAAAAGATTTTAATATCTCGGGGCGCCTGGGTGGCTCAGTGGATTAAGCCGCTGCCTTCGGCTCAGGTCATGATCTCAGGGTCCTGGGATCAAGTCCCGCATCGGGCTCTCTGCTCAGCAGGGAGCCTGCTTCCCTCTCTCTCTCTGCCTGCCTCTCCATCTACTTGTGATTTCTCTCTGTCAAATAAATACATAAAATCTTAAAAAAAAAAAAGATTTTAATATCTTTACCTCCAAAATATAAACCCCAAGCAGATGCTTTTATTCTTTTTTTAAGATTTTATTTATTTATTTGATGCAGAGAGAGAGAGCAAGTAGGGGAAGGCAGGGGAGAAGCAGGCTCCCCACTGAGCAGAGAGTCTGATATGGGACTTGATCCCAGGACCCTAGGATCATAACTTGAGCTGAAGGCAGCTGCTTAATCAACTGAGCCACCCAGATGCTCTGCTTTTAATTTCTATATAGTACTCAATAGTTACCTGCTATCCGTACTGCACCTTTGGGCTTTGTATCCCAGGATAGTGGCTTAGATTTTATGGTAAGTAGACTCTGAGGTTCAAGAAAATCTTCAGAGGGTTCTGTGAATTGCCTGGAAACTATAAAATGCTGTATATTTGTGCACATATAGATTTTCAATGAAAACAGTGTCCATAACATCAGGTTTGCAAAAGGTTTTAGTTTTTAAAAAGCAAAAAAGATTCCTAATCCCTGCCATTGACTAAAACAGATTCTCCCCAAAAACTATTTAATCCTGAGTTGGATTCAATTTCCCCCAATTAGCACTCCAAATTCACTCATGTAAAATTATTGTATTGTCAGTAATTTACAAAAATAATCACAACAACAATAACGAATATTCTTTACCTTTTTTGATTTCTCTTTAAATAGAAATAGAAGGGCGCCTGGGTGGCTCAGTGGGTTAGAGCCCCTGCCTTTGGCTCAGGTCATGATCCCAGGGTCCTGGTATCGAGCCCCGCATCAGGCTCTCTGCTCCTCTGCTTTCCCATCTCTCACTGCCTGCCTTTCTGCCTACTTGTGATCTCTGTCTGTCAAATAAATAAATAAAATCTTTTTAAAAATAAATAAAAAGTAAAAAAATAAATAGAAACATAATTGCTAGAAGATTCTCAACCAGGCATCAGAAATTTCATGCTCAGATCCTAGAAGTGCCTCTTTCTATCTGTTGTTACCTGGGCATATCTTTTTTTGGCTCCATCCCATTTTCCTTATTTGTGAAATCAGAATAATGTAAATTTGTTGTCAAAAGTAAGTGAATTGCATATATATGTGCAATTCATTTAACTTTATTTATATGTGTGTGTGTGTGTGTGTGTGTGTAAATGAATTTACAGACCAATTTCCTGCAGTTCAGATTATTAATCCCTATATTCAGTAGTTACTCTGGAGTTCACATCTTTTTAATTCAATCCCAGGCATTGTTTATATTTGATTAGACTTCAAAACAGGGAAATACTGGTCTGTGTGTATGAAGGGAAGTGTGAAGCAAGTTAAGTCAAAATAGTATAAACAATCTGTTCTGAAAGTTTTGCTAATTTGTTGTCTTAAGGACCTCTGACATGACCAGGGAATTCATTCATAAAAATAAAATATTCAGGTCACAGATGAAATAACTCAAGTTCTAGCTATAGGTGTATATAAAGACCTTAATCTTGGCATATGAAAATGAACAGCATTTTGTTTAATCAAAAATACTAATTACCAAAAATACAAGTGACATTTGAAAAGAAATTAATATTAAAATTTTTTATTAGCCCAAAAAGAATATGCTATTTTAAAACCTCCTTTAGGGGTGCCTGGGTGGCTCAGTGGGTTAAGCTGCTGCCTTCAGCTCGGGTCATGATCTCAGGGTCCTGGGATCGAGTCCCACATCGGGCTCTCTGCTCAGCGGGGAGCCTGCTTCCCTTTCTCTCTGCCTGCCTCTCCGTCTACTTGTGATTTCTGTCAAATAAATAAATAAAATCTTTAAAAAATAAAATAAAATAAAATAAAACCTCCTTTATTCACCATTGGCAACATTTGAAAACCCTTAAGTCCAGTTTTGGAAATAAGGGTGAAATCATAATCTCTTCTTATGGAAACATATCTATGTAACAAATGCTATGTTAAACTATTCCCGATATTATTTCAGAAATATATCTCTCTGGAAATTCATGTAGACCAGCAGATCTCCCAGTGTTGTTCTGGACCAAACCCCTCAGCATTAGCCATGAAGTTGTTAGGAATGTAAGTTCTCAGACCCCAGCGCAGCCTGACTGAATCAGAAACTCTGCCAGTGGCTCAACAATGTTTCTGCAAGTTCTTCAAGTCATTCCGATGCACACTAACCACATTTTGAGAACTACTGGCCTCTGCCCAAGCGAGCAGAAAATAAGAATGCATGTGAAATAGTAGCATCAGTAGAAATAAACTAGAATCAAGGTTTCCATACACTATGCCAGCGTGCTCACTTGCTAACAAACGAAAATCATTATTACCAAATGTGTTCATTTCCATAAGAAACTCTAACACTGTTTTTTGTTGCAGTCATCTAGAAATACCAAAAAAAGGGGCACCTGGGTGGCTCAATGGGTTAAGCCTCTGCCTTCGGCCCAGGTCATGATCTCAGGGTTTTGGGATAGAGCACCGCATCAGGCTCTCTGCTCAGGGGAGAACCTGTTTCCCCCTCTCTCTCTCCACCTGATGCTCTGCCTGCTTGTGATCTCTCTCTCTCTGTCAAATAAATAAATAAAATATTTTTTTTAAAAAAAGAAAAATTAAAAAAAAAATTGAACTCTGGTCAAAACCTCAACAATGGTCAGCTGACACATTGTTGCTGTCCATGAGTGAGTAGGCTGAAACATCCCACGAAAGGTAACAAAATTTTACCACCACCTTTAGGACTCTGGTGATAAAAATGATGAAATGCAGTTATTTCTTTTGCATCTTATTACTGAATTCCTTCACCAGCCATGGGTTTTTTATTTTTCTTCTCATTTTATAGTATTTGTATTCCCCTGGCTGTTAGTTTTTAAGATATTCATGTTTATATTCTGTTTAATGCTAATTAAATCAAGTCAGAAAGTTGGTTTTCAGAATATGTAAAACTCGTGCATATTTGAATAAACAGCATTAAGTATATTTATGATCACATAAAATACAGTATCTTAACATATAAGTAAAAGAAAAATCCACAGCTAAAATTATTTTCAGGGGGATCATTTACGACTTAACAGTATATTGCCAAATAAAAAATCTTCTTGTAATGGAAGGTGGTGACTTTTCCTTAATTAGATCTTTTAAAATATATCCAAAAATATGCCTCTAAACTACTTAACATTGACACCAATGATAACTATTAAAGAGGAAAAGTAAGTCCAATCAAAATAGTAGTAATAAAATTTAGCAGTTACCAAAAAAAAAAAAAAAAAAGCACCACTAAATAAATTTAACTGATTCCCCACATATTGAGCTGGAATATGAACTAAATATATTTAGGAAAAAAATAAAACATTTGTATTATCACAGGCATTTTAAAGAAGCACTCTGATTTGACTATTGAATTCCCAGTTTTCTTTTAAGAAATAATTTCTTGATAATGGAATAACTTACTAAATACAAAAATAAAATTAAATGTCTCAGTATAAAAAGAATAACACATCTACTCAGTGAACATTTTTCATGGACACTGTGAACAAAAGCAATAGATTTAAAATTTTCCGTTGCATTCACAAAAATCCCTTTCTTTCTAAAATATTTGGGCAATACAAAATTTTTTAATATTTTATTTTTATTTATAACAGAGAGAGATAGCAAGGGAAAAAACACAAGCACAGGGGTGCTGGAGAGGGAAAAGCAGGCTCCCCACCGAGCAGGGAGCCCTATGTGGAAACAGATCCCAGGACCCCGGGATCATGACCTGAGCCAAAGGCAGCTGCTTAATAACCAAGCCAACCAAGCGCCAGCAGCTCCCCCCCCTTTTCATCTGTCTCTTGTTTGATATATCTTTCAAGGAAATATTTACTATTTTTTAGAGCTCCTGGACACAGGGAACAAAACATTTGTCATATATTTGTAAAAATCAGTTGTACCATTTTTATAACTTTGAGCCTGACTTTATAAACTTCAACATGGAAATGAATAATTTTTTCCCTGAGTTATATTATACCATTTGATATAATTCTCATACAATTTTCATATGCTTTTGCCATGTATCACTAAACCATTTTTCTTCTTAGAACCGTCACAGATGCAATCAAACAGGCTAGAGACCAAAAAAATTTTAAAAAAAAAAGTCTTAAAGAATCATTAGAGCAGTATTTGTTGCAAGAATAACAAACCAAAAAAAGGGGGACCTTTCACTTTTTCAGCTAAAACTCTCAGATACTTGGGAGAATACATCTGGGTAAACACTGAGGGAACTGGATTACAAAAAGGTGAGGACCCTCACTGAGAAATCATTTATGTCCATTTTAAGTGGAGTGCTAACTCAGTAGTAAAAATTAAATATTAAAGTAGAATAAAATTCTCAGATACTATAGCATTTATTCACTATCTCTACATTCTTATTTAAAAAGCACTCTGCATTTCCAGATTAGAAAGTTGCTTGCCGTCCTTCTTTTGTATTATAAGCAGATGGTCATACAAAGAGGACTCCCCACTGAAGTTATGTCCACCGACCTCATCCCCCTGTCGGGGCCCAGTTGAATTACTCTACCATAAAGACCCGAGGTCTGATGTCGCCCCTCTGTAGACTCCTTCTTTGACCATTCCTCACTTTAGCAGAGGACAAGGATGTCTACAGGAAAAATGGTGAAGACGTTTGCTATTCTGTTTCCATGTTAGTATTTCTATAATCCACAGGGGAAATAGAAATCTCTTCTAATACATTTTGAGTGTTATAGTAGGCTAGTAACTACTAAAAATTTATGTCCACCTACAACCTCAGAATGTGACCCTATTTGGAAATAAGGTCTTTGCAGACATAATGAAGGTAAAGAGTTTCTGGTTTCCCCCAGCTTCTGCTGCCTAGGGAAAAGTAAGGGCAAGAAGACCCTTCCATTCTCTCCCTCTCTCGCCCAGGTATCCTGTGCAGATGAGGAACAGCAAATCCCACCCTTCTTTTTTTGTTTTTCCAAATCTCAACCCTCAAATATAGGCCTTTGAAAATTGAATGCTTAGAATTTGACTCCTTTCGTTATCTGAAAACTTCTGCTTGCCCTTTCCCCAAGGTAATGAAAGTGGAAAATTTTAGCTTCCTGCCGTAGGAAAAAGGACAGAGAATGCAAAAAATTCAAGGGAAGGAAAACTTTGTTAATACCCCAAAATATTTTCCTGTCACTGGCTTCGTGCTTCCTAACCTATGAGAATTAGATATACAGTAATTTATTTATGAGTGTGATGGTGATGACATATATTTTTAAAATTTTAAAAAGATTTTAAGAATGTTTAAAGTGTATTCAAGGACTCCTTTAATTTTTAATTGGGCCTGAATTGAAAATTCTGGAACATCAAATATTCCTTCATTTCCTAAATACAGGTCTTCATCCAGTTGTCAAAATGATGGCAATGCCAAGCATGTAGAACTTAGCTTATTTTAGAATATTCCATTTAAAGTTGGTGGCTAACCTTTTTTAAGGTTAAAAACGCAAGAGAAAAAATGACATGGATAATGAGTATGTGTTAATACATAACCATGCATTGTATGTTCAAGAATACCTGGTTTTCGGGGCGCCTGCATGGCTCAGTGGGTTAAGCCGCTGCCTTCGGCTCAGGTCATGATCTCAGGGTCCTGTGATCGAGTCCCACGTTGGGCTCTCTGCTCAGTGGGGAGCCTGCTTCCTTCTCTCTCTCTCTCTCTCTGCCTGCCGCTCTGCCTACTTGTGATCTCTCTGTCAAGTGGATGAATAAAATCTTTAAAAAAAAAAAAAAAAAGAATACCTGGTTTTCTATTTCTCATTCTCAAAATAACATTGGAAATACCTAAGTAGCTGAACCTTTGACTTTTCCATACAGACAAACCTCAGTTTATTTTTTTAAGCATTTATTTAAATTCTAGTTAGTTAGCATACAGTGTGCTATTAGTTTCAGGTATACAACACCTGCGATTCAACACTTCCATACAATACCCAGTGCCCATCACAGCAAGTGCCCTCCTGAATCCCCATCACCTATTTCACCCATCCCCCCCCCACCTCCCCTCTGGGAACCATCAATTTGTTCTCTAGAGTCAAGAGTCTGTTTCTTGGTTTGCCCCCTCTCTCTCTTTTTTCTTTTTCCCCTTTGCTCAACAAACCTCATTTTTTTTTTAAGATTTTATTTATTTGTCAGAGAAAGAGAACAGAAAGGGCACAAGCAAGGTGGCAGGCAAAAGAGGAAGCAGGTTCCCTGCTGAGCAAGAAGCCCAACGCAGGACTTGATCCCAGGGCCCTGGAATGATGACCTGAGCTGAAGGCAGACACTTAACTGACTGAGCCACACAGGCGTCCTGACAAACCTCAATTTAACCTCAAGTTTGTTTATCCAACAATGCTTAGCACTGTTTGGGTTAGCTTCATCAAGACTTCCATCTCAGGACACTTCCTAGTAGATAGGCCACAAAGGACAGTTTCTTCAAGTGCATTAATTTCCTTTAAAATGGGCCCAGGGTAATATTACACCCCTTAATTTCTTCAGAGTTGCCTCCAAAGACATTAAGGCCCTACGAAGAGGTTAATGCATTCTGTCCAGCAAGCTACTATTGTCACATAGTTAGCTGGGAGAACTGCTCTGCCTGGCCAGCCGGAGTCCAGAGGTTTATTCTAATGGCCCAGGGCACATTTACATTGGGGATCATTACTTTCTGAGAAAAAGATTCTCCTTATGTGCCAAGAATGGATGCTGAGAATTGAGTAAATGTCTAAGAATCCAGAATGCTCACTTTATGTAAATCCAGACTTTAAAATTATTCATTCATTCATCAATCAGCAGGTATGCTCTGTAACCCATAGTACTTATGCCTTCATTTTTTTTTTTAAGATTTTATTTATTTATTTGACAGACAGAGATCACAAGCAGGCAGAGAGGCAGGCAGAGAGAGAGGAGGAAGCAGGATCCCCACCTAGCAGAGAGCCCAATGCTGGGCTCCATTCCAGGACCCTTGGATCATGACCTGAGCCGAAGGCAGAGGCTTTAACCCACTGAGCCACCCAGGCACCCCACGCCTTCATTTTAATAAAAGAGGAAGACTGTTCAGAGCAGCATCCTTATATCCTCCTTTTGCTGACCTCCTCTCAGACTCAAGTCCCTTAACTTTTGATTATTCAAAATCCAAATATCAAAAGTACCCAGGAGTTCAGTGCTGAACTGTGGGAACTGCAAATCTGTGGGAACTCTGGGAAGCCAGCTCTCAGAACTAACTGCAGCACTGTCCCCGGGGGCTGGTGAGAGGCGTGAGAGTTCTGAGTGAAATGCTGACCTTGTAGGTGAGTCCAGAAATCTGCATTGTTAACAATGTAACAGCAGATGAACATCACACTCATTAACATTTTGAAATGATTCACTTCCCGATGTACAGACAATTTTATTGCTGTATTTGGAACACTTAGAAAGTGATTAATGAGTGCAGAGCAGTGGTTTTCAAGCTTCAGCAGATCAAGCTTCTTAAAACCTACAGGGCTCAGCCCCATCTCCAGTTTCCGATTCAATGCCTCCGGAATGAGACTCAAGAATTTCCCTTTCTTCCAAGTCCCTAAGTGAAGCGGATGCTGCCGGTCATGGAACTACATTTCCAAAACCAGTGATCTAGGCATACTCTTTCTTGTGCAAATGCAAAAGCAAACACTTTCCAAAATGTATGGCATCTTATAACAAGAATTCAACAAAATTCAAGATACTTTTTTAACGCCTGCCTTCTCCTTTCCTCATGCCAACACGCACTATTAATCCTAAATGCCGATATAGGACACAGCATTTCCAAACATATTTCACCACAGAGCTCTCTTCTCATGGAGAATCCCAGGAAATTATTAGAGGGAAGCCTAATACAACACCATAGCAAATTAATGTATTCAAGAAACTTGACCTGGGGCTTGCCCAGTTGGTATGTGACTCTTGATCTCGGGGTCATGAGTTCAAGCCCCACGTTGGGGATGGAGCCTACTTAAAATAAATAAAAACATATTTTCAAGAAGAGAGAGAAGAAAGAAAAGAAACTTGGACCTTTTGATTAGCATCCAGACCTCATCCCCTGAACTCCCACCCCTGTCCTGCACCCCATGCCAGGAGAATCTGAGAGCATGGGCAGGGGAGGTGCCTTTGTTGGGAATTCTAACTAATGTGTAATCTACTTTTCCATAAAACTAAATTATAACAAATACTTGGTGCAAGTGAAATAATGTTTTAATATTTCCTGTGCCACATTTTAAATATGTTAAAAGTACCTCTAAAGTCACTGAAGTATATTTAAAAATGTGTGAAGTTTGTAATATTATTTCCTACTATACTCCCATAAGGAGATAAAATACACATATAAATAAGCATAGTATGAAGCAGATTATAGTTAGTATAATAAGACAGATAGAAGCAAAGTGCCCTTAAATGAGGGACCATTTGCATTAATCTTATTTAGTGCTAATACTGACCTGTACTGACCAGATAAATCAGAATGTCCAGTAGAAGAGCCTGGAAAACTGTGTTTTCAGTAAATGCCCCAGTTCCCAAATTTTATTGTAGAAGAAGAGACTGGGTTTTCTCTGAAGTGTGTTTGAGGATAGAACCTCATTCATTCATTCATTCATTCATTCACTCAGCAAATACCTACTGGCCCAGGCAGCATGTGCCACCAGATTTTTCTTGGTCTGTGTCATTAATTTTTATCCACACTATGTTAAATAACAAATATTCAACCGAATAAATGGATCAAATTGGCTTTATTTAACAATTCATGAATCAAGCAGCATCCAAACTCGTAGGTAGAAAGAAGCTCTGTTGAGCTGTAGAAAAGAAAACGTTTCTAGGGCGCCTGGTTCCGTCATTAGGCATCTGCCTTTGGCTCAGGTCATGATCCCCAGGTTCTGGGATCGAGTCCCATAACCAGCCCTGTATCCAGCCCTGTGTCCAGCCCCACATCCAGCCCCACATCCAGCCCCACATCAGGCTGCCCGTTCAGTGGGGAATCCACTTCTCCCTGCTCCCCAACCCCAGGTCCCTCTCCCTCTCCCTCTGCCGTTCTCCTCTGCTCCTGTTTTCTCTCTTTCTCAACTAAATAAATAAAATCTTAAATCTTAAAAAAGAAAAGAAAAGAAAATGTTTCTAAAGGCATAGAGGGAACCAAAAAAGGGAAATTATTAACAAAGAATGCATTGTTTTAGGCAAGGATGCCCTCCTAAGAGAAACAGAAGGGGTTTATCAGCAGATTACCTCCTAGGGCTGACCCGGAAATTTCAGGTTGGCTGGTTCAAGGTCACATTCCTAGGGCATTCAGACTGCATTTAGGTTAAGTATTAAGTCTTCCATTTGCTGATGTGGGGGATTAGCACCAGTGATACCATTTGGGGCCTGGTGTCTCCTTTTTAACACTAGCATCATTACACCATTTTTTTAGTAGAAAAATCACTTTTTTAGTAAACATATATATCTGTCATCATTGCTACTCATGCAGCAATACCAACACATAGGGCCCCGTAATCCCTACCACACTGTTCTTTGGGGACAGTGTTATTACACTACCCTGCAATACCTCAAGAGAAGTCAGAGAATCAAACTTCAGTGGGATCATTACTCAAGTGTGAAAAACCATTCTGCGGACTGCCCCAGACATCCTTAAAAATGAAGGAATTAAAATATAGAAACACATATACCAAAAGCTGTTTTCTTAAAAATGTTAAATTTCCAACTTTGCAATTTTGGCTACACTTCCTATGTTCTATGTTCCTGCCTTCTGGTGGGAGGAAGTAGTGGGTGGGAAGAAGCAAATGCTTTAGGAAGGCGGAAAGGAGGGTAGAAGCTAATTACTAAAAGGCTTGTGTGTTTGAAGATGTTGTGTTGAAAAAGAGATCTCCCCGGAAAAGATATGTTCTATCTTGGGGAAGTATAAGCAGTTTTGTCCTGTTTCTTTCTGCATTCAAAAATTCCCAGCATCTATCCTGATATCATCTCTCTTCTCCTCCTTTTTCTTTTTTTTTTTTTTTTCACTCTGTGTGTACATACATGTGTTTGTGTTGTGTTGAGGTACAATAAGGTAGACAGGGAGAGAAGAGGAATAGGATTAAGAAGAAGAAAAGAGGGGCTCCTGGGTTGCTCAGTCAGGTAAATGTCCAGCTCTTGGTTTCTGCTCAGGTCATGATCTCAGGTATTGGGACTGAGGCCTGCCTAGGGCTCAGCACTCAGAGGGCAGTCTGTTTGTCTGCCTATCCCTGTCCTTCCCTGCCCCCACTCCCACCTCTCTTTCCTCTCTCTCTCCCTCTTCTCTCTCTAGAATAAATAAATAAATCTATTTTTTTCAAGATTTTATTTATTTATTTGTCAGAGAGAGAGAGTGAGAGAGCAAAAGCAAGGGGGGCAGCAGAGGCAGAAGGAGAAACAGGTTCCCCACTGAACAGCCCAAGGTGGAGCTTGATCCCATCCCAACAGGATCATGACCTGGGCTGAAGGCATATGTTCACTAACTGAGCCACCCAGGCACCTCAACTAAATAAATCTAAAAAGAAAGAAACGAAGGAAGAAAGGAAGGAAAAGGGAAAAGAGAAACAGCATCAAAAACTACACAGTGTGAATTTGTTTGACCAAAATGTTGCAACCAAGGCCATATACAGTGAACCTCTTAAAATAGAGAGCAGTGGTGAGGGACAAAGGATTAGCCCAGGGCCCTAAGCCTGGGATTTTAAGCACTGCACTATCAGTTAATGGTTAAAAAAAAAAAAAAAAAAAAAAAAAAAGCAGCAGCACATTAAATAGTTCATTTGTTAAAGTTCAGTTTAATACAGGGCTTGCTAAGAACCAGAGGGAATGAGGAGCACGTGGGTGGCTCAGTGGGTAAAAGCCTCTGCCTTAGGCTCAGGTCATGATCTCAGGGTCCTGGGATAGAGCCCTGCCTGAATAGGGAGCCTGCTTCCTCCTCTCTCTCTGCTTACTTGTGATCTCTGTCAAATAAATAAATAAAATCTTTAAAAAAAAAAAAAAAGAACCAGAGGGAACGAAAATCAACATCTACTGGCACTGGCCCAACCCCTGATCTCATAAATTTCCTCACAGCAGTGAAACACTAACCACAGAAACAGCCCTGTGTTCTGGAATGCTGTCACCTCACCTGATTTCCATGGCTGTTTTCTGAGGTCTGGGCCACGTGTCAGGGACATGAACTTGAACATGGGGTGTGTACATCCTCCTCCTACAAAGCCAATAAGGCGCTGGCAGGCTGCAAGGAGAAAGTCTTCAGACCTTTGCAAACCACTGCGTCCCTTGCTCTGTAGATACATAACAAACTTGCTTATAAAAATAATTACTGTCTCAACATATCCAGAGCCAAATGATTTATCTTACTTGTTTTATCTATAACATTTATAAATGTGTAAAAAAAAAATCATGTGAAAATTAATTTGTTTTTAAATTAATTTTTAGTAATATTTTAATGATTTACAATGCTTTCACTGATTCCATAAGTAACAATAGCAATGGACATAGATTCCAGTTGATAACTATTTCTGGTTGTTATTTTAATGAATTTTTGTATAGTTCATACAATTCTGATGTAAGAGCCTCGATGAAGGAAATGAAATAGAAAACAGAAAAATAGGTAATAAACAGCAATAACTAGGTATTTAAAGCCGACATCACACAAAAGTTGGAATTCTATAGGTAGACTATCAACTGATAAATCATGTATTTGGCCTAGAAAAGAGAATATGAAAATAATTTTATTATTTTCACTCCTCAGTAATTTTTAGTAATCTGTTACACTTCAACTTCTTAGAAGCAGTTTTCCATCTATAAATGGAGATGACAATAATGATCAAAGAGATTTATGTGGACAAAATAAAGTACCTAAGGTAATTGCTAAGTACAAGTTTTCTTAGTGCTAAGTGCTGATACTCAGTTTCTCTGTTAAAAAGGGGGAATCAGTGGCTCAGTCAATTAAGCGTCTCCCTTCAGCTCAGGTCATGATCCCAGGATCCTGGAATCAACTTCCGCAACAGGCTCCTTGCTCAACTAGGAGCCTGCTTCTCCTTCTGCCTGCTGCTCCCCCTGTTTGCACTCTCTCTCTCTCTCTCTGACAAATAAATAAGTAAAATCCTTTTTACGTTAAAAATAAATAAATAAGGGGCACCTGGGTGGCTCAGTGGGTTAAAGCCTCTGCCTTCAGCTCAGGTCATGATCCCAGGGTCCTGGGATCGAGCCCCACATCGGGCTCTCTGCTCAGCAGGGAGCCTGCTTCTCCTCTCTCTCTGCCTGCTTCTCTGTGATCTCGTCTGTCAAATAAAAAAATAAAAAATCTTTAAAAAATAAATAAATAAATAAATAAAATGGGGGAATCAAATCTCTCACAGAATTTTCCTTTCTTATACCCAAAGATATGAACCAAGTTTTTAAAAGTAAAAACTTGCCAAAAAGCCAATAAACACAGCCAGACCAGGAAAAGGGGATAAGACAATGTCACAAACCAAAACCTGACAGCCAAGGAAACAAATAGAAAATTCTGCACTTAATCTTAGCCAAAAGGCTGAGAAGCAATACAAATAGTTCTGATGCCCAGAAGAGTAGTATATTTTTTTTTGTAAGGCTCATGACTTTGTCCACAGAACCCACATGGGAGATGCAGAAAAATGTTGAAAAGTGTCATTTCTGTAGCAAAACCACAAAAGTCAACTACACTGAAGCTCAGAGTTTCAGAAAAAATGCACTACTTTGGCATCACTCATGAGGTGCCACTTAAGCTCCCCAAATGCTGTAAATGTCCAGTCACACTTAAACCATATTTTAATCCAATAATTCAAACAGTCTCTGTATCAGGGTTTAACACATAAAACAGTTCCCATTATAGGTATGTTGAACAGAAATCATATACTTAGAAAATTCCCAGTAAGGCTATAAGAGTGAGCGTCAGCAAGTCTCCCATTTGCTCCCAAGCAAAATCTTTTGGTATGTCAATCTTCATTTTTTTAAGTACAACTTATGCTTGGCTCCTGTGGTGTGTTTATAATAGGCTGGGAGTCAAAGAAGAAGCTCAAAATGTGGGACCTGGAGAGACATCACAAGTTGTTTACCTCAAGTAAAGTAACTAACATGTCTCCAACTACAGTCATGGGACCAAGGATGGGAGCTGCTTATGCTGATGGGAGAGGTTGCATGGGGTTGGGATTTGGAGTATTCAAATTCAACTCCACACATTTAAATGTCTCTTTACAGTTCAAAGGGTCTCTCTCCTCCCAAATCAGCATCCTGATGTTCACTTAAAGGAGATAACAACACAGGAATTGGGCTTCTACTGTAACCTTGGTAACCCATTGCATCAGATTCTATCTGATTTGAGGTTACATCAACTCTGAGATCACAAGAGATTAGATTATCTTAGAGTGGTCATGGAAGATCCCTGATTCTTTGAACTTTTTTGAACTAATAGTGTTAAACTCTGGGCTTCTCATTTCCTTGCATTAATCTCTCCAGGACATCTCCATAGCTGTCTTATTACAAAACCCTTGAAATTCCCCAGTTTCATTCTAATGATTTACCATAAGAACAACTGTGCCAGAGTGTAGCCTTCTAAGAAGCATGTCATGAAGAAGCCATAAGTGATCATTTAAGTAACTTCTTTGTCACAGTGTTCCATAACCTTTGAGAGTCCTATTTTCTGATAGTAACAGTATTGCCTTTATCTTCAAAACCAGCCAGGTCAGATCATCAATTCAATGTTTCCATCCTTGAGAGTCTGTTATCCGCAATCCCCTCTGGGAGAAGGAAACAGAAACCACTCTAGATTGGGGTTTGCAGAGGGAGCCCTTAAGAAAAAGAGATTTCATACAAAGAAGAAGGTGTTCGTAGAGTTGTAAAGGCTATAGAAGCAGGAGTCAGGAATGGGGAAAAAAACCACAATCATTCCAAGTTCAAGATCAGGAAGCATCTGCTGCTGTTGCCACTAGTCACGAGTGTTTCTCTAGTGCTAGTCATCTATTTACCTGTGAAAAATGAACGCTGAGCCTGGCTTCAGTAACTGCGCCAGCTCATGCTAGATACCCACAGGACCGGTATCTCAAACTTCCAGTCTCACTTGCATGCATCCAAATGGTAGAAACTTATCTGTAACAAGAACCCTAGCTGCTCGAGTTCTGGAAAACATAGATTTAAATTACCAACTTCCAAAGAACACAAAAGCATTCTAAACCCACTATAGAAAGAGGAGGATCAAACTGCAAAAAATCCACCCTGGTCTCAATAACTTGTCTCTATTTGTCTATACAAGCTCAATCTTTCCAATTTCCTCCCTTCTTCCTGTTTCTCTGCCTGAAATGTCATCCTCATCATGGGAGAGGCTGGGGAGGCACCTTGAACTGGTTCCTTGGTATTTGATGGCTGGTATTTGCTGTTTGTAAGATGTTGTTCCTGGCCACCTAGTTACTGGTACCAAGCTGGGATCTCATGCTGACGTCTGTGGTTGATAAACTTAAGGGCCATCGCTTATCTCCCTCTGAATTGAGATACCATTCTATTACTTTGCTACCTTTATTTTGAAGTCAGACAAATCAGACAAAAAAAAATTAGATAAAATAAAGAGTTTTAAATAAATAGATAATTATATACTTAACAAATAAATTATTTTATATAATAATTATATATTATTAAAATATATATTATAATTATACATTAACTATATATAATATATAATATAATTATATATTACAATATATTAATAAATGAAATTAATAAAGTCAGACAAAATAAAGAGTTTTAAAACTAATGAAGCATGCTAAAGGAAGGAGAATATTTTAAAAACAATGTTTAAATAATCTCTCCAATTTTTCACTTTTCCTGGGATTTCTTTATAAAAGGAAGTCTAATTTTACAAGTATAAATAGCATTTATGGTACTATGCATTTCCTTTTCCAAAGATGATCTTCATGGAGGCATTAATGAGTGTGAAAAAATAAGAAAATTACCAGGAGAAGAGGAGAAATCATACAAATTATATTTCATCAGACATGAGCAAATTCCCAGAAATTTAACCTTTCAGTTTCAGGCAGTGTGATAGATTGTGGAGACCATTCACCAATTCAGATAATTTAGGAGGAGTAACAAGATTATATAGAAAAATATAATGAGTTGCATTTTAGAAATGTTGAATTTGAGATGCCCGTAGTAAACTGAGCATGTATTATCACAGTAGAAAAAGTGCAGGCTGGAGCTGTAATTTGGAAGTCCTCTGATCAGAGTTGGAACCATGGATATGATCTAGACAATGTCATCAAATCCATGCAACTATACAAAGTTCTAATATCTGGGCGCCTGGGTGGCTCAGTGGGTTAAGCCGCTGCCTTCGGCTCAGGTCATGATCTCAGGGTCCTGGGATCGAGTCCCACATCGGGCTCTCTGCTCGGCAGGGAGCCTGTTTCCTCCTCTCTCTCTCTCTGCCTGCCTCTCTGCCTACTTGTGATCTCTCTCTGTCAAATAAATAAATAAAATCTTTTAAAAAAAAAAAGTTCTAATATCTGCATTCAAGTCTCAGATTTGAATTACATATCTATGGTAGAAATAATTTATAAAATCAGTGCTAGATTTGGGACACCTGTGTGGCTCAAGTCAGTTAAGCATCTGCCTTCCCCTCAGGTCAGAATTCCAGGATCTTGGGACCAAACCCAGAGTTGGACTCTTTGCTCAACAGGGAGCCTGCTTCTCCCTTTCCTCCCCACTCCTGCTCTCTCTATCTTTGTTGCTATCTCTGTCTCTCTCTCTCTCTCTCTCCCAAATGAATAAATGAAATCTTAAAAAAAAAAAAAAATCAAAGCTAGATTTAACACTAGTTTATAAAAACAGGATAAACTTTATAGTTTTTATCAACCACTCATATGTTTATGCATCCTTAAAGAGTCCTGACAACATTACCAAAAAATTTTAGAATCTCTGGAAAGGATCACACTTGAACTCTCCCAGTAAGGTAAAGGCTTGTGCCATCTGCAAAGACCTCCAGAGAAGCTGTCCCTACACCCCCATTCATAGTCTATTTTATCATGTGATTGGTTTCATTTTCCCTTATGTATAAAAATAACTAAAAGGTCATAAGGAATTCTGTGAACAAAAATTATTTTCTTTCTTTCTCTCAAGAGAAAGACTTTTACTATTTTGAGGGTTTTTAAATGATACAGGAGTTTAATATCAAAATCGGGAAATTTGGATGAGAAAATATGAAAGCATTCAGAGGAGAATTTGTCTTTTTTTATTTTTTTTTTACTTTTTTATTTTTTTAACTTATTTATTCATTTATTTATTTTTATTGACATCTAATATATTATTTGCTTGAGGGGTACAGATCTGTGAATCATCAGTCTTACAAAATTCACAGCACTCACCATAGCACATACCCTCCCCAATGTCCATAACCCAGCCTCCCAATCCCTCCCACCCAACCCCCAGCAACCCTCAGTTTATTTCCTGAGATTCTATAAGAGTCTCTTATGGTTTTTCTCCCTCCCTCGTCCCATCATGTTTCATTTTTTTCCTTCCCTAACCCCCACGACCCCCAACCCTGCCTCTCAAATTCTTCAAATCAGAGAGACCATATGATAATTGTCTTTCTCTGATTGACTAATTTCACTTAGCATAATACCCTCTAGTTCCATCCAAGTCGTTGCAAATGGCAAGATTTCATTTTTTGAAATATATATATATATGTATATATATATATATATAAAAAACTTCTTCTTTATTCAGTTATCTATTTTTTTTAAAGATTTTATTTATTTATTTGACAGAGAGAGAGATCACAAATAGGCAGAGAGACAGACAGAGAGAGAGATGAGGAGAAGCAGGCTCCCCGCTGAGCAGAGAGCCCCATGCGGGACTCGATCCCAGGCCCCTGGGATCATGACCCGAGCCGAAGGTAGAGGCCCAACCCACTGAGCCACCCAGGCGCCCCTATCCAGTTATCTATTGATGGACATCTAGGTTCTTTCCATAGTTTGGCTATTGTGGACATTGCTGCTATAAACATTCGAGTGCATGTGCCCCTTTGGATCACTACATTTGTATCTTTACGGTAAATACCTAGTAGTGCGATTGCTGGGTCATACAGTTGATATTTTCAACTTTTTGAGGCAATTTTATGCTGTTTTCCTGAGTGGCTGCACCAGCTTGCATCCTCACCAATATCTTTCATGTCCTGACTTGTTAATTTTAACCATTTGACTGGTGTGAGGTGGTACCTCACTGTGATTTTGATTTGTATTTCCCTGATGCCGAGTGATATGGAGCGCTTTTTCATGTGTCTATTGGCCATCTGGATGTCTTCTTTTTAGAAATGTCTACTCATGTCTTCTGCCCATTTCTTGATTGGATTATTTGTTCTTTGTATGTTGAGTTTGATAAGTTCTTCATAGATTTTGGACACTAGCCCTTTATCTGATATGTCATTTGCAAATATCTTCTCCCATTCTGTTGGTTGTCTTTTGGTTTTGTTGACCCTTTCCTCTGCTGAGCAAAAGCTTTTGATCTTGATGAAGTCCCAATAGTTCATTTTGCCCTTGCTTGCCTTGCTTTTGGCAATATTTCTAGGAAGAAGTTGCTGTGTCTCAGGTCGAAAAGGTTGCTACCTATGTCCTCCTCAAGGAATTTGATGGATTCCAATCTCACATTGAGGTCTTTCATCCATTTTGAGTCTATTTTTGTGTGTGATATAAGGAAATGGTCCAGTTTCATTCTTCTGGATGTGGCTGTCAAATTTTTTCAACACCATTTGTTAAAGAGACTGTCTTTTTTCCCCATTGGCCATTCTTTCCTGCTTTGTCAAAGATTAGTGGACCATAGAGTTGAGGGTCTATTTCTGCACTCTCTATTCTGTTCCATTGACCTATTGGTCTGCTTTTGTGCCAGTACCATACTGTCTTGATGATGACAGCCTTGTAATAGAGTTTGAAGTCTGGAATTGTGATGCTTTCAACTTTGGTTTCTTTTTCAACATTCCTCTGGATATTCAGGGTCTTTTCTGGTTCCATATAAATTTTAGGATTATTTGTTCCATTTCTTTGAAAAAAATTGATGGTATTTTGATAAGGATTGACCTAAATGTGTAGATTGTTCTAGGTAGCATAGATATTTTCACAGTATTTGTTCTTCCAATCCATGAGCATGGAACATTTTTTCCATTTCTTTGTGTCTTTCTCAATTTCTTTCATGAGTACTTTATGGTTTTCTGAGTACAGATCCTTTGTGTCTTTGGTTAGGTTTATTCCTAAGTATCTTGTGTATTGGGGTGCAATGGGATCAACTCCTTAATTTCTCTTTCTTCTGTCTTTCTGTGGTGTATAGAAATGCAATTGATTTCTGTGCACTGATTTTATATCCTGACACTAGCAGTTCTAGCAGTTTTGGAGTGCAGCTTTTGGGTTTTCCACATAAAGTATCATATCATCTGCAAAGAGTGAGAGTTTGACTTCTTCTCTGCTGAATCAGATGCTTTTTATTTCTTTTTGTTGTCTGATTGCTGAGGCTAAGACTTCTAGTACTACGTTGAATACCAGTGATGATCGTGGACATCTGTGCCATGTTCCTGACCTTAGGGAAAAAGCTCTCAGTTTTTCCCCATTGAGAATGATATTCACTGTGGGTTTTTCATAGATGTCTTTGATGATATTGAGGTATGTGCCCTCTATCCCTACACTTTGAAGAGTTGTGATCTCAAGAAAGGATGCTGTACTTTCTCAAATGCTTTCTCAGCTTCTATTGAGAGGATCAAATGGTTCTTGTTCTTTCTTTCATTAATGTATTGTATCACACTGATTGATTTGTGGATGCTGAACCAACCTTGCAGCCCAGGAATAAATCCCACTTGTTCGTGGTAAATAGTCCTTTTAATGTACTATTGGATCCAATTGGCTAGTATTTTGATGAGAATTTTTGCATCCGTGTTCATCAAGGATATTGCTCTGTAATTCTCCTTTTTGAAGGGATCTTTGGTTTGGAGATCAAGGTAATGCTGGCTCATAAAATGAGTTAGGAAGTTTTCCTTCCATTTCTATTTTTTGGAACAGTTTCGGAACAGGTATTAGTTTTTCTTTAAATATTTGGTAGAATTCCCCTGGGAAGCCCTCTGGCCCTGGGCTCTTGTTTGTTGGGAGATTTTTGATGACTGCTTCAATCTCCTTACTGGTTATGGGTCTATTCAGGTTTTCTATGTCTTCCTGGTTCAGGTGTGGTAGTTTATATGTCTCTAGGGAAGCATCCATTTTTTCCAGATTATCAAATTTTCTGGTGTATAGTTGCTCATAATATGTACTTATAATTGTTTGTATTTCTCTGGTGTTGGTTATGATGTCTTCTCTTTCATCCATGATTTTATTAATTTGGGTCCTTTCTCTTTTCTTTTTGATAAGTCTGGCCAGGAGTTTATCAATCTTATTAATTCTTTCAAAGAACCAGCTCCTAGTTTCGTTGATTTGTTCTACTCTCCTTTTGGTTTCAATTTCATTGAATTCTGCTCTGATCTTTATGATTTCTCTTCTCCTGCTGGGTTTAGGCTTTTTTTGCTGTTCTTTCTCCAGCTCCTTTAGGTGTAGGGTTAGGCTGTGTACTTGAGACCTTTCTTACTTCTTTGTAACGTTTGTATTGCTGTATACTTTCCTCTCAGGACCACCTTTGCTGTGTCCCAAACATTTTGAACAGTTGTGTTTCTATTATCATCTGTTTCCATGATTTTTTTCAATTCTTCTTTAATTTCCTGGTTGACCCATTTATTCTTTAGTAGGATGCTCTTTAACCTCGATGTATTTGAGTTTTTTCCAAATTTCCTCTTGATTTTGGGTTCTAGCTTCAGAGCATTGTGGTCTGACAATATGCAGGGAATGATCCCAATATTTTGGTACCGGTTGAGACCTGATTTGTGACCCAGGATGTGATCTATTCTGAAGAATGTTCCATGTGGACTAGAGAAGAATGTGTATTCTGTTGCTTTGGGATGAAATGTTCTGAATATATCTGTGATGTCCATCTGGTCCAGTGTGTCATTTAAAGATTTTATTTCCTTGTTGATCTTTTACTTAGATGATCTGTCCATTTCAGTAAGAGGGTGTTAAAGTCCCCTACCATTATTGTTTTATTGTCAATGCATTTCTTTGATTTTTATATTAATTGATTTATATAATTGGCTGCCCCCGTGTTAGGGGCATAGATATTAAAAATTATTAGACCTTCTTGTTGGACAGACCCTTTAGGTATGATATAGTGTCTTTCCTCACCTCTTATTATAGTCTTCAGCCTAAAATCTACTTGACCTGATCAAAGGATGTCCACCCCAGCTTTCTTTTGATGTCCATTAGTGTGGTAAATTGTTTTCCACCCCCTCACTTTAAATCTGGAGGTATCTTTGGGTCTAAAATGAGTTTATTGCAGACAGCATATTGATGGGTCTTATTTTTTTTTATCCATTCTGATACCCTGGGTTTTTTTTGATTGGGGCATTTAGACCATTTACATTCAGGGTAACTATTGAAAGATAAGAATTTAGTGCTATTCTATTGCCTGTAAGGTGACTGTTACTGTATATAGCCTCTGTTCCTTTCTCATCTGTTACTTTTAGGGTCTTTGCTTAAAGGACCCCTTTCAATATTTCCTGTAGGACTGTAAAAGAATTAAAAATTCTTTAAATTTTTGTTTGTCCTGGAAGCTTTTTATCTCTCCTTCCATTTTCAATGATAGTATTCCTGGTTGCATATTTTTCTCATTTAGTGCTCTGAATATATCATGCCAGTCCTTTCTGGCCTGCCAGATCTCTGTGGATAGGTCTGCTCCCAATCTAATAGTTCTACAGTTTTATGTTACAGATCTCTTGTCCCAAACTATTTTCAGGATTTTCTCTTTGTGACTGAGACTTTTAAATTTTACTCTTAGATGACGGGGTCTTGACCCATTTTTCTTAATTTTGAGGGGTATTCTCTGTGTTTCCTGGATTTTGATGCTTATTCCCTTTGCCAAATTAGGGAAATTCTCTACTATAATTTGCTCCAAGATACCTTCTGCCCCTCTCTCTCTTTCTTCTTCTTTAGGGATCCCAACTATTCTAATATTATTTCATCTTATGGTATCATTTATCTCCCTAGTTTTCCCCTCATGGTCTAGCAGTTGTTTATCTCTCTTTTTCTCAGCTTCTTTATGCTCCATCCTTTGGTCTATATCACTAATTCTCTCTTATGCCTCATTTATCCTAGCAGTAAGAGCCTCCATTTTGTTTTGTTTTGTTTTAATTTTATTTATTTATTTGACAGAGATCACAAGTAGGCAGAGAGGCAGGCAGAGAGAGAGAGGAGAAAGCAGGTTCCCTGCTGAGCAGAGAGCCCGATGTGGGGCTCTATCCCAGGACCCTGGGATCATGACCTGAGCTGAAGGCAGAGGCTTTAACCCACTGAGCCACCCAGGCACCACAAGCCTCCGGTTTTTTTTTTTTACGATTTTATTTATTTATTTGACAGAGAGATCAAAAGTAGGCAGAGAAGCAGGCAGAGAGAAAGGGGAAAGTAGGCTCCCCAGTGAGCAGAGAGCCCGATGTGGGGCTTGATCCCAGGACCCTGAGACCGAATGAAAGGCAGAGGCTTAACCTACTGAGCCAACCAGGCACCCCAAGAGCCTCCATTTTTTATTGTACCTCATTAAAAGCTTTTTTTATTTCAAATTGGTTAGATTTTAGTTCTTTTATTTATCTGGAAAGGGACTTTATTTCTCCAAAAAGGAATTCTCTAGTATCTCCAATGCTCTTTTTGAGCCTACCTAGGACCTTGATAATTGTCATTCTAAATAAACTCTAGTTCTGACATCTTGTTAATGTCTATATTGAATAGGTCCCTAGCCATCAGTACTTCCTCTTGTTCTTTTTTTTTTTTTTTTTGAGGTGAGTTTTTCCACGTTGTCACTTTATCCAGATAAGAAATACTAAAAAGGTAACAATGACCCCAGAAAATTATACAATATCCAAATAAGAAGAGACCCAAAACTGAGGGGAGAAGAAAGGAGAAAAAAATAGTGAATAGAACAGGGCCATTCATAGACTGGTGAATAGAATAGGGCCACACATTTGATTTTGGGTGTATTTTGGTCTTTTAGAAGAAACTGCCTCCCCAAATTTTAAAGAAAGAAAAACTTTCATATATATATATATATATATATATATATATATATATATAGTCAAAAATAAGGATAAACATGATGAAGGGATGGAATAGGAGTGCTCACCCATCACCCAGCCTGTGACTGAACGTTTCTATCTCTGGCATATAGCCCCATTTGGAGCTTTCAAACCCAGCAGACTCCTGCAGCGTGCTCCCATGCCACTCCTCCCACAGAAGGAAGTGGTCTCCCTGGATCTGCCACTTGTATGGTCTCTGCTCCAAGAGCAGTGGCCTGACTTTGCCTCAGATCAGGGTTTAAGGTAACCCCGAGCTGAGAGCCCACTCCTCAGCTCTGTCTCTGTGGCTGGATTCCCTGCTTTGATACCTGGGGGTTCTGCAACACTCAGACACCCCTGGTGTTTTTGTGACCCCATGCATCGTGAGACCACACTGTCCGCACAAGGGCTGCACCCCCGGCTTAGCCTCTGGAGTGACATCCCTCCGTGGAGTAGACTTCTAAAAGTTCTGATTTTGTGCTCCACTGCTTCCCGGGAGCCACCCCCTCCCCCTGCAATTTATCTTCCTGTATATCGCCTCTCCCCATGTCCTATCTTCCAGAAAGTGGTTGCTTTTCTGTTCCTAGAATTGCCGCTCTTTTTCTCTTTGATCTCCTATTGAGTTTGTAGGTGTTCAGAATGCTTTGATAACTATCTATCTGAACTCCTGGGACTTGATGATATTTAGGTCTCGTACTCCTCCACCATCTTGCTCCTTCCCCTCCCCATCCAGAGGAGAATTCCTCTTAAAACCATCCCTGACACCATAGTGCCCTTTAAAAAAAAAAAAAAAAAAAAAAAGGAATGCAATCTTGCTGAGCATGTTATTTTTTTCTTCTTTTCTTTAACAGCCATGACTGTCTATCCATGTCAACACACCTCCAACATCAATTTAAATGACAGAAGAAGATTGAAGGAATCATAACTAATAATCTAGGAACAGTGTGCTGTATTTCAGTACTTAAGAAAGTACTGTTTCTTTAAATGTGGTTCAAATACTACTTGCAGAAGACTCACCTACAGAAGAGGCACCTACAGTGCCCATAGTGGAGACTTGGGGACACATCTCAGACCTATAAAATCAGGACCTCTGGGTGGGGGAGCCAGAAATTTACATTGTCAACAAGCTCCCAGATGATGTTTATCTTACTAAGTCTGAGAATCTCTTGTTTCTTTTAAAGAGAAGAACTATTTTTCCCAACACACCAGATTCTTTCTGTTTTCTTAAACTTTTCTGCCCTCTGATTTTTATTTTAGGAGACAATAATGGATGGTCTTTGCAATTTGACAAGTATTTCGTCAGTTACTACAGAATGACTTCCCCATATCCCTTTGAGACACAAACATCGGAATGCTGTAAGTAATCAAAAGGATTGAGTCTCCTTTTCCATGAGTTCATAAAAAGATACCATGTTTTCAAAAGTTGGATCCAACATATTTGTTTGAAAAGGTTAGCTATAGTCTTCTAAGAGCAAACTCTATTATACATGCAGCCTTAATTTGGGGATTTTATTTAAAAGTGACTCAAGGATCTTAAGGATAAAGGCAATATATCATGCTAGATATTGTGAACAAAATTAATGTCCATCATCCAAGATTACTACTTTATGTCCCTTTTTCACAATCATAGGCTCTGATACCAAGGAAATTGTAGAAAAGGAAGAGCAGAGGAGCTGTTCGCATTTTAATGTCTGCAAGTGAAAAAGCTACTTTAGAACTACAAAAAACCTCATTAATTATAACCTGCTATGCTTAGTCACATACTGAAAACCTCCAAAAACACTGAAGGGGTGGTGGGAGGGTACAATCTCAGGACTGACTGTGATACTTTAGAACAGGAAGACCTTGTAAACAACTCCTTTTAATAAATTTTGTTTTTTCTAATAAATTATGGAAATGTAATTTTGTGCCTTAGAGCTACAATTTTGGTCCTAGTTTTACAAAACCTTGGTTAAATAGTGAGGGAGAGGTGGGCCTTACTATAATTTTTCCTTTATGTTCTATCACAAATTGTAAAGTCAAGCTTTTTAAAAAAGGTTTAATTTTTTTGTCTTCAATATTCAAATGAGATTAATAAAAAATACTAACAGTCCCCAATTTAAAGACATGTACATCCATCCTGTAAACACACAGGCTACTCAGCAATCTGTCTCAGCCTCACATTTTCTCACAGAGACCAAATTATTTGATCCCTAAATCCTTCTGGGAAAGAAAAAATGTAACAGGTGTAATTTACCTGCTAATACAACGCAAAAAAATTAAACGATTATGCCATGTTATCTCAAAACACAGGGGTTTTTTTCTTGTTTTGTTGTATTACCTTTTCTTTTCATATCTTAAATTTAAAAATTAAGAAATTTCCATTTCTTAAATTTTAATTGAATCTTTCTGTATCTCCTTATTCCTAAATGGATTTTATGCAGTTTACAATAAAAATGTGGCTGCTAACAGACTTAAGTCATTAATATACCATATAAGACAAAAATTCAACAGTGAATGGGAAGAAAAATTATAGAAGGAAATCCTCACTGAGAAAAGTTCAGTATCTGTTTCCAAGGCTTAGTTCTGAATTTTGTAGTCATCAGGCTAAAGAAGGACGATAATGGGTTACATAACTTTTATAGTCCAGCTTGTAAAGCAAAGACAAACAAATGAGGGAAAAAACAGATCAAGTCAGCAAGAGAGATAACTTTTTGCCTAATTCTGAACTCTGGGAGAAGTGTGTCCTTAAGTATAACTACATAGGAAGAATGGAGCTACACAGTAAATGATATACCAAAAAAAAATTTTTTTTATCAGTTTTTAATAAAAAACAAATATATAATCTTCAATTAGAGTTCTTATAAAGATAGTTCAGAATGCGGTGGTAATAAATAACTAAATGTCTTTTGCAAGCATAAAAGCAGTATGGAACAGAATGGAAAGAGTAGTGTAAATTTGGGGGTGAAACTTTAAGTTCCTTTTGTACTACCTTATGTAAATGATTATTAGAAGGATTTATTGGAAATTAAACTGAGAATGGCTTATAATAATTTTTGGCTGGGTGTAAGAGTGTGAGGAATTGGCTTTTATAAAGTCACCTCTCAAGAATAATATCTTGGAAAATATATCTATCATTAATCAATGTATTATTAAAGTTTAAACTTGAGGGATATGGAAAGGACAAAGATTTAGAATTGTTTGTTTACTCAACCATAATTTCATCACTCAGAGGCTACCGGCATTAACTTGTTGGTGCATTATTAATCTTTTTTATTTTAACATTGTTGAAATTTCCTGTACAAACCATTTTTATCATATTTTCACTTAGCATTTTAGCATAAGCAGGTATCCATGCTGTTACAAGCTGTTTTTTAAAATACTATATAATATATTTTTAAGTGAAATAATGTGCTTAATCATTCTTTTGATGTTGGATATTTAGGTGTTATTTTTTCATTTTTCCTTATTACAGGTAACCCTTGTTAATCAACATGTATGAATTATCTTAACTCCGTCAATATAAACAGAAAAAATACATTGGAAGTAGTGTTAATTTCACTACCTCCATTTTTACCCTTCCTAGTCTCACGCTCAAACCCTTCATCCTTCTCCCAATCCACACCCTTCCTTCCCCACAACACTCAAGTTAGACGTGGCTTATAACTGGAGACACAATCAGTTTTCAGCTTCAGAGATCCATAGCCAAAATGGTTACTTACAACCATAAAACTGTTTAAAAGTTCTTGGCGGAGACTCTGTTTACAAAAAACACAAATCCTAAGTTATGATTTTGATCTCTTATAACCCTGAAAAATAGTCAGGAGAGTTATTTGGGAGGAGAGGAAGAACACCTGTCACCCCATAGCTGAGCAAAGAGATATTTACTAGGTCAAAGTCCCATTTACTACTCAACTGTGCACATTACTAGTCATCCACCAGCTTTGTCACAGAAATCTCTTCTTTGCCATAAGACACTTTTCTGCTCTGTGGAAGCTTGACTGTAAAGATCATATACTAGAAGCCTACCAGCAGAAAATTCTCATAGAAAGTTTTGTTTGTTCCGTGATGTTTTAAAATATTTTGAGTTGGCAATTCTCATTTTTCAAATAGGTAATCATCAACACAACATTGTATTTCTGGCTTCTTTGAGAAAGTTGGTTGACTTGGCTATACATGTTCCTATCCTAATATGGCAACAGGAGAAGCAGGTCCACTGGGACATCTGGATAAGGCCAACACCTGTTTTACCAGTGCCCTGTAGACATGAGTCGGTAACCTCTGCTATTCAGGTCAGGGTTTCAAAGTAAATGTAAAGGGAAAGCACTTTTCATAACTCTTGTTCATCAACCATTCCCCACAGCAGCAGGAATCACACTCTATTATATGGAATAACAATCTTATTCTACTATTGAGCTATATGAACACATCACACATGCAAGTCTCTAGTAGACTTTAGAACTATGGGATCACATCTTTAAGACTATGACTGCAGCCCCACAAGATGGCCAAAGGCCAACGTCCAATTCTCCCTCTCCCCAACATTAGCAGTGAGAATAGAATGGTTGGCTATGCATAAAAAAAGTTCACTCCCATAAATGACTTTTTAGACAACCTTACATCCCTACATAAGCCAAAAGAAGATCATAAAAAAAAAAAAAAATCCTTTAAAGAACTCCTGAATTTTCCAGGAAAAAACAAAAAAAGAATTCTACCAACACTATGGTTCATGTTTAGTTCTCTTTCTCACTAGTTAAAAATAACTTAGTCTTCCCTTAAGAGTTTGATTATGCTATTCATACTTTGGTCTTAAATAGCAGCTTTAATATGGACATTAAAGCCCATCATCCACTATCATATCACCTCTGAACATAACCACTCACCTTAAGTGAGTAAAAGCAGATGACATCAGTCATTTTGCAACAAATGGAAAAGAGCAGTCTGCTATTTACAGAAATGAATGGGCTGGTAAATGTGTCTGTTTTATCTTAATGTTGTAGCATCATTTTAACATTAAATTAAAAGCAAACTTTGTAACCTTAATTTAAAGCATTGCCCATATTGCTTGGGTAAAACATACTTTTGTACTAAATAATTTTCTCATAGCTTTTCATTTCTTTCTTTTCATTACCCTCCTCTTCCTGGTCCCTCGCTATCCCCATTCCTTACAACTTCCTTCTTATTCAGTGGTCGGTTCTGTGCCCATGCAATGTCTTTGCCGAGGTTTAGAGGTTGACTGTGATGAGACCAATTTACGAGCTGTTCCATCAGTTTCTTCAAATGTGACTGTAATGTAAGTAGAAAAGAATGGCTTCATCCTGACAGCCAGAATAGCACCTGTAAAACTGTATCATAATTAAGGCCTTGTCATTAGTAATGCATTTTTATTCAAAGATGATGTCATTGTTCTCGGTCAATTATAATGATTGCTGCTATTTATTTTACATTTATTAAATGCTAGGTTCCACTTTAAATTATTCTACATATTAATTTACTTAGTCCCTCATAATAATCCTATGGCGTATTTAGATATATTAACTTATGTAAACCCTCATAATAACCCCATTTAATATTTAGTATTATATTTTATCTAAACAAAAGATGTCGTCATTTGTGTGCTACTAAAGAACAAAGGCTGCCAGTTAAACTATTATATAGAGCTTTCTTATTACAAGAACTGACATTTATTGAAAGAGCTCTTTTAGACTTTGTTGGAAACACTCTTATCGCTAAATAAAAAAAGAAGACAAGTGAAATAAATGGGATAAAATATTCCCAGAACTTACTTCACATTTAAAATCTAACTCTTCTGAATCACATTTGGCTCAGAGATGTTGATGTCTCCCCGCCCGGCCCAAATAACTCAAACTTCTGTATGTAAAAGAAACTTATCCTCATAATAAGTGGTTTGTTGATCCAGTACTAATTTGAATTCAGCAAACTTTAGCAACACAGTCACACACATTTGGCTGAAACTTTTCAAAAGAAATCAGTGGAGGGAAGATATTTTAATCTGATGTTTTTGCTGAGTTTTTTGTTTCATCCAGATGTTTTAGTGCCATATGGCTCTGACTTTTGAGTACATGAAGACAGAATAGGAGTAATTCTTAAGTTTACAAATATGGGCAAGTCCTGCCTTTGCCAACGCAAACCACATAACATGGCAACTCATATGCTTGACGTATAAGAAGCAGAGAGAGCTAGAGCTCAGTTTCTGTCAGCCAGGATGCCATTAAATTAACAAAATCTGGGAGGGTTTACTCAATCAATGGTGACCTGCAGAATTTATCCAAATTGGTAATGAGCTAAAAGCATCAAACAGGTTAAACCACAAAGACTTGTTTTCCCCAAAGGAGCTCACAGTCCCGCCTGAACTAAGGCTGGCATTCTAGTCTATCCTCAAGTCACCATAGCTTTTTTTCATACTGATTAGTCTTAATAGAAAACAATAATAATATTTTACTAGAATAAAATAATAATCTGAGGTTCTGTGAAGAGTTTCCATGATTTAAATCATGACTGGCCCTGCTTGGTGTAAAAATTGAGATGATTTCATTCTATTTTCAAAGAGAAACATTATCGCCCCCACTGTTCATATCATATTACCAGAAAGTCAGTCAAAGAATACCCTGAGGCTGCCAGTCTCATTTTTCCCCTTCCTACAAGTAAGAACTGAATCTGTTCTTCCACAAATTAACTAACCTTTGCATAAGAAAGGAAGAGAGGGAGAGATCTGGGAGGAATGGAAGAAGATAGGAAATGACTAACCAGAGAGCACATGTCTTTAAAGAATACCCAAAGGCATTCTGATTCAAATTAAAATGTACTGGCTCAGAACATTCATAAATACATTCATAAAGAGGTGTGTGCAGTCCTGTGGGCCACCAGCTTTCAGTCCTTGGTATAGAGAAGAAAACTGGCATGGGATAGCTCCTCATGACGATGGGCTACAGGAAAGCAAGGGAGAAGAAATGTCCAAGATGATTTCAGGCTTTCCCGAGTAATAGCGTGCTGGGGGGGGGTGGGGACTTGGTGACAGAAAGTGGGAAAGATTAGGACTCCAATCTTTGATGCCTTTTCCAACTTTGGGTTAACAGATCAGTCAATAGAAATTCTCAACAGGCATTTGGAGATGTAGAAACAAAGCTCAGGAGTCTATGTCTGTAACACTTTATTTTTTCTTAAAAAAATAGCAATTTCGTGTGCTTTGGTTTGAGCAGCTTGATTCAAGCTGTCCATTTCTACTTTACTCTGCAGTAAACGTTAACTCCAGCTCAGCATCACAACTCGCCCCAGTCTTCGTTCGATTCCACAGAGAAAGGAACTGTAGGCTTTACAGCAAATACATTAAAAAAGTAAATATCAAATTTTATTACAGAGCTCATTCCATATTTTGAATTGGAACTCTCATAGGGAAATGCTGGAAATAGACTAAATCATATATAATCATATATAAGTATCAAAGAAACCAATAATCCCAGTAATATTTATTGAAGTGGGAATTTTTAAGACCTTTCACATAAATGCAACTGAACAAAAGAGACAGATAAATATGATGATTTATGTCTTTTTTGGGCTTCCTAAACATTAGTTTTGACTGTGTGAGTGCTGACTGAAAGATCCTGAAATTTAATCACTAAACTACACAATCTAATTGTAAGAACTTTATCAAAACTATAGCTAACTTTGGCAATAATAATTAAACTAAGTAGTTTCTCTCTTTTGCACACACACACACCACTTTGTAAAGAGTCGGACTTGGAATATTACATTTTAAAACACAAAAATTTATCATACTAAAAAGTTTTTTTGGCTTGTCCTATTCAGTAAGAATAACACTTCCATTTCAACAGGGTATTATGAAAATATGGAGAATGCTATTTGTTAAAATATTTGACATCATTTAGAAAGAAGTCGCCTATAAATCCTAGGCACTATCAATAAAAACCAACTTTCTAAGAAACATAATTTAGGAATCCTTAAATGAGCCTACCTTCCCTCCAGTGTAACCTTTCCACTCACGTGCAATTCGCCTCTTCTTCCTGGATTCTCTCATAGAACCCCACTCTTGTCTCTTTGAAGCACATCATCCTTCCTTGTGCTATAGTGATTGGAGTCTTAATCTTCTCTACCAGAAAAAGGGAAGTGCCAGAAGCTCAATGGAGTTTTTCTATATTTCCTCCAAAGTTCCTAACAGATACCATAAATCCTGAACACTGTTTCTGAAATGAAGTCATATGAAAATAAATAAAAAATAAAACAAGATGATAGCCTTTTTAGCCCTACGCTATAAAACTAAAGTTATTATCCAAAGAAGCCCTCTATTTATAGATAAAATAGGTTCTTTGTCACCCTAATAGAGTATAAGCTTCTTAAGAGCAGTGACATTATCCTTTTTTCCCAAAGTACAAATGGAAGGCATTCAACATACATTGAGAAAATCAATGAATGCCTGAATGAATGAAC
Organism: Mustela erminea; assembly: GCF_009829155.1. Classification (NCBI taxonomy): domain Eukaryota; kingdom Metazoa; phylum Chordata; class Mammalia; order Carnivora; family Mustelidae; genus Mustela; species Mustela erminea. Next base: position 37,876,283 of record NC_045615.1, on the reverse strand, counting down.
ACATTTTTGAAAACACACTAAGCTTTTATCAATAGATTTAAATCAAACTCAAATATTCAACCATTTGTTTTTAAACAACAGAAACATGTACGACAAGATGTAAAGCAGAATTGAAGATCCAAGCCAAGTGAGAAGGATTAGGAGGACAGGAATTCTCATTTAGCTAACATAAGAAATGAAAGAACATTTAGAGATAGCCCGGCAGCTACGAATGATTTCAAGAGAGAGTTCATAGTTAATCAGCCTTTGGCATTCATTCATTAAAAAACCACTAATGACTGTTATGTACAGTCTAGAACTTAAGTTTTCCTTTTTCTTTTCATTACTACCCTCCAAGCTTTTTAGACTTTTTTTTTCTATTTGTCCCCTCCTGTGAAATTTTAATATTATACATATACTCGTCTATATCTGTATGTATACCTGTTCTTCATCCATTTAAAAAGGTAAAATAAGATTTTTTTCCTCCCTCCTTAAAAACCAGTTTTCACACCTCAGAGCAATAACATCCCCATCGATAAGTCTCCTAGACTCTAGAATAATATTTCTCAGATTCCAAAGATGTGTTCTGAGGGAGTCTGAGAAACTATTTTGCTTTAAGAAGTCTTCACTATCAAATTTAAGCAACACTGGTCCAAACCAATATAACAAATAACATTGGTAGTGCCTACTGTATGGTGCTGTTGTAACCGAGTCCTTTTTGCCCGTCAAGCATCTCCAAGTGTTTATCCCACAGTGGTCAACCTAGACACAATGTAATCTATTGCTCACTTAACAAGAAATATCTGCTCCATAGTATTATATAAAGACAGTAAGCATCATATTATTATAGGTCATCTAGTAGAAATCGATGTTTTCACAGTTAAAGAGATTGACAAGTAAATATTGTGTATGGTTCTTGCAAGGGACTCCAGCAGCAATAGTTTGGGTGTTTGTCCATTTGGTTTGGTTTTTTGCTTTTTTAAGTTTGTTCCTACTGCCTTACACTGTTTTTCTTTAAGACATTAAAGGTTTAGGTCCTTTCCAGTACAACCACAATTATGTGCACCTAGTTTGTGCCAAACTACGTATCAAATTATGATTCAAGGGGAAATCTTTCTATAAAATTTCCTAGAAATTGAAATGAAATCATTTATCGAATAAAGAGGGTTCAGTTGTACTGACCAATTGACAGTTGCCTTCGTAATTAATTTTAAAAGGAAGTAAAAGTAGTGGAATGTGAGCAATGAAATACTGAAGAATATAAAATTACTTAAGCTCTTATATGTTCTTTACACAGAAAACAGTATTTTTATTGTCACTTCAAAACCAAGATGGTTTCTAGTGTCTGTTAAATAAAAAGAAAAAAGGAAAATGAACTGATAATTATTTTCCCAGTTACATTATTTTGTGTTTTGTTAGAATTACAATGTTGTAGCCTAAATTTAAGACAAGTATCTTTAGTAATACAAAACTAACAGTTAGACTTGGTTCAAATAGTACCATGGATATGAGAGTAACACCATGAAATAAAATGTTTCTTGAAAGTTGGTACTACACTAAATCAAGCTTGTAATTATTTATACTGTTCTGTAAACTGTTGTAGTTTAAAAGTAAAGAAAGAAACACTTTAAGAACCACAATTTACATTTATTTCAGGTCACTTCAGTGGAACTTAATACGAAAGCTTCCTCCTGATGGCTTCAAGAAGTACCATAATCTTCAAAAACTGTAAGAAAAAATTTAATTCCCGTGTTAAAATTAACACACCATTTTGGCCTGACTTTTCCCACCTCTGCACAAAACAACACTATATCACCGCTTAAGTCCAATCCGTCCTTGGAAAATTATTTAGCTGTTAGCTAGAGACTACCAGGTAACTGTTTTTTTGAGGAGTTCTAGAAGTCATTCTAGAAAAATCACATTTATTCTCAAAGAACAGGAGCATGCGAGATATGAGTTCTTCTGGCACACACTAGCCTGTGAAGAATTTTCTTCCATATGTTTGCAAATTCGTTCTCCACCTAAGAGAGCAAGTCGTGGTGGTTGGAAACCCCAGAGCATGTTGTTTTGGGGACTTAATTCCATTTTCATATCTGCCATGCAGTTTTTTATTTTCGATTCATGTAGTATCTGACATGCTAGATTCCCATCAGTTCAGCATTTTCATGTATACTCCCCAAATCCATAATGGTGCAGTTTGTGCTTACCTGTGATTCAGTCCAACTCTGTGACTATCATACTTGATATGATATCATACTTGAACTGTTCGGTTTAAATATCCTCAGCCTGAATCATGATCTCTAGAAAACATCCTAGAATTCCTAGATTCATTCTCATACCTATGTCTGTTTTAGTTCTGGTCTTACACTGAAGAAACCTCATACATAGTTGTATATGTATCTGTACGTTCTTCTTTACGATAACAGAAATAGAACAAAATCAGAATAAAAATTAATCTATTCGATGAAATGTACTCAAAACCCAGATAATCTGCAAAAAAGTATGTTTCATATTTAAAAATAAAAATCTCACTAAAAATGACATTCAAAACTACTGGATGTTTAACAATCGAGAGAAGTGCTTTTCAAAATTAGGCCTTATGTAAATATTTCAAGAGAATGCTTCTGTATTCTATTTTCTGATTTTTGGAGGCTGAAGAATTTTTCTGATCTGTAGCACCACCTTATGTCCACATGTTTAAAAGGAGTTAGTACTCCAATTTTAAACATCAAAATTCAGGTTTATACAACACAGTAGTTTATCATTTTTACATAATAAACATTGAACTAATTTTTTTAAGATTTTATTTTTAAGTAATCTCTACACAACGTGGGGCTCACACCCACCACCCCAAGATCAAGAGTCATGTGCTCTACTTACTGAGCCAAGCAGGCGTCCCAAATTACTTCTTGAACAGCCAATTTGTTTGAACTAATAGATCAAAATAGCTTAATTACAAAAAAATTTCTACTTGATTATTAGAGATATAGCTTTGCTCAACCTTCATGCAATACAGTCTATTAATCATTAATCATGAAAATACTTAGAAACAAATAAATACATGCGTAAGCTTCTCTGCGTATTAGCATTCCCTATTTTGTAATCGAAATCACAGTCAGTACGTTCCGTGAAATTGTTAAGTGCATAGTAAATTTAATAACATTTTTATAATCAAATTTAGGTTTTCTTACATGTTGGAGAAATAGGGAATCCCCTTGAATCAAAATTTCTAATTAACTAAGAATTTGTTCATCCTGAAAGTGCCTGGTTAAGTGTCTGACTCTTTTTTTTTTTTTTAAGATTTTATTTATTTATTTGATAGAGAGGGCATGAGAGGGGGAAGGGTCAGAGGGAGAAGCAGACTCCCCGCTGAGCAAGGAGCTTGATGCAGGGTTTGATTCTGGGACTCCAGGATCTAGACCTGAGTTGAAGGCAGAGCAGACACTTAACTGATGGAGCCACTCAGGTGCCCTGTGTCCGACTCTTGATTTTGGTTCAAGTCACGATCTCAAGGTTGTGAGCTCAAGCCCAAGCTGGGCTCTGCACTCAGCTGGGAGTTTGCTAAAGATTCTCTCTGTGCTCTCTGTCTTTCTCTCTAAAATAAACAAATAAATCTCTTTAAAAATGTGTTCATATTGGTTTCTACCTTATTCCTCCTTGTATTTATAAAAATATATATATAAACTTCAGAACTCCCTAAAGGACAATGGTGACCTGTATTCAGTACAATAAGTCAGGCTTAAAGCCCTTATTTGTAGTTTCCTAAAACCTGGGGCCAGTACATGCAGAGGGACAAAGCTTTGCAAGGGTGCATTTGATGCAATTGCTTGGGTTCTGGTATATGTTTCCTTTGACCTCCAGTTAATCCGAGGCCAATCATCCTGGATGACTAGTTAACTATTTAAGATTGCATTCTTGTCTTGACCTGCAGGTCTAATTTATATTCTTCTAGTCCTGGGTCTTTTTACTTCTTTTTTTTTTTCTTTTGCCATAAATACTCCTTCTAAACTTCATCAAACACTTTTGGAGCAAGGCTTGGAGGGTCAAATTAATAAAATTAAAGCTAACTTGCTGGGCAGATTTGTGATTAACATGGAATATGATCCAGGACCTTAAAGATGTCACATACTTGTACTTTTGCCAGCGTTATGCTAAATGCCAATCTTTCTATTATAGCAGGAAATGTTAAAAAGTCTGATTTCTGGGCCTGTTGGAGTTCTGAGTGCCTTACTATGCCTTAAAGTTTTCCTTAAGGAAGATTCAAATATTATATTTTTAACTCTTACATATTCATCTTTATAACTAGAATTTCTAAGTAAAATTTGCCTAATCATACATGAAGTTAACAGCAAAACAAAATGAGATGATATCTAGTTTCACTCAATTATCGTTAGGTCTACCTTTTTTTAATTAAAAAAAGAGGCTTAGGGGTAACTGGGTGGCTCAGTCAGTTAAGTGGCTGCCTTCCCTTAGGTTGTGATACCTGGGTCCTGGGATCTAGTCTGGTGTGAGGCTCCCTGCTCAGCGGGGAGTCTGTTTCTCCCTCTGCCTGCTGCTCCCTCTGCTTGTGCTCTCTCTGTGTCAAATAAATAAATAAGATCTTTTAAAAAATAAATTCATAAAAAATAAAAAAATAATTAAAATAAATTTTAAAAGTTTATTATGCAATGAATACTGTTATGCTGAAAATTAATTAATTAATCAATTCGTTTTTTAAAAATGTTTATTATGGTAAAACAAGTAGTACGTAAAATGCACCATCTTAACCAATTATAAGGGTGTATTCAGTGATCCATTAAGTCCATTCCTGTTGTGCTAGGAGAACCACCACCCACCCAAAGAGCTCTTTACGTCTTGCAAAACTGAAACTGTGTCATTTTTTTTATAATTATCTTCACAGGTGTCTGCAAAACAACAAGATTAGATCCATACCCATCTATGCATTCCGAGGACTCTACAGTCTTACTAAACTGTAAGTACCTGCGCAATCAGTCCACCAGTCCTGCAGTTTGCCCATTGCGCAGCAGCCCTCCTGCCCACAGCAAGGGAAGGGTGGGCGCAGCCCTGTCCCTGGGGGATTCCAGCTCAGACAGACCCATGCTTGAGTCCCGACTCCAGTAGTCCTTATTTCTTCACATCTTCATCCATACTTCTTATTGTCTGGGAGTTTGTTGCTTGGGGATTTTTTTTTTTTTAACAGTCATCTTAATGGGTATGAAATGATATTTCATTATAGTTAAAAGCAAAGCTTTTTAAAATTGGCTTTCTGGGCACCTGGGTGGCTCAGTTGGTTAAGCAACTGCCTTCGGCTCAGGTCATGATCACGAACTTCCAGGATCGAGTCCCGCATCTGGCTCCCAGCTCCTTGGGGAGTCTGCTTCTCCCTCTGACCTTCTCCTCTCTCATGCTCTCTCTCACTCATTCTCTCTCAAATAAATAAATAAAATCTTAAAAACAAAAAGAAATTTTTTAAAAAATGGCTTTCTCAAAGTTCATTTCGTTGAGTTTTACTAAGCAGCTGAACCTAACCTCCTGTAAGAATTAATAGCATGGAAATATAACCAAAAATCGCTTAAATCAACAACTTCCTGTATTTTTTTTATTTTAATTCTTTTTTTATTAACATATAATGTATTATTTGTTTCAGGGTACAGGTCTGTGATTCATCAGTCTTACACAATTCACAGCCCTCACCATAGCACATAACCTCCCCAGTGTTCATCAGCCAGCCACCCCAGCCCTCCTACCTCCCCTCCCCTCCAGCACCCCTCAGTTTGTTTCCTGAGATTAAGATTCTCTTATGGCTTATCTTGCTCTTGGGTTTCAAATGAAACAACTTCCTATATTTCCATTTCTGCCCCCCTTGCTTTCTATCTTACACTACCTTTTAAAATCCTTATCCAAGAAACTCATTCCAGCCAGATTCCTAGTTTGTGGCATGAGGGTTTGGGATTGAGGAAAGACTGCCTAATGATTTTACTAGTAAAATGAAAGAAGGGCCATGGAGACTCAAAGTCTTAAAAGTAACCACTTTTGACAAATCCTCTTCCCTTCTATCCCATCCCTGTTCTTTAATCTCTTGGCAAATCACCCAAAGTCAATACTGGATTCATTCCCATTAGACTCCCGACTATCTTTCTCTCTAATACCCCATGAAGCTGTTTAAAACTTAGTAAACCACATCTGCTTGGTTTAATGTTCAATGGATGTGAACAATAGTCCAGGCTTGGTTTAGAGTTCCACGGATGTGAAGAATAGTACCACAAATTTTAAAGGGTCCGCCATCTCCTTCCATAGTTATTCATAGCACTGGAATATTGTTTGGATATTAAAAATGTCACACACTTCTAGATTATCTGCAATAATCATTAGATTCCTGCTTTTCATTGATCCATAAATATTCATTAGCCATTGCAGTGTGTAAATTTCTCAGCTAGACACCATGGGGAGGTGGCATAGGAAGATAAGTCAGACAGGCTTCCTTCCATCTGCTTACACCCTAAAGTTTCAGGCAAAGGGCTATGCTACTGCTAGAGAGAGGCATGCCTCTTGCCCTCTGGAAGCTTATAATCTAGGGTGGGGAAACAAAACCAGTTTTGTGATAAACCAGTTATATGCAAAATAATTAGAAAATTATAAAAGAGGTTACTTAATTAAATCCTAAACCTGTGTTGTTCAGACCAAAACTGCTACTAAATTCACTGAAAGGGGTGTCTGGGCAGCTCAGTCAGTTAAGCGTCTGATTCTTCAGATGTTGTTTTGGCAAAGGTCATGATCTCAAGTCATGCGATTGATCCTGGCATCATCAGGCTCTTCACTCAGAGCAGTCTGCTCGAGATTCTCTCCCTTTCCCTATGCCCCTCCTCCTGATTGTGCGTGCACTTGCTCTCTCTCTTTCTCTCTAAAATAAATAAATAAAAAGAAAATCTTAAAAAAAAGAAAGATTCACTGAAATGAGTGACCATTTGGGATCTAGAATAGTGAGGGATGACTCGGGAAAACAGACAGGACTGGGCTAAACAGATGAGTATAAGATGTGGGAGGAGTCAAATGCCTTGTATCTAGGGGATTGCTATTGGCTTTTAAAGGAGACCCCTGAGGCACATGCACCCCAATGTTTATAGCATTACTATTCACAATAGTCAAAATATGGAAAGAGCCCAAATGTCTATCAAAGGATGCGTAGATAAAGAAAATGTTAATACACACACACACACACACACACACACAATGGGTTATTACTGAACCATCAGAAAGAATGAAATCTTGCCATTTGCAATGACATGGATGAAACTAGAGAGTATTATGCTGAGGGAAATAAGTCAGTCAGAGAAAGAAAAGTACCATATGATTTCACTCATACATGGAATTTACAAAATAAAACAGATGAATAGAGGAAAAGGGAGGGGAAAATAAAATAAGATAAAACCAGAGAGGGAGGCAAACCACAAGACACTATACACTATAATACAGGGCATCATCTCTTGTTATCCCTAAAAGTCAAACCTGACAGGGGAGACTACCAGCAGGAGGAATTTTATAACATGTCAACTCTAAAAATTGTCAGAAAAGAGAGAAATCCATGTGGTCCATGTATCTGTTGGAAGTAAAATTTCTACTAAAACTTGCATATGAATCGTAGGCAGAGAGGAAAAAGAAGAGAGATCAGAATGGTAAGCATGAACAGAAGTGCTGTTGTCATAAACAATATGTGCTGAGTGTTTATGACATGTGTTGCCTCAAACATTACCACAACCTAATAAAGTAGATACTAATATTACCTCCATGTTAGAGTTGGGAAAACTGAGGCTTTCAGAAGTTAACTGCTTCCTTAAGGTCACACTATTAATAAGTAGCAAAGCCAGGACTTGAACTGACAGCAGAGAGATCAGCACATTGCTGTGCTCAAGAGACTGAGGTAGAAATAAACATGGCGAAAGGGCAAGAGCAACGTAACAGAACAGAGTTGGTTCACTCTGCAGTAGGGTTAGAAGTAAAGTTGGGTAGGTAAAGTGGGGTCAAACTCTTTGGTAAGGCATGCAGTGTCCTTTTTTTCTAGAACAGACCCTCGCCTGCCTCCCAGGTTCACTCCCTGTCTCTCTTCCCAGCCCCTTCAGGGGGAGGCTGCACTGAGATACCTGGTGATCCCTTCCCTTGATACTCTCTCCTTCAGACTTCTTGCTTTTGCATAAGCGATCTCCTCTGCCTATATGAACTCCTACCCAATCTTTGCTTTGCAAATGACATCTTCATCCAAATCTCCGTCCATCATGTTGTGCCCCTTTTAGTACAGGCTTCTTTGTCCTGACTCCTCTGTGCCCTGCAGTCCCAACCCCCAACAAAGCTAAGCGCTGTCTGCGCAATGTCAGAACAACCATACCTTGTGCACTTCTCTCTTTTCCCCACATTGCTATAATAACCTGTTCGTATTCTACCTTCCCTCTAGACTCAAAGCGCCTCAAAGAAAGGGATGATACACCCAGCACAGTGCCACAGAGTAGGTGTGCAAAACAATTTGATTAGTAAAGGCATAGGTGAATGAATAGAGTGTGATTGATTGATTGATTGATTGATTATAGGGGAACTAAAACCTACACATGAAAAGGTAAGTGACCAAGTCCTTTTAGAGACCCCAAAGAAGGAAAAAGGTGTGATAAGAATAGCATATAAGAAAATCTAAGATGGATGACTATTGTTTTTCCTTTCCTTATTATAAGATATCAAGAAAGTAACACATTTGGGGCGCCTGGATGGCTCAGTCAGTAGATCATGCAACTCTTGATCTCAGGATTGTAAGTTCAAGTCCCACATTGGGTGTAGACGTTACTGAAAAAAAAAAAAATCAAGAAAAAAGAAGGTAACACATTTCTTGTGGTCATTTCTCTTTTCTCAGGTATCTCAGCCATAACAGAATAACTTTCTTGAAGCCGGGTGTTTTTGAAGATCTCCACAGACTAGAATGGCTGTATGTTTAATTTACATGGCATTTTATAGTAATAGTTTTTATATTCTAAATATATAAATGAATCAATTTTTTCTTCTGGCTGGCAGGATAATTGAAGATAATCACCTCAGTCGAATTTCCCCACTAACATTTTATGGACTAAATTCTCTTATTCTCTTGTAAGTACTAAAAATTAAAGCAAATATTTCAATTGAAGGAAAAGACATGAATAAAAATTCTGCTTTAAGTTTAACAGCATTAAATATGGAATTGTTAAAGCCCCAAAAAGGCCTTTACAACTACAAACCATCTCTTAATCATATTCCAATGGCTATTTTATAGTTTTAATAATCTTATAAGGTCTGTCTTCTAGGATATCAGCCCATCAAAACTAAATATAGCCTTACTTCCATATTTTATTGAAATATTCTCAAGTACACCATTACTGCCCATATTAATCTTGGTAAAGAAAAATAACATTAATTGAAAATCAATTTCTTCTCAATACCCACTTTTGATGGGAACAGGCTTTCCTTCAGTTATTAACTTTGCTGCTTCTTCCATATGACAACTATCATTTGTCGAATTTTATTACTAACAAGCAATCACTTAAATATAACAAGACTTACAGAGAAAAATAAAAGAGAGAAGACAACTAACACAATAGATTTTTGTGGTTTTATAAAGAATAATGATAATACCATGTTTGACTTAAGACGAGAGAAGAACCAGAAAAATGTTAATTCTTTTCTTCCTTTTCTTTTTCAGAGCATTGATGAATAATGTCCTCACCCATTTACCAGACAAACCTCTTTGCCAGCACATGCCAAGGCTGCATTGGCTGTAAGTTGATGAACCTTTCTTTAAATAAGTTAACTAACTTTCCTGGTTTTGCCTAGTACACTTTGGATATTAGGTTTTTAAAAATGTTATGTTATGTCATGTCACATTTCCTCAAATTACTTTAGTATGATTTTGTTATTAAACATGCCCATTATCCAAATTGACTCTTCTAGACTCTTGCCTAGATAAAACACCTCACACGCACACACACACAAAAATTGGAGACAGGAAGAAGAAAGACAGAAGGATGTCACAGTAGCTGTAGAACATCTCTTCCTTCCTTCTGTCATCTATTTTTGCCTATTTATTTGGTACAGAAAGACTAGTCACTTTAGTCTCGTTTCTAAATTCTGCCTAATGAGAATATGATACTTAGAATTTATTTTTGAAGTCTAATCACAATAGAATATGTCTCATGGAAATGTTTACACAGTAACTTTGCTTATGGTAATAAGTATCATTCTACCCGTTCAGAACTCAATTACCCAGTAAATTTGCCTACTTAACATGCAGGTAAAAAATGAAGAAACGGGGCGCCTGGGTGGCTCAGTGGGTTAAGCCGCTGCCTTCGGCTCAGGTCATGATCTCAGGGTTCTGAGATCGAGTCCCGCATTGGGCTCTCTGCTCAGCAGGGAGCCTGCTTCCTCCTCTCTCTCTCTGCCTGCCTCTCTGCCTACTTGTGATCTCTCTCTGTCAAATAAATAAATAAAATCTTAAAAAAAAAAATGAAGAAACAAGTAACCAAAATAACTATTTATAAGTTCAGTAAACCACATGTACAGTATTATATGAAAACTTTCTCTTTCATTTTGTAGGAAATTCTCAGAAGCTTTTTTTGTTGCTTGATTTCTAAGCTCACAGCAGAGTGTAAGAACCAGATTAAAAGTTGAGGGGAAAAGGACACCTGGGTGACTCAGTTAAGCATCTGCCTTTGGCTCAGGTCCTGATCCCAGAGTCCTAAGGTAGAGTCCCACATTGGGCTCCTTCCTCAGCGGGGATCCTGCTTCTCCCTCTGCCCGCTGCTTCCCCTGCTTGTGCTCTCTCTCTCTCTGTCCTCGGCTCAGGTCATGATCTTAGGGTTCTTGGATCGAGCCCTGCATCAGGCTCTCTGCTCAGCAGGGAGACTGCTTTTCCCCTCTCTCTGCCTGCCTCTCTGTCTACTTGTGATCTCTGTCTGTCAAACAAATAAGTAAAATCTTTACAAAAATAAAAAATAAAAAGTAAATTTTAAAAAATTAGAGTGAAAAGATAAGTTCAAAACATTAGTGTGAAGTGACAGCAATCGACCTGATAATAAAGCAGGAGTGGGAAGTGCTATAAAAAGCAGACATAATAACTCAAAACACACTAGTTTGGAACCATTTAGAAGAAGACAAACATCCCCAGAATCATTACTGAGTCCAAAGGGCATTTTGGTATGACAGCATAGTACCCTCCCTTGTTGACAAGGTAAAGTATTCAAAAAAAGGGTATTTAAGTTCAATATCCTTTGTTGTAGTTAAATTTTATTTCAAATGAAGACATTAAACAGCTATTACATGCTCAGTAATCCAAGTGTAGTAATAAAGCAAAATTGATTGATATTTACATAAGTAAATTAGCAATTAAAAATTCATGTGCTGAGACCAGAAGCAAATGTAGGAGATATTATGCAATACATTAATAAGCATTTCTTGTGCTTTTAAAAAGGCAGCCTAATATACATCTCAGATAAAACTGTATTTTTTAAAAGATTTTTAGGTATTTGAGAGAGATAGAGCATGTGGGGTGGGAGGGATGGAATGGTGAGGGGGTGGGCCTTGTGGGGGAGGGCGCTCACAGGGAGAAGCAGAGCAGGGAGCCCCATAGAGTGCCAGATCCCAGGACCTCAGGATCATGACCTGAGGCGAAGCTGGATTCTTAACTGACTGAGCCACCCAGGCACCCCTCAGATAAATCTTTAAATGATTAAGATTTATTACTAAAGGGGCACCTGTGTGGCTCAGTCTGGTAAACATCCAACTTTTTTTTTTTTTTAAGATTTATTTATTCAGAGAGAGAGAGCATGTGTGCAAATGGAGGGAGGGGCAGTGAGAGAGGGAGAGAGAATCCCAAGCAGACTGACTGCTGAATTGGCAGCCCCGTATGCGGCTCGACCCCACCACCATGAGATCACCACCTAAACCGAAATCAAGAGTCAAAATCTTAATCAGTTGAGCCACTCAGGCACCCTAGGTTAAGCATCCAACTCTTGGTTTCAGCTCAGGTCATGATCTCGGGGTTTTGAGATCAAACCCCAGGTTGGGATCCATTCTCAGTGTGGGGTCTGCTCAAGATTCTCTCTACTTTTCCCTTCCCTCCCCCTCTACTGCTTCCCCTGCTCTCACATGCCAGTGCTCGCTCTCTCTCTCTCTCTCTCTCTCTCAGAATACAATAAATAAATAAATTTAATATAAAAAAAGATTTATTAGTAAAGAAGTGAACATTTACAATTTCATCACTAAAGTTACTATCTTTAAATTTTAGCTATCCAAACAAGTCATTTCATATCCATTCCTGACAGTATTATCCCAATGTTAATGCTAATAATAATAATTTTTGCTTTATAAATATTCATTTCTGCTAAAACTAATCACAATACCTTTATCTTGCGCATGAACTTTTATTTAGCAAAGTATAAACTGAAAAATCTGTTTCATGTGTTGGTAAAGAAAAAATTATTTAACTGATTTACTGGAAAAATATGCATAAAATAAAAAAAAGACATGTGACAGCCCCAGATAATATGCTTGCCAGATATGTGACAGACAGAAGATTAAAACCTTTACTCTCATTGTTTCAAAGCAAAAAATAAAAACTGTAAACACCACAATGAAAATTTGGAAATTCAAAAAGTTGAAAATATAATTGATAAATAAACCACATGAACAGATGGGGCAATAGCCAAAGGTGAACCAAAAATCAAGACAGCAAATTAAACTTATTTTGATGGGAGATGAAGTAGGTTTATTATTATAGGCGGGAGAAGCTAATACGAAGAATTTGAAACTATAGAAAATGATGAAGATACATTATGGAGCAAGGTGCTGGAAGACGTGGGCCCAGATGGAAAAATAAAATGCATTTTAGAGGATATCACACAATGATAAGAGGGTATGTTCATCAAGAAGACATACTAATCTTAGATGAATAAACAGTTTCAAAATAAATAAAGTGATAACCATAGAACTAGAAAGAAAAATAACTTGGAGTCAAAAGTCATCACTTAAAACCAACAAATCCCCCAGTATGTAGGTATCTGATATTCTTAAGATGAACATTATTAAAAACTTACACATGATCAAAATCATATGGTGGGAGAAAAGTAGAGGAGCATAACGAAATACAATATATACTCATTTTATCATTGCTTATAAGATAAATTATAACAGGAAATTAATAAGTATTGTTATTCTCTAAGAAAGAGAAGATACAGTGTATTGGGTATGTTATAAAGATAACCAATAGAATATACAAACCTTTCTAAAGATTAAAAGAAATTTTTTTTAATTTATTGAGAGTTTTTTAACCTATAAAAACCATAGAGTAATATTTTTAAATAGCAGACTAAAGTCAGATATATTAGTCATATCAGTACACTTAAGCAGGCTTAACTTATCTTTTAAAAAGAAAAGAGATAGTCAAGTTGGCACACAAACCAAAGCCTAATTCAGCGCTATTTACACAGAAAAAAAAAAAAAAAAAAACCGATAACTTAGTGATTAAAAAAGATAAAAAAACAAAAGGCTGGTCTATAGTATTCCATGTAGATGCAAAACAAAACAAAGCAAAAAGCAGACATCATATTTTTTTTATCTAAGTAGGTAAAATTCTGGCCAGTTTGCAATAAACAATACTTAGAAGAACATTCAAATGATATAGTGTGAAATTTCTCACAAAAGATATTACATTATAAATACATATGCACCAAATAATTCGTATAGTAACCAAAAGAAATATGAAGAACTAAATAGCATAACTAATGACCCAATTTGTATATCAAACTGCAGCGTCCCTTTTCAATAACAGAACTGATCTATTTGGGACAGCAGTGTGCCCAGCAAAAATACAATATTCCCAGACTTTCCTGCATCTTCATATAACCACATGACCAAGCTCCACTGAAGAAGGTGGAAGAAGTATACTGTGGAATTTCGGGAAACCACCCTGAGGTGAAATAGGCAGGCTCTTCCTCTGTTTCCTTAACCAGAAAACATGGATAGGATGGTTCAAGCTTTAGCATCATCCTGGACCATGAAGACAAGGGCATGTAAAACGTGAACATGAAACAACTTCATAAAAATACCATGCTGTCCCCAGACTACCAAACTGTAGTTACGTATTTATGCTCTTATGGTTGGATGCGTGCTAGACGTACCTGCACCTAATTCTAACAAATATAAACCTGAAAGCAAACAAGAGCCAAAGAATATTCACCAAAACTGACCATGTGTTTTAAGACACATACATACTTAAGTCAAACTCAAAAAAATAGACGGAGGAACTAGCTTGAAACAGGACAAGGGTCATCCTCTTCTTGAGACTAGGAGACCAGGTGTATGAACAGGTAAGTGTTTAGATGTTGAGTAGAAGATCAGGGGCTTTTCCTTGCTTCATCCCCTCAATTTTCTCCTTGAAATAGGAGCCGGAAATCTTTCAGAAGTATGGGGAGGAAGCAGAGGTTAAGGAGATTTGCATGTTTAGAATGCCACTAGGGGTAGGTGAGGAAGCTGAGAAGAAACAGGCACGATTATTGGTATTGGTATTGTTCTTCAGCTCAAAGAACCAGATTTTCAAGTTTATGCCTCAAACCGGGTTCCTGTGTATCAAGGACTAAAACCTCTCGTTTTAGGAAGGAGGCAAAAACAAATTCCCAAATAAAGGTTAAAAATGATCTCAAAATTAAACTAAACTGACAATTTAATCAGAAGTCCCTAAATGATGCCTCGAGGTGTGCCTCTTACTGCTTTTGACAAATTAGTACACTAATACTAACAAATATTTTTGTCAGCTTAGTAAAAAAAAATGTCATAATAATAGGTAACAAGAAAAATATATCGACTCACCCAACGATACTTTGTGAGGCTTAAGGAAGTATCACCACCTGGTGGTAGTTTCATGGTAACAGCAATTAAAGAGGAAAGAAGAGAATGGTCTCTGTCACTGACAGTATATATTGAGAGACCAGAAACTTTGACCAAAACTAATGACCAAAAAAGAAGTACTATAAGTACTTAGTTTCCAATTTAATAGGATAGTAGAATTTTTTCTTTCAAAGGATGATCTAGAATCAAGATTTAAGACAATACAATATTCCATATAGTACAGAAATCCTGTCTACAAAAATTCTTCAGTTATGATGTATTGCTTCTGTTACATATCTGTAGCAATAATAAGCTATTCTCCGGACACTAGATTTTGAGCTGAAATTTGAAATATTTTGTGTCCTTCATCCAGTAAATCTAATGTTGCAACCTGATACAACATAGAAAAACCTTAGGATATCTTCTACAGCCTGACTTCAAATACAGCTCTCTTATTTTGCACTTTTCTTATACGAATACAGCCTTTTACTCAACTGACTTGATTTCTAGGCCCCTTACACCCTGGTCTTCCAGATTGTTCGATATGTCTTGATTTGTCCAAGTCTATTTTTATTGCAATGCCCAAAATAGAAGTATCCCAGATACAGCCTAGCCAGCAGAATATAGGTACTTCTTTTAGTGTTACCCATGTTTGCCTGGCAGATTTTAATACCTGGGTCACACTTCAGTTCATATACTTTAGTTTCAATTGTTCTTGAATGGCTCCATACTATTGGTTACCAGGAAACTAGGTTTTGGGGTAGACCGAACAGATTTAAAGACCTACTCCTGAAAGTATATCCCTAAGCTCCGCTAACGCTCTGATCTACAAACCTCCACCATAAACCTAACGATAAGATAAAAGAGATACAACAAAAGAATGCCTTCATGATCACCATAGAGAAGAGACACTCAAACATACATTTTTGGCATGTTTTACTTCTCAGACCAGACTTCTGCTGGTGACAGCATCACACAGCAAGAGAGCATAAGCAGGGTCTATGTACATCTCTCTGAACTGGAAGTTGGAAAGCCAAAGACAGCATAGCCTGTGTGGCAATATAATAAAGCAAACAGTGGTGTTCTTGGCGGTAAAAGGTTATTGAGAATTTTCCTAAGGTGTGTTTAGGCAAGGGGGGTAGAGGTGAAATTCTGTTTTGGCAGCAGAAGCTTCTGCGGCAATATTAGAATCTTCTGCAGACATAGCAAATAGGGTCACAACACTTAGAGAAATGCCATTGGTAACTCTAGACAGATGGTTTTTGATTGTTGCTTTTTTTTTTTAAAGATTTTATTTATTTATTTGTCATACAGAGATCACAAGTAGGCAGAGAGATAGGCAAGGGGGAGGGGGAGGGGAACTGGGCTTCCTGATGATCAGAGAGCCCAACGCAGGGCTGGATCCCAGGACCCTGAGATCATGACCTGAAGCAAAGGCAGAGGATTAACCCACTGAGCCACTCAGGTGCCCCTGTCGTTGTTTTTTAAGGAGATGGGAGTTTTTTAAATATATCACAAGGGGTTGCTGTAGACAGGTGTTTAACACATATCACTACTAAAGTGGGAATTTATCATAAAAAAAATTTTTTTTTAAAGATTTTATTTATTTATTTGACAGACAAAGATCACAAGTAGGCAGAGAGAGAGGAGGAAGCAGGCTTCCTGCCAAGCAGAGAGCCGGATGAGGGGCTTGATTCCAGGACCCTGGGATCATGACCTGAGCCGAAGGCAGAAGCTTTAACCCACTGAGCCACCCAGGTGCCCCTATCATAACAAATTTTTTAATTTGACTTCTCATTCGCTTCACATTTCTCAAGGTAACATATGTACTCATAAGAACATATGATACAGATATGACTCAAAACATTTTTACTATGAACACAAAAAAAAGCATTACATATATGTATTATTTTAGCTCTTATGTAAGTGGCTACATGTGGGACTCTATATGAAATAAACAGTATGTGAAAAAAGATATTTTATTAGAAAGCGAATAGTTCTTGGCCAATTTACTTCTATGATTAAAATTTAGCTTTATTGTTTTTGTTTTTATGTTTCAGGGACTTTGAAGGCAACCATATCCATAATTTGAGAAATTTGACTTTTATTTCCTGCAGTAATTTAACTGTTTTGTAAGTAGAGTTTTATCCTTTCGAAGTGATATTATATCTCTTTACAAACAAATTTAATCATTTATGTGAACATAAGTTAGCATAAACATGCAAAGTAATTATGACAAATGTTCACTTATGACTTAAAGTTTTCTGAAACCAAAGTGCATTGGCAAAATTATTGAAGTTCACCCCAACCTTGATCAAGATTCATAACATGCATGGATCATCACAACAGATCTGTATTATATGAGACCTGTCTTTCTCAAACTTAAGTAATACCCATTTTAATGGAAAAATTTTCACTGACCACCTAAAATCTCTCTTTGGAACTCAGTTTGAGAAACACTAAATTAGTCTTAATCTGTAAGAATGTTTGCCCTTTGCAAATTACAACTGTAAAGATTGTGGAAAAAATTTAATTACAACCAAAATTTTTTTTAAAATGTGGCAGAATGTCTACACCCCTGAAGATATAATTGAAGACACCAGGATAAATTTTAGAATGTTGTTGAATATAATTTCTCCTATGTCTTTCTGGTCTATTTTAAAGTCACGCTGCTTTTTCCATGGAAAAGCATGATAGAAGGATGATGGTGCTTCTTTCAGGATAAAAACACAATTGCCTTATTTACGGGGTTTTTTCTCAGAATCGTGTTTTTCCAACTGTGGGTTGAAACTCACAAGTGGGTGCTGAAAGCAATACGGTATCTTCTGACTAGCTTATCTAATGAAACAAGCTGAATTGAATTGAATTGAATTGAAATAACAGAATGCAGTTCAGATGGTTAAACGTAAATCTTGGGTTCTGTGGATGTATGTTAAGCCCAATGTTTTTAAGAGCAGTTACATGGGCAAAGTTTGAAATCCACCAAAGTAGAATCTGTCTAGAAACCACCCCAGAATCCATCTCGAAATCCAGGCTAGAAACCATAACACAAGGACCTCTGTGTACAGGCAACGCAATAGCTATCACTGATACAAAAAACTTTTTTTCCAGTATCATCCCACATTCCAATGGGTTCAAGCCCCTGAGATGTCTGAATTCTTGCCCGATGAGCTCAGAGCAGTCTTCAGGTGCAGGCTGCCTCATGTCAGTCACGCAAAACAGTTCTTACTAATTGCTGGAAAGAAACTAAGTGGCACCTGAAGGACATAGACCAAAACTTTCAACTTCTTTGATGATACACTTTTATATGTTTTTAAAGAAGCCTCTGTGTGAGGAAATTATCTGTGAGTTTCCTCTTGGCAGTTGCTTGTGCTTTTCTGGTCTAGAGATACTGGCTGGAGGTGGTAATGTTTGGAGAGCTGAGAGAAAATAAATGCTTCAGGATGGAACAAGGCCAACCTCTGAGCACATCACACATTTAAAGAATTGAAAACATTTTGAGACTTTTTTTAAGACCTTATTTATTTGTCAGAGAGAGAGAGACAGCGGGGGAGCGGGTAGCAGGCAGAGAGAGAAGCAGGCTCCCCGCTGGGCAAAGATTCCATATAGGACTGGATTCCAGGACCCCGGGATCATGACCTGAACAGAAAGCAGAGGCTTAACCAACTGAGCCACCCAAGCATCAGGCTTTTAAAACTTTTCCATGAGTTACTCCTTTATGCTCGCTCATAGTACATGAGATCAGTGGAGAAATGAACTCGTCAAGAATTACATACAGTCTGTGGGGCTCCTGGGTGGCTCAGTCAGTTAAGCATCTGCCTTTGGCTCAGCTCATGATCTCGGGGTCCTGGGACTAAGCCCAGATTAGGGTCACTGATGAGTTGGGAGCCTGCTTCTCCCTCTCCCACTCCTCCTGCTTGGGCTGTCTCTCTCTGTGTCAAATAAATAAGTGAATCTTAAAAAAAGGAATTACGTACATCCTGGTTCAACATTTCAAACTAGAGATCTTCTGAATTGGTCCAGTTTAGACTAGACTTTGTTAGAAAACTCCACCCCAAGTTGCATCGCCTACCAGACGCATGAGTGCTACTGTGCACCTGCGCTCAGGGCGTTCTGTTAGCAAGAGGAGCTAGGCAGATTAAATGTGCTCTCTGTTGCAAGAAATCAGTCTGTAGTCTCAAGAGTTCACTTTTCATTATTTCCCTTGCAGAGTTCTTCCCTACTTTACTTAAAATTTTTAATAATATTTTATTTTTATCATCATTAAAATTTGAGAAATTTAAAACTAAAATTAGACTGGATAAATTACTGTACTACAAAATACTTGATGTGAAAATGCACTATATATAATTATCTTTTTTTTCAGGCTATTAATCTTCTTTCCAAAAACTCATTTATCACTCACTTCAAGGAGCCACAACATATTTTTTTTTTCTTTTTACTTTCAGGGTAATGAGGAAAAACAAAATTAATCACCTAAATGAAAATACTTTTGCACCTCTCCAGAAGCTAGATGAGTTGTAAGTTTGATAAGACTTTTCCTTCTACTGTTTTAGTTCATACTTGTTACACGTATATGCTTCTGTACATTTGAGAAATATTTATCTCTTTTCTAACTATTATTTGTATACACTTTGAGCCATAAATGACTTCAGATAGCTTACAAAAATATACATAAATATATATGTATATATGTATATATATATAATAACTATTTGAAGAAAATGAGATAAAGGAAACATAGCTACAAGGAAATAAAGTCAAGGTAAAATTAATAAATAAACTATATCCTACATCACTCTGTCCCACTGCTAGAGAGGAACAGCACATTGTTTTTATGTTCATTAGAGAGTTAGGATTCAGAGACCATAAGATAAGAGACATACTTTACTAATTCCAGAAATAAAAGATAATGTTAGATCCACAAAGATACTAGATGTCCTTGGATAACATCCCGACCTATAATAATGGAAGAGAGACATAAGTTAAAGCAACTGTTTACACTGTCCTTCTTTTTTAAATCAATGACCCAGTTCCAAAGGACATTAAAACAACTCTCTTATAAACCAAAGCTTTGTGCCCTAAGCACATAGTAGCTGATTGTCAGAATAAAATATATGTTGGGGGATGGATGAAGTACATGTCCTTCAGACAATTATTTTATATTTTACTATTAATTTCCTCTATTGGATTTTGCTAAAGTTTGCAAACTACAGTCAACCCTTGAATAACTTGGGGTAGAACTGTGCAAAAATTAAGTCTCCAAATTATATTCCTACTCTAATGCAAACGGAAGAAGGGAATGAAGGGAAAACGAAAAGAGGCACCACACATATATTAATTAAATTAAATTAGAAAATTGAAACTAGATCAAATACTATCAAGCATTTGCCTCTGAAGAAGTGATGAAATGGGATAAATTATCTTTATATTTTCCCACTACACTTGCTTTTCTAAAACTTTTAGACTTCTGGTAATTAATGTACCTCACTAATAGCACTGTTAAAAAGTTGTATAATCATTTCCTAACAAATTACAGAACAATGAATAAAGTCTTAAGAAACTAATATGACATGGTTGCAATTGTTTCCCTAGGGATTTAGGAAGTAATAAGATTGAAAACCTTCCATCGCAACTATTTAAAGATCTGAAGGAGCTCTCACAACTGTAAGACTGATACTAATTTTGTCATTTCACTTGTTTTATTTTTTTAATTTTAATATATAGAACTCAAAATTTAGCATCTTCACCACTTTTAAACGTGCGGTCCAGTGACATTAAGTACATTCATGCTGTACTACCATCACCACCTTCCATCTCCAGAACTTTTTCATCCTCCCAAACTGAAACTCCATACCTATTAAACAATATCTCCCCATCACCTCCCCTGCAGCATCTCTGTTCTGTATCTATTAATGTGACTATTCTAGGTACCTCATATAGATGGAATCATTCAATAGTTGACCTTTTGTGACGGGCTTATTTCACTTAGCATAATGTCCTCAAGGTGCATACGTTTTGGAGCATGTGTCAGAATTTCTGGATATTATTCTGAATAATAGCATTAATTCATAACAATATTGTTCTAAATAGTAATTCATTGTAGGTGTATATATAGAGATACATATGTGTATATATACATATATATGACATATACATATGTATAGAGAATATGTATATAGAGAGAAAAATCCATTTCTGAAATTTGCTATTTTACAAATTCTTTGTGATTTCTTTGTAAAATTTCTTTGAAAATATAATATGTACATATATATACATACATATATATACATATACATATATATGCTGCTATGAACATGGGTGTATAAATATCCGTTTGAGACCATTCTTTCAAATCTTTTCAGTATATAGCACAGAAATAAAATTGCTGGATCATACAATAATTCCATTTTAATTTTTTTAGGAAGCAGCACGCCGATTTCCAAGCACCTACACCATTTTCATTCCCATTAGCAGTGCACAAGTATTCTAATTTCTCTACATCTTCAACAACACTTGTTCTTTTCTCTTTTTTGGGTAATATTTATCCTAACAGATGTGAAATGTCATTGTGGTTTTGATTTGCATTTCCCTAATGGTTAGTGATGTTGAACATCTTTTCATGGGCTTATTGGCCATGTATCTTCTTTGGGGAAGTGTCTATTCAAGTCTTTGCCTTTTTTTAAAGATTGGGTTTGTTTTTGTTGTTAAATTGTAGGAATTATTTATATATTTTAGTATATATAAAGTATATATATATTTAGTAAATCCTTTTCAGTTATATGATTTATATATACTTATGATATATTTAGTAAATATAAATATAAATATATTTATAAATATAAATATAAATATATTTATAAATATAAATATATTTATATATATATTTATGATATAGTCAGTAAATCCTTTTCAGTTATATGATTTGCAAATCTTTCCTTCTATTCTGTAAATAGCCCTTACACTGTACTGATTTTTTCTTCTTCTAAGAGTTTTCTAGTCCTAACTTCTATATTTAGGTCTTTGATCCATTTTGAGTTGATTTTATACATGAGGTAAGATAAGTTCTAAGTTCATTCTTTTGTATGTGGGAGCAAGCTGGTTTTCCCAGCTCCATTTGTTGAAAAGACTGTCCTTTTCCCTATTGAGTTGTTGCAGGACCATATACACAAGGGTTTATTCCTGTGCTGTCTATCCTATTCTACTGGTCTCTATACTCTTCTTTATAACAATACCACCCTGTTTTGATCACTGTGGCTTTGTACTAAGTTTTGAAATTGGGAAGTGTGAAGCCTCCAACTTTGTTCTTCTTTTTCAAAATTGTTTTAGCTATTCAAGCTCCCTTAGGATTCCAAGCAAATTTCAGAATGGATTTTTCTATGCCAAAAATATTAGGATTATGATAAAGATTGCACAGAATCAGTGGGTCACTTTGGGGAGTACTGACTTTTTTTAAAACATGTATTTATTTATTTTAGAGAGAGAGCACAGGAGTAGAGGGGAGGGCAGAGGGAGAAGGAGAGAATCTTAACCAGACTCTGAGCTCACTATGGAGCCAGACACGGAGCTCGATCCCATAAGGCCAAGATCACACCCTGAGATCAAGACCTTAGCCAAAACCAAGAGTTGGATGCTTAATCAACAAACCAACTGTGCCATCCCGGTGGCCCAGGGAGTTTGACATCTTGACAACACTAAATCTTCTAATCCATAAACATACAACGTCTTTCCATTTAATGGTGTCTTTTTAAATTGCTTTTGGCAACATTTTCTTTTCAAACACAAGTCTTTAACTTCCTTGATTCTGTTGGTGCAATTGTAAATGGAATTATGTTTCGAATTTCCTTTTTTGCTTGTTCGTTGTTAGTGTATAAAAACACATTCGGTTTTTGTGTAGTGGTTTTATATCTGGCAACTTTGCTGCATTGAGTTGTAAGTTCTAACAGCTTTGTCTGTGTGTGTAAGTGAGAGAGAGAGAGAGAGAGAGAAATCTTTAGGGTTTTCTACACATAGTATCATGTCATATGTGAACAAAGATAATTTTACTTCTCCCTTTCGAATTTGAATGTCTTTTTTTTTCCTGGCCTAATTACTCTGGCTAGACTTCCAGTACTATGTTGAAAGAAGCAAAAGAGGTCCTCCTGGTCTTGTTACTGATTTGGGAGGAAAAGCTTTTAGTCTTTCACCATTGAGGCTTATGTTAGTTGTGTGCTTTCTGTATATGGCTTGTGTTATGTTCAGATAGCTTCCTCCTAGCCTTAGACTGTTAAGTCCACTTTGTTTCTTTAATACACCTGAACTTTCCTTTTCATTCTTCCTCTCTTTCCTTCTACAATCACTACCTCCCAGAAGATCCCCCACTTAACTAAAAATCTAACCTGGAATAAGTTTCTCAAATAGAATTTGCCTTGAGAAGCTCCCTTTAATCAATGATTCTTTTCTCAAGGTGTTGTTTGTTTGTTTGTTAACAAAGACTCAGAAAATTTTTCCATCAAAATTGAGCTGCACTGTCTCTCTGATCGCTCTTTCTTTGTTCCCAGCTATATAGCCTTTTGCTTTCCATTTCACACCTCACAAATCATTAGCACAAATGTCACTCTTTGGCATAAGATTTTTTGTAAAAACCATTCAGTATGATTCCATTAATTCAAATTTGACAAAAGAGATGGTTTTTCATTCAACTCAATGAGATCCTAGGCAAAAGGTGAGGTATGTGTGGTTTCTTGTCGAGACCTCTACTGCTTCCGTGGTAGAGCCATTTCTTGACAAGTCCACTTTTGTTCTTATATTGTCTTAGTTCCCCCATCACTAACAAAATCATAGTGCTAATTAAAAGCCAGGCACAATTCTAGGTGTTTTATCTCCATTAATTCATTTAAATATTTAATGAACTCTGTAAGGCAAGTGCTATTCCTATACTTTTTTGTTAATGTTTATAAGTAATCCAGTCAACAGATACACTTTCTCTTAAGAAGTTTCTAGAAATGACCTATTGCTGCCTTTTTTTTTTTTTAAAACAGGAATCTTTCCTACAACCCAATCCAGAAAATTCAAGCAGATCAATTTGATTATCTTGTAAAACTCAAGTCTCTGTAAGTATATACCTATGGGGATAATTTTATGATGAAATTGTTATTTATACACTAATAGCTAAAAAAGTCTATAAAATTAGATTTGTAGAATCTTTCAAATCAGAAGCTTTATTCCCAGGATATGAGTTAAACACTGCAGAACCATATGGGTGCTCACTAGGCTATAAACAGGTAGTTTTACCTTACATATTTATAAACTAAAAATCAGGTAATGATTTTATATTTTTCTATAATCACCAGGAGCTTATATTGGATTGTTTGCTTTGATTCTCTGAAGGCAACTCTGCATATTCATTTCTCCATTGTACTGGCATCTAAAAATTTATTATAGCCACTTTTATCCCAAAGATGCAATATTCTGGATTATGTAAATCAGTACTCACACCACACACACACACACACACACACACACACATACACCTCTGTTATGGTCTAAGAATTGCCTTTAAAAGATAAGTTCAGTTCATTTAATTTAAATGTACCCTCAGTAAAATGGCATCTTATTAGAAAAAATATATTATTTTAAAATTATTAGAAAAATTTCAAATCTCTCTGCTTTTGTAATATTGTCTGAAAGATAATGTGTGTTCATTTATTCCACAAACCCTTATTGAGAAGTTACTATGCACAAAGCATAGGTTATGATCTATAAGGATCAAAAAAATTCAAATAGAGGAGATATTTGTGTATAAATGCCAGAATCAAAAAGGAGTTGGGAAGTAAGTGCATAGGGCAGGCTGAGTATGAATGTTTGGTTCACAATCAGTGTTAACAGACAGGATTTTGTCACAAAAACTCATTTTATTATATTCTTGTAATATATGTTATTTTGATGATTAATTTGATATTTTTAGCAGCCTAGAAGGAATTGAAATTTCAAATATCCAACAAAGGATGTTTAGACCTCTACTGAATCTCTCTCACATGTAAGCAGATGTTTTTCTTGTTTTTCACCCTGATTTCCATCTTTTATGTTTCCTCATGCACTGTGCTAATACATCCATACCCAAAGCATCCAATCTAGCAAATTTTCTGCTGACTCATTTGTCTAATTTATTATTCCTAAAGTTTTGTTATTGGGTGGGATGATTTTTAGCGCCCCAAGGTTTAGTAGAATCAAAGGTGATTTTTTAAATGTCAGAGAACATGAGGGTGGAGGGAAGGCCCTCAGTCATATAAGCTCTCCTTAGCACTGATACCATTCATACATAGGGATGTTTGCCTGATGAGCTAGTAATTTGCACACATGGTATAAGTGCTACCAGATGAAGAAATAGGAACTTATATAAACCACACAAAATAACTGTAAATAATTAATTGCTGTAAATGGAGGAAAGCATGGAGAAATACTCCTTAGTAAAAAATGCCGCCAATGGCAGGACATGATTGAAGCAAATGAGTATGGATAAAATGGTAAACTTTGAAAAATCTTTTTTTTTTCATTTATTTTTTATTTATTTTAAGCATAACAGTATTCATTCATTATTTTTTCACCACACCCAGTGCTCCATGCAATCCGTGCCCTCTATAATACCCACCACCTGGTACCCCAACCTCCCACACCCCCGCCACTTCAAACCCCTCAGATTGTTTTTCCGAGTCCATAGTCTCTCATGGTTCACCTCCCCTTCCAATTTCCCCCAACTCCCTTCTCCTCTCTAACTCCCCATGAAAATCTTTTATTCAAACAGTGTGTATTATGGTGCCATTGATTCTTTGCTTTGGAAACATCTTTCTTTAATTGAGGGCAGTCTTACAGCAGATGTTAGGTTGATCTCAATGCAGGGTAATTAAGTCCCAACAATTTAGAAAGTGTCATGTCCGCCAACACCCCTCTATAATTTTGATTATATTTTAAGTCTAATGCAAGACATTCTTTTTGTTTTCCATAACTCTTCAGAGAGGATGCTTATAAAATTTTCTTTGATTGCACACAACATAAAGCACTCAGACAAATGTAAGCCAAATACAGTTTATTGGGAGAAAATGGTTAGCTCATAAAACCCAAGAAACAACTCAAGGAACAGACTTGAATTGGGCAGAAACCATATCAGATCTAAGGGATTCGGGCAGCAAGAGTTAAACAACAGGATGATATACTGTAATTGTCAAGCTTTTATCTTGTGTTATTACTACAGCTCTCTAAACTATAAAGATCATTTATATTTTTTGCCAGAATACATGGCTTTAGAGGAAAATACATCTAATTTGAACTTCAATTTCTACATTTATTAGAAAATTTTGTAGTAAATAATTTGCCTTCGCTGAAGATTCATCTCTTCCTATGGTGGTACTGTTACGTAATGCATGGAGTTTACTTGAGAATTGATTCCTGATACCGAGAAGATGATCAGTCAATGGTGTAGGTGTTGCTGGTAATACAGTAGCAATTACTGATTATCTGCGTAGTGTCTGTATCAATAAAACAGGTCTCTCTATTGATGAAAAAATTAACTCAACAAATATTTATTCAACACCTTATTATGTACCAAAATCTGGTCGAGAGATAAGCATGTGAACAGGCAGTTACAGCTCACATAATGACTTCTGTAGTAGAAAAGCCATGGAAGTCAGAGAAGAAAACATTTGGCTCTCTCCCCCCCTGAGGGCTGAGAAGCAGGATTAGTTGGAGCAATAAGAGGAGCACGTAAACACTAAAAATCCAATAAAAGTTTCCTTAGATGGATTAATTCTCTCGATCTCATGCTGATGGTTTATTTATGTTTCAAGGCATGTCTTGAAATTCGTGGTGCCTATTTGCTGCTCTGACCCATGCATTCTTTTGCAGTGAAATCAAGTTCACAAGAATTAAAATTTCAACCTTTAGTATCTTTTGTGTTTTACCTTCCTGTGAGCCTCATATTAAGATGTTTTCTTCCTCCTGATAAGATGTAGAAAAGAAATACAAATGTACTGTGACACTGAATTAAATTTGAAATCTTATTTTACTTTCTCTTTGTGCATCAGATATTTTAAGAAATTCCAGTACTGTGGGTTTGCACCCCATGTTCGCAGCTGCAAACCAAACACTGATGGAATCTCATCTCTAGAAAACCTCTTGGCAAACATTATTCAAAGAGTGTTTGTCTGGGTTGTATCTGCAGTGACATGCTTTGGCAACATCTTTGTCATCTGTATGAGACCTTATATCAGGTCTGAGAACAAGCTACATGCCATGTCAATCATTTCTCTCTGCTGTGAGTATTTCCTGATTGAAGAGGAATTATAGTTTTGAAATACAGGAGAGCACTGCTATTAGAAAATAAGGAAACAGAGTGGTAGAAATATGAGATTTTACATTTTCCTCTTTTTTGCTTCTACGTTGTTTTCATATTCACTGTAATGAAAATCAAATGACTCTGGTGAGAAGAAAATAAGTTTTTAAAACAGGAAAATTCAGTTACCTTACACAGATTAATGAAGCTCTTGTTTATTAGCTTTGTCTTGTAAAGAAGCTCTCCTTCATTAGTTTTCTTCTCTGAAGGCATGTTTTGTTAAAGCCTGTAAACTCTTTTACTATGAATAAAATGACAATCTTTCCCAGTCACATTTTTATATCCAGGGTTGTATTTACTTTTTTGTTTGCATCTCTGGATCCTAGGTATTGACTTACCTGATAGCTGGGTTCCTGGTCTCTGAGCTATGAAAATCTCTTCCATTCATAATTTGAGATATTTGAATTAAAAAAATGTTTTTGGTAGTATTAAAATTTTTAAGTTTTTGAAATGTGATTGCAGAGTACTGTGTTAAATGAGGACTACCAAGAAAGAAAAGTAAGAAACCAGTGGTCAGGCTGTTTACAATGTGGGTCACATGGCCTGTAATGTAGCCATACTTTCTCCAGCGAATATCAATCTACACGATGTTTTGCTTTATGTTTACATGCCCAGGCTCATTCAAAGTCTATTGTCTTATTGTTTTATTCATTGCAAGCTACCTAGGAAATAGAAGTCAGAAACTGGTTACTACTTCATATTGTTAATTACAAAATTTTGAGTATGCTCAATTGCTCTGGGGAAGGCTAGAGTATAACTTCAATGTTCAAGGATTAGGACCAGCCTCATCATTTATACAGTGATGTGATTTCAGAAACCTTGTGTAGAATCCCTGTGTAGTAAAAAAAAAAAAAAAAAAACCTCACCTACTCTCGGATATGAAATATATGCTTAAAAAGCAAAATCACCAAATAGGGCATCACACTGACAACTGATTCTGGGGATGGGAGAGCCTAAAATGAGACAGTGAAAGATGTAAAAATAGGAAGAGAGAATCAGAGAGAACAGATTTGCTTAGACCAGCTCTGGGTAAATAAAGCCCTTCAAAATTATACTGACTATAGAGCACTTATTTTTTGGTTAAGATTTTATTTATTTATATGAGAGAAAGAGAGAGAGAGCACAAGCAGGGGGAGCGATGGGGGAGAGGGAGAAGTAGGCTCCCCAGTGAGCAAGGAGCCCCATGTGGTGCTCCATCTTATGACCCAGGGATCATGATCTGAGCTGAAGGCAGAGGCTTAACTGACTGAGCCACCCCAAGTGCGCCTATGGAGAACTTCTTAATTGTTCCTATCTTGTAAATTGTAGACCCTAAAATTCGTAGTCATTAGTCTACCACAACAACTTCTGAATTATTTTCCCTAGAATTTTGGATGATATCCTTAGCCTGTTAAGCTAGGACCATATTTAAACAGAAGATATGACCCGAAAAATAACATCCCCATATTGGTCCTTAATCAAAGGCTCAACATAATTGCATTTTTTAAAGATTTTATTTATTTCACAGGCAGGGGGAGTGGCAGGCAGAGTGGCAGGCAGAGGGAGAAGCAGTCTCCTCGCTGAGCAAGGAGCCCAACTCCAGGCTCAGTCCCAGGATCCCGGGATCATGACCTGAGCCGAAGGCAGATGCCTAGCTGACTGAGCTACCCAAGTGCCCCTCAACATAATTACATTTTATCCATTTACTCAACGCCTCTAGGTAATGAGACCAGAATGGAAAACAAAATAGACACATCCCTACTCAAACAGACTTGAAAATTAAAAAAAAAAAAAAAAAAGAGGACATGATTATGTAATTAGCTATAGAGGGTGCTGTAAGAGTGGTTATTGAAGAGAGCTGCTGAAGAGGTCCTTACCCATAAACAAATAAAAAGTAGAATAAAAAGTACCTCCTCCCAAGTGGAAGTACCTCCTCCCAAAAAAGTAAATTTTTTGCTCATACTGAAAATACTACCACTTGTTAATTCTATTATACCTATTTAATTCTCTAAATTTGCAACATCTCCTGATCCTATAGGTGCTGACTGCCTCATGGGAATATATCTGTTTCTAATTGGAGCCTTTGACCTCAAGTTCCGTGGAGAATACAACAAGCACGCACAGCTGTGGATGGAGAGTATTCACTGTCAGCTTGTGGGATCTTTGGCCATTCTGTCCACTGAAGTATCAGTGTTACTTCTAACATTTCTGACCCTGGAAAAATATATCTGCATTGTCTATCCTTTTAGGTGTTTAAGACCTAGAAAATGCAGAACAATTACAGTTCTGATTCTCATTTGGATTACTGGGTTTATAGTGGCTCTCATTCCATTGACCGATAAGGAATTTTTCAAAAACTACTATGGCACCAATGGAGTGTGTTTCCCTCTTCATTCAGAAGATACTGGAAGTACTGGAGCCCAGATTTATTCAGTGACAATTTTTCTTGGTGAGAAACTCTGTATTATAAGCCCTTTTATTCAATTACTAGAATAAATCAAAATGTCAATCTCATTATTTCTTCCAA
Source organism: Mustela erminea (assembly GCF_009829155.1). NCBI lineage: Eukaryota > Metazoa > Chordata > Mammalia > Carnivora > Mustelidae > Mustela > Mustela erminea. Next base: position 37,846,542 of record NC_045615.1, on the reverse strand, counting down.
TGTTTATAAATTTTTATTTCAGGTCTTTTTTTTTTTTAAGATTTTATTTATTTGTCAGAGAGAGTGCATGCAAAGCAGGGAAAGTGGCAGGCAGAGCAGGCAGAGGGAGAGAAGCAGGTTCCCTGCCAAGCAAGGAGCCAGATGTGGGACTCAATCCTAGGACACTGGGATCATGACCTGAGCTGAAGGCAGACACAGCCGACTGAGGCACCCAGGCTCCTTTTTTTTTATTTCGTATCTCCTAACCAGTTTTTCAAATTGACATCAGGGATGGATTCTGTCAGAAAAACCCTAAGGGTTCCCCCCCCCCATGAATTACCACTTTATCATATAAATTCCAATATGCTCCTTAATGACAAAATGGTAAATACTTGTATTTCATGCAGTCACCCTAATAATACTAAATAAAACATATTTTAACTCTTTGCACTTATAATATGAACAAACTGAAAATAGCCACATAAGTCTTTGCCTTGAAAATAGACACACAAGAGTTTTCTTGTAAAGAATATTCTCAGAGGGAGGCTAAAGAAAAAATATATATATTATAAAATATATATTTTATATATAAATATATACATAGTCTCAAAGAATAACTTAAACTAATTGAATTATTTTTAAAAACTATAATGATTAAAAGACCCAGGATATTCGCTGAATCACTATAATCTCATTTTAATACGCCATTTTTTAAATTAAAATTCCCTCATTCCTCATCAGTTCAACATTACTTCCATTTTTTGAAAAATTCATTTTTGTGTACTTAAGTGATTCATATGAAAAAATAAAAAACATGTTCATGTTCAAACAGCTAAGAGTATGTATGTTTGTTTTGAAAGTCTGCTCATACACATCAGTAATAATCTTTTTGTTCTAAAACAGGTGTTAACCTGGCGGCGTTTATCATCATAGTTTTTTCCTATGGAAGCATGTTTTACAGCGTGCATCAAAGTGCCATAACAGCAACCGAAATACGGAATCAAGTTAAAAAAGAGATGATCCTTGCCAAACGTTTTTTCTTTATTGTATTTACTGATGCATTATGCTGGATACCCATTTTTGTACTGAAATTTCTTTCATTACTTCAGATAGAAATACCAGGTACAACTTTTTTTTTCTTTTTGTAAAAAATTAATAAATCTGTCTCTGCAGTGTTCCTCTAAGAATGAAAATTAAGATTCTTAACACCAACTCATTTTAAGAATTTTAAGTCAGAGTTGTATGCACTTCAGGCTCTGTTCATCAATCGAAAGTTTACTGGGAGGCAGCTGTTCAGTTATTTCTGTAAATGCCTGAAACACAATTTTTGAAATTATCATTGGAACAAAGTAATGACTCAAATAAATAACATTCTATGTTTTGTAATTCTGATAATGCCATGCTTAAGAAAACCAAACAGGTAAAAATGATTATGAAATATTTACTTCATTTTTTTCTTTTTTTTTTTAACTTCATTTTCTTTCGAGAACATAAGACATTTTTCTTCCCAGAATACAGAGCAATTTAGGGAACATTATCCCAGAGTGTGAGAGATGATTGAAGATGCATTCCTAGTATTTAAAAATAGTGTAAATCATGCTCATTAGAATAGCTACTATCAAAAACACAGAAAATACCACAAATCGGTGAGGATCTGGAGAAATTGGAACTCTTGTGTATTACTGGCAGGAGTGTAAAATAGCACAGCTGCTATATTGAACAGCATGGTGGTTCCTCAAAAAATTAAAGAAGTACCATATGACCCGGCAATTCCAATTCTGGGAATTGAAGTAATTAAAAGCAAGAACTCAAACAGACATTGGTACACTCATGTTCATAGCAGCATTATTCACGATAGCCAAAAGCTGGAAGTAATACAAGTGTCCATCAATGGACGCATGGATAAATAAAGTGTATTGCACACACACAATGGATTATTACTCAGCCTTATAAAGGGAGGAAATTCTGAAGCATGGTAAGACATGAATGGACCTTGAAGACTTCATGCTAAGTGCAATAAGCTAATCATCAAAGGAAAATATTGTATGATTCCACTGTATTAACTACATACACTGTATGACTACTCTAGTAGTCGAATTCATAGAGACAGAAAGTTTGTGAGTGTGTCATCAGGGGTTGGGAGGAGAAGCAGATGACAAGTTACTGTTTAAAAGGTATGTAGTTTCCACCGGGCAGGATGAAAAAGTTCTGGTGGTGGATGGTGGTGATGATTGCACAACTCTATGAGTGTACTTACTGCCACTGAACAGCACACTTAAAAATGATGAAAATGGTAAATTTTATGTTATGTATATTTTACCACAATAAAAAGATGTGCAAAATGCTATTAATTGTGAGTGCAGTTTATAGTCACATTTTTAAAAATTATAAATATACAATTTTAATTTTGTTTTATCCCATGGTTGGTGATAATAGTATCTTACATTTTATAAGCAACAAAGAGAGAAAAGAGCATCAATTAAATTATAAGAACAAATCTGTTATTGGTAGTTACCTCTGTACTACAGTAATTTTTAAGATAAGTTTAGCCAGCAATGTTTTTACCGAAATAAACATCTAGTCAAAAGCCTAAAAATGCATACCTATGTTTAAAACCAAAGAAATAGCAGAAAAGAAATCTATATATTTTGATAAATACTTGTATGTACTACCCAGCAATTAAAATATTATAAAAGGTGTGATTTGAATGCTAAATGATACTGTTTTTCCTAAAATGAAATCATATCACAATAATATGTAATCACTTGGTGGAAAATGTTTCTACCTAATGGAATACATTAATTGATTATTCAAGAAAAGCTACTTAGCGAAGAACCCTGTTTTTTTGCAGCACCAGCACTCCCCTCAAACACTGGCACCCTGGAAAGACATCCTGGAAACACATTAGACTTGGTATTTAATTGTGTGACATCGAAGGGAAGAAATTAAGACTCAAAAAGGGGTTGGGGGGAAAACAAGGAAAAGGGATTTCTATACCTTGTAAACATCCATGAACACTGAAACTACTGCATTTTTCTCTTCTAGGTACCATAACCTCTTGGGTAGTGATCTTTATTCTGCCTATCAACAGTGCTTTGAACCCAATTCTGTATACTCTGACCACAAGACCATTCAAAGAAATGATCCATCAGTTTTGGTATAACTACAGACAAAGAAAATCTGTTGACAGCAAAGGAAGTCAGAAAACATATGCTCCGTCGTTCATCTGGGTAGAAATGTGGCCACTGCAGGAGATGCCGCCTGAGTTAATAAAGCCAGCTCTTTTCACAGACCCCTGTGAACTGTCACTAATTTCTCAATCAACTAGACTCAATTCCTATTCATAACTGACTCTGAAAACCATTGCTACACGGGGAATCTTGTGGGATGTTCATGAAGGATTCATTAGTATAAAGTGAATGCCACAAAATTAATCATTTATAATGGCTAAGATAAAGCCATTACAAGGACATGAGGTTGTTTGGGAAAAAAATCAAAGTGATGGGGGCCCGTATAAAGGGAAATAAATTGTGTCAATAATATGTATATACTAGTACATATTTTGCATAGGAAATTAAGAGAAATCTACTTCAGAAAGATTTATTCATTCTTTTGCCATTTACTGAGGACCCATTATGCACGTAACACTGCAGTAAATTTCTGGAAGTGCACAGTATAGAACCTTTTCAATTTACAATGTTAAATTATGTGTAGCTACAACAGAATATACAAAGGGCCATCTGCAGTACTTAGTTTAAGGTAGAGCTTTGTCATGCACATCAACAAACATAAAAATCATAAACACTTGTAAATAAAGGTTTAAGGTTTTGGAATACTAATATAATGAAAAATGAGGAATGAAAAAATGTCTGATTGTTTGCAAAATAGATACTTGTTTTAAGAATTCCTCTTACCTTTCTTGAAGTCCCTGCCTACTTGAGAGGTAATACACAAAATTACTCTGAAAAAAGATGTTCGGATATAAACTCAAAATAGCACTTCTCCATACATCCTCACATTTACTGTCAACTGATTTTCAGCAGAGATACCAAAACAATCAAATGAAGAAAGAAGTGTGTCTTCAACAAATGATGCTGGGACAACTGGATATTCACATGCAAAAGATTGAAGTTGGACCCCTACCTTACACCATATACAAAAACTAACTCAAAATTAATCAACAACCTAAATATAAGGCATAAACCTCTTAGAAGAAAACATTTGGGTTAATCTTCAAAATCTTGGATTTAGCAATGGATCCTAAGTTGTGACAACAAAAGCATAAGTAACAAAAGGAAAAAAATCAATAAATTGGACTTCATTTAAATTAAAAACTTTGTGCACCAGAGAATGTTATCGAGAAAGTAAAAAGACAGGGCACCTAACTGGCTCAGTAGGTGGACCGTGTGACTCTTGATCTTGGGGTTATAAGTCCAAGCCCCACGTTGGGTACAGAGAATTACTTAAAATCTTTTTTAAAAAAGAGGTAAAAAGACAATCTACATAATGGAAGGAAAAATTTGCAAATCATATATCTGAGAAAGAGTTAATACCCAGAATATATAAAGAACTCCTACAACTCAACAAGATAAACAATCCAATTTAAGTGGGCAAAGGACTTAGAAAGACATTTCTACAAACAAGATACACAAGTGGCCAATAAACACTTGAAAAGTTGCTCAACATCAGTAATCATTAGAAAAATGAAAACTGAATCTGCAATGGGATAGATTACACTTTACACATACTAGAAAGGCTGTAATTAAAATAGCAACAACAAAAAAAGTATTGACCAGGATGTGGAGATTGAAACCCTTCTGCATTGCTCATTGGAATGTAAAATGATGCAGCTACTATAGAAAACAATTCGGTTGTTCTTCAAAAGCTGATCATAGAATTACCATGTGATCCAGCAGTTTCACCCTGGGTTAAACCCAAAAGAATAGAAGACAAAACTCAAACAGTTACCTGTATGCAAACGCTCATTGTGTCAGTTATTTACAGTAGATGAAAGATGGAAACAACCCAAGTGCACATCAACTAATAACTAATAATAACAAAGTGTGGTATATGCATACAATGGAGTATTATTCAGCCATTTATAAGAAAGAAGTTCTGACATATCATCTACAACATGATGCGTATGAAAGAAGCTAGACACAAAAGGACAAATACTGTATGTTTCCACTTCTAAGTAAACTGCCTGAATATGCTAAGCCGTTGAATTGTACACTTTCAATGGATGGATTTTATGGTGTGTGAATTAGATCTCAAAAAAGCAGTTAAGAGGGAAAAGGAAGGAAGAAAGCTAGAATGCACCAAATCAGGAAGCCAAGGAAGGAAGGGTCTGCATGTACATGTTTTACTTCAAAGAGGAAGTAGTTGTTATCAAGAGTTGGACTTACCTTCCTTTTGCATGGCCAGCCAGTTCACGAGATATTAACTTTTTAGCTAGTTATTGTTCTGGTCTCTGACCTATTGGAATTTTTTGCTCTCATAATTTGAAATCTTTAAATAGGAATAAAATGTTTTCAGATACTTTTAAATACACCAAAAATATTTGAAACATGAAAATACTGGAATCAAAAATATATTTATTGAATAAAAAATTGTATATATTTCTTTTGAAAGCAAATTGCCTACAGTTTAATTCTATTAAAAATGTAGATTACGTTGAGTCCTTTCTGTTCTTACTTGTAATAATACCAATAAATTTTCTACATGAGGGCTATGGTTATCATTTCAACAAAAAAAGTCAGAGAATAATAGGAAGCTATAGTTCTGCTTATAATATTCAATTCTCAAGGACCTGGGTGGTTCAGTCAGTTGGGCATCTGACTCTTGGGTTTTAGTTCAGGTGGTGTTCTCAACATTATGAGATCGAGCCCCACCTGAGGCTCTGCACTCAGCTCGGAGTCTGCTTGGGACTTTCTCTCCTTCTCCTCACTGCCCCCTCCACATACTCTCTCTCTAAAGTAAATAAATAAATCTTCTTAAAAATATATTCAATTCTCTAAGTACTCAGACTATACAATTTTTTTAAAGCCTACAAAAATGAAAATACATTGGAATTCTCTTATAAAATTATTTTGGGATTATTATTCTTTTTTTTTTTAAGAATTTATTTATTTATGACAGAGAGAGAGATCACAAGTAGGCAGAGAGGCAGGGCTGAGCAGAAAGCCCAATGCAGGGCTCCATCTTAGGACCCTGAGATAATGACCTGAGCCAAAGGCAGAGGCTTAACCCACTAAGCCACCCAGGTGCCCTATTTATTATTCTTAAGAAGTCTTATTACTAGTAAATAATAGAATAGGAAAATATTTTTCTTTTTTTTAAAGATGTTATTTGAGAGAGAGTGCAGAACATGCATGCTTGCTCACAAATTGGGTTAGGGAGCATGGCTCAGCAGAAGAGGAGGGAAAGGGATAGGAACAAGCAGACTCTCTGCTGAGTGGGGGGGACCCTACCTGGGGTTCAACCCAGAGATCATGACCTGAGCTGAAACCAAGAGTCAGACACTCAACCGACTGAGCTACCCCAAAAATTATTTTTCTAAAAAAGAATTTCTGCAAAAGAAAGAAGCAGGGGCACTTGGGTGGCTCAGTCAGTTAAGTGTCTTACTCTTGATTTCAGCTCAGGTCATGATCTCAGGGTCATGATCTCAGGGTTGTGAGATCAGCCCCAGATCAAGCCTATATGGAACTCCATGCTGGGCATGGAGCCAGCTTAAGACTTTCTCTCTCCCTCTCGCTCCGCTCCTCTCTTTACCTCCACATGTTCTCTCCCCCTGCCCCAAAAAAAGAAAGAAAAGAAAAAAACGATAATCATGAAGACTACATAAAATGTAATCCTACAAAAATTATAATTGTAACCTATGTTTATGGGTCATAGAAACGCAGTGAATTTACAAAATATACACCTCAAACTACTTTTTAGCATTTAAAATATTTTCAAATAATTTTCTATAGACAACTTGATTTGTCTACTCAGTCTACTTCTTCCATCTTTCCGCCTCCCCAAATAGAGTAACTTCCACTTAATGTAATTTGGTAAGTAATTACTAGCATACTGTGTAACTATTTCCTACTAACTTTCAATGGAAGTTACATTAGAAGCACTAAATTAATGCAGATACAAGTCATGGTTTTCTCTTTTACAAAACTAACTTTAGTCCAAAACTCATGGACTATGCTCTAGTTCAAATCAATCCTCTAAGTTAAACTAAAGTATTTTAAAATGTAAAAATAAATATCAGAAAGACCTCAACTTTTTTTTTTCTATTTTTAGTTTAAGGGCTCCTAGTACATCCAGCTAATACATAATCTCTCACAAGGAAATTACTTATTTACTGCCTTTTAGCAATTTAGACACTGCTAAATTGAAGGAAAACAACAAATGGGAAGGGATATATGCAGCCAGAATGGTGAGGTCCATGCATTTCATTGCCTAATAAACTAAGTAGTAAATGAATTGATAATTCAGTGTGATGGAGTGAAGCACTCTAGGTAAGACACTTCAAAAATCTATTTTTTACTCATGTACTCCTCTTTTAAAGAGAAAACCCTTCACTAGAAACTTCATTTACTCTGTTTTAAATCCTTTTCTTATCTACAGCCTGGCAGTCTTACCTACTTTAAAATCTGTGGTTTCAATTACTATGTATATACTGATGATTCCCACATTTTTGCCTTTAGCTTATTCTCTTTCCTAAATTAGTCACTTATACGTACAAATGTCCCTAGACATTACCACTTGGGTATCTCACTGGTTTTTTAATGTCATTAATATGGACCCTGCCTCTGACATCTGCATCTCTTCCAGACCCTATCTGGGTGAATGGTACCAACAACCTAACCTAGAAATCTTTGAGTCATCCTTTGGCTCTTCCTTTATCTACCATATCAAAATCACCTAGCACTACCTTTATTCTATGTAATAAACAGCTCTTAAATCTGTCTACTTCTCTTTATCCCATTTCCTCATACCTAAGCTTGGGCCAACATCATGTCTCATCAACTATATTTGCAATAACCTTCTAACAAGTTTCTATACCTCCAGTTGTAATTTGCTCGAGTGATTTGTATGGGTATTTAGAGCTCCCAAATTAATCTAAGGGGAAAAATTGCGCCTGGGTGGCTCAGTGGGTTAAGCCGCTGCCTTCGGCTCAGGTCATGATCTCAGGGTCCTGGGATCGAGGCCCGCATCGGGCTCTCTGCTCAGCAGGGAGCCTGCTTCCCTCTCTCTCTCTCTGCCTGCCTCTCCATCTACTTGTGATTTCTCTCTGTCAAATAAATAAATAAAATCTTTAAAAAAAAAAAAAAATTGAATATTATAGTTATTACCACCAGTATTCTATGATGGGTGACTGAATGGACGAATGTGTTCAGTTCCATTTTTAAATTGTGTGTTAGTCAGAATTCTCCAGAGAAACAGAACTATGTATTTATAAAGAGATTTGTTGTAAGAAATTGTCCCACATGATTATGGAGTCTGGCAAATCCAAAATCTGTAGAACTGATGTCCCAGTTCAAATCCAAAGGCCAGAAGATATTGTAGAACTAAGAAAACACAGTGTCCTCATTCAAAGGTCATCAGGCAAAACGAGCCACTTTTTCAAGGTCATCAGGTAGAATGGTATTACTCAGGGGAGGAGCAGTCTTTTGTTCTACTCAGGCCTCCAACTGGTTGAATGCTTAACCCACTTTACCAAGGGCTATCTGCTTTACCCAATCTACCAATTTGTTAATCTCATCTGAGAATACTCTCAAAGGAGCACCAGGTTTGACCAAAAATCTGGATATCCTATGACCCAGTCGACATATAAAATAAACCATCATCATTGGGGAAAGTAAACAAAGTGAGCTTGAATATTAATAGGTCTAACCAAGAGTTAGGTGGCTAGGTATGGCAAAGATAGGCGTATTAATTTTGGTTTAAGAGACCCACAGGTAAATCATTTCATCTCAGCCTGTTTCCTATTCTGTTTCTGTAAATAGGAATAGTATCACTCTCCTCAAAAAGCTAATATGAAATAATGCTAACAAAGCTCCTAGCATAGTGCCTGACATATTTCATACTCAGAAGTTTTGAAACACATTGTCTTTAATATTAAAATTTCATCATACTGCATGCTTGGGTGGCTCAGTTGGTTCAGCTTCTGCCTTTGGCTCAGGTCATGATCCAACGGTTTTGGGATCAAGCTCCTTGTTGGGCTCTCTGCTCAGCAGAATTTGCTGCTGCCCCTGCATGTGCTCTTAATCTCTCTCTCTCTGGCTCTGTCAAATAAATAAAATCTTTTAAAAATCATACTGACTTTGGCCTCTCACGTCTTTTAATTATATTAGTCAAAATATTGTTTTCCTCTGAGGTTTATATAGAGCTGGTAATGAACTACTAAGAAAAAATTTGAGTCTCTAAGAAAATATGGTTTAAAAAAAAAAATGTTATTTGATAGAGAGGGAGCAAGCACAAGCAGCAGGCAGAAGGATGGAGGGAGAAGCAGACTCCCTGCTGAGCAGGGAGCCTTATGTGGAGCTCTATCCCAGGACTCTGGGATCATGACCTGAGCCAAAGGCAGACACTTAACAGACTGAACCACTCAGATGCCCCAAAAATGTTTGTTCTGAAGCCTTCCCCAACCCCTCCCATGAAGCAGAGCAAAAAAAAAAAAAAAAGGATGCTTTAAAAAAGGGGGGGAGGGGTTTTTTGGTTTCTTTTTTTAAGATTTTATTTATTAGGCAGGGAGATCACGTGTAGGCAGAGAGGTAGTGGGGGGGGGGGGCAGGCTCCCTGCTGAGCAAAGAGCCCTATGTGGGACTCCATCCCAGGACCCTGAGAGCATGACCTGAGCTAAAGGCAGAGGCTTAACCCACTGAGCCACCCAGGCACCCCTAAAAAAAGGATACTTTTCCAAAAAGCAACTCTTAAAAATAAGATGAACTTCTCTGTGGGCCACACATGGCAACAGAAACTGTAAACAAAGCTGAGCTCTGGGCCTACCAGGCTCTTAACACTAGTAGCTGAGTTTAGTGCTGAGGAAAAAAGTAAGTGTCCACAGAAAGCTCACTGCCTAAAATCAGGGGTTAACCTCAGCTGACCACAATTCAACAAAATTAGAAATGAACTAACATTTTTCTTTTCCAACATAAAAAAATATATACATGGTTGGAGGAGGAAGTCACACACACCAAAATCAAAGTAGTACAGATCATACTTATGATAAAGCTATAACAGAGGTAACAGAGGGAATCTTAGCATGGGGTTAGCAAAGAGATCAGATTAGAATGATCTCAGAACCAAGCATTTATAGCGTATTTGAATGACAGAGATAGCATTTGAAAATACTGGTACTTGGAGGAACACCAAAACCCATGCAAAAATAAATAAGATCCCAAAACAACACCAAAAGCAAAATTCAGATAGATTAAGCACCTAAACATTAAAAACAAAAATGTTTTAACTTTTGAAAAGATGTAGAGTATCCTTTCAAAACAGGACCCAGAACGCACTATTAGGAAAAACTGGTAAGATTTCATTAAAAACTTTTATTTACGAAAACTCCACAATCAAATATGAAGATGAATCACAAACTACAAAAAGATAGTTAAAACACAGATAACAGATCATTAGTATTCAAAATACGTAATACTTACAAATTGATAAGGGAAAAAATTATAGAAAAATGGACAAAGCTATGGCCTCAGAAATCACACACTACATTTCCTGAATCTCCAGTAGTTACACAAGTCAGCACTACTTCATGTGTGAGACTATACAAGGGCATAAACACCGGGAGGCGGACGATTGTGGCCATCTGGAGGCTAGCTACCACATACATGTAACAGTATTTTGTACTGCTTTGATACATATGCATTAAAAATATAAGAACACAAACTAGGATACATACCACTTCTAGAACAACAGTTCCCTCTGGGGAGAAAAGAAGGTATGGGATCAAAGAGGTAACAAAACTTTCAAATGTAACTAACATTTACAAATATACATAGATTTGAAGAACGTATAACCAAATGCTAACCTTTATTAAATCTGCACGGTGGGAATATGTCCTCTAATAATTTACTCTTATGTTTTAAATATTTCAGTAAAAGTTTTAAAATAATGAACCCAAAGAAATAAAATAAAATCTGCTTTGAACATGTTTATTTCTGTATATTCTGAAAATTGCAATTTTGATGACACATAAGAAAAATATTTTTCTAATATCAAAATAAGTATCTCTTTGGTAGAAACACACCTCATATGTTATCTTTAACTTAAAAAAATTAATCAAGAACTATGACCTAATATACTAAATAATACTATTCTTTGTCCATCCATTTGTCCCCACTATAGAGCTTTAGAATATAGTTCTATACATCTCCATATCTACAAAAGAATTAAGATACCATATCAAAGATGCCTACAAGTTATAGGGAATTATATGACATAAACCAGCAAAAAGAACAATCTAAGATATGGGACAAGTTGAGCAGAACATTGTCATTAAAGTCAAATAATACGAAACCAATCACATCATTTAAATTTGATGCATTAAAAACAAAGTATCTTTAGAATGATTGTATTTAGAATTTAGAATTATTATGTGCAAAGTTCAAAAAGCAGTAATACAGAGCCATAATTTTGATAAGGCACTTTAAAGAGAACAATCAAACATACAACATCACATAGCAATTAACCTGAGAAATAAAAAGGGGAAAAAAATTTATATATATACATATATATTCTTTCCAGACAGGCTTTCATTTTCTGAAGTAAAATCTTTTCATAAAGCATCATAAAGAATAAAAAATATTTATCATATATTTTTAAAAGTTATCAGTTAAATTACAAATTCTTATAAAGAAAAGAATGTCTTCCTAAAAAGTCTGTGAGGTTCTAATTCAAATATTTTTAGAAAAACAATTATAAGTTTCATGTGAAAAAAAAAACAGCTTTTAACTGTATTGTCAACTCTTTTATTCTCAAACATTTACTAGTTGTTGTGTTACACTTTCATTGTTCTAGGTGCTGGGGATAAAGAAATAAGACACAATCATTAGTTCCAGGGAACTTGGCGTGGTGGAGCTGGGCCAACACTGGTAACTTTAAAGTTACTTCCCTTGGTCCATAAAATGAAGCTCAACTTCAAATGCTGGCATTTCTGACATCTTCTGAGAAATCAAACAGAATAATGATCTACATGCTTTTTTCTATTGGTAACGCTGTAGCATTTTTAACGTTATCTACTGATGAAATTAACTTTCAAAAAATAGACTTTTAACGTTTAGAGGACAGAAAATATTTAAAGATAAGTATCATCCAGCATGAAAAACACAATCAGTATTCTGCTTTCACAAAAGTGAGAAAACCAAGAAGATTTCATTCTGAATATATAGAACTGCTGGAGACAACCATATACTTATGGTACATGTGCAAATATCAAAAATGAGTAAGTATGAATTATTACACAGCCAAATCAGTTGTCAGGCTTCAAAGAATCATAGCCTTCTTTCAAGAGGTCCCGCCATGTTTTAAGGAAACGTGCATTTTCTGTACATTTGAAGGCAAGCTCTTCCACTTGAGCTGATACTGCAGATGTGGCTTCAAGAAGTTTGGTTAATGAAAATGCTGCCTGAAATTTTTAAAAAATACAGAGAGAGAGAAAAAGTCAAATAATATGTTTATCTTTCAGATTTTCATCTCATTTTATAGTCTAAAAATAGTTTAAAACCCTGACTCCCATGCCCAACTTGTTTTCCATAAACGTAAAAAAATCTTCAAACTAAACACTAGCTTCTTTAGGGAACCTAAGAAATTCCTTAAAGTAAGCTTTGAAGAAATGTCTGCTGGAGAGATACCCATTATGCACCAGACCTAACAAGTCAGTACTTTTTTCTTTTTTTTTTTTTTTTTCTTAATTGAAAATACACCAGGGGAACCTGGCTGGGTCAAACACAGAAAGCAAGTGACTTTTGATCTCAGAGTTGTTGAGTTCAAGCCCCACGCTGGGTGTAGAAATTGCTTTAAAAAAAAATTAAATCTTTGGGGCACCTGGGTGGCTCAGTGAATTAAAGCTTCTGCCTTCCGCTTAGGTCATGATCCCAGGGTCCTGGGATGGAGCCCCAAGCCCCGAATCGCATCGGGCTCTCTGCTCAGCAGGGAACCTGCTTCCTCCTCTCTTTCTCTGCCTGCCTCTCTGCCTACTTGTAATCTCTGTCTGTCAAATAAAATAAAATCTTTAAAAAAAAATTAAATCTTTAAAAGAAAAATAAAAGGAAGAAAATTCACTAGACTCATTTAGCTCAAAAAGAGGACTTGGAGCCCTTGACACTAAGTACCAGAAGCATCTGAGGGACTTAATTCTTGACAAACTGCTCACTGATATTTAGGTAACAAGGGCATTGTCCCGCTAATTTTACTTGTGAACACTATTTAGACCGTGAAAAACTACAGACCAAAGAACAGATACTCTGAACGGCCAAATAAATCAACAAAATCAAAACAAACCAAGGCAGCATACAAAAAATATCCATCTCTTCGTGGAATTCACTTCTAATTCAAATGTTTTCTTCACCTAGAATATAAAATTACACTCTTCCTAGATAACCTATCAGCAGTCCACTCAACATACTCTTAATACCAGTCTCCTTCAGCAAATACTGAAGCTGCACCAGCACTTTAGACATCTTAAAAAAAAAAAAAAAAACTTATTAAGCAACGATAGATAATCGAGTTCATTCCACAGTTTCCAATATGCACAGGAGGGTCTATTCCACAAAGTTCTCCCAGGAGTATTACATCCTACATACCTCATTCACTCGACTCAGCCAAGAGTCCTTATTTACTGAAACTCCGCTGGGGGTGGGTGGGTGCGTGTCAGTGGAATTCGAGACTCCACAGAAACCACAGTGTGCCCTCTAGCAATCACAGGGAGGTCTCGGACCCGGCCGTTGAGGAAACCAATCTGGACGACAGGCGCTGTTAAGTCACCCCTCCAAACTGGGTCCAGCGCAAAGCAAGCCTGAGACACGCAAGAATAGCATTGCCAGCTGGCTTTGGCAGGTGGCCAACTAGAGCAGCGGGATCTTAAGACCCAAGGAAAGAAATCACAGCCTGATCCTAAGCACCAGCAGACGAGGAGGAGGAAGAGAGGGCGGACCTCGCCAGCACACGTCCGCGCAGCAGAGCTCTGTGGTTTCAGGTTACGGAGGATGATTGAAACCAGAAGGCGAGACAAAAAGAAAACTGCGAAGGGTGGGGAGGTGGGGGGGGGGGGTAGTGGTGGAGGAACAACCCCTTATTCCTCAACACTAATTCTAAACACGGAGTCCTCGGGATGGTGGACACGGGGCCTCGGGTCTCCGGTTTACTTAACAGCCTTGGGGGCAGAAGGGCGAGATGCGGATTCCTGGTCCTTCCCTCCCTGGCACAGCAACGGTCTCCCAACAAGGGCCGAGTGGGGGCGCGGCCCCGGGACCCGTCGAGCGACACTCACGTCTCCAATCTGTAGCTCCACTTCCTCCAGAGGGTCCACCGTTCGGCCGCTGCTCCTGCTCGGAACTGGCCAGCCCAAACTCACTGGAACGCCGGGGGAAGACGCTGACGAGGCGTCTGAAGACGAGGGAGAGGAGGGGGGCGGCGGGGGCGGCGAAGACATCCGCAGCTCCTCAGGGTCTGCCATTGAGCAGGGATAGGGCTGCAAAATCGGACCTTAGCAGCCGAACCGACACCAACCGTCTTTCAAACTGCTCGCGCCCAACACCCAGAAGCCCCGCCCCCTCCCTCCTGAAGTCCCGCCCGGTCTCCGTGCGGGTTTTTGCCCAAGTCCGCGAATACTAAGTCGTGTTTTCGGGACAGCCAATCACCTTGGGCGGTACATCGCTCCGGCGCCAATCTCGGGTCAGGCTCAGAAGGCGCTTGACTAGAGGACTACAACTCCCAGAATGCTGTATTCGTCACTACACCGCCCACTACTTTTGATGCGCACGCGTGTACCACAGGATCTGTGGGTTTCTCTCCCCTGCACTCCCGCGTCCTCACCACGCCTAGGTGAGACGCAAACGGAGAGCCAATCCTCAGCCTGAAGCCGGGATCGTGCTGAGACTTGGAGTCCCTTTCCTTTTCCTCTTTCGGTACGTGACCCGGATGTCTCTGCCGGCCGTAGCGTCTTGTGCGGCGCCGGCGCAGAGCAAGAAAGAGGCGGGAACACCGCGAAGCCAAAACATTGGGCAGAACTGAGAGGCAAACTTCAGCGGAGGTGTTGGTGATTCTGGGCAGGTGATGGCGCCCCCCGCGGCCTAGAGCTCTGTCCAGCACCCGCGGTGAACTACTGACAGTCCTTCCGTTGTGTCCCACCGACGGTCCTGGGACCAGAGAATATGTTGGTGCGGCTAGCCAAGCTGTCCTGCCCGGGTGAGAGGGAACTCCGGGCGGGGATAATTAGAGGAAGGTCGAGGAGTTAGGGCAAAACGGACAGGGCTACAGCTGGGGCGGGGGGGGGGGGGGGGGCTCTAGACACCTACCTCTCTTCACCTGCTCTCCTGGAGTCCTCAGGTTAAACTCGGGCCAAGGTCACGCCGTCCATACCTGGCAGTGGACCCTAGATTCCTCCCCATAGAGCTGTCCCAATTGGAAGAACTGGCAACTAGGCTAAAGGTCACGGGCGGAGGAAACTTAACCAACACGGCCCTCCCGTGGACTCCCGAACCCCTTTTAAATCTGGTCCTAATTCTTATCCCAAAGCTCGTGTGTTTTCTGTTGCATTGTTGGAAATGGATATAATAATATTTGCACATTTTTCTTCTTGGTCGTGTCCTAACTTTGATCTTTGCAGCCATTCATCCCAGTCCATTAAGAATTTGAAGTCTGATCTGTCACATCATGATTAACATCCATATGCGTGGCCCAAGTCACCAGTTTATATCTGGAGCCAGGAGTTTTTCTACATTGTCTAAAATTAACTTTAGAGGCTTATCATGTTGTGGGTGCTCCTAGAACCATCACAATGACTTGTGAAAATACCTCATTACCTTTTCTTCCTCTTAAAAATAATGCAGTTGGGTGGTCTCTGTTTTGCTTTACTTTTTAAAAAGGGTTTAAACATTCAAAAAGATTCACTACAGGATCTTGCATTTTGTCACATTTGGTTTAGTTTTTTGGTTTAGTTTCTTTAATTTTTGGTTACAGAATAAACAAGTATACATATTGCAAATTCAAGGATGTTCTTATTATGTACATTTCATGCACGTAGAAATTGTCAGATTTGGCCACCATATGTTAAATTTGAATTTTATTTAAAGTTCCTGATACTTGGGCATGTATTACTACGCCTAATGTGTAGATACACTTTATGTTTTGTGAAATATCAAAATGGTAAGAGGGTATCTGCCCTACTGCCTAATTTAGCTGAAATCATTCTTGGGCCAAGCGTTAATTACATTCCACCAAAATTAGCATTTCCATTTTCTTTTCTTTTTTTTTTTAGAAGATTTTTTTAAAGGTTTTTTATTTATTTGACACAGAGATAGAGAGTACAAGTAGAGCTGCATGCAGAGGGAGAGAGAGAAGCAGGCTTTCCACTGATTAGGGAGCCCAATGTGGGGCTGGATCCCAGAATCCCGGGATCATGACCTGAGCCGAAGGCAGCCACCCAACCGCCTGAGCCACCCAGGCACCCCAACATTTCCATTTTCCATGCATACTTAAATCGTTGTCATTTTCATAGCTCAGTGTTAACCCTACTGGCAATAAGGAGATGGACACAAATATGTTGGCAGTGTGACTTTGATATGGTGATCTTATGAGGGGTCAGTGGACTTTTTAACCTTACTTCTCTACCAAAATTCAGCCAACATGCCTAATTGTTCAAATATCTAAAGTGGAATGTCAGATTTGTTTTCAGAAAGGGAGTAAAGGTTGTGGCTTTTTAATCCCGTGGTGGAAATCGAACTACCCAGTTCCAGATATTCTCAAGAAAATAACTAGCTGTATAAGCAATAGAATTAGTTTTATCTGATCCCGAATCATCAGTTTTCGGCAGAAAATGATAACTTCTACACACTAAACTACAATTAATCATAAGACAAAGATTTTAATATCTCTTAATAATAAAAATACAAATGAATAATTATTTAATATTCTCTTGAATGATGGCAATGCTATATTTGAACTCTAGAACTAAATTCTCCTATAATACCTTTATGTGTCTTAATGTACATTTTTTCAAGACTTAGGATATATGAAATAATAATTTAAAAATTATTCCCAATACTATAATTTTTAGTATGCCTTTGCAAGTAGAGAAAATTAATTTCCTTGCCACTCTAAGATTATCAAAAATAGATGATTTTTTTTAGTTTTTAAAAGCCTTTAGAGTTCAGCCATTCTAAATCTCTTCCCTTCCTGTATTCATCACAATCTTTAATTATTGATGTCTGATGCCAGATTTTTGCTTTAAAAAAATTATTTTATTGGAAAGAGTAAAATATAAAAATATGTTCATTCTGCAGTTGAGTGCTAAAGAATAACCCGTGCAAGGCTGTATGTCTCCATTTAATCAGAAAAAATAAAGAAAGAAAATTCTTTTTTCATCACAGCTTGGTTTCCATTACTTCACAAATCATTTCAAATCCAATTGTAGTCTCAGAGCTTGACTGCTGTTGGAAGGATTGAGAGCTTGGGTGGTGGGATCATCTGAATTCCTATGTATTTACTGTGAGTGGGGATTGTAGCTGCCCCACAATTTCCGTAAAGTCATGAAAGGTAAGGCATGCTATCATAATTAAAAATTCTTAACTCTTCATTATGACCATTAAAATGTAAATTTTATTAGATTTTACATTTCAAATCCATGCAAAAGTCTTTGTTGATCTTTACTATTTGTTACAGTCCATGTTTAGAAACTTATTCATTTGCAGATATAATGCTTATATTTATATATAATAAATTCAAATTCACATATTCATCCCTCTTCCTTCTTCCTAAACCCATGGCAACCACTGATGTTTTTAATGTCTCTATAGTTTTACCTCTTCCCGAATCTCATATTGTTGAAATCATGCAGTATGTAGATTGGCATTTTCAGATTGGCTTCTTTCAATATGCATTTAAGTTCCCTCCATGTTTTTTCATGTCTAATAGTTCATTTCTTTTTAGTGCTAAATAGTATTCCATTGTATGTATGCACCTCAGTGTATCTGTTTATCTAGTCACGTGTCAAAGGACATCTAAGTTTTGACAATTATGAATAAAGCTGCTATACACATTCACATTCATGTGAAGGGCTTTTTTTTTTTTAACCTGGACATTTTCTTTCTTTTGTTTTACTGTGATAAGAACTCTTAACATGAGATAGACCCTCTTGGCAAATTTTTAAATGTACATTATTATTGACTATAGGTATGGAATTAAACATCAGATATCAGAGCTTATTCATCCTGCTTGACTGAAGGTTTTGGTCTGAGCATTAATTTTCAACTCATTTGGGTAAATGCCAAGGGGTACAACTGCTGGATCATCTGTTAAGATGTGGTTAGCTTTGTAAGAAATGCCAAACTGTCTTACAAAGTGCCTGTACCATTTTGCATTCCCACCAGTAATGAATGAGAGAGCCAGTTGCTCCACATTCTTGTTTTCTCATTATCTTTTTTGTGTGTGATTGTAAATCTTCTATTTTTAATAATAGTTTTATTGAGATATGTCACATACTCTACAGTCATACCCTTTAAGATATATAATCAGGGTTTTTACTATAAACACACACACACATGCAACCATCACAACAATCTATTTCAGAACATTTTCATCACCCTCAAAAGAAACTTCACACCCATTAGTAATCACTCTTCAACCTTTCTAGCCCTAGGGCAACAACTAATCTATTTTCTCTGTAGTCAATTCTGGATAGTTCATACCCATGGAATCATAATATGTGGTCTTTCATGGCTGGCTTCTTTCATTTAGCATAGTGTTAAGTTCATCCATAATGTAGCATTTATTACTACTGAATTTCTTTTTGTTGCTGAATAATATTCCATTGTATGAATATATCACTTTTTATCCATTCACAAACAGATATTTGGGCTTTTACTATATTTCGGCTGTTATGAATGATACATCTATGAAGATACATATATAAGCTTTTGTGTGTTTTCATTTATCTTAGGTATATACCTAGGAGGGAGTTCTGTGGAAAGTGTGTTTAAGGTTTTGCCTTAAATGGCTGTACTGTTTTTCCAAAGGGCTGTACCATTTTACATTTCCACCAGCTGTGTATGAGGTTCCTCTGTCTTTTCTTGTCTCTACGACTTTGCTACTTTCAATATATACTAGCCAGGCATTTTGTAGAATGTCCCTCATCTGAATTTGTCTGATGATTTCTCATGTTTAGACCAAGGTTACAGCTTTTGGAGAAGTATGCCACAGAGGTAAAGAGCCCTTCTTATCACATCAGGGAGTGTGTGATACCAAAATGTCTTGTTGCCAAAAATGTTAAACTTAATCATTTGGTTAAAGGGTCTCTGTATTTCTCCACTGTAAAATTAATATTTTTCCCTTTTGTACTCATTGGAAGCTAGTCACTAATTGCAGTCCACACTCAAAAGTGGAGAAACAAATAATCTGTGGATGTATCAACATAATCTTTTATACTTTGACTTTTTCTATTAAAATCATAGGCCATATGGAATTCATTTTGATGGGAAGAGAAAGGTATAATTTTTTCCAAATGAATTTCTCCCTATCTTTGAACATTTAATAAGTAACCATTTCTTTTCTTTTCTCTGATTAGAAACGGCATCTTTAGCATATGGAAAATCCTTATGTATATTCTATTTCTGAAATCTTTATTCCTTTTGTTTCCTTTGATTATTCTATTCCTTTTCCTAAAACAGACTCATAATTACTATAACTCCAATACAAGTTTTTGTATCTGGGCTATTCCCTGCCTTTATGTGTGTGCGTGTGTGTGTGTGTGTGTGTATAATGGGAAAAAGTATCAAGGAGAAGAGTGCCAGAGAAGGGAGACAGAAATTGAAGATGCAGGTGAAAGGGAAGGCTTCAGATAGATTGATGTCCCGCTGAAATTGGGAGGGCTAAGCCTTATTTATCATCATTATTCTAAGTGAAAAGATACCTGTTGTAACCTAGAAAATGAATGAAGAGTGGACACAAATACCGATTACATTAGAGGTTGTTGCCAAGGAAATAGAAAAGTTCCCACTTAATTACTTCTTTCTATGACGTTTGGTGTGTTATGGTCTCTGCTTCAGATAGGGGAAGGAAGAGGTAGAACTGAAGGTTCAAGGACAAGAGCTTTAATGAACATTATTGCAGATAAAGCCTTCCACACTTCTGTTTATTTCTATTTGCTTACTTAATGAATATGTACATTTTTAAGGCTCTCAGAAGATATTGCCATATCAGAGAGTCAGTTGTTTAAAAAGTTGACCATAAAACCTAGTTTGCCCATGTTGTCCCAGCATAATCATTAATACTGTCCCTTATTACTCTCAAAAGTATCTAGTTTAGGGATGCCTGGGTGCCTCAGTTAAGTGTCTGCCCTTGACTCAGGTCATGACCAGGGTTTGAGACCCAAGTTGTGACCTGGGATTGAGTCACCCATCAGTCTCCTTGCTCAGCAGGGAGCCTGCTTCTCCCTCTCCCTACTCTTCCCCCCGTTTGTGCACACATGCACCCTCTCTCTCTCTCTGGCAAATAAAATCTTTTTTAAAAACATACAGTTTGGTTGATAAATTTTATGGTTATCCTGTTCATAGGTTAAGCTTTATATGAGCTAAATTGAATAAATTAATTTATTAGATACTTTTTAAATATAGTTTGAAAACATTGGTTTATGAGAAGAAGCTAAGTTGTTCATCTAGGAAATAGTACAGTCTGTTTCAGGTCATATCACAAATAATGGCTCAACAGCCTAGATCTAACCATTCACTGTCTGCAGGATTGATACAGTGAGAATATAAACAAGTATTCAACTATAAGACATCCTGTGGGTCATACAATTTTAAATCAGTTAGGTACCTTAAAGATCATCTAGTGACCCTTTCCTTTTTTTTGGATGAGGAAACTGAAATCTAAGGAGGTTAATGAAGGTCTTAGGGCTAATTAATAGAAAATTAAAGAGAAACCAGATCTGATTCCTAATACTAGAATTTTTTCCTTTTAAAAAAAATGGTTTTTTAGTCTACTCTGAGAAAAGCTAATTGAAAAAATACCAATTTTTGTGCAGCATATCAGTGCTTTCATGCCTTAAAAATTAAGAAAAATCATCTACCTCTGTGTCATACAAGATGGTCTTCAACTTCTGTTGTACCTCGAATTACTACCCACTATACTATTTTTCCCCGGGATAAAGACAAGCGATGGGAAGGTAAGTAATAATTTCTGTAGAAGTGTTGAAGCTTTTCTAGATACTTTATATCATTTTGTGGAAATATTTTTCATGATAGTATAAGATCATCTAATAATATTTCATAGCTTTACCAAATCTATTACATATTGATATTGAGATAAGAAAATATCTGCAAAGTTTTTAGTAGTATATCTCAGAGTCAAAAGTGATTTATGGAAGCAAAAATAAGATAGACACTGGAACAGAACCTAAAAGAACATCCAATTAATACAATAATATATTTAGTATAATTCTCATGCAAAGCAGAGAGGCAATTTCTGTAAATGTTCTAAAGCATAGTGAGTGTTTGTGACCTAGTTTGTGATTTTTATCAGATCATATTCATCCCAGAATTTTCATGTATTTTTTAAATCATTTTTTCCTCCCAGGAGTGAACATGGAGAGGTTTGCAGAAGAAGCAGATGTAGTTATAGTTGGTGCAGGCCCTGCAGGACTCTCTACAGCTATTCGTCTAAAGCAGTTGGCTACTAAACATGAAAAGGACATCCGTGTGTGTCTAGTAGAGAAAGCTGCTCAAATAGGAGCGCATACTCTCTCAGGGGCTTGCCTTGATCCACGTGCTTTTGAAGAATTATTCCCAGACTGGAAGGAGAAGGGAGTATGAAAAAATTGGTTTTTATACAAAATGTAATCTTTATCGTATCTATTTCTAAACTACTAGAATATAGAAAAACCTTTTTATGTAATTCTGTCTCTTAGAGGATTTTTATAGATAAGTATTTTTTAACTTAAAAAGGGCCCAAAATTGAATTATATCAACTATATTTACAATTTTAAGATATTAACTCATGTACTCATGTAATACCTTCTACACATTGTATTTATGTACTGGATTTATAAGAAGGCCTTATCTTGAGAAGATGTTAGAATATTTGTACTAAATAAAATACAGCAGGTTGATTTTGAGCATATTTCCTAAGTTGTTCCGTAGGTGTTGATATCATTGTTCTTAATAAAGTTTTATGTAAATTTCCTTGGACATTGTAATATCTAAAACCAAAGAGGATAATCTAATCAAGTGTTCCAAAGAATAAATGAATATGGTCTCTCATAACCTAAGAAGAAAAGGCACTGGTATGATATGCAGAGAATTGAATGTTAATTTTACTGCTTTCATCATTTATATGGCTTTGGTTAAAATCTTACACTTTACATATCCTAGCTTTTTCTTCTGTAAGATGGGTTATGTAATGCCTGCCAAGTCTTGAATATTCACTACCCGTGAATATACTTTGTAAATGTCAACAATTATATAATTTCTATATTATTTCTATATGGAGTAAATTGAATTCCAAGAATTTCATCTGTGCTCTTCTTTCTAAAATACCAAGCTTCTTTAAACTAGAAATATTTAACATCTAATTAACTTTCTCTTTTCACTATTATACCAAAAATAGTTATTAGTGAATTGTTATTGACATAATACCAGTTGTGATAGAAAAAGGTTTTCAGAGCCCTATATATCTGAGCAGATAGAATCCATGGCATACCTGTTAATTGCATCCAAAGGAAAAATAAAACTTCTCTTATGTTTTCATCAGGCAGGAGGTTACAGCTTGGAGCAAGCACCTAGGCTAAACTCCCACAGAGACAGAGAGACAGGAAGCCATGTCCAAGATGTCTCCAAGGCCCCCCAAAAAGATTTCTGGGATGTAAAACTGGCTTATTTAGGTTCTAAAAAGATTCCCATACATCTCAAAGAGACAAAGAGGATTTGCAGTTCCAAGTTTCTAAAGGAAATAAAAGAAAAGTGAGGAGAGTAGTTCACTTTCCCTTTTGACATAGTTTTTTCATTATTTGTATTTACCATTACAAATAAACTAAAAGCTTCCTTCTCTTTCCTTCTTTTGTTTTTAGGCTCCACTTAACACTCCTGTAACAGAAGACAGATTTGGAATTTTAACAGAGAAATACAGAATTCCTGTGCCAATTCTTCCAGGTAAGGTGTGATAAGTATTTGTAGGATCATAGAATTCTGTACCTGGAAGGAACCACATTTCATCTTGTAGCTTGTAGCAAAACAGGACTAGAACCTAGTTCTTTTGTCTTCCAATCTAGAAGAATTGAGATAGCCTTATAAGGCAACCCAAAATTTTACTTTAGTATTGTAATGGCTTTTTAATTCAATAATTAGAACTGTGTGCCAAAGTTGTAGAATTTAAATGAAATTTTGACCATAGGATGATGTGTATATTTACACAGAAATTATACATTGTTTAGAATTCTTAAATTAAGTATTTATGGTTTTGAAATGTTTTATCAATAAAATGTCAGATTGATAAATTAAGCATATGTTTGTAGGTCTTCCAATGAATAATCATGGCAATTACATTGTACGCTTGGGACATTTAGTGAGCTGGATGGGAGAACAAGCAGAAGCCCTCGGTGTTGAAGTATACCCTGGCTATGCTGCTGCTGAGGTTTGTACAGTTGTATTTTTTAATGTTTATAAGAAGTAATCTCTTTTTCTTTTGAATATAAACCAAGAATGGTACAGAGGTAAAGAAATAAATATTTTAGAAAAGCTGTAAGATTTTAGAATTGTAAGGTTAGAAGGAATCTTGGAAAGATCTAATCCAAAGAGTACTTGAATTCCTCATCTTGAATAATGTTCCTGACATTATCACGTGGTTGTGTAATTTACAACTGCACAGCATTGAGGATGAGATCATCTCTAGCTGATGTTTGGGTTGTTGATAACACTCTCTTTCTTCTGCTGAAATATATATTCTGTTTTCCATTACATAGAACAAATCAATGCCCTCTTCCAAGGACACTTTTCCAATTATAATTATGCCCCGCTCTCTTCTTCTCCCTTTCACTCTGGTGTTTTTATCTTTCCTAGGTTAAATATTCTCAGTTCTTTCAGCCATGATGTTACATATATTTTGAGTTCCTTCATTATTCTCAGTGCCCTCTGAATGCATTCCCTTTTTATCCCCTTTATAAAGTGGCATCCAGAATGAAAAAACTGCTTCAAGCCTAGTATAGAGCCGGGCTCTTGCTTTCTTCATTCTAGAAAACATTCTTCTATTAATTCTTTCCAAATAATGCTTTTGGCAAACATATCATACTGTTGACTCTTACTAAGTTTTATTGGAGAAATGATTAAAAATGAAATCTCCTGGGACGCCTGGGTGGCTCAGTTGGTTAAGCAGCTGCCTTCGGCTCAGGTCATGATCCCAGCGTCCTGGGATCGAGTCCCGCATCGGGCTCCTTGCTCCGCAGGGAGCCTGCTTCTCCCTCTGACTCTGCCTTCCACTCTGTCTGCCTGTGCTCGCTCTCGCTCGCTCTCTCTCTGACAAATAAATAAAATAAAATCTTTAAAAAAAAAAAAATGAAATCTCCTGCCAACCCAGAAAAATCACCTATATAAATTATTTAAAATTTTTATTGTTTAGTAAACATTAAACCAAGACTGCAGTGCATGTCGCAGGCAGTCTGCTGGGTGATTGTCAAGACAGAAAGACATCTTGCCCTCTTACATAGCCACACAGATATAATCCATCACATACATGTTACTTGTCTTTATCCGGAGGAAACATAAAATTTCTCATATCTTTTTGACAAGAAATTACCGCCTGGAGCCAAGCACCTAGCCCAGACTCTTGTAGTGACAGGAAAATAGGACACTATTCTTTTTGGTGTTCAGATTTCAAATATGTCTACAAGGCCTCTGGGAAACACATTTCTGAGATGCAGATCTGGCAAGAGTCTTAAATAAGACTTTTTAAAACATTCCTATATCTGAGAGAGACAGAAAAGGAGTTTATAGTTAACTTTTCTAAAGGAAATGATTGAAAGAATTGACAGGAGGGGTAGTTTTCTTTGGTTTTGGCCCCAGGGAAAAATTCAAAAAATTTTTTATTTGTTTTTATGCTTAAAGTATGTAAGTCAAATAAAACACATAGGTCCCTGTATTATACTTGCTGCTGTACTAATTTTTGCTTTACACACACACACACTCTCACGCACGCACGCACACACACACACACACACACACACACACACACATGCATTTGGGTTTTTGGACCCAAGTGTGGGGTTTTTTATTTCCCCTGGTTAAAATGTTCCTAACCTTAGTCCTGGGATTAGTATCAAATCACAAGTAGGTGGTTTGTAGAATCTATGATTTTCAGTTTTTGTGTACACACACACACACACACACACACACACATATACACAGTCTCTTATACCTCTCTTCTTTTCCTTAGTCCCTTAAACATCATTATCAATAGATTAATGTCAGGTTTGTCAGGTATTTTTGTACTCTGAGCCAGACTTCAGTTTTAGTTCAAAGCCACATTCTACTCTTGATTCATTTTCAGAATATGAAGTAAGAGGTTTATGTTTTTCTTTTCATATCCATTGCTGCTGAACCTTACTTTACCTTTCCACTCCTGTGCTGTCTGTGTGATGCTAGCGTATATTTTGTACTTCCTATCTAAAGGACATTGTCTTCCAGAGAGGAAACAGAAACTCAGTAAGAATTATAGATCATCACTGTTTCTCATCCTCCAAATTACAATTTTAACCAGTTTCGCCAATCTAACTTGCTCCAGAAATAAACTTTAATCACATTTAGAGTGTCTTGAACCTCTTTCTGTTTTGTTTTGTTATGTCATTTTCTTTGGTTTTTGTTTTTTGGGATCTTAGCTCATTTTGAACAGAAGCTTTCCTGACACTATTGTCTTCCCACCCAACACTAGTGGTCTTCATTTGTTAGAGGCCCTGATTTCAGGGTTTGTATACTTGTCTTTGATACCTGATCTCTTCAGAGCTCTTTGTTTATTCTGACTGGTTTCTTTAGTGACTTCATGGTAGCTTCACACTTTCCTTTTTTTTTTTTTTTTTTTTAAAGATTTTATTTATTTATTTGACAGACAGAGATCACAAGTAGGCAGAGAGGCAGGCAGAGAGAGAGGAGGAAGCAGGCTCCCCGCTGAGCAGAGACCCCATGCGGGGCTCGATCCCAGGACTCTGGGATCATGACCTGAGCTGAAGGCAGAGGCTTTAACCCACTGAGCCACCCAGGCGCCCCCCCCCCCTTCTTCATCAAGGTTGTGGCATTTCTTTTATTTCCAGCTGTTTGAGCTGTGTTCTTTTATACTCTAGAAAGGAGTATCTTTAAAACATGTCTCTTTTCTTGCCTAAACACTTTAAAGCCTTTTATTTCTATAACCCAGAAAACGTACTCGGTTTCATACATATCGAAAGCTGTTCATTGCTTCTTTTCAGGGTGGTTATGAATCATAAGGTGATAACCAAATATGTTTTCATTTCAGGTTCTTTTTCATGAAGACAACAGTGTCAAAGGAATTGCCACTAATGATGTAGGGATACAAAAGGATGGTGCACCCAAGGTAAATGTTTTAACAATTATGTGCTTAACAAACTGATGAAAAAAAACAACCTAAATGCAATGATTTCGTTTTGCTACAAACTGCACATTAATAGAGTGTATATTAGAATATAATTATTAATGTGGAATTCTTCTCTTAAAGATTTTATTTATTTGACAGACAGAGATCACAGATAGACAGAGAGGCAGGCAGAGAAGCAGGCTCCCTGCTGAGCAGAGACCCCATGCGGGGCTCGATCCCAGGACCCTGGGATCATGACCTGAGCTGAAGGCAGAGGCTTTAACCCACTGAGCCACACAGGTGCCCCTGGAATTCTTCTCTTAAAAAAATATAGAGCTGGGGCACCTGGATGATGGCTCCATGGGTTGAGTCTCTGTCTTCGGCTCAGGTCACGATCTCAGGGTCCTGGGATTGAGTCCCACATTGGGCAGTCTGCTCAGCAGGGAACCTGCTCCCCCCCGCCCCGCCTCGCCTGCCTCTCTGCCTCCTTGTGATCTCTTTCTGTCAAATAAATAAATAAAATCTTTAAAAAAAAGAATAGCTAAAAAGGATTTAGACAAGTAAATAAAACATGTTTAAGAATAATTTTTTAAAGATAAAAACATGAGTCATACAAACATAAAACAAACATGTACTCACTAATAAATGATAGAATCAGTAAGATGTTACAGCTGGTTCAAGGACAATTCAAAAAACATACATATATGTAGGTCATCAGTCAGCTGCATAGTCACTTCCATAATTTGCATTTCTATGGGCAAGAATCATTTGCATTACTGTCAATAATGCTGATAGAGTCTTTGATGTGATTTTAATATGTTTTTGGTAAATATGAAACTGATGGATTTCCTGTCACACAAATATAATCCTGGATGGTCTCCAGGTTTTTACAGCTTTTATTTTTGAATTTGCAAAAGAAAAAATCTCAGGATTTGAATCTCTAACTGTGTAAGATTCCTTGGAAAGAACAAGGAAAAAAACACCTTACTTTCCCATAATAACAGAAGAAAACATAAATTAGCGTCTCAGTAAATTAATTTGTCACTTCATATTTATTTGCTTATTGTCTTAATTTCTCAACTGGATCATAAGCTCCATGAGGGCAGAGATCATAAAGCATTATATTCCAGTACCTATCATAGCGCCAGGTCATGTCTGGTCCCCAATAAATTATTTGTTAACTTAGAATTATCGTTTTCTCTGCCATCTTGAATAGAATGGGGAATCCAGTGTAGAGTCTCCTCCAGCAGATTTTCCTGCTTCCCACTACTTCCTGCATAGAAATAAGCAAGTGGCAGAGTTCCTGAGTCTTACCTCCTTCATTGTTATTCTAAAGTTTTGACTGGTTTCCTCAGAATTCTGTGAGGTTTGAGACTCTGTGTCTTAGAGAAGTCCCAAAAAGTTATTTTTTTAACAAGCCCCCAAAGAATTCTGGTGCATAGCTAGGTTTGCAAACTACTGCTTTTCATAAAGATAAAAGAATATTGTTTTTCCTGTATTCTTTCCTGTGTTATAGTTATTCTTTCCTGTATTGTGATCATTTAATTTTAAAGTGTATCTTATTCTTTTAAGATTTTTATATTTAATATCACAACAGAACTGAGGCACACAAGTTCTATTATTCTGATATTTCATTTTTTGTATGTTCTCAAATTGTTCAAAAGTAAATTTTTGTGTTTGGGGCTTTGTAGTTATAAAAACTTTATCTTTCCTGGGATGCTTGGGTGGTTCAGCCAGTTAAGTGTCTGCCTTCAGCTCAGGTCATGATCCTAGGTTCCTGGGATCAAGTCCTGCATCAGGCTCCTTGCTCAGAGGGGAGCCTGCTTCTCCCTCTGCCTGCGTCCCTCACTGCTTGTGTTCTCTCTCTCTCTCTCTCTGACAAATAAATAAAATCTTTTTTAAAATCTTTCCTTTATTGTATTTATATAGATACAAAAATATTGAAGAGTACAGTGGAGTCTTAGTGACGTGAGCTCCAGATTCTTGGTTTTTAAATAACTGTTTTAGTACCACAGGTTTGGAGTGGGGGGAAACAAGGACTGTGTTTATTCTGTTGTTCCACTCTCTGTTGTTAAATAAACACACCTCCTTAGGCTTTCTTCCCTGCCATTTCACCAAAAACGCTTATCAGAGTCACAAACACCCCCACCTTGTCAATCCAGTAATCACTTCTCGGTCTTCTCTTACTTGATATCCTAGTAGGTAGCACGGACACAGTTGGCTTCTCACACCACCTTGTAACTGAATTGTACAGCACACAGAGCAGGACAGAACACACATCAAACGAGATAACAGAAGGTCAGGAAGTTAAGAGCCAACGGGGAAGTCAGTCTGTGGAGGCGCAGTTGAGATAAAGCCTCGGTCTGGTCCGGGTCAGTTCTCGGCACTTGCTGCTTCTGATGTTCAAGCAGGGAAGACTCTTGGTTCTGGTCAGTGGAGAGCCATCTGAAGGCAGAACCTTCAGTGGCAGTTGCCTCTTCTAAGTGGTCAAACATAGAGGGGTCATGTCTGAAGAGTCTGACAGCTTGCTGCCAAAATCCTCTTTTTAAAGGGATTTCATCAGTGTTGGGTCCCCTCTGATTCTGCTGGTTATCAGTTCAGGAGTGTTGGATATCTCAATATCTTATAGCTGCAGTACCATAACTGCTTGCCTCATTGCTTGATGCGGGGCCATGCTTGACATGAGAGACTGCATTTTGCTCTCTACACCGAACCAATGTGAGTTTGCTCCTTGGTGAGGCACAGGTACACCAGGTGGAGTTGTCACACAGTCAACTTTATTTGCAGGAAATAAGATCATGGGGAATAGCTCCCAAGGTCATTACTCCTGAGAGAGGGTGAACGGGTACCTTTTGTTTAGGATAAGGATGAATATTTAGATAGGGATGCCTTGTCATTGTATGTAGAGACAGGCATAAGGTGCCATGTATGCGCCTTAAGGAAACATGCCTAATTACACATTGTATATTATGTAAATAAGGCTTAGGCTCCTCCTTGGGTTGAGATGTTAGTATTACAATGAGGTAGAGGTAATTGCTGGTCATTCCAGAGGTCATTCCATGGTCCATCTGTGCAGGTGTGAGTTGAGGGCTTTAGCTCAAAAGGTCTGGGTGGCCTGGGCCAGTGAGAGGTCTTGTCAGGGCAGTCACCATCACCTGAGGGGTGGCTCTTAGTTTCATTTGCCAGACTTAAAAAGAAGCCAGAAAGAAGAGCTTAAGAGAAAATGAAAGAGAGTTTAGTGAATACAAGCTGGTGGGTAGTAAAGGTCAGGTCTTGCAGTCTAGCTGGTGACACCTACTCTTCGTTTTCCTTGTGTTTTACTCCCTAATGTCACCTTTGCATGCTTGTCCTCTTCCTATCCTGTAAATAGTGAGGCTCTCCGGCTTAGTGTTGAGTCCTTCTCTATCTACATTTTCTCCTTAGTGACTTCATCTGGTCACATGGCTCTAAATACCCAAGTCCCAGAATCCTATATCCTACTGCTTATTCAATAGCTCTATGCCACATCTAATAGCTGTCTGATTATAGGAATTCTGATTTGGACAGTTTTAAGTTTCAGAAGTTAAGTGATTTGCCCAAGGTCAGACAGCTGTAAGTAGTGGGGCTGGGGTTTGAATATTAACAGTGTGGCTGGCTCTGGGGCCTGCCCCTTGAATACTATGGGACATACTGCCTCTAAGAGGAAGCTGAAGTATATTAAGTAATATTTTAGTTCAATAAGATTGAATTGTTTTATAATTGGTGTCAGGAAAACCGCATGTCCATCTGAAAGATGGAGAGTTTGGGCCTTTATTTTTTAAAAATTCTGAGAATTTCTTAAAACAAAAAATAGGGACTCCAGCGTGGCTCAGTCAGTTAGGCATCTGTCTTTGGCTCTGGTTGTAATTCCAGGGTCCTGGAATTCGAGTCCTGTATCGGGCTCCTCACTCAGCAGGGAACCTGCTCCCTCTGCCTACCATTCCCCTGCTTGTACTCTTGCTGTCTCTCACACTCTCTGGAAAAAATAAAATCTTTTAAAAAAATAGAAAAATTAGAAGGAAATCTAGATTACAATTGCAACTTAAAAGTAGGATAAGCCATCCTATAGAGGCAAGAAATAATGAACCCGTAAGAGACAGTTTTTAAACTGTATAAAAATTAAACAGTTTTGTATGCTAAAGTTACTATAAAGTCTTAGATAAACTGTAGATTGGGGAAAATATTACCTATAATATCAAATACCCATATACATTAACAAGAAAAAAGACAGCATTTTAGAAAAATGAGCAAAATCTAAAAAACTGACAATTCACAGAAGAGCAGAGTCCAGATCACTACTACTTATAAGGAAAGATGCTTAAGTACTTTTTCTTCAGAGTCCGTAGCTTAAATGTCGTTTCTTCAAACGAGCCTTTCCTGTTCACCCAATCCATAAATTTCCTTCTTTTATTCTCTCTCATAGCATCCTTTGTTTTCTTTCATAGCACTTAAGTAATAATTTGTATTTATTTGTATTTATATACTCATGTGTTTCCTTAATGTCTGTCTCTATGATTAGACTGAAGGAAAGGGATGTATCTTTTGTTTTTTCATCCAATGAAATAAGTCAATCAGAAAAATAAAGTTAGGGGCGCCTGAGTGGCTCAGTGGTTTAAGCCGCTGCCTTTGGTTCAGGTCATGATCTCAGGGTCCTGGGATCGAGTCCCACATTGGGCTCTCTGCTCGGCAGGGAGCCTGCTTCCCTCTCACTCTCTCTGTCTGCCTCTCTGCCTACCTGTGATCTCTGTCAAATAAATAAATAAAATCTTAAAAAAAAAAAAAGGAAAAGAAAAATAAAGTTATTATACAGTTTCACCCATGTGTGAAATATAAGAAACCACACAGAGGATCAGAGGGGAAGGGAGGGAGAATGGAATGGGAAGAAATCAAAGAAGGAGCCAAACTAAGACTCTTAACTCCGGAGAAAAAAACCTGAGGGTTGTAGAAATTGAGGTAGGTTTGGATGGGGTAACTCACTGATAAACATTAAGGAGGCACGTGATGTGATGAGCACTGGATGTTACATGGAACTAATGAAGAACTGAACACTACATCAAAAACTAATGATGTACTATATGTTGACTAACTGAAATTGAATTTTTAAAAAAGCTTTTTCCCCCACAGTCCAGTTACTGAAAGATAAAACTTTATTTTACATTTTTGGTACTTACAGAGCTGAGTCACTGTTATTTTAATTTGCATTTCCCTCACTGTTTTAAGTACTTTTTCTGTTTTTGAGTCAAGAAATATTAATAAATACCTACAGTGTGCCAGTTTTATGCTAAGCAATGGGAATATAGAGATGAATAAAAGAGAAGTATTATTAAGTGAGAAAAGTAACGTACATTGTATTAAATGATCCTTTTTTTTTTTGTAAAACAAATCGGGAACCAAAAAGGTTTAAGTGTGTATGTATCTCAGTATGTATGTGTGTTTAAATATTTGGATAAATTGTACATACTAGATTGTTAACATGGTTTATGGATGAGTGAAGTGTAATAAGAGTGAGCAGACTGGAACAAAATAGAAAGATACTGAGTGAAATTACAAGATGTGTATGAAAGTGTAATATACATGTATACATATATATGACACTAATAAGCATTGCACAAGAAAAATAGCAGTTACTAATAAATGTGTAAAAGATGTTCAGACCTTGTAGTAATCAAAGTAATTAATTTATTAAATTAATCATGAGATGATTCTTACCATTCAGATTGAAAATATTTAGCACCAAGTATGTTCATCTAAGCAATGTTTTATAATAGTGAAACACACTGGAACAGCCTAAATGTCCACTGTTGAGAATTGTTTGAAAAATTAGGGGAATCTATTCAAACATAAAAAATGAATGCTTTAAGGGCACTTGGGTGGCCCAGTCAGTTGAGTATCTGACTTTCAATTTTGGCTTACGTCATGACCTCAGGGTCCTGAAATTGAGCCCAACAGTTGGCTCTGTGCTGGGTGTGGAGCCTGCTTAGGAATCCTTCTCTCCAGATTGTCCCTCTGCCCCTACCCACCCCCATCATGATCTCTCTCTCGGGGTGGGGGGGGGTTCTTTTCTTGGAGTATCTTGCTTTTACATTCAAGTAATGAAAAAACGGTTATAAAACTGTCAGTATTAAACTACTTTTTGTCTTTGCATACACACAGACATGCAAATAAAATGAATAGGGAAATATCAGAAAAGATATATTTTATAAGAGACTTTTCTGGTTATTTTGCATTCCTTTATTAAGTAACTTTACTGCGTGCCTTGTAGTAGGTGTAAGTGCAAAATACAGAGAGCAAAAGAAAGGTAAAGACTTCAATTGTGGCTTTTTTTCCACTTGGAAAATTCAGTTTTAGAATATACATTCAGCAATAGAGAACAAGTAAAATTAAAATGAAAAAAGCAAGTAGCTAAAGAGTATACTTAGTATGATTCTACTTGTGTTAGAAGGATACGAATAGGCTCTGTATAGTTTTTTATTAATGGAAATTTTCTGGCATGATTCACAAGAAAGCTATTAATAATGTTTTCTGCTTCAGAACTAGAAAACTAGGAGCAGGGAGGAAATGGATTTTCACTTTTCACTTTATTTTCATTTGTAGAGAATATTTTTAGCATGAACGTGCTTTATTTGCTTTTTTAATTCTTATCACACTTAACCATTCAGGTACTTTGGAAGTAAAAAAAGAAACACAACAAAGACACGGGATATATTACAAAATTTAAATTAGAGTCTTCTTACAACAGTAGTTTTATTTCTAGTATTTTGTATTTGTATTGTTTCTTCTATACCTGTATCATTATTCAATTCAAAACTGACCAAAATGTGAATATTTTTTAAATTGTCAAATGTTGCAATTTAACATGTTTTTATTTTTTAGACAACATTTGAGAGAGGACTAGAACTACATGCAAAAGTCACAGTTTTTGCAGAGGGTTGCCACGGACATCTAGCCAAGCAACTATATAAGAAGTTTGATTTGAGAGCCAATTGTGAACCCCAAACCTATGGAATTGGACTGAAGGAGGTATCCTGATTTGTTTTGGGGATTTTAATTTTTAACTATGGAGTTTAAACTCATTTGTATTATAATGTAGTCTGTAACATTGATGTAATTTTTTTTTTAAGATTTTATTTATTTATTTATTTGAAAGGCAGAGATCAGAAGTAGGCAGAGAGGCAGGCAGAGAGGGGTGGGGGAAGCAGGCTCCCTGCTGAGCAGAGAGCCTGATGCGGGGCTCGATCCCAGGGCCCTGGGATCATGACCCGAGCTGAAGACAGAGGCTTTAACCCACTGAGCCACCAAGGCACCCCTACATTGATGTAATTTTATAGTTGCTATATTTTTCATTGACTTGAAATGTTCATCATAACTGAAAATATTTGGGCTATTTTTAAGGGGCTAGAAAATACTGCTGATCAAATTCCATTATTCTCTAAATTGGTTCTACATGTTGTAATTGTTTTATCAATCGTTGCTTAAAATCAAAGACTGGAAGTTGAAAATATCTGTGATATGAATTTCTTTTCATTGTAATGCCATCTGTCCTAGTAAGATTTGACATGATACCCCTATGCTGTTTGTAGGGTGACCAGATCATAAAGAATGGTTTCTTCAGAATTGCACTGAGAAGATAATTTAGTTTATGAAATATACACTCAGCCATAGTATATTGATCTGAAACCTAAAATTTAGTTAGATTAATTATTACATATTTTTCTCAATTTATCCAGTCTCTGTTTTCCCAAACCTTTGGCTTATTAAAGTGTAAAGATGCATTATAACCCTTCTGTTTAAATTTGGGGGGGGGGGGTTAAAGCTCAGAACATTTCCAGTTCTGTAATAGCTAGATTTATTTGAGTAAAAGCTTGTTTTGGTAGGTTGTGCATCACACATAATATTACCTGATTTTTAGATGTTTCAGTTGGGAATTGTTAAAAGTTTGAAACTTAACCATTCCAGGGGTGCCTGGGTGGCTCAGTTGGTAAAGCATTTGCCTTGGGCTCAGGTCATGATCCCAGAGTCCTGGGATCGAGTCCCACATCAGGCTCTCTGTTCAGTGGGGAGCCTGTTTCTCCTGCCTCTGCCTGCTGTTCCGCCTGCTTGTGCTCTCTCTCTCCATCAAATAAATAAAATCTTAAAAAAAAAAAAAAAAAAGAAAGAAGAAAAAAACCTTACCATTCTGAAAATAGATGAACAATTTTTTTCAGTTGGGAAAGGGGGGAGTGCAGGGGAGCATAAGCTGTCTTACTGAAGAATGACAGATATACTGGAAAGCAGCAGATCTTAAGGGTACAGCTTAATTAATTTTTACAAGGTGAGCATATCCATGGAACCTCCAGCTAAATCAAGACCTAGAACATTACCAGCACCCCAGAAGTTTTCCTCATCTCTTCAGTGGTGTTCCCTATAATCGCATGAAAGTCTTAACCATTTTGAAAATCTAATCATTTTCTAGAAGAAATTTCTTAAAGAGTTCATAGCTTTTCTGACTGATTTTTTAGTCCAATTCATGATGCTGCTGTTCAATACATTTTCTTTGATATGTGAATTACATTTTTTGTGTTTCTCTTATTGCAGTTTTTCCCTTGAAATTTTCATAGCTAAGACATAAAAACCTGGCAAATTTGATATATTGTGGTGGTAGAAAACATTTAAATAATACTCTAGGTCTTCTTTTTTTAAGTTATGGATTATTGATGAAAAGAAGTGGAAACCAGGGAGAGTGGATCACACTGTTGGCTGGCCCTTGGACAGACATACTTATGGAGGCTCCTTCCTCTACCATTTAAATGAAGGTGAACCCCTGGTAGCCCTTGGTTTTGTGGTAAGTTACACACCCATTATGGAAAACTCTACTGTTGGAGTCCTTGGATCATCAGTGCTATAAAATCTGGAGCATGTAAAATGCTTGTCCTTTAAAGGTCACTTTCTCATTTTGTCAGTAGGTAAAGTGCTGGTGGTTATCACAGGCATTGGTCTATAGCTTTAAACACACATAGCTTTTGTGATAGTAGCTGCTAAATGCCAGACACTATGCTTTATGCTTCATGGAGACGTCTAAGTTTTGTAAGATTCCTTTGAAATATGTATATCCTTATTTAACTGACGGGACACTGAAGTCCAAACAAGGTATACAGCTTCCCCAATTACACCCATTAAATGACAGAAGCAGGATTCACATCTGAGTTTGTGTGACTTCCAAGCCCAATTTCCACTATGGCATGCTGTCACAAAAAATGAAATCAGCACTGGGTTTGAATCTATAACTTGTTAAAAAATGGAAGCATTTTCTCCCTTTTTAACTATTTGTATCTTTGCAGTAAATTACGTCTTGAACATTGCAAGGAATGGAAAAATAAGGGTTTCTGTACCTTACAGTTGGGGACAGCTTTATAATTTAATGTCATAATTAGACTTGTATATGATACATTATTAAATTATTATTATTAAAAACATGATTAAATTTATTTCTTATTAAAAACATTATTAAAAACACCAAATTATTGGTGGTTTTGACACCCAGCCAAGTGTTCATTTTCTCATCTTTGTATGTTTATTCCTGTGACTTAATTTTTTCAAAGCAAAAAAGTTTGGTTATCAATTTCAACATTTTGATAATGCCTCATAAAATGTAACTTCTACTATTTCTTGTCCTCTTTTTTCTAAGTGTGATTGCATTCTCTTTCTTCACTTTTGCCTCAGTAGTACCACATATAGCTTATTAGTTGATTACTAGAGTGAGTACTGATTAATGAAAAATAATTACAACTCCTTTTGTAGGAACATAATGTTAGACACTTACCTACAAACATTTTTCTAATTTGGGCTTTTATTTACAGAGTACAATGATTTATTAATATGATCTAAATTTTTAAAGTTTGACCAATTATAAATACATGGTATCCTTTTGTTTACCCTTTATTTTCCAAACAGATTTTATTCAGTTATTAAGTTTGGGTTACTGCATCTATTTCTCCAAGTACTTTGAATACAACAAATTTAATGTACATGTTTTCTCATAAATATTGATCACATTTTAGCTTGATATAATTTGAAATAAAAATATCTAATTGTATAAATTTACCAAATTTAAATATAAAAATTTTAAGGTTGGTCTAGACTACCAGAATCCATATTTGAGTCCATTTAGAGAGTTCCAAAGGTGGAAACACCATCCCAGCATTCAGCCAACATTGGAGGGTGGAAAAAGGATTGCATATGGAGCCAGAGCCCTGAATGAAGGTGGCTTTCAGGTAACTTGTCCTACTTTTTATTTCTTATTTCTGCCTTACAAAGTAAACATTGATAATATAATGTAATAAATTTAGATAAAGAATAGAAAATTATGTCATAGGAAGAAACTTTAAGCAAGACATCTAGTGTTTATAAGACTGTGTCATACCATAGTTAAATTACACTACAAATTTAGTTTTAAGAATATATTGATTTCTTGAGATAAATGTATAGACTTTTCATTGGTTGGTTGACTTTTATCCAGAAAATTAAAACTATATGATCCAAAGATATTTTCCTTTATTCCTTAGCTGCCAGGAAACAAAGATTTAGTTTTCCACAAAGGTAATTAATTTATCCCAACTACCAATTAACATCCATGCCTTTTGGGTGGCCTCTGTAAAGCTTTTGCCCTTGATTGTCTATTTTAGTGTATGTTCATAGTAGATCTTATGAAATGTTAATGTAGCATTATATGTTAATGAATTGAATTTAAATTTTAAAAAAGAATCCAGTATATAATTCAACATTCAGAAAAAATAAGAAGAAACAGGTAACTCAAGTCTACAAAGAACTTTATAGTCATTAAAAATATGGGTACATCTACAGATATTGACATGGAAAAGATGTCAAAGCTATGACATTAAGTAAAAATAAAAAGAAAAGCAGGCTATAAAACAGCATGGTTATTAAAAAATGTTAATGTATTAAGTATATATAGACAATGAGATAAAAACCTAGGTAGCTATGATAAAAGCTGTTAGTACTATTGTAAAAATGTTAGGTAAGATGATCTAAAAAATTAGCTCTAAAATTTATGTGAAGTGACTTAAAGGAACTTACTTATCTTCCCTGGTCTTTATTTTATAGATGATCCTTTCTGTCTCTAATAACCTAGGAAAATCGAACCATTTTATAGATTGTATTTTTTTTTTTTTTTGCAATACTGTTGTAAAAGTAACAGATTATAAAATATTAGCAGGGAGGGAAATTAACCTTTAAAGTGAAGTTCCAAATACTTTATTATTACTGTAACAATAATTTATAAGGTGAGGTAAAATCATAGCTAAATTATAAATGTAATCATTAGAAACTTAAAATAACAGTATCCCTAAATTCTATTGCTATCAGATTACTTCTCAGGAGGTTGTTTTGTTTCTAGAGTAGTAATTCATTTGCAACAAATATTTATTAAATTGCATAACTGTGTTCAAGCCCATTCAGCTCTTTTTCACAGTCTCTATAATACCAGTCAGTCTAATTCTGCTCTTTTTAGTGTATAGTGTACAGTTTCCAGTATATTCAATAGGATATACAGATTTGTATTTAAAAACATCTGCCTTGTGTATTTCAACATGTCAGATGATTTTTTAGAATGATGAGAAGAGTTGACCACACACATACCCATATACACACACACACTCACATTTTACTTAAGTTTTCTGCTTCAATTAGTCAGATTCAGAAATTTATTCTAGTAAGTTTTTAAAGAACCATAAGCAAGAATTTGGAACATTTGGTTTTGTTTATTTTTAGCTAACAAATATGACTTTTTTCCCTTTAATTTTTAAAATTATACTTACTTTCTAATTGGAAGTTTATATCTCTTAATTCACTTTGCATATTTTACAGTCCCCCCACTCTACTCCCCTCTGGCAACCATCAATTCTCTATAAATGAGGTGGTTGCTATATAAGTGACTTTTTCTCTCTTTCTTTCTTTCCTTTTTTCAGTCTGTACCAAAACTTACCTTTTCTGGAGGGTTTCTAGTTATTTGTGGTTTAATGTGGTTTCCAATTATTTGTGCATTTCTCAGTGCAACTTTTCCTAAGTCCATAGTTCCTTAACAAGATACCTAGCTGCCAGTAACACTGCCCCTATAGGATAGGGCAGGATATAGGGTAGGATCCTCCCAGGATGTAAAAATGCATTTTGCTTGGTCCGTAAGATTTTTATTCATAGGATTTATGCACCAGTTTGGAAGAACTTGTACTAACAATCCATGCCCTTTTATTAAACTTCACAGTCTTCTGGTTCTTGAGTCAAACCTAGTGTTAGTAAGGCCACTGCCCTATTAAAGGAAAGTGTTGTTATTATCCAAATTCCTATTATTTCTTTTAGATTAGTAATATTCCAGAAAGCCCTCCCCTCTCTTATCTATTCTGTGATCCTGATCTCACAGGCTTTTATCTAGGTAGTTCTGATACTGAATTCAGTCTGAGAACCATAATCATAAATTCATTCCCAACATGTACCGTGAAGGACTTGAACTCTGACCCATCTTATAGCAGCGTTCTTTCTGCCCTCCAGCTTCGCTTCTCACCGCCTCTCCCTCAGGGTTAGAATTATGTCATTAATAGGAGCTATGGCCACAGATCTCTCAATGCTCATGCAGCTGAGGCACTGGTTTCCCCGTTTATCCTCCTTCCCTCTGAGCCCCTTTCAGCACCATCAGCCAAATTCTTACCACCCACCACTTTAGCAGCAAAGACTATGGCTTACTTTAGGAAGCGCGTAAAGAAGAAAAACTACAGAAGGAAGAAAGAAAACTCTGCATTGGCTTTCTCTTCTTTCCTTTTCAAACTATAGATTAGAGTATCTTTTCCCATGCAAACAATCTAATTTAGTCACTACATTGTAGGGTATATATAATAAGCTTTTACTGGCTAACCCAAAAAAAACCACCACCTCTTATTACATTGTTTTTCGTGAGAAATATATACTGAGGTCCAAACAATGGTCTTAAAATTTATTTTGGAAATTCAGCTTATTCTTAAGTTAATTAAAATATATTCTTTAAGGAAGTAGCTAATTGTAATGATGCCATGGGAGAACCTTCTGTAAATCATGTATTACTGAGAATGCATATAAAAGCAGATTACAATTTAGATTATAGGTGTTTAGTTTAGGGAGTATTTTTAGACATGGATATTTAAATAATAACATTTTAATTTTAAATTTGTTTAGGTTTAGGGAGTGTTTTTAGACGTGGATATTTAAATAATATTTTAATATTTTAATGCCCTGGTCCTAAATCTGTCTCATGTAGGTAAGAAGAGGGGGAAGAAGAGAAGAGGAAAAAGTCTTAGAAAAATAGTAATAGTTCTAATCCTCATTCTTAGGAAAGGAGGAAGACACTGCCTTTGCTCTGATTTTTTCCTTCACATTTTTCCCTACAACCTTAGAATACTTTAAGAGACTGTAATTTGTAGTAGTATTCTGTTTGTTTGTTTAAGCTAAAAATGCACTTGGAATGTTTCTTTCCTCAGTCTATACCAAAACTCACCTTTCCTGGTGGCTTACTAATTGGTTGTAGTCCTGGTTTCATGAATGTTCCCAAGATCAAAGGTACCCATACAGCAA
Organism: Mustela erminea; assembly: GCF_009829155.1. Lineage (NCBI taxonomy): Eukaryota > Metazoa > Chordata > Mammalia > Carnivora > Mustelidae > Mustela > Mustela erminea. The sequence continues at coordinate 37,806,159 of NC_045615.1, read as the reverse complement.
TGAAAAGTGGAATTTTGGCAGCAGAATCTATTTTTAATCAACTAACTAATGAAAGTCTCCAATCGAAGACAATAGGTAAGAACTTCCTATTTAAAGCATTGAAAATTGTCAAGTTCTTCATTGAGATACTTAAAAAGAAGCTATTTAAACACTTAGTATATAGATAGAGGATGAAAATAAATACAATGAAAATCTTGAGGTCTTCTTTATGCATAGTTCAGTTGATATTAAAAGATCTTTCCCTTTTCACAAAGCACTCAGGTGTGTGCTGTGCAAAAAAAAACTGTAGGACCTAATGTCAGTAATTAGATTTTTATAGCAATGTTCTGTTTTATTCACCATCAAAAGTAGAATAGTACCAGTGATGTCCCACCTACTTAGAAATGATTTCAAGTTTGGGGCACCTGACGGGCTCAGTTGGTAGGGCATGTGGCTCTTGATCTCAGAGTCATGACTTTGGGCCCCCATGTTGGGTATAGAAATTGCTTAAATAAACAAATTTTTAAAAATTTTTTTTAAAAGAAATCATTTCAAGTTTTACAGTACTTTGTTACATTTTGTATGTCTCATATACTCACTAAGATACTCATACATACAGATGTATCTTCAGTCTGAAAACAGAACAGCTTTGCAGACTGCAGAATCCAGCAGTACCTTTTCCTTTGCAGGCTTTGCAAGCACAGGCAAAGATGTGATCCTTCTGCTCTGGTGGAGAGTAAGAGCTAACACCTATGACTCCCTAAACCCTTAATCTATGAAGACCCTTCAGTAATTCTCAAGTTTTTCTCTAAATAAAAGCCTAAGTTTTCTCAGTCCTCTGATTTCATCTCTTTCTACTCTCCATTCCAGCCACACTGGCTTCTTTACTACAAAGACCATCTCCTGGTCTTTACTCACAGATGACCCCCGTATTCCCTTCACCTTTGCTCAAATACCACTCTCTCATGGTGGCCTTATATGGACCATACCAGTTAATCTGCAACGCACACAAAGTACTCCCACCCCTTCCCGTCCCCCAGTTGTGTTTTGTTTCGTTTTTCTGGAGTATTTTCCCCCTGTTGACATATAATTTACTTATCAACTTTGTCTCCTGCCTCTTGGATAAACTCCCAAGAGAGCGGAGACTTTGTTCACTATGAATCCCAAGTCCGTGGCACACAGTAGCAACTCGGTAGATATTTGATAAATAAACCTAATTACCTAGAATTCCAAATAACAAATGTTCTTCCAGGTAGAAGTATGAAACTTGATTATGCCTTCAAATTTCTTTGTAGAAATGGAGGCACAGGGTATGGGAGAGGAGGGCGATAGGTAGAGCATGGAAAAGGGAGGAGGCCACTTCATAGAGAACAGAATAGGTAAGACGGAATGTACTTGCTGAGTAGTGGAACTTTATTTTCTCATTTTCTTGCCAAGTAGCTTTCCTTGTTGGGACCACAAGCTGTACTTGCACCTCATGTACACAGAATAGCAGCACACAGACAAGTACTGGAGCAAGTAGGTCACCAAAGACCAGAGCATTAAAGCCTTGAGGGAGGGACGCCTGGGTGGCTCAGTTGGTTGGACGACTGCCTTCGGCTCAGGTCATGATCCCGGAGTCCCGGGATCGAGTCCCGCATCGGGCTCCCAGCTCCACGGGGAGTCTGCTTCTCTCTCTGACCTTCTCCTCACTCATGTTCTCAAATAAATAAATAAAATCTTTAAAAAAAAAAAAAAAGGGAAAAAAAAATGCCTTGAGGGAAAGGGAATGGAACAGAAAACAATGACTGTGGAAAGTGTATAGACACCATAGAGTTTAGTTTGTTAAAAGGAAGAACCAGTTTGTCCCATTAAATATTAAATGCATGTACTGTTTCGGTATTGTTATAAACTTCCTAGGGCTGCCACGACAAAGTACCACAAACTGGGCAGCGTAAAACAACAGAAATTTATCCTGGGTTCTGTAGATTAACAGTTCAAAATTAAGGTGTTGATAGGACGTTACTCTCTTCTGTCTTTAGTTTTCTTGCCCTCCCAGCTTTCTGATAGCCCCAGACATTCCTTGGCCTGTGGCAGAATAACTGATCTCTTCCTTCCGTCTTCTCCTCTCTCCTCTGTGTATCTCATAAAGGCACCAATTGGTGGATTAAGGAAGGACCCACCGTAATCTAGTATGACCTCATCTAATTACAACTACAGTGACCCTCTTCTGACCCATCTTGAGATAACTGAGGGTTAGGACTTGAAGATAATCTCTTTGCAGGACATAGTTCAACCTGTTAACAGACAGAAGTGTTTCATTTAATCAATTATAAAAACTTCTCACTTTTATGTGTAGCATGAACTCTAAGTAACATTTTCAGGTTCACTGGATTTTAATACTGAATTTAAGAAATCAAATACCTTACCATCTATTAACATATATCAAATGGCTGTGTTTTTGGAAGATGCCAACATTTGTACATGAAGATTCTTCGAGCGTGGGGTTTTATACGACCACTTGTTTAAATTTATTTAAGATTCACTTATCAGATATTTCAGTAGTAAAATACCTTGATAATAAAGTATTTTATACTCCTTAAGGTAATTTGATACATTTCATGTTTTTAATAAAAGGACTTCATGTAACTGAGTATGAAGACAATATAAAGAAATCATGGGTGTGGAAAGAGCTATATACGGTTAGAAATATAAGACCATCCTGCCATGGAGTACTGGGTGTATATGGTGGGATGATTTACACTGGAGTCTTTTACTGGATATTTAGAGGAATGGAGCCGTGGACACTAAAACATAAAGGTAATTCCAACATATTTGAGTATGAATATTATAATCATTAACTACTCATGCTACTCATGAATAGGGGGTGCCTGGCTAACTCATTCGGTACAGCATGCAGCTCTTTATCTTGGGGTCGTGAGTTCTAGCCTCATGTTGATGGTAGAGTTTACTTAAAAAAATTTTTTTTTTTTTTTAATCTCATGAATAGGATCCACTAATTAATAAAGTGAATTTAATGTTTCAAATTTGTTTTTTTTGAGCAATAATAAATTCAGTATCTTTAATCATTTATCATTACTATAAGAGACTAAAGTCTTCTTTGGTATAATATTTTCACATTTTCATAAAAATGTTTAAGAAAGTACTTTTACATTAAAATCATATTTTTATTCAAAATCTTACTCAAAACTGTTCAAGGTTCAGACTCTGATCAGCTCAAGCCAGCCAAGGACTGCACACCTATCGAGTATCCAAAACCCGATGGACAGATCAGTTTTGACCTTTTGTCATCTGTGGCTCTGAGTGGTACTAATCATGAACATGACCAGCCAGCACATTTAACCTTAAAGGACGACAGTGTTCCTGTAAATAGAAATCTGTCAATATATGATGGACCAGAGCAGCGATTCTGCCCTGCAGGTCAGTATTGTGATTTCCATCCATTCCTAAAAAACACGTATTTGTTTACACCATGTTGGAAATACGCTTCCATTATTTTAAGAAATTTCTCCTTCCATTGCATGAAAATTGCAAATGACCCCCTACATCCAGCTTCCATTAGAAAACTCATTTTTATGATATTCTAGCAATGCTAAAATAATAGGGAATTTTTGGTAAGCCTAATTCAGTTGACATTTCTCAATGCATTTCTTGTGGTGCCTGGGTAGCTCAGTCAGTGGCTGATTCTTGATCTCAGTTCAGGTCTTGATCTCTGGGTCATAAAGTTAAAAAAAAAAAAAGCCTTTCCCTATCCTAGTTCAGACTAAGGACTATGGAACACCAGATACCTCTTTTCATGTTTACATGACTTAAATCATTTCTCATGTCTGCTCCTACACAAATACTAAAATATTAGGGTATAGCCACATTCAGCTCAAAAAATGGTCCCGGACATTAAATTCACCATGAATACTGTATCCTTTAAGGTGAACTTTCAACTAGAATTATAACAGGATCCAGATCTCAAATGATATGGCAGAATAGTAGGCAGATATATGAAAATCAGTATATTCTGCAGGGACTAGATTTAGAATGTAAACTCTGAGCGCAGGGACCTTGACCTTTTGACGTCTTAAAATCATCTGAACTTACACTGGTTTGTAAATTCTTTGAGGGGTAAGGACTGCATCTAATTTGTCTTTTCAGTTGTAACACACACATAAAGCTGGAACCCAAAAATTGCTCAGTTGTTCCCTTGTTTAATAAGACTAACTCAGCCAAATACTGATGTATCTTCTGCTTTTATCCATATTTAATTTACACTAATAGCAATAGCACACACCAAGATCTTCATAATATTCTTTGTGGGTAGACATTCAGAAAACAAACCTTCAAGGTTTCTGTAGCTACTGTTTCCAGGACTTCAATTTCTACTTTTGAATTTTAAAAGTTAAAATAGTTAGCTAATTCACAGTAATTATTTATTTTTCCTTGCAGGAGTTTACGAATTTGTACCTTTGGAACAAGGTGATGGATTTCGGTTACAGATAAATGCTCAGAACTGCGTGCACTGTAAAACATGTGATATTAAAGACCCAAGTCAAAATATTAACTGGGTGGTACCCGAAGGTGGTGGAGGACCTGCTTACAATGGAATGTAAACTGCAAGTGATTGCATTTGCAGTCATGTTTGATAGTTTCTTTAAAATGTATGACAAGCTAACTTTAAAGTTTAGAAGTCAACAGCTGTCAAAATATTTTACTGCGTATTACTGATCAGAATGTTCATAAAATCACCAGTGAAATAAAAATTTTATACTTATACCTAAAATTGTCCCATAAAAAATTATGAATATTCCTCCTACATAAAACTTTACAAATGACATAGCTTTACCTCTACAATTACTCAAAGATTCAGTACCAACAGCAAATACACTACTACCCTTCAATGTAGATTTGACTTATCAAATATAAATACAGAGTCTAGACCAGAAGTTAGCATCCAGCCCACCACTTTTCTCATGAATAGTTTTACTGAAACACAGTGATGCCCAATGGTTTACATGGTCTGTGGCTACAACTGCAGAAATGAGTAGTTATGACAGATGATAATGGTTCACAAAGCCTAAAATATCTGGCCTTCTGGAGAAAGTTTACCGACCCCTAAGTATCTTCTGTACATAGGTACAAAACACCAGCAAAACCAACTACATAGAAATACATCAGAGAATGAGGGAAACAGTATATAAACAAGCTTTAATCTGTTTACTCAGCAAGATGTGTTTTTAGGAGTTTAGAGCTGGACACCATTATTCTTTGTGATTAATGCAGACAGCCATTTTTTAAAAAAATCAAACCTCACTGTATTTTGTAACACTGTTTTATTAAGAGTGAGCTTTTTTCAGTATTCCTAAACTGTAAACAATGGAAAACTGAAGTAGCAAAGGAAACACATCAGGGATCATATATAACAGACAAAAACCTTTAAATTTTCTTATTGCCTTTATACAATAATCAATGCATATTTAAGTAAAAACAATTTCTTATTAGGCAAACATTTTTGCATATGCTGCCTTCTCTTTATCTTTCTGTGCCTTTATCTTTTGTTTGACTTTCAGCAACTCTGCCTGGATAGCTGTAAAATAAATACATAATAGGGGTTATTTCTCAAAATATCCAAAAAATTAGGATGCTCAACAACTAATATCTTAAATATGATAATTCTCCCCACTGATGCAACTCTTCTCTGTACAGTAACTGAGCTCAATTAACAGAATATTTTACTGACAAAACAATCACATAAACAAAAACCATGAAACAATATTAGAAGATTGTCCATTTGAGAGAAGTCTAAGTTATATGTAGATTTGCCTTCTCTCTCCCCATGAGAGAAGGCAATTAAGTGCCTCGCCTCTTTCACTTCAGCAGTGAGAGATTGAAGATATATTTTAATATCTAGAGCTCGTATCTCTATTTGTAGCAGGCATATTTGAAAAACAAACTAATCTGTGTCCTAACTTTGCAAAGCTTTCCTAAAATATACATGCAGTAACTAGAAAACTTGTACTATGGCTTCATTCAGCTTAAGGAATGGTCCCAGACATTAAATTCATGATAAATACTGTAGCTTTTAACGCTGTGCTTTCAGGTGGCATTACAGTAATAGGAACCAGATCTCAAATAAGAAGACAGAAAAGTATTTGGGTATGTGAAAATCAGTATTCTGAAGAAAAACTAGAATGTAAGCTCTTTTGAGGGCAGGGAACAAGATTTGTTCACAGCAGTATGATCAGTGCCAGTAAGAGTCATTATGTAGTACCTGTTGAACAAATATCTAAGTGGCATAGAATACAATGGTTCATAAAGATATATTCTTAACAAGACAAAATGAACTTTTACTGTAAACACTGCCAACTTACCTTTATCTTCTGGTGCTATCTCCTGAGCTTTCTTAAGATCAGCCTTTAATTGAAAAAAACATTTAAAGAAATATTAGATATATGATTTATGAAGGTGGTCGTCTAAAAATATTAAAATGTAGAACAAAATTTTACCAGTGCTTGATCGTATTCTTTTAATCCTTGCCATCCTTGAGCTCTACGATACAATGCTTTGGTATTGGATGGGTCTAATTCAAGAGCCTACAAAAAATTGTAAAATTAGTATCTTTACCTAAATATCATTAAATATATATACTAAATTTCAGTTTATTGCCGGTCAACTCCAAATCAACCCTTTACTGCTCTGTGATAATGGACCTAGAAAGACCCTGTAAATTTCTTCTGTCAGCAGGCACGTTACATTTTGTCAGTAGAGGGCGCTAAAGGGATACAGACAAGAAAAGCTATTTCTCTTCCACGTTGCAGTGCACTTCTCAAAGGCTCCAGCATTGAGCTTGGTCAACAGCACACAGCAGCTCACACAGGCAACTTACCCAAGCACTATAGCATAGTCCCATAAGCATGGCAGCCAATGAACTTCTCTGCCATCTAGTAAATCACAGCCGCTCCCTCCCCAGAGGGATCAGGACATCAGGTTCTCAGCCTAGGTGCTGTCAAGAGGAGCCTCTTCCTTCTGGGTTCCACAAGGGGAAATGACTGCTCCATATATAGGAGATGTATGTATCTGCTTTCCCGTATTCTTTAGAATTTTCTTCATTAGCCATTCCCTTCATTATTCTAATCCCCTCTTATTTTATATTAAAGTTTCTCTTTTCAAATTATTCTATAGTTTCTATCTCCTGATTAGGTCCTAAATGCTAAGAGAATACTATTATGAATAAAAAATTTGTTACACTCTTTTACTTGAAACCTACAGGGTTTTTTTAGGAGTGTGAGTAAAGTTGAACAGGTCTGTCCTTTGAAATAAACATTTTAGAAATAATTTTACTTCACATCTCCTAAAGGACAATACTAAGATTTTACTGAAAAAGGTGTATTATCTGGTTCACAAAGGTCAAAAAGAAATCCAGAGTTGGGGCACAAGGCTGATTTGGTCGAGACTATGCTACTCTTGATCTCAGGGTCATGAGTTCGAGCCCCACACTGGGTGTGGAGCCTACTTAAAAAAAAATGAAAGAAATCCGGAGTGAAGACCCATCTTTTCCTTGGATAAGTTTTTTCCTCTGTTATATGCTCTCTTCTAAATGTACTTTTATCCCTTATTCTACCTATCTAACCAAATTGGGATTTTTTTTTTTTTAAATTTTAAGTAATCTTGACACCCAACAAGGGGCTAGAACTTACAACCTCAAGATGGAAGAGTCACATGGTCTACCAACTGAACCAACTAAATGGCCCAGATCTTATTTTATTTCTACTTGCTCTGGGCATAGCTTAATGAACAATATACATAAAAATTACTGGAGATGATCTTTCTAAATATATAGTTTAGTTTGGAAAATTTTTCAACTGTGCAATAGGGAGAGTGTCATAATTGTTCTATTTAAGGAGGTAATGCTGCCACCTATGTAGTTTCATCAGTTAGTATTCCTGGATGTCCCCATAAAGACAGATGATCTCGGTGTGTTCCAGCAGTATCCATTCTCCTGTACAAGTCCTGATGACCCTAAATTAAAACATACTCCCTCATCAGCCAAATAAAAAGTTCCTTAAGAGTATGCGTCTTTTAATTAAAGCACCTCATCTCTATTAGGTGCTTAACATGTACCCAACACCTGTGCTAATTGGTTTACATATGTTATATAATCTTTGTTAACAATCCTGTGAGGGAAGGGTTATTTTCATTTAAAATAAAGATGTTAAGACTCTAAAATCAGGACTTAACCAAGATCACAAAGTTAGTGACAGAAGTCAAACAAAAACACCAAGTCTGACAGGCTCTGCAACCATATTCCAATGCCTTACATGCAACAGGTGCTCAGTATGTTCAATGAACAAAGGAGCTGATACATGTGCTCTGACGAAAAGTATCTTCATAGATTATTAAGTTACATAATGTTATCAGCTAAATAAATTAATTAACAGGAAGAACTGAAGGTCCAAAATAGAGATAATATGATTTTTAATTATGCTTCATCAAGTCTCATTTGGTCCTCTGTAATAAAATATATTAATATACATAAAATTGCTTTTGTTCAAGTTGATGTATCATAATTCCACTCCTTCAAAAACTGACGTCAAAAGAGACTTACCTCCAAACAACTGTCGATTGCTCCCTGCCAATTTGACATCTTCAGTTTACAAGCACCAATATTCAGCACACAGCTTAAAGCTATAGGTTGTAGCTTCGATCTATCTGCTTGCTCAATAACAGCCTTTGAACCTTCCACATACCTGGAGAATACATTAATAAAGGTAGCATGTAATGCCACATAGAACATACTCTGCTCCTTCAACTATGTCAAAAAATGTTATGTCATTTCTGATATAAAAAACTCATCAAATGTTAATATTAATATTCTTAATGATCACAATCTTATTTTTCTTAAGAAAATGAATATTTGTTTCAGTTTTTTCACAAAGTGTTCAAAGAAACCTATTGTACAGCATTCTCCAAATCTAAAGATAATTATGCACTACTAACACTTTCCAATTTTTAAAGCTCAGGTCTCCATTATGTACTTTCCAACCTAAGTATGTTTGGGCCAAGACTCTCACCTTAGGAAAAGGAACTGAATGAGGCAACTGGCACTACCCACAGAAAAAGGCCCAGAAATGATGGACACACCTGGCCCTCAGAATCTGGTTTCTAAAATCCATCTCCCTATAAACAGAACGGGGGCTCCTTGGAGAAACTGCTAATACCAGATCTGGAAACAAAGTTAAGTAAAAGATGAACCTGAAACACCTTGTGCCAGAAAGCAAGCAAGTGCTCACAGACTAATAGGAACATGTCCAAAGGATATAGGAAAGGAGGCTTCCACTGGACAAATCTGGAACCCTTCGAACATCAAAGAGAATGATATAACAGGGTGAACTAAAAAAAATCCACAGGTAATATAATAATACTAAAAAGGAATAAGGAGGGCGCCTGGGTGGCTCAGGGGGTTAAAGCCTTTGCCTTCCGCTCAGGTCATGATCTCAGGGTCCTGGGATCGAGCCCCGCATCGGGTTCTCTGCTCATCACGGAACCTGCTTTCCCTCCTCTCTCTCTGCCTGCCTCTCTGCCTACATGTGATCTCTGTCTGTCAAATAAATAAATAAACCTTTTAAATAAATAAATAAATAACAAGGAATAAGGAGAGGGAGGAGGCGCTTTTAAACATTAGAATGCAAGATAAGAACTGTAGAATGAATGATAAAATTAGAAAATCAGTTCTGCGACCAGTATAGTAATTGAAGTATCTTCAATGATGCTAAAACCCACTGAATGAAAGGTTAGGAACTGGATATTCACAGTCTCACAGGATCATCTCACAAAGTACTTATTACTTACAAAAGGGAAAAGGTAACTTTATGACACAAGTGTCTGGCTGACACCTCTTTAACCAAGTGCGAAAACTCAAAATAGGCCACACTGACGTGTGCCTTCAGGATGTGATATCACAGGAAATATTCACCACAGATTTAAGTCCTCTTGCCAAAATATTTAACAAACTAATCTTGAGGAAGTAATCAAATAAACATAGATGGTATTCAATAAGACAACTGACTTAAGACTCCACAGATACCTATGAATAAAAAAACCTGATGTAGAGACTACTAAAGATAACATACTAGAGACATAAAACCAAAATGATATAATGGACTCTGGACTAAAAAAAAAAATTTTTTTTGAAATAATTGGGGAAATTTGAATATGGATTACATATTAGATGATATATTATTGTATCAATGTTATTTTCAGGGTGTTTCAATTATATCAAGGTTATGTAGAAGTGTGCTCGCTTCGGCAGCACATATACTAAAAATAAAAAAAGGTTATGTAGAAGCACTGTTTTAGTTTCTTAGGAATTACCTGCTCAACTACTTGGGGATAAAGTAACCTTTCAAAATGATTCTACAAAAACAAATATAGCAAGAGTTAAAAATTAGTGAAAAGAGGTAAAGGTATGGATGTATTCATATATGATTCTTTCAACTTTCCTGTATCTTCAAATTTTTCAAAATAAGAAGCTAGAGGAAACAAAGGAATGAAGCTATTTCAACACACTTGGTTATTATTTTGCAAAGCAATTTTGCCAAAACGACAATAAACAACTCTGAATTTCAGTTTATAATTAAATTTACAAGCTCTTAGAATTAATTTATTAAAAATATTTTATTACCTTAAAACTTTTGTATATTTTTTAATGGCCATTTCCCAGTTCTGAGATTTGAAAAAAGTATTTCCAATATTTTTTACATCTTCAGCTATTAGTAAAATTTTATTTACCTGTACAAAAAAATACAAATATGTTGCATTTTAGTTGCTAGGTTCTATCATTTAGATTGATTTATGAGTAGTTCAAAATTTTAGTACTAATTTTAATAATTAAAATAAGACTAATCTGAAAGTACTTACATCTTTTAAATCTATATCTGCATCCTCAGGGAAGTCTGGATGACTGTCACCAGAGCCATCTTTTGGGTATATCCCCCAATCATCCCCTTCCTTCAATTCTCCGCATTCTGCAATAACGCACAACTGTAAAAATAATCCTAAATTGTAGAGGTGTACTACCATATTAATGATATTAAAAACAAGCAATCTGGGTTTAAAATCTATACAGCTTTAAGTCATGCACAACACTGTCCAAATCACTTCTCAAATGAGACTGACAGAAGTCTCATCTATCTGCTCAAATTACAAAAATGCCCTTGATATTGCCCTTTATGTTCACTCCAAGTAATATTATGACACTATTTTAGGAACGGGTTTTATAGCTATTCAGCAGTTCAGTTTTCAAGAAAGTTGAAAATATTATCATTCTCTATGTAATTTTCTTTAGGTGAGGCATGTCCTTTCAATTCCACTATTTCTTTCACACAGTGGTGACAGCCTATCTCCTGCAGGTATTTCAATTTCCAATTCCCACTCACAGCCCTGCTAATTAGGTTAGGTAGTACTGTGGCCACTATGATTTCACATTTAGAACACAAGGTTCTTTAGAGTTACATAATCTCGTCTAAACCCTAAGAAATTTTGACAAGATGAGGAAACATGCCCAGAAAATTTAAATAACAAGATCAAGGCCAAACCATCAATTAAACAGCAGAGTCTGAAAAGGACTCTTGGTTTCCTATCCTCTACCTACTACGTATTTGTACATACTGATTCAAAGTTTTGCAGGTATAGAAGAGTTAAGAAACCTACCAAAAAAAATCACCAAAATTGAAGTGGGAATAATAAAAATGTCCTTTTAAACTACCCTAACCTTATCTTTCTCACTGTAGAAAAGTTCCAAGATAAAGTTGAAGGTCCAGGCTTCTGTGCCAAAAGTCATCCTAACATCTTCCCAGCTAATAATCATCTGATCCCTCTACTTACATCTCTTTAAGACAGTAATTAAGGTAATAAGTGTATTTCACTGAAATTTTTTACTTACTTTGGCAGGCTTTTCACCTTTCACTTCTACATTTTCCAGTATCCTTGCCACACCCATTCCTTTAATTACTTGGCCAAATACCACATGTTTCCCATCCAAGTGAGGAGTTGGGACTGTTGTGATGAAGAACTGAGAACCATTTGTATTGCAGCCTGCATTTGCCATGCTCAATAAACCTTCCTGATCATGCTGTAGAAATACAAATCAGTGCAAGAAAACCAAGGTTAGAGGTCCTAGTCTGAACTGTTCTTTTACTGACCATTCACATAAAACTAGGACAGGCTATAATACCATTTAGAGCAAACAATGTAGTGTTGTTGTTGTTGTTGTTGTTGTTGTTTTTATATAAACCGCAACCTTTAATTCACAAACATGGGGTACTCAATCACTTTTTAGACTTAAAAAAACCATGAAACCAAATAAAGGAACAGAAATAATTTAGATTTCTAAATTGGCCATTTTGAGAACATACTTCTATCTTAACTTTAAGATGCTGCATTAAGGAATTGTAATGATTATACTTTGCTCTTTATGATGAATGTTCTCTTTTCTGAAAGGAACTCAATAGTCTTCCCATTTTTATGGGCCTACGTTATGATTCTTCCTTTACACATAATAAACTGGGAACACTAATGGGATAGTCAATTTAGGTAGGACATTCATTAGGTACTTTCCTAATCTCAAAGGAATCCAAATATTATGGCTTTCATCCCAGGTGAATCTTCAGAGAACCATTCTTCAGAGAATGACCTAAAGAAACTGCTACATACATCTTGATATCAAATTTCTATCTGGCATCAATCTGTTTATAGGTGCTGTGAAACTAGATCTCTTTGTCTTTCCACTTTTATCCTTAGGCTTTCTAAATTATTCTTTGTTGGGTCATGCATTGTACTCTCATGTTAATCTTCCGACTGAAAATGCCTTGTACCCTTGCAACCTAAAAAATTCAGTTTTCAGGGCTACCAAGTTTGCAGAAGACAAAAACTATGTGTCTTTTCAACAGAACCCCCTTTCTTCTGATCAAAGCTAATCACATAATCTTAGTTTTCCCCCTTCAGAGGCAGCTTCCCTTTTTCCTTTCCAAAAGTTTGGTGCTTTCCCCACAGTATCCAAGAGAATATTAACTTCATTTCCTCAGCCTCCTATTGCCTTTGTCTTTATTACCTATGTCCCTCATTCAAACTGGAATCTATGTTTTAGTTCCTGTCTAACCAAATCTTGGCCACCCTGCAAGGCCCAATTTCAGTACCCATTCCTCTTCAATATCTTCCCTAATAATCTGGAACATATAAATAATACCTTTCTCCTATGGTATATACAGAGAGTCTCAATTTAGCATTTATTTACACATTATCATTCTCCAGTTATCCCATGTGTTTTAATCTTGCCTTCCCTGTAATATCATAAATTCCTTGTTATCAAGCTGTTCACTTCTGTAAGCTCCTTAGTGCCAGTGACAGTACTAAATACATAACAGCTGCAGTCAATAAATACTGTTGAAAAGACTGAAACATTTTCTTTTCAAATTATCCCAATTACCTTGCACATATTCCTCATTTCCAAAGGTATTACTTCACTTTTGTACTTACCTGTCCATTTTTATAACTTGAATGATGCAATATGCCCAATTATATCTTGAGACAATAAAGATAAGAAGGCACAGGCTCCATTAATGTCCTTTAGGAGCTTAGACATTAACCATATCCGCTATTTTGCAAATCCCCTGACATCCTGGTTATTAGCGATGGTTTTGTTGCTCTTCAAATTCAAGCATAAAAATGCACAAGTTACCATCCTTCTGATAATGAGAACATTTTTCCTGGAAACAATTTTGCTATATGGTGGTCACTCATAAAAACTCATTGGCTTTAATGCAGTATGTAAACCTGGATCACACTGACATGACCACCGTATTTTTGCCAAATAAAATTAGTGGATGAAATTTTTGTATGTTAAAGAGCAGATTCACAAATATGGTACCTTTTACAAGAAAAGGAGAATCTATGCAAACCTGAGACATTTATTGGTTATCTTAATCCAACCAGTATCCCAGACATATAACAACCTTTGTTATGAGCAATAAACATTCACTTTTGTCTACTTTACCTTATAATAGAAATTTTCATCTTCAAATTTTTCACCATAAATACTTTCTCCACCTGTCCCATTTTGATTTGAGAAGTCTCCACCCTGAATCATAAATTTCTTAATAACTACAAAAAAGGAAAATAACTATTAGAAACTAAAATATAGATGACTATAGCAATGTTAACTAATGAACATGTGGTAAGAAAAAAACTTCCTAAAACGTGACTCTAGTCCTATAACTCTCCTCTCTTTCCCCACCCACCCCCATAACTCCAAACTCTTAAGAGACTTTTCATAGCCTGGATCCAAACTACTTTTACTGACTAATCACTCACTAATACTCCAAGAATTAGTTCAAATGGTACCTCCCCTATATAACTGTCACTGAGAATCTGAGGGTGGATCTTTTAATTTTTCTCCCACAGTATCTTGACTTTATCTCCACTTTATAACATATATCATAATGATCTGTCTCTTCCAGGCAACACTGATTCCTCAAGTACAGCAACTGTTTTTCATTGTGCATATGGCTAGACATGTGTGACTCATTGATGTCTATTAAATAAGACCAATTTTTCCCAGTAGATTATTGTACCGCAATGGGAGTACTTCAGCAAGTATTATCACTTGGTGTCAAAGGTTCCCAAGACAACACTAATGTTCAGAAATTTCCTAGGATTCATGAGACTCAGCATTTGGTTGTATTACAGCAATAAAGTAAGGATACACAGCTAGCTGATAAAAGGAAAAGATACAAGAGTCTGGAGAAATCCATGTGCTTCCTTATACTCTCTCCCTCCCATGAAAGGTCAGAGAGTACATTCTTTCCCCAGCACAAAAAATGCTACAACATATGCACAATGTTGTTGCCAAGGTAAACCCAAGGTTTTTCAGGGTGGATCATCCAGTTACTCTCCACCCAGCATGTACCAAAATTCCAGACTCCCAAAAGGAAAGCAGGTGTTCAGCATAAATCAAAGTGTTTATACAAATAATCCAGGCACAGTAAACCATCTTTATGATTCAGGGAATGGTTCCAGTGCCAAGTTCCTAACTCCAGCTAATGGCCATGCTGCAAGCAAACCTTTTCAAGGACAGCAGTCTCAGGCCTGCTGTGTCAACTCTTCTAAACGCTATATTAGTATATTTTAGTACTTCATTAAACATGAATATAAATCAACAGTTTAAACATTTTAAAATCAATATTAGTTTTTTCTTGTTTCTTTTAATAAATGAACTACTCATGATTATATTTTAACTTATTCATTCATTAAACAAATATTTATTGAGTATCCACTCAGTAACTATACTACATGCTGAACACAAGATGGTGAAAAGATACAGTTCTTGAATTCATGGAACCTACAGTCCATTAGGGGAAGCATCAAATAATCACTAAACAAAGGTATGATTACAAGGTGTGATAAGCATTATGAAAAGTCATCTTTTAATTAAGTATCACAACAAGACACTGAATTTTTATCAGCTACAAGCATTCCCAAGCAATCCTGCAAAAGTGGTAGTTATAACTTTTTTGCCACCAGGCAAACTATCTAAAGTCTGCTTTTTTATCATTGCACACCCTTTTTTCCTCAATCTAATCCCAAAGGAGTGAAGAGCTAGAGCACTGGTAAAGCTAGGTAATCCATTTCTCTGTAAGTAAGCCTTAGTACCTACCCTCTCATAATTGCACTGTTCACAGCCCAACCTTTATGAAACTGAGCTGTTGTCTCAGATGTCAGAGCATTCTCCTAAAACTAACAGTCATTTTTAACTTCCACTCTTTACTTCTCTTTACTTAGTATTTTCTTCTCTAATTGCTACAGATTTAGAACAATCAGATTAAAAAATTTACACATACTTCGATGGAAAGGGCATCCTTTGAAATGGAGAGGTTTCCCAGTGGTGGGTCCAATGCCTTTTTCTCCTGTACACAGCGCACGAAAATTTTCTGCGGTTTTGGGTACAATATCTGCAAACAATTCTAAGACAATTCGACCAACTAAAAGAAAAAACGAAAACATATCAGTATGTAAAACAAGCAACCATAAGCAAATGCAAAAGGATGATTGGTAAAAGTATAGTGATTGGTAAAAGTATAGTGACTGAGATACCAAGTTCTCTTGTTTGGTCATTTTTCTAATATTCAAAATTGGTCTAATGTTAAGTGTCATGTAACTAGATGAATTTGAAACAATTATTTTTCTACATCGTAACAAAAGATCATAAATGCAAAGCCAGATTAGCACCATATATGAGACACCATGAAATGCAAATGGTTTTTAATTCTGAGTAATTTCTTCTACTTGTACTCAGAAATTCCAACCACCAAGTAACCAATAGGAGAAAACCAAATATCCTTTGAGTGGCTCGGTTTGGCTGAGTTTTGGGTATAGCTGTAGCTTTTGTGTTCTTTGCAATTTCCCTAACGTGGCGGCTGAAGCAAAAGACGAAAAAGTTCCCATTTCAGACAACTCCTAAGGCAGGTTAAAAATAAACCTCGCATTAATTTCAAAACAAAATAAATGTGTATATAAATGCATGTGTGTGTCCATAATCAGCCACGGGGTCTCTGAACCCTGCTGTGTCCGTCTGCACGCGTTCACACAGCCCAGCTAACAATTCTAACCTGTTCTAGAACGAGTATTTCAGTTACAAAGCACTATGCTAATTCACAAGACCCCTGGCGCTCCCGAAGTGCTGACATGGCCTAGGCAACCACATCGCTACCCAGAGCTCATTTTCCCCCAATGCCAAAACACAAAAAACGCTAATCTGACGGGACCGCAAAGTTAAAAATTGGTGATAAGAAAAATCAACGCGCAAAAGTCGCTTTAATTTACGAACACTCTGGCAACTGCTGACGTATCTCGCGTGGCATAGGGCACGGCGTGACTAGAACCCAACAAACGCGTATCAGTTTTCTCAACGTCCCACTGCAAACATAAAATAATCTTATTTTATGCCTGCCTGATCGTGCAAGGTGGCGAGGAGGTACAACCCAATCAGGAGAGACAAACGTAAGGGCCGCCACAATCCCGAAACCAGAAATTCTTTCCAGAAACTTCCGTGGAACCGATGGCATTGGTACAAGGGCGCTGGCTCGACCCAGCCTCGGAAGCCTGGATTTGTTCCCGTAGTCCAGTCTGTGCGGCGATCCCCTCGGCACCACAGAGCAGCCCCTGGCCCGAACCGCACACGACCGTCGGAATCCCCGAATCCCGGGAAGCTTCCTCGGGGCCATTCCGCAAGTATCAGTTTCCGCTCACCTCGCTCCCCTCCGATGTCCACGTCAAAGAAGACTCTGGGGTTACAGGGGTTGGAAGGCTTAGTTTTCGGGGACGGGTGCGACATTTTGAATTGCAGAGGCGCTAGGGAGCGAACTCAGAGAAGAACCTCGTGGACCACCGGCAGCTCAACCCGAAAGCGCCTTTCTAGATGAGGATCTGTCGGCGGCGCTGACGAGCCACTTCCGGCGTGAGGTCCGGAACCGCGGCCCGACTTCCGGCCCCGCCTCCAGACGGTATCTCTCCGTGCTTGAACCCCCGCGCGTTCCCCGCGGTTTTCTATCCTGCGCTTTCTCTGTTCCCGCCTACTGAAGTTGCAGCCCCAGTCCTTTTCAGTCTTTTTGCATGTGCTTCATCACTTTGCCGTGATAGTGTAGAAGGGCTTTGGAGGCGGTCTTCTCCATTCCAGCCTCAGGTCTGCCACTAAACGGGTGTGTGACTGCTTCTCTGACACACAGTTTGTCTGGAAAATAGGAATAAAAATGCTTACCTTGGTGGGTGGTTTGGGGAATTAAAGATGCAAATTGCTAGCACAGTGCCTAACACGAAGTGTTAGGTGTTAGCTAATCCATAGTGACCGTGGTATTGCTGCCATTTTGTTACAAGTTGCCAAAAAAAAAAAAAAGTGTAAGTGATAGAGGTTAGGCAAAGGCCCTAAGCCGAACATCCAGAAGGGAGAGTTTTGTTTCCTGATAAAACTGTATTATAGTCCACTTTTCCCTTCTGGGAATTTGTGTAAACATCTTTCCTATTTATGTGAACATAGACTCACCTCTGGATAAAGCCTAATTTTGGAAAAAAGTGGTGTGATCTTTAGCACTTGGTAATATTCTAATTGTTTATTCACTCATTTCATCCATCTCCTCCCATTAGGATTAAACTCCACGAGGACAATAATTTGGTTTTGCTCTTTGCTTTATTCAGTGCACTAATAACAGTGACCAGCACATAGTGGATGCTCAATAAATGAGGGTTTGTTTGGGGTTTTTTAGATTTATTTATTTATTTTAGAGAAAGAGTATGGGGTGGAGGAGGGGGAATGGATGAGGGAGACAGAGTCTTGAGCATCTAGACCCCTTGCTGAGCTGGGAGGAGACGGTTTGCTGGATCTCAGGACCCTGAGATCATGACCTGAGACAAAACCGAGTCCAACATAACCAACTCCACCACCCAGGCGCCCCACAGGTGCTCAATAAATGTTTTTGAATGAGTGAGAGTTACACAGAATGTTAATGGCCTTGAGAATTTTTATAAGAATATTAATAAATTTCATTTCCATGTGTGTTTCTGTATAATTTGAGAAGATCATCACTTCATGCTGATCCTTTCAAATTCCAGCACATTAAAATTAATGTAAAATGTTAGTTCCTTATGAGTTGATGTCCTTGAATTCCATAGTGTTTATTCATTATGGTTCCCTGAGGATCTAGGTCAGCCCAGCATAAACCTCTGTGTCCTTTGATAAATAGGAGTCAAAATAAATCGCTCACTAATCCAGTCTCATTTCTGGGCTGCAAACTGGTAATTTACACTTTGTCTAACAAATATCAAATAATAAATTCACATTAAGTTTTTTTCTGCTCTACTAGCTTAAAATTAGCCTCTAGCATATTAAGTCCAAGAATTGCCACTTTTGCACCATAACCTCCTAACCATTATTATTATTAGGAATATCATTGTTATTAACTAGGTAACATGGTTAAGCACTTCTGTGCCATCACGCTTCTGGGGCTCAGATTCAATCACTAATAGATACTAACTTGTGACTTTGGACAAGTTTCTTAGCCTTTCTGTGCCTTAGTTTCCTCATCTGTAAACTAGAATAATGATATGTATCTCTTAATTTTTTTTTGTCTGTTTAATTTTTTTTTTAAGTAAGCTCTATGTTCAGTGTGGGGCTTAAACTCCCAGCCCTAAGATCAAGTGTCACATGCTACACTGACCGACACAGCCAGATGCCTTATAAGGATTAGGTGAAGAATTATTTAGGTGATTTAGTATCAGAATTAGTAAATACTCAACAAGTATAAGCAATTATTCATCATAAGTAATTCTTTATTACAATAATTAATAGTATCAACATATTTCAACACAAGTTAAAACTGCAAAGGTACTTTAAGGATGTCTCTGCATTCTCAGAAAATACAATGTGATTCTTCCTGTTACACAGGTTTCTGGGTGTAAAAGACTAAATGTTCCTCTCACTGTGTCTAGATTTCTCACAGTAACAGTTTTATGTAAACTGTCATATTCCTAGAACAAACTTGAATAACAGAATCATACCTTTCAAAACCACTCTAGTACTGATCTCTAATGAAGATAAATCCTCCTAGAAGACAACTTGTCCCATCGTCAGTTTGCTTACTTAAAACAGGTCTTCTGAGTTCTGAAGTCTTGAAGTCTGACGGTGTATATAAAGAAAGACTAAGGAGCATGCACTATTTCTTAGGGCTAAGGACACAATTTCATCTGGATAGAGGGATCAATGTTTGCACTAAGAGCTCTATTATTATCATTATCATTATTGTTATTTCTGTTTTTTCCCCATAAGTTTGGAAGGATAATATTAACAGATTGCATCCCGCACGCAATATCTTCCCTCTCAATCTCTTTACTCATTACT